>NC_137776.1:42242605-42845694 GCF_963455305.1 Plecotus auritus
AAGCAGAGCACAGAGGCTATTGCAATTTGGCAAGTCTAATCCTATAAGGCTGTCTCCAGCACCGGACTTCTCCCAGCATAGACACAGCTGATCCTTACAGCCAACTGGCCTGGAGGTCAATTCTTCCCAGTGATACCAACAACAATAAAGACTTAATTACAACAAGGCTGTACACACAGTCCACAAAGGGGTGCACCAAGAGTGTCCACCTCAGGTTAACTGGGGAGGCAGACCCACTGGGCCAAATTGGAAACCTAGCACACAAATCTACCAACTCAGGGAAGCAGTGAAAATGCGGCGTCTAAGAATCAGATCACAAACGAAAGAAATGGAGGAAAACAAACGACTGGATATAGAATTCAAAACCACGGTTATAAGGCTTTTTAAGAATATCCTAGAAAAGGCCGATAAATATAACGAGACCCTCAAAGAGATGAAAAAGGACCAACTAGAAATTAAACATACACTGACTGAAATAAAAAATATTATACTGAGACCCAAAAACAGACAAGAGGAACACAAAAATCAAGTCAAAGAATTGAAATACAAAGAAGCAAAAAACACTCAACCGAAAAAGCAAAAAGCAAAAAAAAAAATCCAAAAAGTTGAAGATAATGTAAGAAGACTCTGGGACAACTTCAAGCGTACCAACATCAGAATTATGGGGGTGCCAGAAGAAGAGAGAGAGCAAAATACTGAAAACCTATTTGAAGAAATAATGACCGAAAACTTCCCCCACCTGGTGAAAGAAATAGACTTACAAGTCCAGGAAGCCCACAGAACCCCAAACAAAAGGAATCCAAAGAGGACTACACCAAGACACATCATAATTAAAATGCCAAGAGCAAAAGACAAAGAGAGAATATTAAAAGCAGCAAGAGAAAAACAGTTAGTTACCTACAGGGGAGCACCCATACGACTGTCAGCTGACTTTTCAACGGAAACTATGCAGGCCAGACGGGAGTGGCAAGAAATTTTCAATGTGATGAATAGCAAGAACCTACAACCAAGATTACTCTACCCAGCAAAGCTATCATTCAGAATTGAAGGGCAGATAAAGAGTTTCACAGACAAGAAAAAGCTAAAGGAGTTCATCACCACCAAACCAGTATTATATGAAATGCTGAAAGGTATTCTTAAAGAAGAGGAAGAAGAAAAAAGGAAAGATAAAAATTATGAACAACAAATACATATCTATCAACAAGTGAACCTAAAAATCAAGTGAATTAAAAACCTGAGGAACAGAATAATCTGGTGAATACAATAGAATCAGGGGCATAGAAAGGGAGTGGACTGATAATTCTCAGGGGGAAAGGGGTATGGGGGGGTTCATAAAGAGACTGGACAAAAATCATACACCTATGGATGAGGACAGTGGGGGGTAGGTAAGGGCAGAAGGTGGGGTGGGAAATGGCTGGAGGGGAACTATGGGGGAAAAAAGGAGAAATAATTGTAATAATCTGAATAAAGATTTATTTAAAAAAAAAAAATAAATGTATAGTTACATATTAGCTTATTGTTTGAGTTTTGAATTGTAGGAAATAAAACATTTTCTCCATGATTTTCTACTATCTGTTTAAGCCATTGTTTGGTCACATTAGAAGTTCAATTTTGTTCTCTGATTTTTATCAAGGATGTGAGGTCCCTTTAGACTTGAAACAGTATTAAGTTTCATGCTACGGTATAATGCACATCTTGTAAAATGTTCATGTAGCTAACTTAAGAATATAATGCCTCAGCACTCATGAAGAATTGCTTGATGAAGAGACAGACCATTTGAGTGGTAGAATTTGACAAAATGGCCCTGCAGACCTCTCTATTATCTAGTCCAAGGTCTTTCTCCCACATCCTCCTCTTCACCGGCTTCCATGGCTGTCAGAGAGAGCTTATAGTGTGCGCACATGCTTTTGATGCTACTGTGGGCCATTTAAAAAGTTAGAACAGGTATGGTTCTTGTCTTTCTTGATGGAGTGATTTTCTTCCAAAGAGGATAGTAAAATGAAGCTCACTTTGGAGCCTGTTAACAGTTTGTGTCCCTCCCGAAACTCCTGTGTTGAAGTCCCCCCATTCCAGGACCTCAGAATGTGACCTTATTAGCAGATACGGTCTTTATAGAGGTAATCAAGTTAAAATGAGGTCACTAAAGTGGGCCTTCACCCAATATAACTGGTGTCCATATGAAAAGGAAAATTTGGACACAGAGACACACACAGAGGGAAGATGATGTGAGGAGACACAGGGAGAAGTTGGTCATCTACAAGCCAAAGAGAGACCCGAACAGATCCTCTCACAGCCCTCAGAAGAAACCAATCCTACTGGCACCTTAATTTTGGACTTCCAGCCTCCAGAACTGTGAGACAGTACATTTCAAAAGCTGTGATACAATACAAGTATTCAGTTTGTGGTACTTTGTATGGCACCCCTAACAAACAAATATAGTACTAGTAGAACCCCAATGTATTTAATTGCTTTCCTCTTTACCTTTATTTTAAATACTGAAATGTTCATTGCAATGGCTACCTTCTTCCCTTCCTCCCGAAGCTTCCAATTCTCTTAGAAGCAGGCTGGGATCTGATACCCAAGACCTGAACTTGGATTTTTTATGTCACAACTCTGGATAGGCTCCCTAGAAGATAATCATAATAATAGCTATCACTTGGTTCGCCATCCTATGTGATAGCTCTTTTACAGACAACATCTGCAATAAAAACTTAGGAGACAGGCTCCAGTATTATTCCCACTATGCAGATGAAACACTGAGAATCAGAGAGGTTAAGTAACTTTCCCAAGGTCACACAGTGGTTAAACTGAGATTTGAACCCAAGCAGTCTGACTGTAGAGACTGTATCTTTGCAGAAGCCAAGTGAGAGGTTGGTCCCCTGACCAGAATGTTTGTTTAAAAAAACAAATAAAAAAGCAATATGCCCAAAATAGTGAAATGACTAAGTTATGCTTAGCCCATGCAATGAAATAGCAAGTAATAATAAAACATAATGATTTTTAATTACTTAATGAAATGGGGAAATGCACAATGTAATATGAGATGAAAAAGTGCTACACACTAAAATCCAAATTTTGTACTTTTAAAAATATGGAAAATAGAATGTCAATGCTGATGCTCTCTAGTGATTGGATGAAAGGTAATTTTAAATTTTTTTGTCTTTATGTTTCTCTATATTTTCTAAATTTTGTAATGGCCATATAGTACTTTGAATTCCAAAAATTAGGGCAAAGTAAAGCATAAAAAATTCCTAAAATAAACTTCTCCTAATTTCCAGCATTGAAGCAAAAGGAGCCTATTTTGTTTCTGTCTGAAACAATCAAAGGCACCTCTACCCAGATATAGGGGTCTCCACTCCATCCCTTTCTCTGGATTAGCCTCCTTAGTTTTCATAAGAAAATGCCAATTCTACTACCAGCTCAACTGACTCTGATAGATGTGCCCTTCACTGTCGTCATAGATTATCTATACTTGAGCATCTCTCCACAGAGCATAACCTTGAACTCTGCTGTCCAAAACAGTTAAAAACCTTGACTGTAAAAATAAAAGTTTATTTTTGAGATAAAACTCCCAGGTGGCCATATAGTCTTACCATTTCTCTGGGACTTGATGTTTTACCACCAAATCTTACTGCTGTATCCTACAAAATTACTGAGCTGAATTTGGCCATGAGAGCATTAGCTTGCATTGAGGGGTCTTATAAGTAAAACTCCCATGAAACCCATCATTGCATTCTATAAAGAAGTGCTGCTGAAACAGTTGTTCACCACATTGTTACACTTTAGGAAACATTTTTTTCTCAGATTGAAAATCACCATGATCTTTCTATGCAAGGAGTTTGTTGTAATCTTCTGGACACTATAATTTATATTATCAATTTAAAACTGCAGGCCACACACACCCCTCTGTTTTAGCTGCTGTAAATTTCTGGGCCAAATATATGGTGTTCCTCCAGCAAGTGTATGAATGTATGTTCGGTGTACTGATCTCTGATTTTATTCAGGCATTGATTTCCTCCTTTTTTATTTTTATATACTCCTTCAAAGCATGTAAGAGAGGAAAGAGAGAAGTGAATGAATGAATAAATAAATAAAAGCAAAGTTGTGATGGGAAGTTATGACTATAATTTCAAGTCAACACAATGAAGAGGAGAGGTTTATTGCTTCATTCTGTTTTTCTAGAACAATCTACAGTGATTCAAGGGTTGCTGACTTGATGAAAACATGACAAATGGAAGACTTTCCCCCACTACTTGTTTTTAAGAAGAATAACAGAGTTCAAGTTCCAGGTACAGGGACAGCTCTGACAAAATTCCAGGTCCAGGGACAGCTCTGACAATAGACAACCGAAAATGGACTATTTTTTCAGAGAATAGCCCAGCTTCTTTGGTTTTGAGTGGGTGAATCAGATAGGCAGGTAAGAGTGACTTTTTCTGTGTCTTTGCAATATTCCAAGTTCAAATTCTACATTGAATCCATTCATGACACAAACTCCTCTACCTACAAACTTTCAACTTCAGCAAAAGGAAAACAAAGCCAAGAATCAGAACAAAGAAGGCTCTGCATACCCCGCAACCACAGTGTGAGCAGTAACCAGGGCCCCTTTGTTCACAGTACCTGCCCTGTTCATAACTAAGAGAATTTCCTGCGGTTTTGTTCTCCTTCACCTGTCCTTACAGGATTTCCATCATCTGTTGTTTTCCTCTAATATTTAAGTTTGGTGTTTCCACTTCCCCTGAAGGCAGCATTTGATCTCTTTCTTTCCTGTAACAGCAGGGTGGCCTGTCTTAACATTCCCTCCAGAACAATTTTTCTCTCTAAGGTGCTGAGTCACTGAAGGGAACTAGAGACTCTGTGGGCAGCAGCAATCAATTGAAAAAACAATCATTTCCCCGGACTTAAAAGTTCACTTTCAAGAGTGAGCAAATTCAGGAGGATCAGGAAAGTGGGCGAGAAGTTCACTCAGGGTAAAAGGCCCAAAGTCCATTTCACACAGTTTGTGGGAGATCATATTTCATAAATGAAAAAATTGTATGAGTGGAAAATTCCTTCATTTAGCAGCTGGAAGGTAGTGCCTCAGCCCTGACTGGGTCTGCAGAGAGTTCTGTTGAGTTCTCATCGTTTCTACTGACCTCAGCCTTAGGGCTTTTCACCTGTGAAACAGGCAGGTGACGTCTGCTCCTGTAACAGCAGAGTACCCAGAGGATGAATGGGAAAGAGTTCTGAGCTTTTGGACGCCTTGATTTAGCCACTGATCTCTAAATATCTACTGCTTCAAAATCAAAATCTAGGTCCATTTGAACTTTCCATTTTATATTTCTCAAAGGACACTGAATTAAAAGTAGACTTTTTAAGCAAAAAACAAATGAAGTGTAGCAGGATATACAAGTAAAGCTTGGCACTATAATCCTTTAAAATGGGTACCGGTGGCAACTTCTTGTGAATCAACAATATTTTTTAAAGTTTTTCTGCTCTCTTTAAAAAAAATATTTTCTACTTTTATTATTTTAGAGAAAGAGAGAGAGAGAAACATCAATGTGAGAGAGAAACACCGATCAATTGCCCCAGTTGCGGATCAAACCCTCAACCCAGGTGTGTGACCTGAACGGGAATTGAACCTTCCACCTTTTGGTGTACAAAATGATGCTCCAACCAGCTGGACCACACTGGCCAGGGTTCAGCAATATTTCTTTAAGAATGGACATTGGTTCTACCCAAACACAGAGACACTTCCCATAAAACCCTCTTCAAACACTTCCCATAATGTCAGTCATACACAAATCAGCTACCACTTGGGTAGCATGGTCTCATTATAACTATATCATCTTGCCTGTAATAGCAAAAACCATATGAAGTAGGTATAATTATTCCATATTTTAAACAAAAAAACTGAGGCTCAGAGAAATTAGGTAATTTATCCAAGATTATACTACGTAAGAAGCAGAGGCCTAGTCTATATAAACTCAAAGCCACTCTTATTTCTGCTGTTTGTCCAGCTAATCTGCTACACTGACTTCTACCTAACTTTCTACTCTCAGCCACCCTACAGAAAGGCACAAAATTTGAAATCACATTCTCACCTCACTAACTGTGTCACAGTACACAGTTGTCTGAGCCTTTATTTCCTCAGCACTAAAACTGGGATAACAATGTCTACCTACTGTGTTAAAATCATTAGATGAGATAATGTATGTAAAACATGGGGCATAGTGCTTGGCTCATACTAGGTGCTTAATATGTATCAGACTATGACCATACAATTCTTGATTTATACTGAAATGCACTGCTATTTCACTTTTTTCCTGTGTTATCGTTTCCCCAGCTAAATTAAAAACCCTATGACTCCTACTTCTTTTGTATCTTTCTTGTCAGTTAGAATGCTATTGACTACATGTTCTGGAAACCAAATTTATGCTGGGTTGAGCACAAAAGAAATCAATTACCTCACACAGGAGGATGGCCTGGCTAGGCCTGAGAGGTTGATTCTGCAATCCACAATGTCAGTAAGGACCTGGATTCTTTCTGTATGATCTACCATCCACAGGATCTGCTTCACTCAAAGGCTTATTACCCTTACCCTTACTGGTGGAGGAGGGCTACGTGATCTGCAGTAACCTGTAGCAATCACACTTCATTTGTGTCTGAAAGGAGAGGAAAGCTACCTCCCAGTAGTTCTATCAAGGACAACAAAAGCTTATGTCCTACAGTCCGCTAGTCTCTGTGCATCTCATTGGCCCACCCTGAACCATTCACTAGTAAAGGGAAATGTATTTTCAGGATTGATCTGATTAATCATCTGAAGGGAAGTGGAGTTCATCTACTACCCTCCTCAGAGCTTTGTACTTTTGAGCTCAATTACTACTTCTTGAAGGAATGAATGAATGAATGAGAACAAGCTTATTTAGGACTCCAGGTAGAAATTCTTGTAACATTCAGAAACCTGACAGTGAATTGGTACAGAAACAAACCATGTTTGCCTAATAAAGAACATACAGTGCCTCCAAGCCATTGGTTACACTCACACATA
Organism: Plecotus auritus; assembly: GCF_963455305.1. Classification (NCBI taxonomy): domain Eukaryota; kingdom Metazoa; phylum Chordata; class Mammalia; order Chiroptera; family Vespertilionidae; genus Plecotus; species Plecotus auritus. Next base: position 42,249,633 of record NC_137776.1, read on the forward strand.
CTTTTGCCTTAGACCAATTCTGTTGTGATAGTGATTAAGTTTGATATATAAATACACTTCAAGTGCAAATAACATGAGTATGCAGAACAATGAGAACCTTAACCCATTATCTACGGCACGTTTCCCAAGAGATGATTGGGAGGTGCATATCCACTGCATTAAATAGCACCGAGCTGCATAACAACACTTAATCTGTATTCAGCTCCTTTTTAATCATTCTGATATCATCAGAGCTAAAGCCAGTTTAGTGATCTGAGTCTTGAACTCTCTACCACTTGGTAAGCTCCCTTTAACAAAGACTTAGGTGGGGAGCTTTGGAGGACATCTACTTGGACTTGTGAGCATTGTTTTGTTGCCCTCTCAACTATTTTTACAGTTACCTTTTAACTGTGAAAAATGATATTGCTCTTTTCATTTGAAGTAATGATATAACGTTTCCTTTGGAAAACAAATCTATTTAAGGAAAAGAAAGCTAATTACAATAATTAGATAAGACATTAGATATAGATATGTTAGAAATGATGAGGACATATGTAGTGATATGTGGATATGGAAAAATATGAAAGTGGTATGAGAAGACTAAAGTTTGAAAAGCAGTTACCTGGGGTAATTAGAAAATGATTGCAGATGTTAATTCAAGAATAAAAATGCTAGCACAGAGGGCAATAACTTCAGGAGCCACACGAGGGCAGCGGATCAGGGACTATAAAGCCAATTTGGTCAGCAAGGATCTTCCTTACCTAAACCGTAGTTCCTCAAAATGTGATCCACAGACCAGCAGCAGCATTATCACCTAAGAGCGTGTTAGAAAAGCAGCGTCTCTGGCCTCACCCTGACCTACTGAATCGGAATTTACATTCTAACAGAATTCTTATGCACATTAAAGTTTGAGAAGCACTGGCTCCATAACTTTGGGGTCCTCTTTGGCTACTTTCCCCTTTGGGAGGGCAGGGCTGACATATGTAAGTTTGAAAAAGTATATTTGCTCAGGGACTCTACAGTCACACTACTAAGTTTCCTCAGTTCATCCTCTAACAATTTGACTTAGGCAAAAAAAAATTGCATTTCTGAGTTTTAGAACATTAGTTTGATAAATAGATTATCAATAAATGGATGACTAAATGAATTATTCAGATACAGAGAAATCATATGTCTTGACAATATTTCTAAGTTCTCACCATCCTTTATTTGGTTGGTGGAATGGAATGTGAGAGCTATTTATCACTTTTAGTATCAACTGCTCTAAATCTTTTTGTATTAAGACAGGGAATAAATATTTTCACATATACACATTCAAGAATTCATGCCACATCCAGGTGAGCTTTCCCAGGGTCTTCCTCCATATTCTGGAGTCTGTGCCTACTAACATCAGTTCCTGGGTGTGCAAAGCATGTGCAGATAGAGAGAAGTATAGTTTGAGCAAGAAAGGGTTCACCTCCTGACCCTGTTATTGGTTTCAGAAAATCTAAGACTTGGGGAAATCAAGGTAAAAGAACAAAACACACTTTTGTTTTGTTGCCTAAAAATCAATAGATTATTCCAGACTAATATTAAAAATGAATGTATACTTCAAGAAGTAGTGCTAACACCTAACACTCACAAGAACACTTCAGTGTTTCCCCTTTTAATAGGTACAAGTGCAGGAAATTGAAAAAGCAGCAGAATGATCCCAAAAGTCTGAAATATAAGGCCTCCTGCCTCTGTAGGCTTTGTGTGTTTTCTGATCATTCACTCACTACAAATCGATTTATGGTTGAGTGGTCTCTCTATCAGTTCTTGTGCCAGAATATATTGAGGGAAAAGAGAAATCTATTTGATGGGGTTATTCCTGTGCTGAGGGGAATCTTTCAGGCTTCGTCCTCAAAAAAGGGCACTGGCCAATAACTCAAGAAGGCAGCGTTGGGGGAGAAGGGGTTCTTATAATCCTCACCATAAAACCAGTTCATGAAGCCTGTTTGTAGAGATACCCCTTCCTCCTTTCTAAAGATGCACTTTTGTGATTTTTACCTTCTTAATTTTATTTGTACCTACATTCATTCACTCATTTTTTTTTTCATTCATTCAACAAATATTTTCAAGTACCTTCTAAAAACTAGGGATATAAAAGGAAAAAGAGAAACAAGGTCTCTGCTCTGGGAAAATTGGCTTCAATCTAGAATGTGAACAAGGAGACAACAATTAGTCAAATAAACAAAGATTACCTTGGCTGGTTATAGAAAAAGAAAAAACAGGATAATGTGATTGTGAGTGGGAAACATGAGCACCTTTAGTATGACTCACCGGGCAAAGGCTCTGAGAATGTGACATTTGCTCTGAGACCTGAAGGGGAGTTAACCATACAAGCCTTGCAGGAAGAGTCTGCCAGGAGAGGACAGTCACTAAAAGCCCTCAGGGGAGGAACAAAAGGAATATCAGTGTCTGTAACAAATCTAGCAAGATAGAGAGTAGTGTGAATAAAAGTATTTGCCAAAGATTCAATGAATGGATACATGTCTGTGTGGTGGAGGGTGTGGGAAAGGTGGAGATGACATGAGAGCACAATGTAATTAGCCTGGAAGCCCCAAGCTCTGCAGTAATTCCATTTGTTTTTATAGCCTATGGTTGTAAGGAATGGAAGATTCTTTGCGTATTGGGCTGGGTTGACTTGAGTTCTGTTGATGCTCACAAGTGGACCTATTGGCATGATCTTCACCATGAGCAGAAATGGTGTCTGATCCTATCACTTTATGTTGTATGTTGCACATTGAGTTATCTTGGAAGCTGCCCAATCATGATGGCTCTTGAAGAGAAAATGACAGTGTTAAAATCTGACCCACTCATGAAAAGTTTTAGATATTAAAAATTTTAGACTTATCAGTAACTGTTATAATTATCTCCAGCTTAGAATCTATTTTTCAGAGCATCATTACTCTTTATAATTAGTTCTATAATTTCCCCATAGAATATGATCCATTTAATCTGAAGTACTAAAACCAAGCACTAGTAGTTGATCACTGTCTGCCTGTAATTTGCATTGTTCTTTATCCAAGAAAATAGTCGTTCTTATTAGCCAGATAGAGATGTATTATGAATATCAATGTAACTTAATTAAAGCATAATATTAATCATAATACTCTCTTCCAGACTCAAATACTTCCCCCATGATGTTTACTTGCCTAGATGTTCCCTGATGAAATGCAACAATAAATCAGATGAAAGCACTTTTGATGAGTAAGGAGATTTAAGCAAAGCCTTTCTTAATGAAAAAATAATATAATAGAAAGTATAGAAAGGATTGTATCTGCTAAATTACATCCAAAAAAGGATCCCAATAAAATAAGAAATTTGTTTTACTGACTTTATACCTGAGCATTAAGTAATATTATTGAACTTCTGAGTACTCATTGTACTGTGCTATGTTAGTCAACAAGACAGTTCATACCCTCTATTCGTTTTCTCAAATTGTATTCATTATTATTCAAAATGCAGAAATCAATTTTAGGCATTAGAAAAAGGTTAGCCATAATCACAGTTTCTTGCCTAGTATTTACATATACAGTAGCATAAAAAAACTGACGTGTGTTCTGTATTAATGGAGATGGCTGCAGCTTCTTTAGGGAAAATTGACTATTTCTTGGAAAAAATATTTTAACGAAGTTCTGGTAAGTCAAGATAAAGCCCAAAACTTGGTACTAAAGTAGTGTTTGGGGGTGGGGTGGGAGTGCAGTATTCAGGCCATGAGGTGTTACAGAGAGACAACAATTCTCTCCATAATTAAATAAAAAGGCTGCCTTCCCCAAATGTAGAGATTGTTATAATAACTGATTTAAAAGAGCAGAGTTGTCATCCTGAAACTAAAGAGGGAAAGAGAAAGAGAACTGATTAAGAGTGGGCCCAGTCACAATAGAAAAGGTGACAAGAGAACAAGAGAAAGACCCTGGCCATTTGAGAGAACTTGGAAAGCTTGAGGTACTTCTAGCAGTCTCCCAGGATGAGGGCCAGAATTATAGCATTAAAATAAAGAATTACCACAAAAGGCCCGAGAAATTTGTGGATACAGGTTGCACCTTAATTTATGTCAGCTAAAATTCTTTTGGAAGCAAGAAGCAAAAAACTCAACCCAAACTGAATTAAACAATACATGGGAATTTGGGGTTCATATGTCCAGCCAATTGTGTGGGGGTGGAGACGAGATTCAGCCAGGGTACAGACTCGGTGGGAAATGGTTCTTGAGTCTAACTTCCTTCATCCGTCAGCTCTGCCCTCAGCTTAGTTCCATACCATGGTTGCCAATATCAGCTGGGGCCACTTGCTTCTTATGCACATCCAAGTGAGAGAAGAGACAGGCTTCCCCCAACCACTTAACAAGGAAAATTTCAAGTGCTAATTACCTTGGCTGAAGTCACCCGATAAAGGTGTCAAGGGTACAGGGTTACCCTGATTGGCTCCCATATATCATGGCTAAGCCCTGGACCTGGAATGAAGTCAAGACTACTCAGACAGAATAGTGTGAAGGGTTTAGAGAGGATGTTTGGAAGACAATTTTTAAAAATATTTTTATTGATTTCAGAGAGGAAGGGGAAGGGAGAGAGAAATAGAAACATAAATGAATAGAGGATATCATTGATCAGCTGCCTCCTGCACACTGGGATCGAGCCCACAACCTGGGCATGTGCCCTAACCCAGAATCGAACCATGACCTCCTGGTTCACAGGGTGATGCTCAACCACTGAGCTATGCCAACCGGGCTGGAAGACAATTTTGATGTCCATTATAAAATCTAACTACTTTCCTGGACTTTGACATCAGGAAGAGTTTTAGGAATGAGTTTAAAGTCCACTAAAATTTCAGTGGAATGCTCAAGAAAATCCAACTTTAATTATCTTTTCATAGTTGCTACATAATAACATTATTTTAAATTTAATGCAATTTTCTGAGTTAGACACTACCCATTTAATCTATAGTATTTTTAGTGAAAACCTACTAAATTGAGGACTGAGCATTAATGAATTGCTAGCAATCTGAAAGCTTTTCAGAACCAATCAACTCAAGATTTCTTCTCATAAAGTCAACAGCTGACAAGTGGAAGAAATTGAAGGTGTTCAGACATCACGGGGCCGGGGGGGGGGGGGGGCCCTCTCCATCCGCACAGACAGAAGCTAGGGCACACTGCCCAAACAGAATGCCAGCTGTGCAGCATGAAAAGAGAGCCCAGCTGTGAAGCTCAAAAGGATTTCCCAGGACTCCCTCTGGGCATCCTTGCACCAGCATGCGGGGCTCTCCCAATAAATACCAAAGGCCTGAGCAGCAGGAATTCCTGCCAAGAGCACACAGTTGGAGTGATGCTTTAAGAAGCAAATATTTTCCAGAGATAGAGACTCATTTTGCTGGGAGATCTGCTTCTGGAGCACGAGGTACCTGTTCGTCCCTGCTGACTGAAGAGGGCGTGTGGCTGGTGCCCTTCTAGACAAGAGGTAAGAGAATTCAGTTGTATTGCTTTTATTTTATTTTTTTTTAATATATTTTATTGATTTTTTACAGAGAGAAAGGGAGAGGGAAAGAGAGCTAGAAACATTGATGAGAGAGAAACATCAATCAGCTGCCTCCTGCACACCCCCCACTGGGGATGTGCCCGCAACCAAGGTACATGCCTTTGACCGAAATCGAACCCGGGACCCCTGAGTCCGCAGGCCGACGCTCTATCCACTGAGCCAAACCCGTCAGGGCAGTTGTATTGCTTTTAGCACAATGAAGACAGACCTAAAGAATAATGAAGGTGAAGGTTTTAGAACTTAAGAGATCCTGGGGTTCAGCTATAGACTGAAATTGAGAGTACCTGACATTTTTCCTGAATGATTTGGCCATTTGCTTATTTCTGCTTTGCCTGTATGAGGAGATTAAGGACCACACCAGTGAACACTGGGTTAGCACGTTCAAAGATCTTGGAGTACCTATGGAGACATAGGTGTTGTTCTCTTTATGATCTCCTTTTGACTGAAATTTGTCAGTCAGAAGCTTTCCATCTAAAAGCTTTCATGAACTGCACCTGGTAGAACTTTATTATTTTTTTATTTAGCAAGGTCTTCAAAGATTAAAAGCAGGTATATTTGCATTTTAAAGAACATTATGAACTCCCTTGATTATGAACCCTGCCAAGAAAACAGAACGAAGTTGGGTGGCGAATGCATTATGTATGTGTTTGTTTTTAATTGATTGATTTGAATAATTTTCATCGTGCTGGTTTGGATTGACCGCATATGCTGTTCTGAAGCTGCTGCTACAGATATTAGCCTTTTCTAAAGGAGGGCAGTTTTCATCTGGCCACACTGACCCTGGACAGGAGAACAGAGTGTGTGTGATAAAAACTCATCTCAGCTGTTGCAAAGATTCTCTGCTTCAAAATTATCTACCTAGCAGGTGCTGGAATTCCTACTCCTCCCTGGACTTTACAGCTTAGAAGAATTTATTCCATGAATCACCTCCTAAAATGTAAATATTACTGGGAAAAGAAAGCCTTATATTTAGCCAGCTCACATCTGGTTTATATAGAAACTCTCCTTGAGTTTAATATTTTGTCTTGCACATTCTAGTTGAGGGTGGTACCTAAGGTTTTCTTCCCCCCTACCCCCAATATAATCTAAATTCTTTATATTTTGGCTATTCCTTTTCCTATAGATGTGGTTATAAAATTATAATACATACACACACAGACCTATTTATGCAACCAATCCCCTGAAGCATGTGCCACAAATCCCCATTTTATATTGACATTGCTATGAATGCAATTGATGATAGTCATGCATTTTAGGCCTCCTGAGCTCAGCATTACATCCTATTCTTGCTATTCTATTTTGTCATTTTCTAACAACAACAACAAAAGTTATCCTGTTGCCAGGTAACCTCAGCAGTATTGTAAGTAGCCCTCCGCTTTCTGCATTCTTCTATCTTCCTTCTTGTAGACTAATTACAATTTTTATTCTTCTGAAGACTTTCTCCCCATTCATGGTTGCCATTGTCATTGGATAACTGTCATCATATTATTGTCACTACTGAATTCTTTGATGAGAAGCCACAATTTTCTCATCCTTCCACACAATAGAAAATTGACTCGTTCTTGTGATGCACTAGAGAAATAGTGTGCTTTCAGAGAAATAGTTCCTCTCTTCAAGGTTACATTCCCAAAGAAGGTTTGCAACATTTGGCAACCCCACCCCCTGAATTTGCCTCTCCTTTTTTACCCCTATCATAACTCCTTTCTTTCCAATTAGGCTCGTGACTGAAATATGGTCATATTTTGTGTATAATGTTAAAATTCTGACAGAAAGTATTTTATAGCTGATTCATTATGAAGGATGCTCAGCCTGTGAACTAGTAAACATCAGCAGCAACACAAATGACTATGACTACATTTAGCTGTGGGCCTACTGTGTGCCAGGTACTGCTAATAATTTACATACACTACCGTGTTTAATCTTCATAAATTATATGAGGTACTGTCATTCCTATTTTATTGATGAGGAAGCTGAGACGAGACTCAGAGAGCCCAGATTAAATAGTCTGTGGGTAACAGAACCAGGGTTTCTTCATCTAAGATGTCATTGATTATAAGAAGTAACTTCAATTTAATAACAGCTTCTATATTAAGTGTAAATGTTAATTGTAAGATGTCTTGAATTCAGAAATATTAAACTATAAACAAATATGCACCTTAGAAGCAAGAAAATAGTATATCTATATAGCCTACTGCCATTTTTGGCTTATAAATGGTAAACATCCCCTAATCATCATTCTAAGTAAATAATGTAACTGGAGCAATGTCATCTAATTCCATTGTTTCCCACTTCCAAACCATAACTCCCATCTCCTCTCTCCTATTTAATGGGCCTCTTTCCAATACATGCCTAATGAGTATTTTGTGGTTTGTGAAGACATTAGAAAACCACTTGCCACTTGCCCCATAAATCATATTGAGTCAGATGATCCTCTGACCCCACTATTCTGCTTATACAGTATTTTGTTTACCCTTATTACATTTTTTATGTAGAGGCAGATTTATATAAATGTCGAAGCCCCCACTTTCCTGTGACTTTTTTGATGGCAAAATCTGTCTTTTGTTTATCCTAGTAGTTCTCAGGTGATCAAGAGGGAGGGGTTGATATTGTACATTGTGGATTTTATTAAATAATTAAACCAAGAACTGAAATTCCAGATTGTTGAAACAGTAAATAATAATTCTCTTTTAGTTTGCTATCTTGAAACTTGTCAATACACACATTCAGTCAAGAATACGTTTGCCTATGAGAAACTTTCAACTTTAAATTTTACTCGGCTGTGATTTTGATCTGGGGAATTTCTAGTGATGCAATTCTGTTGCACACCTAAGTGAACAGAAAAAAAAAAGAGGACCATGTACCACTGAAAAGAACAGATGCAATTTAAATATTAGGTTTAAAATTTGATGCCTTTTGCAATAGGACCTCACTATGTATTAACATTACATGCACAAATGAGAGTGAGAAGTGAGAAAGGAAAGGGCTATTATGATATTGGTGAAATATGTTCTGGAAGATGTACTTTGTTTTTTATTTTTAAATAAGTATCAAGATATCATATTAGATAGTCTTGTAACCTGAAATCATTGGAAACATTTCAGGGATTCAAGAACTGCCTGATGCAAAATGAATTTACCTTATCCTGGTAATTCTCTACAGTACTTAGCCCGGAACCTTGCACATACTGAGGTAAATGTTCAATAAGTATTTTTAAGTCACATTTAATACATCTTTTTCTAAATGTTTAGGTACAGTGTGCTCACATGACAAGAACTAATCAACTAATTAAGGGAGACCTCTGAGAAACATCTCAAAGTTGAGCTTTCATTTGCTCCTGGAGGCTTTGCTTCAAGGCTAATATTCTGTTGTACTTTGCCCAACAAAACTGTAACTTCTCAAAGTTATTTGTGTCTCCCTTCTTCAAGGGAGAAGATGAATGATGAATGATGTAGGGAGAAGACTGAGCACAGAGGTAATTTTACTAAGCTTAAAGAACTTGTAATCTTTAGTAAATGGACTTTAAAAAAATTTTTCACAGGATGAATAGAACAAATTTTGTCTGAATCCTAGAGATGATTTGAATTTTTTTCATCATACATGGCATAATGTGCATGTACTTTTATAATATACCCCTCTTAAGAAACAAGTGCATAAATTAAGCCAGAAAATGTGGTAAGAGGCATCTGTTTTCTAAGTGCTTTTATTTAGCTAGCTGTGAAACAGATTAAGCTTCATTGTGGCACTTTGGTTTTGCAAAGCATGCGGAACTCTTCATAAATGCATAGATGTTAGCTAGAAGGGAAGAAAGGAGATAAGCCTCTAATTTAATTAGTAATTAGTCATTTAATTTCCTTTGTCTTTTCTTTGTTTTCTATTATATCTCATCTCAGAATTGTTTTATAAAAGAAATTAAACTGAAAGTGAAAAGTAGAGAGATACCCTGATTGGCAAGTTATAAAAAAAAGCTGTACTTGGAATCAGCTTTTATAAAAACAAAATAGAAAAAGAGCCTGGACATGAGATAGCTGTTTAAACTTTGGGTTTATGTCATGTTTGCATTCAAGATTGTGAATCTTGGATTTAGTGGAACTAATCAGTGATGTTTGGGCTACACATCTCTGGATAATAGAAATGCACACTTTCCCTGTTTTGATTTATAGGTATCCCAATACTTATTTGATAATTAACCTCGTATATCATGCTATTTGAACTATATCAAAGTTTACGAATTCCAAACATTACTAGGGTGAAGAATTTCCTTCATGAACTAGTAATTATCTCTTCCCATAATAGACCTTGCCTTTTATCTAACCAATGTTTCACACATTGTGTAGGGGCTGGATGATGGGTTTTTCTTTCCATTTTCAAAAAATCATGTTTACATCTTCCACTCCAGACTCCACTCCAGAGTCTTTTTTGGCATGACATTAATATCCTTAAACTCAGGTCAGCAAACACACTGTGTGGGGGCCAGCATTCCCCACCGACACAACCAAAGCAAATATCATTCATCGATCTTTCCTGTTTAGCCTGAACTTAAACTTGAAATCCAATGCCACATATTAAATTGGCTCTTTCGGTCTTTTGTGTGTACCTGCTTCATGCATTCTTAGAACATTTTTAAATCAATCAATTTAGTATTTGTTATCTTTGATGTCCAGAATATATCCTTTCTCATGTTGCTTAAAAAAGAATCAGCCAGTTAGAAGTGATCAGCTTCCAGAGGCAGAATGTGAATTTTGGGTTCTTGCCATAGCACAGCATCAGCCCTTTGATATTTTTTGTAATGTGCTCATTTGCTTCAGATTGGAGTATAGAAATGTCTTCAGAGTTTGTTTAGCAACAATGCAGAGCACATCAATTTTCATAAATAATAAAATTTGTTGGGAAAAGGACAAATATTTCTAACACTGAATTTGGAGCTATGTCCCTATATATTCTTTTCTTCTAGATTAATTTCATCAAAATTCTCACTGCTTTAACTAATGTTGGCGGAGTCAGGCAGGCCCTGATGGAGATGTTAGAAGCAGAAGATAAAGGACCCAGCACAACCCTGTGACTGTTGTGGATTCTTAATAAGCAGCTGCTGATTAGTTTGATGGCAGTGATTGAAAACTGGTATCTCCAGGCAAATCTCAGATGTGGTATGCAAATAGTGCTTTGGGAACCTCATCACATGGTAAGCAGAACTCTCCTATAACCATGTCTGATTGGAAATACAAATATGAAGTTCAGATGAAATATGGGAGCTGAAAATATAGCCATTATCACCTTCACATCACTATAGGAAATGTGGATCCTACCTACAGGTGTTATGCAAAGATATGAAATGGATGAGGTTTCCTAGGGAGAGAGATTTAAACATTAGAAAAGTACTGGAATGAAACTCCAGAGTGAAACACTGTAAGGAGTAGATAAGCTCAGTGAAGAAGTGTGAGATGTGGTCTGAGAGGTAATAACAAAAGCAGAAGGTAATGGTGACAGGGACCTCAAGGGGAAACAGAGTTCCAAGAAGGAGAAGGGGGATTTGCCTCATCAAAGCATTTTTAATAGAATTTTTAATTTATAGCAGGCTCAGAAAAATAGAAGAATCAAAGAAAGTAAAGGGAAATTAATGGGTAGGCTTGTGAGAAGTTGAGAAACTATTTACCAGGTCACTTCTGTTTTCACGAGAAGTTGAAGATAGAGTCATTTAATCAATATAAATGAGTGAGCTATAAAAGTTTGGGACAGCTGATATACAGGTGGAAAAGAAAGGCAAGTAAGAATAAGCAAAAATACTTTATAGAACCCAGGTGAGGCTGGAAGATATGAATTAAAGTGACACCAATTTATGTCACTATTTAAGTTCCTCTGGGAGCCCAGTTGTATAAAACAGCAGGGGAAGATAATAATGAATCCATTATTACCTATAACACGACTTCAAAGATGAATTAGAAACCACTGATAGCCAAAGTTATACCTGAAATCTTATGCAAACATACTGAAGAAGTATGGAGTATATTTTAAAACTTGAACTGGGACTCAAATGATCTGAATTCTATCACTGGCTTTGCCATTAACTAGGTTAATTAGCCAGCTAGCTTATCTGTCCTTTACCTTTCTGGAACTTATCCCATCTATACAATGAGAAAGAATAAATGGTTAATCTTAAAGACTCATAGAGCTCTACAATCTGAAGTCTATGATTGTTTCTTTGTGATACTCATTTATTTACTAGGCAAGTATTTATTATCAATATGTGCCAAGAACTATTTAAGATATAAGTTATAGTAATGAACAACTAAGATGAGTTACTTTTCTACATTCTAGAGAGAGAAACTAACAATAAACAAGATTTTATATATATATATATGTATATATATAAAATTTATATATATATATATAATTTCAAATAGTAATAGGTATGGTAAAAGAAAAAAAATAATGTAATAGAGAGGGACTAAAAGGGAGGTCATCTTAAACAGAAAAAAAAGGGGGGGGAAACTCTCTTAGGAGATGACATTTGAGCTGTTATGTGAATGACAAGCAAGAGCAAGTCATGCAAATATTGAAGGGAATAAACACACCTGGCTGAAGAAACAGCTAGTACAAAAGCCTTGAGGTGGAACTGAGCGTGGTCTCTTTGAAGAACAGAAAGACGAGTACAGCTGGATCATAATGATGAAGAGGGAGAGCAGAGCAAGAGGCAGTTGACAAAGCAAGTAGGAGCTAAGTCCTGAGCGCAGAGTCTTGTACACCATGGTAGGAAGTTTGAATTTTATTTACGTGTGGTAGGGGGCCATGATAAGCATCATTACAAATCAAAAATCATGCCTTATTCGTATTTTTAAAAGATAATGTACAATGCAATGAGAAGGGCACTTCAACACAGATAATAGTGCAGTGAAGGCCTGGAGAGGGGGCGGGAGTAGAGTGGAGGGGGTCGAAGGGGGGAAAAGGGGGACATCTATAACACTTTCAACAATAAAAATAAAAGAAGAAGGGCACTTCACTGCTGTGGTATTTCTTACCCCAAATCCATAATTCTAGTTTAATCATGAGGAAACATGAGACAAACTAAAATTGAGGGGCATGGGACATTCTACCAAATACTTGATCATTACTCCTCAGAGTGTCAAAGTCATGAAAACTAAGGCAAGACTGAGAAATGTGATAGATTTGAGGATTACAAAGACATGAAGACTCCAATGTGGTATTCTAGGTTAGATCCTGGGACAGAAAAAGGACATTAGTGGCAAAATATGAATAAAGTCTCTACTCAGTTAATAGTCTTGTACGAGTGTTCATTTCTTAGTTTTGGCAAATGTACTGAGGTTGTATATAAGATGCTAACTTTTAGGGAAGCTGAGTGAAGAGTATGTGGGAACTCTGTATGCTCTTTGTAGCTCATCTGTAAATCAAAAATTATTTCAAAATATGTTTTTAAAAGATGACTTGTAACTTATTTTTTTGATAATAAGGCATAGAGGAATTAAAATGTAATTGAGTATAAATTGCAAATCAGAAAACGAATACAAACTTAACTTTTTCAGTAAAAAAATAATGTGGATTGATAAGAGTAGAAGCAAGAAGACCATTTAGATTATTCAATTACCTGTGCAAAATATGTGGTGGCTTCAGAGTGGATGTGGTGGAAATGAAGCCAATGGATTTAGGATACATTTTGGAGGTTAGGTTGGCAGGACTAGTCGAAAGATTGGATGGTAGGGTAAAAGTGAGGACCGAGGATAAGAGAAAGAAAAATAACAATTGTGCTCAAGTTTTGAGCTTAGCAGTAAGAGGTTTATGGGTATCATTTGCTAATATAGGGAAGCCTGAGTGAGGAACAGCTTTCCCAGAAATGGACAATCATTTCCATCATTTTCTTTAGACATGTTTAGTCTAATATACTTATTGACATCCAAGAGGAGATAGCAGGTGTGCAGTGAACATACAAATCTGGAATTTGGGGGAGGTCAGGTGTAAAGATAAATATTTGGAAGTCATTAGAACATAAATGCTTAATAAAGCCCTGAGGCAAATAAGATCATGTAGGAACCTAGAGAGTTGTATAGTTAGAGAAGCTTGAATTCTATCACATTCCAACTTTTAGAGAGCCGGCAGAGGAGAAATAGCTAGAGATGGGAACTGCAAAGAGGGACCAGAAGAGGACAGAGGGAGTTGTTTACTGTCACTCCTGGTGACAAGAGGAGGACAAAGAATTAATCCCTGGGTTTGGTATATGGGAAGCGCAGTTGACTTTAAAAGAGCCTTTTGGTGGAGTAAAAGGTCAAAAACCCAACGACAATGACATTATGGAGCTAGTGAATCAAGACCACTCTTTTCAGTACATTTGCTGTGAATGGGAAGCAAAGAAATGGGGTTGGGGCAGGAAGGGATATGAAGTCAAAAGAGTTTTGTTTTGTTATGAAGCATGTCCTACAAACTCAACTCAAGCATGCTCCAGTTAGGGATTGCTATTAATGTTTGCTGTCTGGCTCCTAAGCCTAGGGAACAAACATTCTTCCTTTCTGTACTGTTGCCTTCTTCCTATTTATCATAGTTTCCTGGCCATTTTAGCTATAGAACCTATAATTGCTCAATTTATATCAGCCTTGGTAGCTGATGAATAAACCAACTTCTCATTTTTAAATTCTTGAAATACAGGGTGGGGCAAAAGTAGGTTTACAATTGTGAGTACTCGACACAGAGTTTATTTTTGTATTATTATTTATTAGCTATTGTGTTATTTTCCATGTGAACAACTAAACCTACTTTTACCCCACCCTGTATATTGAATTAAACCTAGAAAGGGGTTTTAGAGATTAAATCCAAGTGTCTTATTTTATAGATGAGAAAACTGAAGCACCAAGAGGACAAGTAGAATGCTTCAGCGATAAATCCAAAAATAAAGTCAATATTTTTACTGTATGACAAGATACACATTTCTCTTCCTTGAGTTTATCTCAATATGTCTGAACACTTTTCTAATCTCAGATCCAGCAGCCTGCACATCTGAATACAATAAAGACTCTTACCTTTAATCACTGAAACCTGAAAGTTAAGCCATTTCATACCACAGTCAAAGCAATTTCTATGGCATTTGTACACCTTTGCTAATGTAGTTAAGACATCCTTTGAATTTTGAATTGGGCAATGAGGAGTAATTCATTACAAATGGTAAGATATGCTTAGTTCTTACAGATGAGGAGCTCTCCTGCTAGATCCTGAGTTCATAAGGGCAGGAGCCTGACTGAATTTCTAGTGTGTGATACAATGCCTTGATCATAGTGAATGTCCAAGAAATCCTTACTTATTGTTAGAAAGAATGAATAAAATACTGTAGTTCCTTCTTAGTCTACTGATGAGGACTCACAATTCTGGTTTTTGCCTGCCTTTCTTTGGTTTAGTTTTCTGATTAACAATAACCTTCATATTCTAGATAGTGTTGTGCATCTTCATGTTTTTTCAGGCACTGCTATATAGCCACAGTTTCCATTCTAACTTAAACATTTGTAAAGCTAGGTATCTGTGTATTATCTTTTCTAGTTCTTGATCTAGTAAAAGTCTCAATATTCAATCATTTTATAAATCTAGAGATCTATGTAAGTTGTTAATACTAGTGCTAACTTATGAATTAAAAATTGAGAACCTAGTCTTTCTTACTGGCACTAGAGAAGCATACAAAATTATTTACCTAAAGGAAATAATATTACTATGTACATCATTTCTTATATGTTTTACAGAGAGTGTACGGTTCAGTGATCTAAGCCTTGAATATAAGAACTGACTTTTATGTCTGTTTCTGAAGTTCACTCTATAAAAATGATTTCATCTGGAAAATGAAAAGTGAATGTTGTTGAAAAGTTGATGTCATAGTGAACCTTTCCAAAACCATCTGAAATATCATTTTAAATAGAATATAGGGGGAAAAAGCCTTCAAATTCCAATCAGGGAAGCATATTTAGGAGGCTATTTTATGTTTTAAAATAAAAGAGGAAATTTGGTATCAAAATTTCAAGAGAAAAAAGTTGAGCTATATTTATGTGTGTTTTTTAATGTTCTGTAATGTCCAAAGAAATTGGACTCAGCCTTAAGGAAAATCTATTTAGCTTAACACCACTTTAAGGTGATTTTAAAAATCTATGATGGGGAGTAATTCAAAAGGATAAGCAAAATATTCAAATTCAAGGAATCCAGGATTCCCTGACAACTTTTAGAAAAGTTACTCTATTTGCCTATTTGTGGTACTCTACTTGTGGTACTTTCCACATCTGTAAAATCATTTGCCAATAAGGACTTTAATAAAGGTAAGCTTTAATGTCAGACAAAGTACTTTGTGGAAAACTATATAAATCTGGAATTTTAAAATCTAATTTTCCTTTAGAAAGTAAATTAATATTCCACTTGAGACTAGGTCAGTTTTATGTTGGCATGATCTAGTTATAGTTAAGCCAGAAATGAAGAGAATTGAAGGTCAACAGAGCAAATACAAAATATTTAATTGGAAGCATGGAAGGAGATTTTTGAAGCTTGAGATTTTTCCACCAGAATTAAACTCATACAATATGTGGCAAGGTTTGACTCCAAAACCACCAAGTCACACTTGAAAGCTCCTCTACCACATAGCAACAAGTGGAACCCAGCCCAAATTCAGATGAGTCACTTTATACTCACATTTGATATGCATAGGATTTTCCACTTTGCAATTTATGTTAAAATATAAGAGAAGAGCAAAGATTTTGCCACCCATGCAAAAGCATCTAGTTCATAGCAAGCACCCACATATGGTACCTACTATAGAAGCTGCTGCAAACCTCACATTTCCAAAGGCAAAGGTAGCAAATTGTCCATGGCCAGTTCAGTCCCTGGCTTGTATTTTAAGCCATACTCAAAAGCCTTAGAGAGTGACTGAAGCAGAGTACAGACAATAGGAAAGGCAGATCAGGAAGGCAGACTTAGGAAGTGATGGAACTAAAATGATTATTTCTAGCCATTTGGGATTTCCTAAATGTAACAATTCAATATACAGGTAAACTCTGCTCTGTGTATACCAAAAGGCTTCTTTGAGGCATGGAGAAATATCTTCGTAGGGTAACAGCTACAGGCCTTCAGGCCTCTGCTGATCACCCTCAAATAAGAACCAGATAATATATCCTTTTAAATTTCAATTTGTGCTTTTCATGAGCATGGTAGAAAGTGGGTGGGTGAAAATTTTGTAGATATTTTTGTGGCATTTTACAATTCTTCTTTTTATAAGATAGATGAATTATGAAAAAGCTATGTGCAAACCAAATTATATGTTAAATGTACTCAGTGAGCTTGCTGAATAAAGAGATACAAGCATGTGCTCGCCAGTAAAGTCAGCAATAACCCTGTACTCTCCTTTGTGTAAATCTAGACATCCATAATGAGGTTTGATTAAAACCAGGTCCACATACCTTATTAAATCCCACATTTATATAGCTATTTTACTATTTATATGATGTAAAAATCACACATTACTTCTTCTAATTCTCCTTTGAGGATGAGAAGGAAGCATTATTAATCCAATTTTATTTCTATATATGATTAAACCACTTGGACTGAAATGAAAGCTAGTTATTTTCTCCCTATCTTCCTGATAACACAGTATTGGAATATTTAAATGAATTCAGAATTGTCAGAGATTTGCCTATAAAACTGCATTTCTGGCTGCTACTAACTAATATTGTAATGTTCATGCCTAACCAGTAAAAGTGGAGAGAGCCCTAACCGGTTTGGTTCAGTGGATAGAGCATCGGCCTGTGGACTGAAAGGTCCCAGGTTCGATTCTGGTCAAGGGCATGTACCTTGGTTTCAGGCACATCCCCAGTAGGGGGTGTGCAGGATGCAGCTGATCAATGTTTCTCTTTCATCAATGTTTCTAACTCTCTATCCCTCTCCCTTCCTCTCTGTAAAAAATCAGTAAAATATATATATTTTTAAAGAGTGGAGAGAAACACCATGTGAAAAATATTATAACACACTAGAGGCCCGGTGCATGAAAATTCATGCACTGGAGGGGGGGTGGTCCCTCAGCCTGGCCTGCCCCCTCTCACAGTCTGGGAGCCCTCAGGGGCAGGAGGTGACCCAGCAATCAGGGGGAGGTGACGCCCCCATCACACCTCTGCTGCTGCCACTGCCACTGCCGGCAGCACAAGCCTTGGCCAGCCCTGGTTACCTGAGCCTCGGGCGGCCCTGGGTGGCTGGGAGGCCAACATCCAAGGCTTGCCTGTGCCTCGGGCAAGCCCTGGGCGGCTGGGGGGCTGAGGGGACTGGGGGACTCTGAAGGCAGGCTCGCAGAGCAGCCAGACCCGCCTGGGGGTGGGCCCAGCCGTGCCGCACACCTGCTGCCCCAGCGGGGCTGAGGGGACTGGGTGCCATCATCTTGTGGCTGTGGGCGCCGCCATCTTTGAGGGCATGGCAGTCAATTAACATATTCCCTCCTTATTGGCTGTGGCACTACCATCTTTGTGAGGGTGTGATGGTCAATTAGCATATTCCCTCCTTATTGGCTGTGTCGCTACCATCTTTGTGAGGGTGTGATGGTCAATTAGCATATTAGGCGCTACCATCTTTGTGAGGGTGTGATGGTCAATTACCATATTCCCTCTTTATTAGATAGGATATGGATCTGGTACAGTACATAGATTGTCAAATATGACCTGTTGGTCAAATCCAGGCCACTATTTGTTTTTGTATGGCCCACAAATGTGGGTTTTACATTTCTAAATGCTTGAAAAAATTAAACAGAAGAATAATATTTTTGTGATACATAAAAAGTATATGAAATTTAAATTTCAGCTTTCATGAATAGAGTTTTATTGAAATACGGCCACTCTCCTTCATTTGTATATTATCTACAGCCATTTTTATGCTACAAAGAAGGGTTGAATAATTTTATACAGAAACTGTATGACACACAAAGCTTAAACTATTTACTAGCTGGCCCTTTACAGAAGTGTGATGAAATCTTACATACAGTGTATGAGGCCATTTGCATCCCAACAGTAAATAGTCTAACAATGAAGAATTGCATTCATGATTAAAATGAAATACTAAAATATAATAAAGTTGCCTGAGATTGACATATGTATAAGTTATGTGGACATATAAACACTAATATTCCAAAATGAAAATAGTCATGTTGAGATAGTGGATACATGGGTGATTTTAAAGTGAAGTTAATTGTCCTTTCAATAAAATAAAAAAATTAATTATAAATAGAAGTGGAAATGAGTCTATACATCATATTCATTTTAGGGCATTTTGATCTGGATACAAAATTTCTTTTGGCTGTAACTCAACAAAACAAGGGACAGAAAAATTGAGTAAAGAAATAACTCTATTCAAATTATGGAAAGAGAAAGGATAACACAATTAGTAACACATTTGAATAACTTACATTAGAAGTTGTTAAATGTTTCCTGAATTCCATACATCTGCACAATTTTTCAATGTTTAGGTTTGTTTTGGAAGTGTTGGCTTTCTTTCTGATAATGACTTCAGACCAAATATAATTTTATATTCTACTAAGTGTAGTAGGCATTTTATAGTGCTACCTGGAAAATCAGCATGATTCCTTAGCCTGTTTAACAATTCTTACATCAGGCGGAGGCCAGACCTGGGCTTATGAGGTAGTGGAGTATTCTGAGTTAGTAAACCTAGGATTATACCATATTTTAATGTAAATAAAGCTATTCAATCAAGAGGGGAAATAAAATCATGCCTTGTTCATTGATTATACTTACTTGAAAGTAAATACTAATGTTCTTCAATCACACCCTGATTGACAATTTAATTCAGCATTTTTCAACCCTTTTCATCTCATGGCACACATAAACTAATCACTAACATTCTGCAGCACATCAATAAAATATTTTTTACCAATCTGACCAAAAAAATAGGTATAATTTTGATTTTTTTACATTGGATAGCTATTGTTGTGTCCACTCTTGTCATTTTTTATTTGAAAATCTAAGGAAAATGAAGTCAGTGCCCCTGACTAAATAGTCAGGTACTGCATGTTTTAAAAATTCTTATGGCACACCAGTTGAAAATTGCCACTTTTTCTAAATTTCTGTGCATGTTAGGGTCTTTTGATATACTCAGATTACCTCCAATAATTTATAGTAAGGTGACATGTGGCAATAAAAAGAACAGGATTCTCACTGAAGGAGAACTGTATTATACGCAGGAAAGAGGCTTGGCCAACTAGAACACTCACAGCAACTCCAGAGATAAGGCAAGATTCATGCATGTGCAGTAGTAGTATCTTTGCCTCTCACCTTGATTGTGGCTTATTTCCTTCTGTCATTGTTTCTGTGGCTCTTGCCATGATCTTCTTAATCCGTAACCTTTAGAATGCAAATGTAAGAAATCAGAATTCCTGAAAATTCCTACGTATTCCTGAAATCCCAAGTTTTCTATATTTTCCACAACAGTATTTATGTGTTGTTCAATAATAATAAATTATCATAATAATAAATCATAATTCATTTTTCTATGAAAGAATTATACAAAATTTTTAGAGGCTTTTCTGTAAAAGTGATATAATAATTATGGTTATTATTATTATAGTCCTAATGTATTAATATATAAATATATATAATGTGTAAATATATATAAACATATAAATATCATTTTTATAAATATAAATACACATAAAATATATATTAACATATAAGTATATAAATATGTTATAAATATATATATTAATATGTAAACATATATAACAAGTAAAAATAATCTCTACCTGATCATTATAAAACACTAAAAGAAGGGAAGGATAACACAAAATAAATGTCAAGTAAAAACAATTTCTAAAATTATAGCAGAATGCCATAAATATTTAATATATTTTTTCTTAACATTTTTCCCTGTAGCCTACTTTATAGCAAGAATACACTATATAATACATAGAACATATAAAATGTGTTAATTGGTTGTTTATGTTATCAGTTTCAGTCAATAGTAGGCTATTAGTAAAGCTATTGGGGAGTCAAAAGTTATATGTGGATTTTTTTTTAAGTTTATATTTGTTTTGATTTTGTGTTTTTTTTGGGGGGTGTATGTGTGTGTGTGTGTTTTAAAGTCTTTACTGTTTAAAGTATTACATATGTCTCCTTTTCCCCCCATTGACCTCTCCCCAGCCACTCCCACCCCCTCAGCCCATGCCCTTACCCCCCTAATGTCTGTGTCTATAGATTATGCTTATATGCATGCATATAAGTCCTTTGGTTGATCTCTTACCCCGCCCCCCGCCCCTGCCTTCCCTCTGAGGTTGTACCGTCTGTTCAATGCTTCTGTGTCTCTGGCTCTATTTGTGTTGATCGGTTTATGTTGTTCATTATATTCCACAAATGAGTGAGATCATGTGATATTTATCTTTATCCGACTGGCTCATTTCACTTACCATAATGCTCTCTAGGTCCATCCATGCTATTGCAAATGGTAAGAGTTCCATCTTTTTTACAGCAGTGTAGTATTCCATTGTATAGATGTACCACAGTTTTTTAATCCACTCATCTGCTGATGAGCACTTAGGCTATTTCCAAATCTTAGCTATTGTAAATTGTGCTGCTATGAACATAGGAGTGCATATATCCTTTCTGATTGGTGTTTCTGATTTCTTGGGATATATTCCTAGAAGTGGGATTACTGGGTCAAATGGAAGTTCCGTTTTTATTTTTTTAGGAAACTCCATACTGCTTTCCAAATAAATATTTAATACTTAAAATTATCATTGTTAAAGTAAAACTTCAAAATGCACCTAGAATTAATTGCTTGTTCAACATATAAATTTTTTTTTATTTTGCATTTATGTTGGTCAAATTGCTAAAAGTGTGTCCAAAAGCATCCTCAAGTTGAACATCAGGGCACATGTTATTTAATAAAGTTCATTTCCTTGTTTAATGAGAAAATATTGTGTCTGATTGCCCTGATTTTGGTTTTGCTGTTGAAATCAATCTTCTTTTGATAATTCGGATCTTGGATATTTTTCTGATTTCATATAGTAATATTCCACAGCACACACATCTTTTTCTCTCTGTGTTTTCCTGTTATAGTATTTACAAAGATCTGTAGCCTATAGTGAATATTCAAACACTGAAAATACCAATGATCATTATTAGGAAGTATTGAAATTATCTAACATTCTGATCTCCCAGCAAGTTGGCAAGTTTTATAAAATCATGCATGAAAATTACCAATTAAGGATTCATTTTGCTTCCAAAACATATGTCTTAGAACACTACTCATAGGATTTGTATGACATGTACTCTTCATATAAACTTATTAATTTATTTCAATTTGCAAGAATAACTTATCATTAACAAAAGTTGGGGCCATAAAAATACACTTGTAACATGGCCATAGCTACAAGCACATGGTTGGATTGTGACCACTCGATTCTACATGCTCCTGACCTGTTCCCAGAAATGTCAACCTTAATATTTGACTCTATTTGTCAGCATTTCCTATACTTGCTTTCGACTTGACACCAGGAGCTTCCATGAATCCAGTGATGTCTCCAGTTGACTTTTGGGCTTTAATTCTCACAGGAGAATTTTGGTAAATTGTCCCTGTTTCCTCAGTTTCTCAACTGATTTTTCTATGGATTCAGAATTCAGAAGAAAGCACAAATTTCCTAAGAAAATGCTGGGAAGAAATTTCCACATGGAAATGCTATTGATCAACCAACCCCCCTCCCCCCTCCACTCCCCCCATCCCCCCCAATACTTCTTACTACAGCTTTCCGCTTGCCTTCAAAATATTGTGTTCTCTAACTGGCCCAGCTCACCTCCATTGTCACTTCTTTAGACTATTGTCTCCAGGCTCTTCTTGGATCAGATGCTTATCTCTAGTCCAAACAGCTGTGGCTTAGAGGAAATGAGGTCAAGCCTGTAGCCTGCTGCCTTGGCTCTAATTTAAGAATAGGGCAACTTTTGCTCAGTTTGTGGGCAAGCTGGGAACAGTGGTGTAGTACTCACTACAGCTTTCTTTGGGGGAAAATATCTGAGAACTGATATAGCAAAATATCATTACCTTGTGCAGTGGATCCCCTAACCCTCTAGGGTTTTTTTGCTCTTCAGTACCTATATACGTACTGAAGACTAAAACTGAGGCAGAACCAGACTGCTCTGCATATCAAAGAGAGGGGAAGGCATATAGAATTTGGGTATTTGGGGAGGGAAACCCAGAAAACAGGGCCAAAGAAGGTGAGGACAATGTTAAGAGAAGAGGCCAGGAAAAAAGAACTCCTGTTGGAAACACAACCATGGAAGGGACTTTAAAATCAACAGAAGAAACATGAAAGTAGGAATTGGGTGTCTTTCCTTCCAGTGACATATTCTCTTCCTTTGGTTTATTTTTTCCATTCTTTTCCCTCTTTGCTTTTTTTACATAGTTATAAAATGATGTTAAAACAGTCTTTTGGTTGTCCTCCAAAATGTTTACTCCTTCTTCTATGGGGATAAGAGCTCCTGACTTTTCCCTACACAGGGCCATCCATACTAGAAATTACATTTCCCAGCATTCCTTGCAGTTAGGAGTGGCCTCTTGACTGAGTGAGACCAGAGGTATCTATGTGGCAACTTCTGAGACTTGTCCTTCACAGACAGTACCAGTGCTCTTTGCCTTTTTTCATTAATCTCTTCCTCCATCCGACTACCTGAAACACAGGCACCTCCATCTTCAGCTTTGAGGCTGAGTCCATGCAGAGTGGAACAACAAGATTAATGTCTGTGTGCTGTAAGCATACCAGCCCTGGACAGCCAAATGGACTTTAATTTAACAGAGAAATAAACTTCTGTCTACTTTAACCCACTGCTACTGGGTTTTCTTCACACATATTTGCAATTACTCTTGAGTAATATAGGTACATTAATTTTGCTATAGTCCACCCATTTTGCTTAATACTATGTAACACATTTTTATTGCCAAATATCCTCTCTCTCTCTCTGTCTCTCTCAATTTTTTTTTTTTTTTATTTCAGAGAGGAAGGGAGAGGAAAAGAGTGATAGAAACATTGAGAAAGAATCATTGATCAGCTGCCTCCTGCAAAACCCCCACTGGGGATAGAGCCCCAAGCCTGGGCATGTGCCCTGACCAGTAATTGAACCATGACCTCTTGGTTCATATGTTGATGCTCAACCGCTGAGCCACACTGGCCAGGCTTGCCAAATACTTCTGGTAACTGAATGTTTGTGTTTTCCAAGATTCATAGGTTGAAATCCTAACCCCTAATATGATGGCATTAAGAGATAGGGCCTTGGGAGGTGAGTAAGTCATGAGAAGCCCTCATGAACGAAGTTAGTGCCTTTCTAAAAGAGACTCCAGAGAGCTCTCTCACCCCTTACACCATGTGAGGACACAGTGAGAAGACAGCCATCTATGAATTAGGAAGCGGGTGCCAGACACAGAGGCACTGCTGGTGCCTTGATCTTGGCAGCATCTGGAATTATGAGAAATAATTTCTGTTGTTTATAAACCACCCAATCTCTGGTATGCTGTTATAGCAGCCTGAATGAATTAAGACAGTAATCATAATTTTTAATGGCTCTTTGCAATTTCATCTCATAAACATGCCACAATTTACATAAGCGATTCCTATTATTGAATGTTTAAGTTGGCATTTATTTATTTAGCTCTAAAAGCTTTCTAGTTTTAATATACCCATCCCTATTAGAAACACTAGTACAAGATGGGGATAATTATCTTTGTGGCTATCCAGTTACCATACTATTTACTCAGAAACATTCTTACCGCCTTTTGATTTGTGCTGCTATCTGATATTAAATTATTATACTATTGTTTTCTGGTTTGTTTATTCTATCCCATTAATCTATCTATTATTAGGCCAATATCTTATTTCAAATATTACACCTATAAAATGGCCTATCTACAAATAATATGTTAAAATACTTATAACTTTTTTGGAGGGCTTGGGTCAGTCTATTTTACCCACATATCTTATAACTACACTTTCCTTTTTAGAGCTGGGTCTGTTACTTTTTAAAAAATGTTAATAATAATTATACCTTGTTTTCTCTCTAAACAGTATTTATTTCACAGCTCCTTCAAATGTATTGTTTCATTTGAATTCTAAATGGAGTTGTTATGACATGACTCAGATTAGCCGCATTTAACCACTCAATCTTCCAAAATGTGAAACCAAAGGATTTTAAAAGGAGGTTACAGGCAGGCTCGCGGAAATTGTTCTGAAATGCTCCTAAGGAGACAGCTGTCAACTCTCTTGGCTACAGCCCGCAGTGTTCACTGCAGATTATAGATGGTTCCGCAGTCGGGTCAGAGCCTGGTAGCCTCTTGCTAACTTTGGTTGCAGCTGTCTGCAGTCACGCTGAGCATGTGAGGTCCAGCAGCACAGCCATCCACATACTGCTCTCCGCCTGCTTTAAAAATAAATCCCTATAAAGTAGGACAAGTGATTGAAGCTTTGTAATGTTTCAGCTTGGGGCCTCCACTCTGATCTTAAATTGATGAAGCATTAGTAGATGTGCTTAGAAAAGAGGTGAGAAGCTGTTGTTTGAATAATAAAACATGAGAGAGACATTTTACAGATTTTCAGTTTGTACTGCTGACAGCAGGATGATATACCATACTCAGAGTTCATTCAACCCACTTCTCAGAATAGCATCTATTATGTGCAAAGGGATATGGAAAGAATATATTCTTCTGTACTTTAAGTACTTTAGCTACCAATAAGGTGTGGTTCAAGTGTGAGAGAAAAAGAAATTCAAGCAATTTTTAAGATAACGTACTTCTTAGAAAACCTTAAGTGCCCAATAGATTTGCTGGAAATGCTCCATAACTACATATCTCTAAAAAGTTTTTAAATGTTAAAAAGAAAAGGTCATAGCCACTGTCATCCGCAGCATGAAAGTAAAATGGAAGTTTATAAGGTAGAATTTAAGAAATTACATTTCACGGAGAGAAACCAAGATGGCAGCATAGGTAAGCACCTAAACTGCTGCCTCGCACAACAATTTCAAAACTACAACTAAAAGAAAGAACGGACACCATCCAGAACCACAGGAAAGCTGGCAGAGTGAAAATTCTACAACTAGAAGGAAAGAGAAAAGCTCACAGAGAATTGGAGGTACGGCAAAGGGTCTTTGTGCGCGCAGAGAGGAAGGGCGGCTGAGAGCCTGGCTGACTTTCTCTGGCGGAAGGGGGAAGGAAGCCCCCGACCGCACTGAACCCCAGTTCTGACTGCACTGAACCCCAGTCCCGGGCGAGCCCCTGGGGACCCACGCTCTTACGGGGGGAGTCTGGACTCTCGGGCGGAGACTCGTGAGCTGGGGAAGGCAGAAGTCTGAAGGCGCGCGTGCCAGTGTGCACAAAGGCTGCGGAGGTTGCCACAGGCTTTCCCTAGTGGAAGGGAGTCAGAGGCTCCTGACTGCACTGAGCCCCAGTTCTGACTGCACTGAACCCCAGTTCCAGGCGAGCCCCTGGGGACCCACGCTCTTGTGGGGGGAATCTGGACTCTCGGGCGGAGACTCGGGAGCCGGGGAAGTCAGAGGACTGAAGGTGCGCGCAAGGGCAAGGCTGACGGGAAGCCAAGACTGTCTGCTCCGCCCTGAGACTCCACCCCATCTAAGCTGAGCACAGAGGCTATTGCAATTTGGCAAGTCTAATCCTATAAGGCTGTCTCCAGCACCGAACTTCTCCCAGCATAGACACAGCTGATCCTTACAGCCAACTGGCCTGGAGGTCAATTCCTCCCAGTGATACCAACAACAATCAAGACTTAATTACAACAAGGCTGTACACACAGTCCACAAAGGGGTGCACCAAGAGTGTCCACCTCAGGTTAACTGGGGAGGCCGACCCACTGGGCCATATAGGAAACCTAGCTCACAAATCTACCTTACAAACTCAGGGAAGCAGTGAAAATGCGGCATCAAAGAAACAGATCACAAATGAAAGAAATGGAGGAAAATAAACGACTGGATATAGAATTCAAAACCACGGTTATAAGGCTTTTCAAGAATATCCTAGAAAAGGCCGATAAATAGAACGAGACCCTCGAAGATATGAAAAAGGACCAACTAGAAATTAAACATACACTGACTGAAATAAAAAATATTATACAGAGACCCAAAAACAGACAAGAGGAACACAAAAATCAAGCCAAAGAATTGAAATACAAAGAAGCAAAAAACACTCAACCGAAAAAGCAAAAAGCAAAAAAAAAAATCCAAAACGTTGAAGATAGTGTAAGAAGACTCTGGGACAACTTCAAGCGTACCAACATCAGAATTATGGGGGTGCCAGAAGAAGAGAGAGAGCAAGATACTGAAAACCTATTTGAAGAAATAATGACCGAAAACTTCCCCCACCTGGTGAAAGAAATAGACTTACAAGTCCAGGAAGCCCACAGAACCCCAAACAAAAGGAATCCAAAGAGGACCACACCAAGACACATCATAATTAAAATGCCAAGAGCAAAAGACAAAGAGAGAATATTAAAAGCAGCAAGAGAAAAACAGTTAGTTACCTACAAGGGAGCACCCATACGACTGTCAGCTGATTTCTCAACAGAAACTATGCAGGCCAGACGGGAGTGGCAAGAAATTTTCAATGTGATGAATAGCAAGAACCTACAACCAAGATTACTCTACCCAGCAAAGCTATCATTCAGAATTGAAGGGCAGATAAAGAGATTCACAGATAAGAAAAAGCTGAAGGAGTTCATCACCACCAAACCAGTATTATATGAAATGCTGAAAGGTATTCTTAAAGTAGAGGAAGAAGAAAAAAGTAAAGAGAAAAATTATGAACAACAAATACATATCTATCAACAAGTGAACCTAAAAATCAAGTGAATTAAAAACCTGAGGAACAGAATAATCTGGTGAATATAATAGAATCAGGGGCATAGAAAGGGAGTGGACTGATAATTCTCAGGGAGAAAGGGGTATGGGGGGTTCATGAAGAGACTGGACAAAAATCATACACCTATGGATGAGGACAGTGGGGGGGGGGAGGTAAGGGCAGAAGGTGGGGTGGGAACTGGGTGGAGGGGAGCTATGGGGGGGAAAAGGAGAAATAATTGTAATAATCTGAATAAAGATTTATTTAAAAAAAAAAGAAATTACATTTCACATTCAAGCAGTCCAAAACAGAAAGATGCATTAGGTAGAGATAACAATCAGTTGTAAAGGAATGGTCAAGGGCACTTATCAAGCCAAAAAATAGTCCTAGCATAAGTCAATTTGCGTATACAAGGGATTTTATGAACAAGAAAATGAAAGGGAAGAGCAGAAGGTTGCTCTAAATCAGAGTTTCCCAAGTTGGTGCCATCTGAACAAATTGCCACAGGATATGAACACACGTGCCATGAAAAAAGTGTTCCGTGCTCACATTGGTTAGGGAGCTGCTGGATTAAGCACATTTCTACACTACAGGACTTCCTGAGCCTTCACTAGGCCAAAATAGATTGTGCACCTCCAAAAAGGGCTTGAGGACATAGCAATTTCCCAAACTTACTTGACCTCTACTGAGGTGAGCTATTTCCATCTCCTGGAACACTGGCTTGGAAAATACAGCTCAAAAGAAACATGCAGTTATTCAGACATATTTTGCTAAGAGTCAGGCATGCCAAGAGAGCAAATTAACACTTTCTTTGATATCCTGCAAAGAGAAAATTCAAGACTGCTGTTGTGCCACCCTTAGTTATTAAACTGGTCCTCAGGAACTGTGGAATTGCTTTTTAACATTCAGAGAGTATATGAAAATTGTCTCAAAACAGAAGTTTAAATTGAACTCCTTTAAATTAAATTGTCTTTTTAAAAGAGAAGAGTTCCATTGCAGAGTTGTATATTTGTTCCTTTTGTAAAACAGTAGAATTTTAGACTTGGGAAAGATCTTAAAAGAACAATAAATTTAGCCAATCCTCTCGTTTTACAGACGGGGAAACTGAAGCCCCAGATTAGTTAAGTGGTTTGTCCAGGATTATTCAATTAGTTAGGAATCTAATGTAAGACAACCCCCAGTTCTGATAACTCTGATACCATGCTCTCTTGGTCTCCTAAGTCCCATACAGCAGGCCAGTTATTTTTTATTTTTATTTTTTAGAAAATTAAGCACATAAAGAGAAAAATGAAAATTAATTTACTCAGTGCTTCACCTCACAACTCCCTCCAGAATGAATAGTTTTGTTATCTTTTTATTTCATGTCCAGACATCTGTACTTCTCTAATTTTATTTAAAACTGTATTCTTCATCTGTTAATTTATTCTGTCAATGTTAAAGGAGCACTACCTCTGTGTCTGTCATACACAATGTGAGTCTCTGCTCTCACATTGCTCAGTCTGGTGGGAGAGAAAGAAGATTCTGTGGTAAGTGCCATGACAGAAGTTAGAGAACTCAAGGGCCATATTTTTTAAAAAATATATTTTTATTATTTCAGAAAAGAAGAGAAAGGGAGAGATAGAAGTATCACTGATGGGAAAGAATCATTGATAGGCTGCCTCCTGCAAGCCCTACACTGGGGATCCAGCCTGCAACCTGGGCATGTGTCCCAATCAGGATTCCAACTGTGACCTCCTGGTTCATAGGTCTCCTAGGTCGACACTCAACCACTGAGCCACACTTGGCGAGGCATATTACTTGATTGTGAGAAATCAAGAGTGGTTTTCTAGAAGGGTGAAAAATCTTAACTGAGTCTCTTAAGGGGCAAATAAGAGTAAGGCAGATGTATAATGGGTGGTTGTCATGACAACAGCACAGAAAAAGCATAAAAGTGGCCAAAGTATATAGCATGTATGAGAGGAGCAAGGCAGGCAAATAAGTTTGGAGACATAGAGAAACACCGGATCATAAAGGCTATGTATGCAGTGCTAAAGATTCTGGATCGCACATGAAAAAGGTCCAAAGACAGCAATATGGAGAAGGGATTAGGTGAAGGAAGGCAAGAGGCTTTGGCAGTGATCCAAGGGAAAAGTGATGAGGTCCTGAAATATGACATGAGAGCAAGAATAGAAGCAGGGAATCTCTTCCCTGAAGAGAGATAAATGTGGCCTAGAAGTAGGAGGTAAAGTGAAGACAGAGTGGATTGGTTTGGTATTTCTTTTAGAGGTAATAATATCATAGGACTTGCTATTAGACTAGACAGTATAGGTGTAGACAGTTAAGGAGAGAAAGGAACTAAAGACAACTTCCATATTTCTGGCTTAAACATCTAGGTAGATGATGGCGCCCCATTTTGAGCTACAGAGCTAAGAGACAAGCTATATTAGGAGGAAACATGTTTGGACATGTTAAGTGAGACTTTCAAGAGAATGGTAAGTTAACAATCAGATACACAAGAGTTGAGTGCAGAAGAGAGGTTTGGACTAGAGATGTTAATCTGGAAATCCTCAGCATATAACACAGATGCTGTGTTTAAAGTCATGAAATAGAAGAGATTCTCTCTGGAGAACATGTGCAGAAAGAATAGGCTCAAGGTACAGACTATCAAGGTCAGGAAGAAAAGAAGGTGCCAAGCCAGAAGACCCAAGAATGGCCCAAGAGGTTGGAGTAAAGTAAGATAGGACCTGAAATGTCTATCAGACTTATCAACTAGAAGCTCAGGGTTAGAGAAATGAACAGAAGAAGAAAAAAATAAGATTTAGGAAATACAAGGGAAAGAGGTGGAACTGTGGCATTGGCAAGGAAATAAGGAAAGATTGGAGGTGGGGAGGGTAACAAACTTGACATGGAAGGACAGGAAATTGAAGGATTTTTGTTCCCCTGAAAATCTTATTTTCTCTTTAAAATAGAAGCAAGTTTGTCTTCTAAGACAAAGAGGGAGGTTGTGTAATTCAGGGGGTTTAACTAAACTTGTGAAGATATATAAATAAATGTTGTGGGTAAAGAATGAGGGAGCCATCAACAGTGGACTCATAGAATGATTGTTGAGCACCATTGAAGGTCCAGCTAAAATGGGACTTCAAGATGATGAGGGGGCACTGGTCCATTCTTTATAAATGTACTAGAGGCCCAGTGCATGAAATTCGTGCATGGTGGGGGGGGTCCCCTCAGCCCAGCCTGCACCCTCTCCAGGATGGAGCCTAAACCAGCAGTCAGACATCTCTCTCACAATCCAGGACCACTGGCTCCTAACTGCTCACCTGCCTGCATGCCTGATCACCCCAACTACCCCCCTCTGCTGGCCTGATCACCTCCAACTGCCCCCCCTGCTGTCCTAATAGCCCCCAACTGCCCCCCACACTGACCTGGTCACCCCTGACTGCCCCCCCCCCCCGCCCCCGCTGGCCTGGTCGCCCCTCATTAACTCCCTGCCGACCTGGTCGCCCCACACAGCCCGCTGCTTGGTTGTTTGGTCACCCCTCACTAACCCCCCACCCCCGCTGGCCTGATCACCCCACACAGCCTGCTGCTTGGTTGTTTAGTGGCCCCTCACTAACTCCCCCACCAGCCAGGTTGCCCCATGCAGCCTGCTGCTCTGTCATTTGGTCGTCCCCTCACTAACCCCCCTCTGGCCTGGTCACCCCATGCAGCCTGTTCAGTCATCCATTCAGTTGCGATGGTCGCTTAGGCTTTTATATATATATAGATATGAGGGAAACTGTGGTATGTAGACTGAGCTAATTGTTACAGAGAACTGATGAGCATCTAGGCTTGCCTTCCTTTTGGTCAATGACACATATCTCAGGTAGACCTGTGAAGTGGAGATAAGCAATCATAACTCAAAACAACACTGTTCACCTGGTACTGCTGGGACCTGGACTGTAGTCTGTGTGCAGAGAAGGAAATCAGCATTGTAATCCTATGAATCTGAAGATCAAAATTACCCAAGAGTCTGTGACCTCCCCTCTCGTGGATCCAAAAAGACATGATGATTTGTCTGCGTGTTCAGCGTTTTGCTTTTGTTAGGGTAGAGTGATGACTTCCCAGCTTCTTACATGTAGAAGCAGAAACCAGAAGTCTATACATTTTAGATGTGAGATCTATGTGGCTTGTCTTTTTATTCTTAACTAGTAGCCCTGTGCACGGTTAAATCGTGCAGGTTCCCTAGGCCTAGCTGCAATTAGGGCCATGTCCACTCCCCAGCGTTACTCCTCCACCTCTGTGGCCCCTGCCCCGTAAACCTCCACGCTAACAGCCCCACCCTGCAAGGATCCTCGGCCTCTGCTGCCCACGCCCCACAATGCTCTTCTGCCTCAGCAGCCCTGCGAAGCTCCAGGCTCATAGCCCCCGCCCTGCCTCCGCTGCCCTGCAATGCTCCACGCTAACAGCCCCTGCCCTGCAAAGCTCCACGCTCACCACCCCTGCCCCACGACACTCCTCTGTCTCAGCAGCCCCTCGAAGCTCCACATTAACAGCCCCCACCCTGCTCCTCCGCCTTGCCACCGCTGCCCCCACCCCACTCCTCCACCTTACCTCTGCCGCCCTGCGATACTCCATGCTGGCCACCCCACCCTGTGACACTCCTCTGCCTCAGCCACCCCAGGAAGCTCCACACTAACAGCCCTACCCCACAAGGCTCCACAAAGCTCCATGCTCACCGCCCCCACCCCATGACTCTCCTCCGCCTCACCGCCCCACGAAGCTCCAGGCTCACTGCCTGCCCCTCGAGGCTCCTCAGCCTCCGCAGCCCTGCCCCACCACACTGTGAGAGCTGGACTGGTCCTTGGGTTGTTTGGGCCCACAGATCCCTCCTCCCAGCCTCCACCGTGGGCGGCCAGGGGCCCACAGCTCCAGCTCCCTCAGCTCCCTAGCCTGGCGTCCGGTCGAGCCTGCGGTCATTACTGGTCGTTACGGACCCAGGGATTTTATATATTAGGATAATATTTGATAAAGAAAAGTTTATCACTTTAATGTTATCCCATTTATAACTTGGTCCTTTATGATTACCATTTTTTACATTTCTTTAAGGAAATTTTTGCCTATCCCAAGCTTAAGAAGATATTGTCCTACGTTTTCTTATAAAACTTGTAGAAGGGTTAGATCTTTAATGCATTTGGAATTGAGTTCTGTGTATGATGGAAGTCAGAGAGTCAGGATTCATTTTTTTCCACATCAGAAATCCAGCTGAAACAGTGTAGTTTATGGAAAGGACTACCTTTCCCCACTGCAGTCATGTCACCTGTGTCATAAACACATGACTGATGTGACCTAGACCCAGGATATCAGTTTCTTTTCTGTTCTCTCCAGTACCTGCACAGGGTGGGCCTTTTGTAGGCATTACATGGCTGGATGGATAATTGAACAAAGTCAGTACAACTGAGCAGAAAATGCTCTGGACCCTTCAGACACTCACTGGGCAACCAGAGGCCATTGAGCAGTAGTCCTACTGCCCATGACCTCATTCCTCTGCTCTGTCCTGACCTCATTGCCAATCGCAAAACCATCATAAAGTTGATGATTTTTTGTTCTTCAGACTTAAAGTTTTATGATATAGGTCTCAATTGTCCTCAAAAGCCAAAACAAAATTTAAAAAAAACCTACTCAACGGTCATAGTCTTAAGATAATAGATTTCTTTGCCTTGTGACTTTATCAGAATAGATGACTGATATGTTTACCTTCCTTGTTGAACACTGTAAACCTAAAATATACTCCTACAAAAATTCTTTTCTGATATTTAGGAAAGTTCCTCTTTGTTTTTTAGCTGAACTATACTCCAAAATATAAAATGGAGACATCAAAGAGAGTGATAATGCTATTGGGCATAACATGGAGTGGGGAGTAAGTAATTAAGAGTGAGAAAGTGCATTTCAGAGAGAAATTTGAGCTAAATAAAAGGAATTTTTCAATTATATTCCCATCAAAATCAAAATCTGTAGTTTACTATGTATTTGTATAAACTACATATGGATATATGTAGATATACTTATACCTCCTAATTACTTTGTAAGTGCTCAATAAATGCTATGATGACCTTTGAATATTTATTTTCTCCAGTTTCTGGATTAGGTAATACAGAAGTCCCCCTTGCAAATGGGCGCCTTCATAGTGTCCTTACAGCGTCTTTCCTCTGTGCTTGTGTGTCCAAATTTCCTCTTTTTATAAGGACACAATTTAGCCCATAACATTGGACACAATTTAGCCTAATTTTAATTAATTTTTTTTAAAGTTCTTCACATATTCCTTAAGTGCATGTTGGAGTTTAATGTATAACTTTAAAGAGAAGGCAAACCTACTAATGGGACATAAAGTAAAATACATTTGTCTTTAGTAGAATTGCAGCAAAGATACAATAAACATTATTTGAAGTCGCTGCCTTTTCAATATTAGGAAACAAAAGTTTGATTAGCAAAGCGAGCCTTTGGGCCCTGTGTTGCAACCACAGGCCTTTTCAGATAAAGCACTTAGGTTAATTAGCTCCTTCTGTTGTTCTGTAAATAGAACAAAGATACAGGATCTATTTTAGCTCCATTATATTAAGTATGAATCTATGTATAAATCATGGGAAGCAAAATACATAATTCCTATCATGGTATAATGTATTCAGTTCGGTTTCACTTGTTACATTTTGTTAGGATAAAATATTTCAGATATAAGATTAAAGGATAATTTTCTATTTTTGACTTGAGAATGATAATTATTTGTCTGTAATAAAGGTCAGTTGATGAATGGGTTTGGAGGAATTTTAATTCTCTACTAAAACCCAAAGCAAAAAAAGTTCACTTAAAATATCATGAAAGAGAACTTCATATTTCTTATTTTTTTAAATATATTTTTATTGATTTCAGAGAGGAAGGGAGAGGGGAGAGAGTTAGAAACATCAGTGATGAGAGAGAATCATTGATTGGCTGCCTCCTGCATGCCCCCAAGCTGCAACCTGGGCATGTGCCCTTGACCTGAATCAAACCTGGGACCCTTGAGTCCACAGGCCGAGGCTCTATCCACTGAACCAAACCGGCTAGGCCAATGTTTCTTATTGTATTTCACATTTTGTGGAGCAAAGGAAGCTATAGTTTGGGCTAACTTCTTAAGCATTTATTACATTTTATAAAAATGGGAATGTGTGTTTCAATATCTGTTATGTTTTCTAAAAATATTTCTCAAGTGCAAATTAATATTTGTTTCTCCAAATAATACCTGTCCTCTTCCTCTGCTCCACCCCCATTTTTTAAAGAAAATACAGATCACTGAAGATAAAGCAAAACCAAATGATTTGACTTTACGGCTGGTAAAATTTGTCTCAGAGCTGTCCTGTGTTCCTGTTTAAATATTTGCTTATAAAGATGCATTTAGGAAATGTCTGGTACCATGTATTAATTTCACAGCGGGCAATACTGTCAGTCAATTAGATTGTCCCATTTTTTCCAGCCTATTTTTTCAAGTTGCAAATTCTAAAATAGCATGTCATTACCATCAACTACCAAGTAGAATGATTTAATTTTAAATCCTTTCTCCATTCACTTACCGAAGAAATGATTCTGTGATCAATTTGACCTTTTATCAGCATAATTGCCAAATAATTACCAGTGATAAATGACTATCATCTGAAATATTGTAACTAATCATTGAATGCATACATTTCATATGAACCAGGAACTATATATTTTCTATAAAATATTAGAAATATTTATTTCCTCTATTCAACATGTACTTATCAAGTGCCTACTATGTACCAGAAATTATCATCATGAAGTTTATGTTCCTAAACTAAATAAAACAAATAAGTGATGTAGTATATTAGAAGGTATTAAGGGCTAAGGGGAAAAAATAAAAGCAGGGAAAGGGAATTGAGAATATGTGTGTGTGTGGGTAAGAGTGCAATTTTAAATAGGATGGTCAGAGAAGATGCCATCTGAGCAAAGGAGGTGAGGAAGGGAGTGAAGCATGTAGGTATCAGGAGGAGGTCAAGATGACCAACCATCCTGGGTTTCCCAGGATGCATCCTGCTGCTAAAACCAAGGCAGTCCCAGCCCAGGCAAACCAGACCGTGGATCACCTCAGCAGTGTTCCAGATAGAGGAAAGAGGCAGAACAAAGGCTTTGAGATGGGAGCATGCCTGGCAGTTTAACGAACTAATAAGGCCAAGCAGTTAAAGAGGGGATGAGGTCAGTAAAATGAAAAGGTCACATCATGTAGGGCCTTGTTGTGGATGGGCACTCCACCCCAATCCTCTCCCCAGGGTTGATGCACCCAGCCCTAGCAGCTGCCAATGGGTTCACGGTGTGTCTTTCCATGGTCCTTGCCCTTGGCTGCAGAGAACTGCCTCCCCTAAAGTTGTGTACCTTTCAGGGAGCAGCCCATGACTAATGATGAGCTAATGTGGGATAAAATGGCCTAGCCTCCTTCTCTCAATTTAGTCCACCTTATTATGTGTTATGTGCCATTGAGTCAACTCTGATTCCTGGTGGCTCTATGAATGAGTGATGTCCACCATGTCCTGGCCTCAACAGCCCTACTCAGCCACTCATGCCTTCTATTATGGAGTCAATCCATCTCATCTTTAGTCTTTCTTATTTCCTGCTGCCTTCTATGTTTCCCAGCATGATTGTCTTTTCCAAAGAACTCTGCCTTCTCCTGAAATGCTGAAAGTAGGGCAGTCTCAGTTTTGTCATTTTTTACTTGCAGCGATGTTTCAGGCTGAATTTGCATCACCTTGAGCACTTTACTCGTGTAGGAAATTAAGGCAATGGTCCTATAGTTACTACGCTCCTTGCCATCTCCTTTCTTGAAGAGTGGGACATTTATTTAGTGTTTCCAATCTGTAGGCTATTGTTTTATTTTCTATATTTGTTAAGATATTCTTGTTAGGACTTTGACAGATTCAGTCTCTGTGGCTTGAAATAATTCTATTGCTATCCCACCTCCATCTGGTAATTTATTTCTTTCCAATACTTTTAGGTCAGTTTTTACTTCATTTTCTAGAACTACAGGTTCTTCTTCTTAAGAATCATCTTCAAAGGTATCTGTCATTCTTTTATCTCTGCAGTATAGATTTTCAGTATACTGTTTGCATCTTCCCTTTATATTCTCCTGATCGAATAATGAGCATTTTTGTTGGTCGTTCGGCATTCCTGTCTAGGTTTGAATTTCCCTTTTATTTCTTGAATCTTCTGGTAGAAATCTTTTTTCTTTTTTTTTTTTTTTTTTTTTTTGTTGTTCTCTTCTATCCTTACACTGACTATTGTAAATAGTTCTCTTTACCTATACACGATAGTCATTGAAAAACTGTGTAAAGGATTCTAACCCACTTTTGTCACCTTTAACTTTTGCCTGTCTTTAATAACTTTTCATGTTTCTTTTGTCATCCATCTCGATTTTTCTTTCCTTCTTACTTCTGACATTGTCTTTTCACATTCTTCCCTAATAATATTTCTAGTTTCAGGCTATAGTTCTGGGTCCTGTTCAATTAAGTTTAACAATTCAAGTCTATATTTACGAGGACTTTAAATCCACCAGGAATGTTATATATGTTCTATTTTGTTTCTATAGATTTACTTCTTCAGATTTACTCTAATGTTTGATATCAGCAGTTCACAGTTAGTACCACAGTCTGCTCCAGGTCTTGTTTTGGCAAAGAGAATACAGCCTCTTCATCTCCTGCTTCCAGTTACATAGTCTACTTGATTTCTGTATTGGCCATCTGGTGATGTCCTTGTATACAGTCATCTTGTTGTTTAAAGTATGTGATTTT
Source organism: Plecotus auritus (assembly GCF_963455305.1). Lineage (NCBI taxonomy): Eukaryota > Metazoa > Chordata > Mammalia > Chiroptera > Vespertilionidae > Plecotus > Plecotus auritus. The sequence continues at coordinate 42,286,792 of NC_137776.1, forward strand.
GATGGACAAGTTGTTGGCTTCAGAGAAAGCCATAAGCCAATCTTCTGCTTAATTTCTGAACCCTAGTCTAAAATTTCTAATGATTCTGCTTTATTTCCTACTTTTGTGTTCCACTCATCTGTATTTTTCAGCATGTCTTGTTTTGGTGTGTGATTAATTTCTTCTTGGATACTTGCATAAAAGCTTTCAATTTCATCTTCTTCAGATTCTGCAGTTGGCACATATACTTGAATGGTGGCTATGTCACTAGGTTTTCCTAGAAGTCTGGCTGACATTATTTGGTTAGACCTTGCATTGTAGGCCCTGGCTGTGCTGTGTTTTGCTTCAGTATTCAAGTCACTCTGTTTCCTCTGAGTTTGTCATTTCAAGAGTAAAACACTTTGTAGTGGTTTTTGACAATGTCCATTTCAGTCCATTTTGTTCACAAATACCAAGCACTGCATTATTTAGACATTCCATTTCTTGCATTACACTTTCCAGTTTACCTTGGTTCGTGCTTCGTATGTTCCATGTTCTGATTTTATGCGTTGTGCAGCATCGTACTTTCCTTCTGTCTTTGTGTGCATCGGCCACTTTGGACAAGTTGTGTCATTAGCAATAATGCTATTCGTACTCTCTGCTCTTGCCTAGTAACGGAGAGCCTGCTGACCTGGGAGTCTCATCTTTCAGCACTAGCTCATGTTTCATTTTGGATTGTCTCATCAGAGGGTTTTCAGGATAAAAAAGAAAAAAAAAAACAACACTAAACTAAAAGGAGCTTAGATGTCCCCTTAAAACTGGCTGAGGCCTCCTTTGTAACCAACTGCAGTTAAGCTTTTTCCCTTTGCCTCACTTTTTTACAGATCTATTTTCTGAGAGCATTCCCCAATAAACTTTCCAGATGCATCTGTGTTTAGAGAACCCAAGCTAAGACAGACCTTGAAAGTGATTATGAGAGATGTGAAGCCTTTGAAGACTTCTGAAAGAAACTGAAACCTGAGATAGTTTCTCTCTCTCTCTCTCTCTCTCTCTCTCTCTCTCTCTCTCTCTCTCTCTCGGCACAGAAAAATATACAAAACTTTCTTAATTGTCTATTTCTGTTTATTTTTCTGAATTTCACTGAGATTATTGCATATGATGAAAGAACTGGGCCATAACCCAATTGGAAATTTTAAATCTGTTGAATAGTTGGCATTTCACTTTGTGTCTCAAAATATGAGGAATGGGTGGACCAACTTTAAACATATGCAGAGAAGTTCATATGTTCCTGGATAGGTTACATCTTACATCGAATTCCACTGTGTTGTTGGGACTCCAGTAGTTGTTTTAAGTAAAGTAGGTACATCAAAGTGCAACAAGTAAAAGGGAAGTACGTGCCCTCAAGGATTTTATTTTATTCTTCTATGAGCCATTGTATTAAAAATGTTCAATGATAAATGGCTTACTCCAGCCTATCTCAGGACCTTAATTTCCCGTGGGACCAGTGTTTGTAAGTAATGGTAAAAGAGATGAAGAAACGTCAGATGGAAAAACAACTATACCCTTCTTTCCAGTTACACACACCAACTTAAATGTCCAGCTACCCAGGACATGTGTTAGCTGCATTTAATCTGTCCAGTATTTTCATATTTCAGGCTTCACTGAAGAGTTTCTAGGCAAATAGTGGACTCCAAATTCATATGACCTAAGAAAATAATAAATAGGAAAATGTTAAGTAGGTGGCAGCTCATCTTATTATGTGCATGAGGAGGTCTTTTGTCCCTCAGTTCAAAATGTTGCTTTTATGGTTTCAGTGGAAAAGTATCCCTACATATGAGTTTTTTTCTAAGCATTTATGAAATTTCCATGTAATTAAAAATTTCTAGAGACTAATATGGTTAATTATACATATGGTAAAATCTAAGCTAATCATTAACTTTTTGTATTTTTCTTTACATAGGATGGCATTAAATATCAAGTAAAAACACCATGACAAGTTGAAAGAGAGACCACAGAAGGAAAAAGCTTTACATTTTAGTACCTTTAATAGCACTATTTTCCTGCTTTTTCAACAAGGGCTCTTCATATTTATATTGTACTGGGTCCCATAAATTATGTATCTGGCCCTCAGTATTTGTGTGTTTATGTGTAAGAGGGAGAAGAGGATAAGAAAAGAGAGAGAAGGCACACATCCAAGTGTTTCAACTCAGGAGATAAATATAAACTGATTACGTGCCAGGCACACAGCCCTGTACTAGGCCTGGATACCAAACTGAAGACAGAGTGCACTTTGGCTAGTGGAGAATGATGAGTCATATCTGGAACTTGTTGAGTTTAAAATAACAGCAGAACTTTCAAGTAGAAATATCTAAAAAATAGCTGGACATGTTTGTGTTGTGCAACTAAAAAGCATAAGTTGTAAATATCAATTTGAAAGTAATTTGCATAGAATAATAGATGTTATAATAGCAATACCAAAATGAAATATGTAAGACTAAACTGTAAATATGCGTCATTTATATAAAGCAAATCCAAAAGCACTACTGAAGGACACTGGAAGAGAAGACTCAAACGAATCAAAAACACATTATGTTCTTGGATTAGAAGACTCAGCACCATAAATATATCAGTTCTCAAATTAATCTGTAAGTTTTACCTGATCCCAATCAATATAACAATAAGAATTTTTAAAATTTAGAACTAGACAAGATGATTCTAAATTCATGTGTAAAATTTCATATGCAAGAATATCTTGGAAAATTTCAGAAAAAAAGAAAAATGAGAAGAGACTTTCTACTATATAAAATACAATACGGTAGTTAAAATAGGCTGGAGCATGTTCATCAATAAAACATAACAGAAACATCCTGAAATAGAACACAAAACAAAAGAGTTGATAAAAATGGCACTTCAAAATGAACAGGAAAGTGAAATTATTCGACAAATAGTGTTGCAGCAAGTGGATAGGAATTAGAAAAAAAATTTGGGTTCCAACTTTACACTGCATGTAAGTGAATTTCAGATAGATCAAAGATCTAGGTATAAAAATAAACCCATAAAAGTACAAGAATAAAAGTGGAAAATATTATTTTAAATAATTTCAGCATGGGCAGGATTTTCAAAGTATAACATAAAGCTCAGACACCATAAGGAAGTGATGGGTAAATATGTTTACACTAGAGGCCCGGTGCACGAATTCATACATGAGTGGAATTACTCGGCCTGGCTGGTGATCGGGGCCGATTGGGGCCATCTCGCCCAGTTCTGATCGAGGCTGGCCGGGGGGAGGGACCATGGGAGGTTGGCTGGCCATGGGAGGTTGGCTGTGGAGCACACTAACCACCAGGGGGCAGCTCCTGCGTTGAGTGTTTGCCCCCTGGTGGTCAGTGCATGTCATAGCGACCATTCGACTGGTTGACCGGTTATAATGGTCACTTAGGCTTTTATATATATAGATAATAATCACAGAAATTCTGCAGGAAACAAAACCATCCTATGTAAACTAAAAAATTGAGAACTAAGTTACACAACATATATCAGAATCAAATTCCTACAAATTAACAAGAGAAAAGACCAATTATTCAATACAATTGGAGTTAGGATAGCAATTGATATAAAAAATAGTAAAAAGGAAATAGATTGCTCTTAAACCAGTAAAAAAGATGCCAATCCTCACCCAATTATATACTACACTAGATGCTATCTTTCACTTACCAGACTGATAAAAGCCAAAACAATTTAAATATATATATGTATATATATATATGTATACACACACACACACACACACACACACACACACACTGAGTGGCCAGATTATTATGCATTCAGAGGTCATAATAATCTGGCCACTCAATGTGTGTGTGTGTGTGTGTATGTATATATGTATATATACACGTGTATATATATATATATATATACGTATATATATACACGTGTATATATATGTATGTGTATACACACACACACACACACACACACACACATATATATATATATATATATATATATATATATATATATATATATATATATATTTCAGAGAGGAAGGGAGAGAGAGAGAATGAGAGAGAGAGAGAAACATCAGTGATGAGAGAGAATCATTGATCGGCTGCCTTCTACATGTCCCATACTGGGAAATCAAGCCTGCAACCCGGGCATGTGTCCTGACAAGAATCAAACCATGACCTCCTGGTTCATAGGTCAATGCTCAATCACTGAGCCATACCAGCCAGGCCAAAAGAAATTTTTAACAAGCATTTTATACCAAGTGTGCTGAGGGTGGGGGTGGGGGGGGGTATAAATTGGTACAACCTCAAAGAAAGGCAATTTCACAAAAATCATTCAAAATAACAAGTGCACATACTTTCTTACCTAGCAATTCTAGTCCTAAGTACTTACCTTACTAGTACAAAATGATGTTTATAATAGACTAGTAGCCCTGTGCATGAATCCAGGCGCCAGTAGCTCTCTGCGGGTCCTAGCCACTCCGCGCCCACTGCCCAGAGGCTCTCTGCAGCCCAGAGGCCCATCTGCGGCTGGGTGCAGGACGCTTGCCTCATCACCGTGGCGACAAAGCAAGTATTCCACCAGGCCGCTCACGCTGCCTGCTTTCAGCAGCTGCCCCCACAGGACTGGAGGACTCCGGCGTGGCTGAGAGAACTGGAAGGGTGTGCCTTGTGGCTATGGGCTCCGCCATCTTTGTGACGGAGTGACGGTTAATTTGCATATTACCATTTTATTAGATAGGATTGTAATGGACTTGAAGCAAATAAAATGTTTAGCATTAGAAGACTACTTTAAAAAGTTATGACATATTCAAAATACAATGCTGTCTCATGTGTACTGGTAGAAAGAGATCTCCATAATCTATTATTCAAGTGAAAAAGTAATGTGTAGAATAGCAAACACAGCATGCTAATATTGTGTGGGGAATATTATGTAGGTAATTTATATTTACATATTATACTATGAACTCATATATTTGTAAATGCATAGAATATTCTTAGAAGACTCTGCAGGAGACTGTGATAGTGAGAGCCTTCCTGGCGAGAAACTGGATGGCTGGGGGTCAGTAGAAAAAGAGACTTATTTTTCACTGTATATTATCTGTACTTTTAAATTTGATACTATATAACTATATTACTCAGAAAAATATTTTTAGATTAAGAGGATCAATCTTTAATGTCATTGAAATATTTGGAATAGATTAGATCTCTGAGTGTAAGGACATTGGCATAAAAAGACAAATGACCATGACAAATGTCTCTATTTGAAGGAGAAAGAAGTGTCAGTTATATACCATGCAGAAATTAATTGAGAAATAGTAAATAGGATAAAACAGCATCACAGACATTGAAAGAGAAGTGTTTGATAAGGAAATCAAGTTTTCTAAAGGAAAAGATAAATACATTTATCTATAAAATAATTGCAAATCTTTGTATATCTACCTTTGACAAAAAAGGATCAATATACTTAATACTGTATAAGGAAGAATACAAATTTTAAAATATTCTAATAGAAAATGATCAAAAACACAAAGGGGCAATTCATAAAAGGAGAAACTACAAATTTTTAATAAATGTTTTAACTTGTAATTCAGAAAATTCAAATTAAATGAAGACATTTTTGCCCATACACTTAGAAAATAACATTTTAATGCAATCCTCAGTGCTAATGGGACCATTAATTGTGATAGTATATTTGGAAATCAGTTTGTCAATATGTATCAAGAGACTTTATAAATGTTCATATATTTGACACCATAATTTCCACTTCCAGGAATTTCTATTAAGGAACTAATCAGAGTGATGTAATGTTATATATGACAGGATGTTCATTATAACATATATGACAGCAAAATAAACGTCAATCTCAGTGTTCATTGGGTAATGAAAGTGTAATTAAAGTATAGTTCATTCATAGTATCAAACACTATGCAGTCATTAAAATTATATATTCAAAGATTATTTTATTATGAAGAACTGTGCTCATAGTATATAGTTAATTGTTAAAAGCAGGATATAAAGCCCTAGCCTGTTTGGCTTAGTGGATAGAGCATCAGCCTGCAGACTGAAGGTTCCGGGGTTCAATTCCGGTGAAGGGCACATACCTTGGTTGCAGGTTGTTCTGGCCCTGGTCGGGGTGCGTGCAGGAGGCAACCAATCAATGTGTCTCTCTCACATCGATGTTTCTCTCTGTCTGTCTCTCTCTCCCTTCCACTCTTTTTCTGAAAACAAAAAAACAAAAAAACAAAAAAACAGGATATAATAACATTCTATAAAGGGTATGAAAAAAATTTCTAAAAATATGCACATATTCATAGCTCACACATTTTTAATTTTATTTTTTCATTTTTTATTTACAGTTGACATTCAATATTATTTTATATTAGTTTCAGGTGTAGAGCATAGTGGTTAGACATTTATATAATTTATGAAGTAATCTACCCTATAAGTCTAGTACCCACGTGGTACCATACATAGTTATTACAATATTATTGATTACACTAGAGGCCTGGTGCATGAATTTATGCACAGGTGGGGTTCCTCTAGGTGGCCTGCAAAGATCAGGCTGAAACCCGCAGTCCAACACCGCCTGCAACTCCTACCTGCCGCTCCCACTCATCCCAGCTCCACTGCGCCTACCACAGGCTCGCACCCAATCAGTCCTGATCTGAAGAGGCTCACACTGCCGCAGCAGTGCTTGCCAGCCATGAGCCCTACGTCTGGCACCCTCCTGAGGGAAGTGACCTGTGGGATCAGGCTAAAATTGGCTCTCTGACATTCCCTAAGGGGTCCCGGATTGTGATAGGGTGCAGGCCAGGCTGAGGGACCCCACTGGTACACGACGGGAATGGGGAGGGACCACAGGAGGGCTCCAGGGCTTGTCCTGCCCATCTCACTCAGTCCTCATTGGCCACACCCCAGCAGGAAGCTAATCTACAGGTAGGAGCATCTGCCCCCTGGTGGTCAGTGCACATCATAGCAACTGGTCAACCAGTCAACTGTCTGCCCCCTGGTGGTCAGTGCACGTCATAGCAAGCCGTTGAGTGGCCTTAGCATATCATTAGCATATTATGCTTTGATTGGTTGAACAGTCAACTGGTATTTGGACAACCGGACACTTAGCATATTAGGCTTTTATTATATAGGATTCCCTATGCTGTCCTTTACATCCTTGTGACTATTTTGTAACTACCCATCTGTACTTCTCAATTCCTTCACTTTTTTCACCCAGCTCTCCACCCCCCAAACAACCCTCTCCTCTGGCAATCATCAGTTTGCTTGCTGTATCAGTCTGTTTCTGTTTTGTTTGTTCACTTATTTTATTCCTTATATTCCACATATAAATGAAATCATCTGATAGTTGTCTTTTTCTGACTTATTTCACTTAGCATAATATCTTCTCGGTCCATCCATGTTGTCACAAAGGTAAGATTTCATTTTGTTTGTGGCCAAGTAATATTCTATTGTATACAGGTGTGGGCAAAAGTGGGTTTACGGTTGTTCGTATGGAAAGTAATACAACAAATTAATAAATAATAATTTATTCACAACTGTAAACCTACTTTTGCCCACCCCTGTATATGTACCACTTCTTCTTTATCTAATGTATATCAATTGGGCACTTAGGTCACTTCCATATCTGGGCTATTGTAAATAACACTGCAATAAACACTGTTTTGGATTAATTCTGATAAATACCCAGAAGTGGAATGCTGGGTCATATGATAGTTCTATTTTTAATTTTTTGAGAAACTTCCATACTGTTTTCCTTAGTGGCTGAACCCATTTGCAATCCCACCAAGAGTACACTAGAGTTCCCTTTATGACAATCCTGGCCAACACTTGTTGTTTGTTGATTTTTTGATGATAGCCATTCTGACAGGTGTAAAGTAATATATCATTTTGGTTTTAAATTGCATTTCTTTGATGTTCAGTGATGTTGAGCATCTCTTTATAATCTACTAGAGGCCCAGTGCACGAATTTGTGCACCAGTGGGATCCCTCGGCATGGCCTGCTGGGATTGGGCCAAAACCAGCAGTCCAATGCAGCCTGCCACTCCTGCCTGCCACTCCTGCTCATCCCGGCCCCGCTGCGCCTGCCATGGGATCGCACCCAGTCAGTCCTGATTGGGAGAGGCTCGTGCTGCCATAGTGAAGCTTGCCAGCTGTAAGCCCTGCATCTGGCGTCCGTCCGAGGGAGTGTAAGGGGCCCAGGAAGTGCTCGGCATCCTGGGCAGGCAGTGGGACAACCTTGCCGGCCTGGAATCCGGATCCAACCACTGACATTCACACTGGTTGTCAGGAGCCACCTGGCAGCTGCTTTTATATCATTTATTCCTTGTGCAGCATCTAGGGCGGGGAAGCAGCCACGATGCCTGAGGCCAACTTCCAGGAGGCCAGCAGTGCTGTTGGGATTGTGCCGGTGGCACTGGTTCATCAGTGCTTGGCCTGGTCTCTGGACATTGGACCTGCAGGAATTTTGAGGGAGTGAGTGGCTGCCACCAGGCTGGTGGTCGGCCTGGATGGGTTGGTCAGCTGAACTTCACTCCCGCTGTGGAAGCGCACTGACCACCAGGGGGCAGCTCCAGATTGAGGGTCTGCCCCCTGGTGGTCAGTGCACGTCATAGCAACCAGTCGACCGGTGGTTCGGTGCTTAGGCTTTTTTTTTTAAATAAATCTTTATTGTTCAAATTATTACAGTTGTTCCTCTTTTTTTCACCCATAGCTCCCCTCCCCTGGTTCCCACCCCACCCTCTGCCCTTACCCCCCCACCCACTGTCCTCATCCATAGGTGTATGATTTTTGTCTACTCTCTTCCGGCACCCCCCACACCCATTTCCCCCCGAGAATTGTCAGTCCACTCCCTTTCTATGCCCCTGATTCTATTATATTCACCAGTTTATTATGTTCATCAGATTTTTTATTCACTTGATTTTTTATTCTCTTGTTGATAGATATGTATTTGTTGTTCATAATTTTTATCTTTTCTTCTTCTTCCTCTTCTTAAAGAATACCTTTCAGCATTTCATATAATTCTGGTTTGGCGGTGATGAACTCCTTTAGCTTTTTCTTATCTGTGAAGCTCTTTATCTGACCTTCCATTCTGAATGATAGCTTTGCTGGGTAGAGTTATCTTGGTTGTAGGTTCTTGCTATTCATCACATTGAAAATTTCTTGCCACTCCTGTCTGGCCTGCATAGTTTCTGTTGAGAAATCAGCTGACAATTGTATGGGTGCTCCCTTGTAGATAACTAACTGTTTTTCTCTTGCTGCTTTTAATATTCTCTCTTTGTCTTTTGCTCTTGGCATTTTAATTATGATGTGTCTTGGTGTGGTCCTCTTTGGATTCCTTTTGTTTGGGGTTCTCTGTGCTTCCTGGACTTGTAAGTCTATTTCTTTCACCAGGTGGGAGAAGTTTTCTGTCATTATTTCTTCAAATAGGTTTTCAGTATCTTGCTCTCTCTCTTCTTCTGGCACCCCAATAATTCAGATGTTGGTACGCTTAAAATTGTCCCAGAGGCTCCTTACACTATCTTCATATTTTTTGGATTCCTTTTTCTTTTTGCTTTTCCAGTTGGGTGTTTTTTGCTTCTTTGTATTTCAAATCTTTGACTTGATTCTTGCGATCTTCAAGTCTGCTGTTGGATCTCTGTATATTATTCTTTATTTCAGTCTGTGTATGCTTAATTTCTAGTTGGTCCTTTTCATATCCTTGAGGGTCTCACTAAATTTATCGGCGGTTTCTAGAAAATTCTTGAAAAACCTTATAAGCATGGTTTTGAACTCTATATTCAGTAGTTTGCTTTCCTCCATTTCTTTGATTTGTGACCTGTTTCTTTGTCTCCGTATTTTGGCTGCTTCCCTGAGTTGATAGAGTGGCCTTGTGTGCTAGGTGTCCTATAGGTCCCAGTGGCTCAGCCTCCCCAGTTACCTGAGGTGGACACTCTTGGTGCACCCCTTTGTGGGCTGTGTGCTCAGTCTTGTTGTAGTTAAGCCTTCATTGTTGTTGGTATCACTGGGAGGAATTGACCTCCAGGCCAATTGGCTGTGAGGATCAGCTGTGTCTATGATGGGAGAACTTCTGTGCTGAAGACACCCTTATGAGGCAAGACTTGCTTCAGTGGGGCTTTGGTGCTCACTGAGTCTGCCCCCTGAGTGTGTCCATTAAGGCTCTGTGGAGTTGTAATCTGGATGGTCCTACTCTGACCACTGGGTACACTGGCTCTTGGATCTCCAAGGAGGTGCTAATTTAGCCTCTGCCTGAGGCCACCCAGCAGGAGCTACGGAGAGATCTGCAGATTCCTCTTCTTTGTTTGGGGTTTGGAGGTGCCCAGATGAGGCCCAGCTGTGAAGCAATGCAGGCTGCTGTGGGGCCTTGGGCCTTCTTTTGGATGTTCTGGGTCTCTCTGACTCAGCTACAGTTTGTTAGGTAATTTTAGATTTCAAAGGACCAGGCCATTCATATGTAAAAGCCTCTGCTCACAGCTTGGATGGGGTGGGGTCTCAGGGCAGAGCAAACAGCAATGACTGTTGGCCCTGCCTTAAGAGGCCCCCAGGTCTCAGTGTCCCATGGTAATCACTGCAAGCACCTCAGAGATAGCCGCCCTCGAGTTCCGCCCGCTGCCAGACAATCCAGTTTCTCCCCAAATGAGTCTGGGTCCCCAGAGTCTCGCCCGGAACTGGAGTTCAGAGCAGTTGGGAGCTTGTGTCTCCCTCCTGCTTGAAAAAGACAGTCGCATACTCAGTTGCCAGCCCTACACACGTGCGCCTCCGTACCTCTGCACTTTTCTTCCACAGCTCCTCTGAGTCTCAGTGTGCTTTTCTCTTCCCTTCTAGTTGTAGAATTTCCACTTAGCCAGCCTTCCTGTGGTTCTGGATGATGTCCGTTTTGTCTTTTAGTTGTAGTTTTGAAGTTGTTGTGCGAGGCAGCAAGTTCAGGTGTTTACCTATGCTGCCATCTTGGTTTCTCTGCTTAGGCTTTTATGTATATAGATTGGCCATCTGTATGTCCTCTTTGGAGAAATATCTGTTCAGGGCCTCTGCCCACTTTTTAATTGAATTGTTTTTTGTGTTTGTTTGTTTTTGGTTATATAATTTTTTTATGAATTTTTGGATAGTAAGCCATTATTGGATATATTACTGATGAAATCTCCCATTCAGGAGGTTGTCTTTTAGTTTTGTTGATGGTTTCCTTTGCTGTTCAAAAATTTTTAGTTTGATGTAGTCCCATTTATTTTTTCTTTTATTTATCTTGCCTGAGAAGATATATAAACAAAAATATTTCTAAAAGCAATGTCAGAGAGTTTACCACCTATGTTTTTTCTACAAGTTTTATGGTTTCGAGTCTTACATTTAAGACTTTAACCCATTTTGAGTTTATTCTTGTATATGCCCCTTCCCTCTTCTCCCACACAATTTTCCCCACAGTAAATGGAATGTTACTGTTTTAATAGCTCAGACCAAAAACCCAGAGTTATCCCTGCATTCCTCTTTTTTTCCTGATACCCACATCTAATCTATCCGGAAATGTTGGTACTCTATCTTTAACATACAATCAGAATCTAACCACTTCCTACCACCCCACACCCCCCATGCTGGTCCAAACCCCCATCTTGTCTGTCTTGAACAGTACCAGGTAGCTCTCACCTCTCAGTGGATATCTGTGCTTCTACCCTCCACCTACCACCCTGCCAGGCATTTGGTGCTATACAGAGCAGTCACAGTGAGTCTTTATAAATACAAACCCACCTATCACTCCTCTGCTTCAAAAGGTTGAAAGCTTTTTCAGTTTGCTCAGAGCAAAAGCCTAAGTCTTTATAATTCCCTAAAAGTCCTTATACAATTTCTTTCCCCCTCATTCCCTTCTCCTTAACCTCCCTGCCCTGACTGGTAGGATTTCACCTAAGGGCCTTTGATTTGTTGATTCCTCTGCTTAAAATGCTCATCCCACTGGTTACCCTGAACGAAGGATGAATGATTACTTTGACGCAGGATTGCTGTGAAATAGAGGGCTAAGGGACTGCCTGGCTAAAGGAACCAGACAGCCTCGATCACCTGCCTCTTCAGGCTTTGATTGTAATAGCAGTTTGAAATAAAGTTTATCTTTTAGGTACAATCTGTAGGGTAAGTAATCTTGGGCGGACATAAGTGTCTGCAGTGTCCTTTAAGCAAGGACATGTAAAGATTAAGCCTAAAGATTCCGTAAACACCCGAGGGTCTGTACGTGCACAGACTTGTTTGGAAAGGTCAAGGAACAATTGGGGGCAGCCTCCTTCAGCCAAACTCCCCTAACTCAGAATTCTGATAAACAGGGTGGGCTGCCTTCAGCCCACTTTTTTTTTTTGGAATGTCTTCCTTACAAACTTTCCAACCAAGTCTCCTGTGCTCCCCACAACTGGTGTCTGCACAGCTCCCTTGTTCACACCCCCTGCCTCCTACCCCCTCCCCCCCTACAGCCTTTGTTCCGTGGTTACCTTCTTGGTGAGGCCTTCCTCATTATCTAAAATCCAACCTGTCTCCCCTTCTCCATTGGTTGTTCCTCCTTTATTTTTTTTCCATAGCATTTATCTGACAACTTAACATTTTAATTCTTTATCTACTTTGTCTGTCTCCCTCACTAGAATGTAAGTTCCAGAAGGGTAGGGATTTTTGTTTTATCCACTGCTATATCCTCAATTCCTAATACAAATATCTCACAATAGAAGGCACTCAATACATATTTAGTTAATGAATGAACAATATTACTGACAGTACCTATTCTTGGCAAGGGTGTGGGAAAAGAAGCCAGCTCTATCATTTGGGAGGTAAGCATAATTAGGTGCAATATAGTTAGAGGTTCTTGCTCTTCCTCACAGCGAATGCATTTGCACTTAGACCTGCTCAGGTTCACTCATGCACATTATCTGCCTTCCCTCTTCAGCCTGTTGAATTTTCTGGCCCGCAGGTTCTTCTCATTTGGATCCTCCCTTAAAATGGCCCCCTCTATGCTCATGTACCCACAGCAAGAATACTCAAAATTCTCCTTCAAGTAGCATGTTTTTTAGTGCCTCTCAACCACTGTATACACTCTTTCTTGTGTGTGTGTTTTTTTCCCTCCCTTTTTCTAAACTAGATAATCCTCTTTCTTCTGGACTCAGTTCCAGTGGCAAAGCCTCCAGGAAGCCTTCACTAGACAACTCTGCAGTGACTCTTCTCAGGGTCTCAATAGCATTTTGTGTAGAATTTAATGACAACTCTAGCAGTGGGTTCCATGCGGCATTGGAAAGTTTAGTTGGATTCCTGTCTCCCAATTAGACTGAGAGCAAACATAATATCCTCTTCACTGTCCAGGTCTCTAAAGCAGTACCAACACTACATTTTTGGTTGCACAAACAAATAAGTCACTGAACATCTTTTCCCATGTTTGTGTTCTCTCTCACCTTTTCCAAGTAAAATGCTTAAAAGTTGGTCATATGACATGAAAATGACACATCTTCCTGTATACACCCAGGAACACAGCATCTCCAAAAACTGTTCCTTAGTAAGATATTCTTCCTTGGAAGACTCTAGGCATAATTTTTGTAAAGACACGACTTCCAGGATTGTTTCTCGAGAAGGTAAGTTGAGCAGTTGCAACAGTTCTTGTACCAAATTTGCTGCCATCATTTAAATGGAGACGTCTAGGCTGTAATTTTTCTTCTCATCAGGAATGGTGACAGAATATGTTTCTTGGTTTATTTGCATAATATTTCTATGAAAACTTTTGGAATAAAATGGTCAACTCAGGCCCACTCTGTGGTTGCCTTTCTTCAAGTCCCCAAACAGAGACATGCTTTTCATCCCCCTTCCCCCCCACATCTAAGACAGTATCAGTGAGGCCTGGACCTAGCTTGTGTCACATGTTTTGAGTACACTGATCCACAGGGCCGGAATCAAGTAACTCCACACCCTGAGAAGTGGCTCTAGCCCAGGATGACACAATCTGTATTTGTCAAATCTCCAGTTGAAATAAGAAAGTAATTGTTTAAAGGCTCTTTGTTGCATAATAATGTTTTATTCAGAAGGAGAGGAAAAGTTAGACTGATACAAAAGGCAATTCTTGCCTTTTTCTACTTTATCCCACAACCAAATCAATTCTTTGCTTTTGTGTTGCTGGTGCCTCCTCCGAGTTCATGCAATGGGGTTTCTCCTGAGTGGCCTGCTGTTCCGCGGCTGGAGTCACAGCTGAATTTCACACACATCTCCAAGCAGCTGGAGAGAGTGACAGAGCGGAAGGAACCTGGCAATGGGTGGAGATTATTTTTAAATGTGGTTTGTCTCTATTTTGTTCAAGAACACAGAGCTGTTGTTTTCTTCACATGTAGATAAACAAGAGCGCCATTTCTGACCATGAGAGAAGTGAAGCTAGCAAGAAACATTTTTAGTCTCTGGCCTCAGATTTTAAGTCTAGAGCAGCACATATCGCTTGATCTCTGAGGTAAATGTTCTTGACCTTTGTGTTCAGGCTGTGACTGGAGCATATTAGAAAAACAAAAGGCAACCTTGTGACTTGGACCAAGCTTGTTTTTCACATTCTTTTCTGTCTTACTAATAACTGGGACCTAGCCCTATACTAAAATACCATGCAACAGGGACTAAAGAACTTTCTCCATAACTAATACTTTTTAAATGAGACCTGAATATTTCACTATGCAGGTTGAATTGGACAATTAAGTGCTTATGCATCTTGAACTTTGAATAAAATATTTTTAGATCAAAATTTTTAAAACTATAATGCATGTAATAAGTAAAAATGCTCTGATCAAGCAAAATTGTATTTTTCTACCATAATCATAAATAAATCGAAGGACTTTTCTAAGGTAGGGTTTTAAAGGTGTGTTAAAACTAGAAAAAAAGGTACTTGAGTGTAGGGTTTTAATATAAAATGAGACTAGAAATAATTTACATTCTAATGTTCATATTTGAGTGGGTAAAAAAATATTTCACAAAAATTTCCTTTTCATGTGAGGTTTGATTTTCTAAACCTATCTTGCACATATCTTGCGATGAGTAGTGTTTTTTGTCGGCTTGATGATCCTTTTTCCTCCTTTCCTGCTGTTCCCCTAACTCCTTCAAAGGAAATTTCCTTCCATGATGGAGCTTCCAGTTATGATACAGAACTCCCCCCTCTGCCCACGCCAATCTTGTTCTGAGGGCCCAGGTGTTTGAACATTCATGTGACCCAACATACCAGCCACCCCTGATATTTTTCTGTATGAGCTATCCATAAGCTAGCTAGAGGATATACACTCAGCACTACCCAGTATTTGTCTTCTCTAGTAAAACAGACTGGTTTGCTGCTGTTGGACAGATTGAAGATGAGTCAGAGAGGAACAGGTTTTTAAGAAGGGACTGAGAAAGATGCTGACTTGACTTGGGTCTCTGAAGTCCCCCAAAATGCAATCCTTTCTTCAATGCTCTTAAGCTACTTCAGTATTATTCCAGGAAATCTAGAGCATTGTTCCAGAAAAATCTATCATCCCTTTACTCCAATCCAGTTCCAATTGGCTTTGGTTCTTGCAACCAAAAAGTTCTGACTCAACAATACCTATTTGAACATATATAGTATTGATATATAATGGTACTTTCTGAAATGACATTTATTGGTGAGAACTATGAAAATTGGCAATACTGTACTCTATTATGTAATGTACTAGAGGCCCGGTGCACGAAATTCGTGCTTGGGGGGGGATGTCCCTCAGCCCAGCCTGCACCCTCTCCAATCTGGGACCCCAGTGGGATCGGGCCTAAACGGGCAGTCGGACATCCCTCTCACAATCCAGGACTGCTGACTCCCAACTGCTTGCCTCCTTGCCTTCCTGATTGCCCCTAACAGCTTCTGCCTGCCAGCCTGATCAACCCTTAACCACTCCCCTGCCAGCCTGATTGATTCCTAACTGCTCCCCTGCCAGCCTGTTTGCCCCTAACTGCCTTCCCCTGCAGGCCTGGTCACCCCTAACTGCCCTTCCCTGCAGACCCAGTCACCCCCAACTTCCCTTCTCTGCTGGCCGGGTCACCCCTAACTGCCCTCCCCTGCAGGCTTGATCGCCCCCAACTGCCCTCCCTTGCAGGCTTGGTTCCTTCCAACTGCCCTCCCCTGCTGGCCATCTTGTGGTGGCCATCTTGTGTCCACATTGGGGCAGGATCTTTGACCACATGGGGGCAGCCATCTTGTGTGTTGGAGTGATGGTCAATATGCATATTACTCTTTTATTAGATAGGATAGAGGCCTGGTGCATGGGTGGGGGCCAGATGGTTTTCCCTGAAGGCTGTCCTGGATCAGGGTGGGGGTTCCCCTGGGGCGTGGGGAGGCCTGGGCGAGGGGCCTGTGGTGGTTTGCAGGCCGGCCACACCCCCTGGCGACCCAAGTGGAGGCCCTGGGATCTGGGATTTATTTATCTTCTACAATTGAAACTTTGTAGTCTGGAGTTGAGCCAAGCCTTCTGCTCGCTCCGTGGCGGCAGCCATTTCTGTTGGGATTTAGGTATCTTCTATAATTGAAACTTGGTAGTCTTAAGCGGAGGCCAAAGCAGGCCAGGGCTGCAGAAGCTTGGCTTCCTCCATCGCCGGGGACAACCCTAGCCTCCTGCTCTCTCCAGCTCCTTGGCTGCCGCCATTTCTGTTGGGCTTTATTTATCTTCTATAAATGAAACTTTGTAGCATAGAGTGGAGGCCTGGGCTGGCAAGGGCAGGCAGAAAGCTTGGCTTCCTCCATTGCCAGGGAAACCCAAGCCTCCCTCCTGCTCTCTGTGGCTGCAGCCATCTTGGTTGGGTTTATTTGCATATTCCCTCCTGATTGGCTGGTGGGCGTGGCTGGTGGGTATAGCGGAGGTACGGTCAATTTGCATATTACTCTTTTATTAGATAGAATTATACATTGCCAGAAGTATTTAAAACAATTTGCCTGGACAATTTGCTTTTAACTTGGCACCTGTTAAACTCTATTACAAAGCTTATACTAATTAAGAGTGACAGTAAATTAATGCTGAAATTAGGGACCTTTCCTTAGTCTGAAATTTTGTTTAATTTTCTATTATTCAGAATACTTTTTAAAAAATATATTTTTATTGATTTCAGAGAGGAAGGGAGAGGGAGAGATAGAAACATCAATGATGAGAGAGAACCATTGATTGTCTGCCTCCTGCACGCACACCCGCTACTGGGGATCGAACCCCCAACCTTGGCATGTGCCCTCGACCAGAATTGAACCTGGGACCCCTCAGTCTGCAGGCCAACGCTCTATCCACTGAACCAAACCAGCCAGGGCTATTCAGAATACTTTTAAAAGTACTACTGATGTTTAAGAGATAAATTTGTACTATGCCTAAATTATGTAACATCTATTTATATACATACAGTTGGTATTGCAAATATTCAAATACTTTCAGCTTATATTAATGAGTAGTCAGGAGGCCTGGATATCATCTTTGATGTTTTGTTAACTAACTCTAGAGTTGGGTGTGTTGCTTGATATCTCAGGGTCACAGGAAAATGAGGATGTGGAAATAGATAGGATATGTTCCAGCTTTAAAATCCTATGATTCCACAACTAGAAGTTAGTTTTGTTAGAAAAAGGTTTTGCTGATTTTACAAAAAAATCAAACACAGCTTTTTACTCTTTCCTTTGGCCTGTTTACAAAAAAAAAAAAAAAAAAAAAAAAAAAAAAATGATTGAATGGGGGGAGGAGGAGAACTAAAACAAAAACACAAACCATAAAAGTATATTTTAAAAATATATTAGATATTTTTAACCACCTCGGTGAAAGAGAAAAATTTTGAGCTTAGAATTAAAATGTCAAATGGAAAAACTGACACACTGACTATTCAAAGTAATTTTTAAATAAAATTATTAAGTATTTTCTTAAGAAACTGATCATGTATTAAATGTACATTATGAAATGAATGTTATACACCTTTAGATTTTAAAATACAATACTTGCACAATTTTTCAGAAATTGACTTTGAAAGGCTAAAGAAAGAACCACAAATTGCCATTTTTGTTTTGTCCCTAAAGGCAAGAAGTGCAGAATGAACATCAGCCCAGTGTTGCAGTTCTGGCGCCCGCATCTCATAGCATAGTGAGTGTGGTATGTTAGGCAATTTTGGTTGCAAGAAACTCCAACATGTGTCCTCAGGGAATAGGGTGTCGGGGGTTTGATTCCTGTTTGTTCAGTTTCAGAGTATACATGTGCAAATTAGAAAAACTGAGATCTCAGCCATGATAATAGGCTTCCCAGGAATAACAGAGAAGTTGAACAATCAGGCCTCCTAGCAGGAGAGAAATGCGAATTGCGTTTGGCTTTCTGGAACACAGAATTTGAAGGATGTTCAGAACCCAAGGTATCAGAAGGAATTGGTGGATCTTTTCTTTAGTTCAGGGGTTCTCATCCCAATCATTTGGGGAATGTTTTAAAAATACAGATTTTGACACCCCATTAGCAAAGATTCTTATGTAGTGTATCTGGGGAAGTACCGGGACCACTTTGTTTTAAAAATCTCCCAGCTAGATTTTGAATACCCCGCTCTCTGTGTGGCCTGATTTTGCTTTTCTCTTGGTGTCTGCTTCGTGATTAGCCCACTACCCTTTGGCTCCCTCAGCTTTTACTATTATGTGTCTTTTCTGGACCACAGACTCACTGACTTAACTCCTTCAAGCCTTAGTTCAGATACCACCTTCTCAGTGAGGCCTTCTATGTTCCTATTATTAAAAATTGTACCCCACCCCCTTGGCAGTTCTAGTCCTCTTCCCTGCATTATATTTATCCAATACTTACCACCTTCTAAGATTTTGTTTGACCTATTTATTGTTTATTGCCTTTCTCATCCATCAGAATGCAAGATCCATGTGGCAGAATTTTGTGTATTTTGCTCATATTGTATTCCCAGCCCCTAAACCAGAGAAGATGCTTAATAAAGATTTACTGAATGAATGAGTGAATGGATGTGTGAAGGGATGTTTTCTTCTTATCATTGGCTGGTATTAGTATCTGCTCACTGGTGATGTCACCCAAGGCCACCACCCTCTGTGCCTCCTTTTGTTTTCAACTTCCCCAGTTGATAGTCTGATTGGACCAGCTTTTTGGAATTGAGATTTTCCCCCAGGTCATTTCTGAATAGGAATGACTTGACAGTTTATAGGTCAGGTGCCCTCCCAGAGCTAAAGAGTACTGCCTGGGGCCACCAGTTCAGCAGGGACTGTGTGGAGGCAGTTTCTCCAAGAAGTAGGTTTTGGTGCAAAGTGAGTGTTCAGTAAATTACCTAACCCTGCTGAGCTTCAGGAAAATGGCATTGCAATACCTGTTCGTCTTAGCTTAGTGAGTTTTTCAGAAGTTCCAGGGAGCAATGTACACTATAAAGCAAACTGTGTGTGAGAAGTGATATAATTTTAGATGATATTTAAATGTGGCATTTAATAAAAAGCCTAAGAGAAGTTGTAGGGGAGAAATTAGGAATTGAGGAACTTGTTGCTTCAAGAAACTTTGGAATTCTTCCTCCCACCCCTGAATATGTTTTAAATGTTATCCTCATTTCACTGCTTTCTATTTGATAGGGGCTCCTGGTACATAAACTTCCATAATAGCATTTAAGAAGAGTAAATGCAAAGATCTGCACTCAGTCTCCAAAACTAAACTGTGAAATACAGATGGGAGGGGATAGAGTTTTATAGCTGTTTGCATGCTAAAGACTGAACAAATATTTTGGGGATATCTTTGGTTGTTTTTAGTTGGCAAAAACAATGTTTATAAAAACAGCATGGGATGGTAGAAAAATATTAATCAAACTGAATTTTGAAATATCATTTAAAGAATGCAGAAAATTGTACTTCTCTACTCCTCCCTTTATAGCTGGAATGTTGGAATCAGTTCTATATGCCACATTTGAAGAGGTGTTTAGGGCCTCCTTAGATGAGAGTGTTTGGAGGAGATAAATGGGGTATTTAAGTGAAGGGTAGTTTGAGAAGGCACATGCTATGGTTGCTGACTTCAAATGTTTAAAGGCTATGTACAGAAGGGGAAATGTGCTGTTCCGGACTCAATACTCATTAGTACTAGCTTCAGATTCACTGGACATCTTACTACACATTGTATTCATATTTATAATAATGATTTAAAGTCTTACTTCTTTACCCCCTTTTAGAGTTGAGCAAACTCATACTTGGAGCTGTTTTGCAATTGTTCAAGGTCATACAGCTAGGTAATTATAAACCATACCATTTTGTGTTTAAGTTCAGTGGTGTTTCTACCAATACCACAGCTACCTACTAAATGTATAGTGAGACACATTTCAGTTGAATGTAGCAACTAGCAGGACTGTTCAAAGATGAATACTATTGTGAGGTAGTGAGTGGTTCCCTACACTCGGAGTTCAAGCATATGCTGGACAGCTGTTTTGCCAGGATCTGGTAGTCCCTTTAATTTACACATATATAATGATATGCTTATCTTATTAAACAAAATATTAAAAATGAATGCTAGTCATAGAGCCGAAGGACCTCCAGGAGTGAGGCCAAGTAAATTTAAGTGATTGAACCATGTGCTTTCTCTGTGGGTATTAGAAAATAACTACAGCCCCCGAAGTTCATTCTCTGCACTTACAGTCGCATGTTTTCTCTGTTGCAGCAGTTACCCTCATCTAATCACTGGGCAATAAAGTGTGGAACCAGAGGGTATGGAAAGAGGAAGGGCAGGAATGTTTTGTGAATTCCTAATGTGAGTTATTTGGCATGCTCTTGCTTTATTAAAACAAGCAAAGAATGTGAGTGGCAGTAGGAGAGGGTGTAAAATGATAAGCAGAGAATGCCATCTAGTAAAAGAGAACAGAATACTGTGGAAGGCTAAGGAAGGCAGGGACTATGGATTGTACTGTATTTCCCTCTTGTTGAGTAGATGCCCAATATGTATTTGTTGAAATGAATAATGACATCAACACTTCAATAAATATTTAAAGAGAACCTTCTTAGAGCTGAGCTGTGTGCTCAGTCTGGGAGCCAAACATGAAATAAACAAAAAAATCTCTATCCTTTTAAGGAACTCACAGTCTCGTAAGAAAAGACCACCAGGCAAAAAGAGAGTGCTAATGATTATCACAGAGAATAGATAAAAAGTTCTCTGAAAACAGAAAGGAAAGAATATTTAATTCAGCATAAGTGTATAGGGTGAGGATGTGGGTGTGGTGAAAGGAGGGGAAGTCAGGGAAGATTCCAAAGAGGAAATGCTGCATTATCTTCTTTTAAAAATATTTTTTTATTGTTTAAAGTATTACATATATTAGTATATATATCTCCTTTTTTTCCCCCCCATTGACCTTCCCCCAGCCTCCCCTACCCCCTGTCGCATGCCCTCATCCCACCCCCCCAGTGTCTTGTGTCCATTGGTGTGCTTATATGCATGCATACAAGTCTTTTGGTTGATCTATTCCCCCCACCCCCAACACTCCCCAGCCTTCCCGCTGTAATTTGACAGTCTGTTCGGTGCTTTACTGCCTCTGTATCTATCTTTTTATTCATCAGCTTATAACAGTGGTCGGCAAACTCATTAGTCAACAGAGCCAAATATCAACAGTACAACAACTGAAATTTCTTTTGAGAACCAAATTTTTTAAACTTAAACTTCTTCTAATGCCATTTCTTCAAAATAGACTCGCCCAGGCCGTGGTATTTTGTGGAAGAGCCACACTCAAGGGGCCAAAGAGCCGCATGTGGCTCGCGAGCCGCAGTTTGCCGACCATGGGGTTATAATGTTCTTTATTTTCCATAAATGAGTGAGATCATGTGGTATTTTTCTTTCATTGCCTGGCTTATTTCACTTAACATAATGCTCTCCAGGTCCATCCATGCTGCTGCAAATGGTAAGAATTCCTTCTTTTTTATAGCAGCATAGTATTCCATTGTGTAGATGTACCATAGTTTTCTAATCCACTCATCTGCTGATGGGCATTTGGGCTGTTTCCAAATCTTAGCTATGGTAAATTGTGCTGCTATGAACATAGGGGTGCATACATCCTTTCTGATTGGTGTTTCTAGTTTCTTGGGATATATTCCTGGAAGTGGGATCACTGCGTCAAATGGGAGTTCCATTTTAGTTTTTTGAGGAAACTCCATACTGTTCTCCACAGTGGCTGCACCAGTCTGCATTCACACCAGCAGTGTAGGAGGGTTCCTTTTTCTCCACATCCTGGCCAGCACTTGTCGTTTGTTGATTTGTTGATGGTTGCCATTCTGACAGGTGTGAGATGGTACAGCATTGTCATTTGGATTTGCATCTCTCGGATAATTAGTGACTTTGAGCAGGTTTTCATACGTCTCTTGGCCTTCCTTCTGTCTTCTTTCAAAAAGATTCTATTTAGGTCCGTTGCCCATTTTTTTTATTGGGTCATTTATCTTCCTTTGATTAAGTTGTATAAGTTCCCTGTAGATGTTGGAGATTAAACCTTTATCAGTGATAACATTTGCAAATATGTTCTCCCATACAGTGGGCTTTCTCGTTGCTTTGTGCATTATCTTTTGAAGGATAGTAGGAGGCTCACCTGGTTAAATGAGGGATGGATTTCAGATGGGGAAAATATACCAAGGCACAGAGACAGAGCCTGTGGACTTTGTGTGTGACATGTGGTGGGAGTTAGAAGCTGGAGCTGAAGAGGTCTCGGGATCAGATCATAAAAGGACTTGTACATCATAGTAATTAACTTGATTCTAATTGTCCAGATGGAGAGCCTCCGAAAGATTTTAAAGACGCAGTCTCTGTTTCTGGAGTATTCTCTGGCAGTGATATGAGACAGAAGCAGAAGGGAAATTAGAAAGGCTTGACCAACTGAAGAGTGGCAAAGAGGCTAAGGTAGTGGAGACCGCTTATTAGTCACAGAATTAAGAGGAAGAATCCCTCCATGGTATTTTAAATTAGAGAACTTTAGTGGAGAGAAATTTAGTGGCCTGGTTGTTGGAATGTCGAGATTTTAGTCATGGAATTAGGTGATAGTGAAGTGAGTAGCAGAGTGAGCAATATGGAATGGCCGGGATTGGGAACACATGGCTGCCCTTAGTTTGTATTAGTTGATGACTCTTTTGAACCGAATTCAGGAAATGACATAAAAATGACTTGCGCAATAAAATTAGAAGAATAGAGACCATGAAGTCAGTACATTGGAGAAAAATCAGCAGAGTTGGTGGAGATGGGGAAGTAGCCTGTGTCTGAGGGAGGGTTATTTTGGACTGTGCAGTGGAAAGATCCTCAAGGAAAAACAAAGGCCTTGAATCCAGCCCTTCTTCGCTACAACCCATTCTGCGCCAACCTTCCCAGTTGCCTTCACCCTTCAGCCACATCACAGGCAGGGGTTAGGAGGGGGGACCATCTCCAGGCATTTCCTGGCAGTAAGTACTTTGGGAGAAAAGGAATTCCAAAAAAAAGGAGGATGTCAATGTTAGAATTTTGAAAAATTGCACACCACATACTTGAACCTACTGCACATTTCAGGAGGAGGAGAGAAAACAAATGCCGAGGGGTCAAGTAGACGGGTCCTTCTTGAAGCCCAGGTTCCCCGACTCTAGGTCCAGCGCTCCTTCCACTACCCACGTGGCCGGCTTGGCAGCTCCCACCTGCACGCACGGTCCCGGGGTGCAAAGAGGCCCCCTCCTCGCGCCGCCCCCAACCCCCAGCCGCCTAGGCACTCCCGGCCCCGCCCCCTTCCCCAGCTGGGCGGGGTCTCTGCGCAGCCGCTACCCCGGCGCGTGCAGGGTCGGGCGGACGCGGGTTCGACCGCGGGTATCGGAGGTTGCCGGGCCGCCTGCGCCGCCGCCCCTCGCCTGACGCACGCAGGGGCTGGACACGATTTGCCACGAGTGACTGGAGCCCTGCGCGCCGCCGCCGCCCGGGCCCGCTCCGCCCCCAGTCCGCCTTCTCCCGCCTCGCCCTCCTCCCGCGTCCCGTTGGCGTCCCCGCGTCCTCTCCCGCCGCCTGGGAGAGCCGGTCCGCAGCGCCAGCGCCGGCCAGGTGAGTGTGGCCGCCGTGTGGCCGGGGCGGCCCGGGCGGGAGGAGGGTGCAGGCCCTGCGGCGGCGGCGAGCGCGGGCGGGTGGAGGCGGCGGCGGGCCCGGCTTTCTCCCCCCGCGGGCCGCGCGGCGCAGGGAAGGGCGCCCCCGCCCGCAGCCCCCGCCGCCGCCGCCGCCGCAGACAAAGCGCCCGAGGTGGGAAGCCGGCGGGCGGTCCCTGCCTCCGCGCCGCCTGCGGGGTGCGGCTGCGGCCCGCAAAGCCCGGGCTGCTGGCGTCTCCCCTCCTGAGCGCCCTTCTTCATTTCTGGGTGAAAGGGACCCGAATCGTGCAACAGGTTTAGGCGTTAATCCGTATTTTCCGGTGTGCGGGACCAGATGTGGCGCCCGGCTCCGGGGCGAGTCCCTGCGTCCAGCGCCCGCGGCTGGCTCCTTTGTGTGGCCGGCGACCAGCCCGCCGGGTGGGTGGGGGACGCAGGCTCGAGGCCCCCGGGCTGCGCGAGGCTCCGGGACGCCTCCCTCGCGGAGTGCGGTTCGGCTTCCGCGGGCCTGCAGCACGCTTACATCCCTCAGCCTTTGGAGGAGCCACAAAGGGAGGGGAGCCAGGATCTCGGCAAAGATCTCTTGTTATGTATTTATTTTCTGTCTGTTAGGGTAGCCTCATACTAGAACCGCAGTGTGGTCGGCTCTTGAGGATGCGGGTGGGATCTCAGCCTGGGATGCACGGTTTGGACAGCCCCCGTGGCTCCCTTGGTGCTTTGACATCTTTCTCATACACAGACCTCACCCTAGAAGTTGGAAGTGCTGTTGAGGGAGTAACTTGATAGCGGCTATTTGACAGGTCACCTCTTCCTTCACATTTTGTGCCAACCATACCCACCACGCATTCTAGCAAAGGGTGGCAAACCTTCAATTAAAATTGCCACTTAAAATGCCCCCTATGTTGGAAAATATTAATCCATATGGTTTTCTTTTGGCGTAACAAACCTTATTTTCTTAGGTGTGAGAAACTTTTTTCAACCTCCCCTAAGTAGAATACATAATACAGAAGGTTTATCTTTGTTTACATACCTTGGGTCATGCTCTTACCTATCTGGTGTCATTGGTGTGCTATTTTAGTGTAACAATACTAAATAGAAGGAAAATATCTTCCTTTTGCTTTGAGCAATAAAATACTTCTTTGTTCTAGAACCAGGAAGCTTTATGTGGACAGAAGTTGGTGACTTGCTTTTTACCCCATGATCAAATACATGAAAATATTCCCAAAGGACTTAAAAAAGCATTACACAACTCTATAGATTATTTGTACATCCAAAATTCCAGGAAATAATTTTGCTGTATGTTTATTCAAACAATCTAACCTTAAAAAATGGGCCTACTCTGTAAATACCCACACATTAGGGAATGCATTGATTGGATTTAAAGAGTTTACCAAGCACCCCTGTGAATAATAGTTGGAAGGAATAACTGGTGGATGAGATTAGGAGCTGATAATGGATGGACCTAGAAGTCTGACAGCAAAATGCAGAACATGTGAAGTGGTAGAGGTTGCAGAATCCATCTATTTGGGTTTCTGTTTGACAGGCATATCTGAAAACTAAATGTCTACTAATTTAAAAAGCAGAAAATATTACATTTTGACCTTTTTTTTTCATGTGCTTAATAAAGACTCCTCGAAGCTCTTCTCTACTTCCTAAAAACACACTTGATATTAATAAGGACTTTTCTTTTGAAGAAATAAAATTATATCAAATTAATATGATCTGTAGAAAGTTTCTCTGCCATAATTATTAGTTTGACTTCACTAAGGATACCATTTATCTGTGTGACATTGAACTTCAGAGAGCTTTCCTAGCTGTTATAAGCAACAGGAACAATCTCTTGAGAAAAGTAGGATATTTACTAATGAAAAGTAGCAGAAACTTAAATTTATGAAATAATTTTTTTTTTATCGAGATAAAACTCATATACTTTAGACTCCACTCTTTTAAAGTGTTCAGTGGCATTATTATATTCATAAAGTAGGACAAACATCTCTAATTCAAGAACATTTTCATCATCCTGAAAAGACACCCCAAACCCACTGGCTATTATTCCTATTCTCTCTCCTGCATTTGGCAATCACTTATCTATTTTCTGTATCTGGATTTGCCTTTTCTGGACATTTCATGTAAACGGAAGCATAAAGTATGTGGCTCTTTGTGTCTTTCACTTAGCAAAATATTTTCAAGATTCCTCCATATTATGCATATATCAATACGTCATTCCTTTTAATGACTGAATAATATTCCATTGTACGGCTATACCACATTTCCACTTTTTTGCTATTATGAGTAATACTGCTATGAACACTTATTTACAAGTGTTTGTGTGGACATAGGCTTTCTGTTCTGTTGGGTGAATACTTCGATGTGGTATTACTGAGTCATACGGTAGCTCTGTTTAACTTCTTGAGGAACTAACTGCCAAGCTTTTTCATAGCTGCCGCACCATTTTACATTCTCACCAACGAAGTGTGAGGGTTCCATTTTCTCCAACACTTGTTAAATGTTGTCCAGGTTAGTCATTCTAACAGGAAGGGGTATCTGTGGTTTTCATTTGCATTGCCCTAATGCCCTAATGGCTAATGATGTTGAACATCTGTTCCTATTCTTATTGGCCGTTTATATATCTTCTTTGGAAAAATGTCTATTTGATTTATAATCATTTCTGTTTGTTTTCAAATGTATTTTCTTAGTCTTTGAAATAATACTGTAAGATAAATTTATTTCTGTTTTACTGCTAGGAAAGTAAGGTGCAAAGAGGTTAAGTAATTTGCTCCTTTTTAACCTTATAAAGTTAGTAAGAATAATGGTGTGAATATAAACTTAGGTCTTCTGACTCCACTTCCTGCATTCTTTCCACTTCATGAGGCATACAGAACTCAAATTGTCTTTGCGGATTTGCTTGGCTAATCATTGCCAAAGTGGGGGCATAATAAATAAATCAACCAAACAACAAAAAGCAGGTGTTATAGCCACAGTGCCTCAGATTCACCAGATTTTGTTACGCTTTCTCAAATAAATTATTTTTTCTTATCCTAATAAGGTGGATCTGATTTGCATATTTCCTGTGGGGAAACAGAGCAGTTAAACTAGTCCCCGCTTCTTAGTGGCACAGCTAATCCTAGAACCCATTGTGCACTGGGACATGGGGCTTTCTCTTCCCCTGCAGCTTCCTTCCATGTTCTCTATTTTCTCCCTTTAATATTAAAGTGATTGGACAATTTCACATTTTTTCATAAACATTAATATTTTTCTGGATTAAACTGAAATTAACTTATTTTTGAACTAAGTGGCTTGCCAGTTTCACTTTGAAGTGCAGGATTACTAGGATATATGCTTCAGTTTTTATGAACTAGTTTGGATCAGACATATGCAGAATTCTTAACTCCTAGAGGGTAGGTAGGATCCATATGTTATTTATTCATCTTTGCATGTCCATTGTCCAGCATAGTGCCTGTCACATAGCAGGGACTCTAACCTTTGTTTAATGAGTGAATACAAATACATTTTTTAATTGGAAAAAAATACACGAAACAATACAAATTATCTGGTACACTCTTTTAGAATAAATGTAGTCCAAATTCCAGAAAAAGAAAATATTTCTTAACCCTGGCATATGACCTAAAAACTAATAAATGTTAAAAATTAGAACTTGATTTAAAACTCAACACTATATGTTATGGAAGGAACGAAGTGTTTTTCCATCCTGGATTTAAAAAAATAGTTTCCTAGCCATTTGACTAAGTGGTTTGAGCGTGGGCCCATGGACTGAAGGGTCCCGGGTTTGATTCCGGCCAACGGCATGTACCTAGGTTGCAGGCTCGATTCCTGGTACTGGTTGGGGATCATTCTGGAGGAAGCCATTGAATGTGTCTCTCTCATGTCAATGTTTTCTCTGTCTCTTCCCCTCCCTTCCACTCTAAAAATCAATGGAAAAATATCCTCGGGTGAGGATGAACAACAACAACAAAAATAGTTCTAAGTACCTGCTGGCACAAGTGCATACTCTAAGCTCAATGTCCAAACAAGAGTTGTACTCTGAGTGTTTGTTAAATAAAGGAATGCCCAATGAGTGAGTAAAATAATTATTTTTTTCTATAACAAGTAGAGGAGATAACAGCAAATTAATATTTAGGTCCTGTTATTCACTTGTATTTTAATTGTCAAACATGATATGTCCTATAGTAATAAAAGCCTAATATTCAGAGGCCACCCCCATGTGGACACAAGATGGCTGCCACAAGATGGCCAGCAGAGGAGGGCAGTTGGGGGCGGACAGTTGGGGGGGACCAGGCCAGCAGGGGAGGGCAGTTGGGGGGGACCAGGCCTGTAGGGGAGGACAGTTGGGGGGGACCAGGCCTGCAGGGGAGGGCAGTTGGGGTGACCAGGCCTGCAGGGGAGGGCAGTTGGGGGCGACCATGCTGGCAGGGGAGGACAGTTAGGGGCAACCAGGTCGGCAGGGGAGGGCAGTTAGGGGGGACCAGGCCAGCAGGGGAGGGCAGATAGGGGCAATCGGGCTGGCAGGGGAGGGCAGTTAGAGGCAATCGGGCCGGCAGGGGAGCAGTTAGGCGTCGATCAGGCTGGCAGGGGAGTAGTTAGGGGGTGACCAGGCTGGCAGGCAGAAGCAGTTAGGGGCAATCAGGCAGGCAGGCAGGCGAGCAGTTGGGAGCCAGCAGTCCTGGATTGGAGAGGGTGCAGGCTGGGCTGAGGCACACCCCCTTCCCCCATGCACGAATTTTGTGCACTGGGCCTTTAGTGTTAGTTATAAAAATTCAAATAATGTATGGGTATGTAGACTTAAAGTTGAAAATCTCCCATTTACTTCTTGTCCTCTTTATTTCTTTCACTCCAAGGTAATCATTATTAACAGTTTGAGATTTATATTACAGACCTATATCTTTGCATTTTTGTGTACGTAAGTACAAATATACAATTATATATCCAACCATACTCACATACATATGTGTGTATACACAATGGTTTTTCTTTTACAGATGGGGTCATTCTACATATATCTTTCGTTTTTCACTCAAATATATTAAGACTTTTGCATCTATCATCAGAAAAGATAAACATAATATTTGTTTGCTCTTCTTGCCTGGTTTTGGTGTTAAAATTAAGCCAGCTATTAAGAATGAATTGGTAAACTATCCCTATTTTCTCTGTTGTTTGGAATAATTGAAAATATCTGCCCTGTAAACATCTTTTAGAAATCACCTGAAAACCTTGGTGAAGGAAGAAGTCCAAGACAACCTTTCTCATTTTTCCTGTTTTTATTGTTTTATCAAATTTTAGACCTTATTTTCTATTACATGTTTTGTGAAGGAATCCTTCCATACACACTTCTTTCAGCGCTGATAAGTTGACAAATGCAAATGATTAAATGTATCAATGGATGCAGAAGTATATGCGCTTTTCTCTTAGAAAGATCCAGAGTAAAGTCCTACACTTAATAGTTGTATAACTTTTGGCAAATTACCCTCTTCAAACTTCTGTTTTCTATTCTATAAAATGGTAATGGTTCCAACCTCACAGGAATCTTGGAAATATTAGAGATGTGAGACAATATATGAAGTTGCATCTAATAAAAGTGAAAAAATATATAACACTAAGCTATAAATTTGTCACCTTAATTACTATAAATTGTTTCAGCTACCAAGAACAAATTTAAGGAGAAAGAATGGTGGAGCTGTAGGGATGGTTTCCACTAATAAATTGGAAGACTATAAACATTTCCAGGCTATTTAAAATTTAATTTTGGAAAAAATGATTTCTAAATACCTGCATGCTTTTGGGGCAGGATAGTGGGGAAAAGTACTGGAGTAAACAGACCTGGATTAATCTTACATTATCACTTTTAAGCCTTGTGACTTTGGACAAGTTAATTTCTCTCTGTAAAATGGGATAAATGCACTTACTTTATAGGGTAAGTATGAGGAAAGATATTAGTGTAATGCCTGGCATTTAATAGGTATTCAAATTGTTAAAAAACATTTTTGCATGTGTTGAGTGCCTAACATTGATGAGCATGAGGTGTTGGGTTCTGCTGTTTCAAGGCTGCGTGGTGTAGTGGAAAGGACATTAGGCCCTAAATCAGAGATTTAGCCTGTGTATTGCACTTACTCGCCATTGGCCTTGGACAAGTCACCTGCTCACCTTCTTCTATTTCCTTACCTCTAAAAAGAGAGTCAGAGAACTAACACTTATTGAGAATCTATTTTATATGCATTTATTAGGCAGTTTAACAAATCTTACTTCATTTAATCTTCCCAATAATCCTACCAGGTAAAGATAATTTGTCATTTCCCATTTTAATAGATGAAGAAACAAAGGTGAAGGAATTAGATTTTCTGAAGTCCATTGGGTGTCCACCCTCCTCCCCTGCCCCCCAGTCCTGTCCATGTTCTTTTATTCATACAGCACTCCCCTCCTGGAATGATAGGATGTGTCTACATACAGCGAATACCAAATGGAGAGAATACTGCAAACTGAAACACTAAGTGTATAAAAAAACTAAATGAATGTATGATTAGGCTACTAATTTATTAATGATTTCCATTAATCAAATATAAATAGAGGATTGTTAATGTGTCCTAATGCCTGTGCTTAAAGAGTAGTAATTTAAGTTTTTTAATATGTGTGTTTCTTATAACCACTTTACTTAAATAATTTATGAGTCTTCATTGCATTTCTACTTTGACCAGGTAAAGGAGAGGGAGTAGGTAGTTGTCATAAAGGGAAATACAAGCTTGTTTGATGGGTGTGTGTGTGTGTGTGTGTGTGTGTGTGTGTGTGTGTGAGAGAGAGAGAGAGACAGAGAGAGAGAGAGAGTGTGTGTGTATACGTGTGTATGGAAGAGGTGAGAAGTACAGTTCTATGGCAGTTTGGCATTTACTGAAACTATAGACTCTTGGAAAGAAGTAGGGAAAATCTACATTATAATTCATTATCCACTAGCAGACTTGCAGAGTCGTTTAAAAAATGAACTTGCCCTTGTCAGCTGGTTTGTAAAGAGCTATTGATTGTATTCTTGAAAGATAATGACATTGTCTTTCCTTTGATAGGGTTTGCCAAAGCTTTTGCTATGGGTTTCATTTTATTTGATCAGATTCTGTGATATTGATTTTGCATTTCTGCAAGCCTTGTGATAGGGATATGCAAAACCAAAAAAAAAAATGCCTTGGGATATTGCAAAATAAGTTGTGATTCAGTTGTAGTATAGAAGGTTTAGCAGTTCTGTTGAGGCTTCAGTTATTATTTTTATTCTGTTGATTAGAAGTGGGAATTCCTATGTTTAGGGTAGAGATTTTTTATCTGAGTGATTGGAATTGCACTGTGGAAATTCTCACTGGTATTGAAGGCCACTTTTTTTTTTTTTTTTTTTTTTTTTTACAGAATACAAAGCGTGTGGAGCTATATGTAAGAGGTAGAAAACAAGGTTTTGTCTTCAAAGAGTTTATTTTTAGTTTGGGAGGCAATGAAAGAGGAAACCAAGTAAAAGGACACAGAGGGTTTTTAAAACTTGCCCTTGCTCTTTGTACAATCACTTTAACTACATTGGGCTTTGTTAAGATACCATAGGTCTCTCCTGATGGATACTGTCAGAGTAACCCAGCCCTTCGAAAACTGGCAGTTGTGTGTCTTGTATATCTTGTTCATTCTATAGTGTTCTCTTTGCTGTACAAAAAGAACTGTTTGGAATAAGTATCAAGATTAGTTCCTCTTTTCAGTACTTGGCTGTTTATCTCCTGGATTGTGGACTGGGTTCTCCTTTTGTGATGGCTGTTAGAAAGCCAGAGCCAGGCTTGTCGAACACCCCAGAGTGGGCATACAGGTTTTATGCTGTGCAATTTGGTTTGGCACCATTATTGCTGTCTTCTTTGTTCTTTTGCTTTTATTGTTTAATTTATTCACTTTTATGGTTCATGTAGTCTTATAAGTCTCATTAATCCTTCTCAGAACAAGATAGGGGTATACATGAAATCCATGGAGGAACATATCCAGGCAAACAGATTAATATAGTAGAGACCATATATGGCAATGGGTTTATTTCATGGGCCAGCTTTGATTGATAATGGTCGCTGAATGGAACACTGCCTTAAGAAGTAGTTAGAGGCACCATGTGGATTTAGTGGGAAGGGCTATTGTGATCATTGAGCAATGTTGTTGTCATGGGTGTAGGAATATTGATGGCCAGTGTTTGCCATCCCTGTTATAGACAAAATTTACAGGATACTGGATAGTACAATGGGTGAGTGACTTTTTAAGTTTAGAGTTAGGTTTTGCCAGATGAGATGTGGATTTTGGGAGGTTGGCAGTCAGATTGGTGCAGCTGCAATGAAATGTCTGCAGTGTGTTAAGCAGAAATGAAGTTGGTGGGAAAAGCGAAGAAGGAGGTGTGGGAAGCCTTCTTCCACAATCCCATCCAGAATACCACGTTGTGTTTATTTTTATTATTATTATTTTTTTACTTTTTATTTTTTATTTTTTTAATAAATCTTTCCTGTTCAGATTATTACAGTTGTTCCTCTTCTCCTCCCCCCCCCCCAATAGGTCCCCTCCACCCGGTTACCACCCCACCCTCTGCTCCTTCTCCCCCACACTGTCCTCATCCATAGGTGTATGATTTTTGTCCAGTCTCTTCCCGCACCCCCCCACACCCTTTTCCCCCTGAGGATTGTCAGTCCACTCCCTTTCTATGCCCCTGATTCTATTATATTCACCAGTTTATTCTGTTCATCAGATTTTTTATTCACTTGATTTTTTATTCTCTTGTTGATAGATATGTATTTGTTGTTCATAATTTTTATCTTTACCTTTTTCTTCTTCTTCCTCTTCTTAAAGAATACCTTTCAGCATTTCATATAATACTGGTTTGGCGGTGATGAACTCCTTTAGCTTTTTCTTATCTGTGAAGCTCTTTATCTGACCTTCAGTTCTGAATGATAGCTTTGCTGGTTGTAGATTCTTGCTATTCATCACTTTTGAATATTTCTTGCCACTGCCTTCTGGCCTGCATAGTTTCTGTTGAGAAATCAGCTGACAATCATATGGGTACTCCCTTGTAGGTAACTGTTTTTCTCTTGCTGCTTTTAATATTCTCTCTTTGTCTTTTGTTCTTGATATTTTAATTATGATGTGTCTTGGTGTGGTCCTCTTTGGATTCCTTTTGTTTGGGGTTCTCTGCGCTTCCTGGACTTGTAAGTCATTTCTTTCACCAGGTGGGAGAAGTTTTCTGTCATTATTTCTTCAAATAGGTTTTCAGTATCTTGCTTTCTCTTCTTCTGGCACCCCAATAATTCGTATGTTGGTACGCTTGAAGTTGTCCCAGAGGCTCCTTACACCATCTTCATATTTTTGGATTCTTTTTTCTTTTTGCTTTTCCTGTTGGGTGTTTTTTGCTTCTTTGTATTTCAAATTTTTGACTTGATTCTTGCGATCTTCTAGTCTGCTGTTGGATCTCTGTATATTATTCTTTATTTCAGTCTGTGTATGCTTAATTTCTAGTTGGTCCTTTTTCATATCCTCGAGGGTCTCACTAAATTTATCGGTGGTTTCTAGAAAATTCTTGAAAAACCTTATAACTGGTTTTGAACTCTATATCCAGTAGTTTGCTTTCCTCCATTTCTTTCATTTGTGACCTGTTTCTTTGTCTCTGCATTTTCACTGCTTCCCTGAGTTGATAGAGTGGCTTTGTGTGCTAGGTGTCCTATAGGTCCCAGTGGCTCAGCCTCCCCAGTTACCTGAGGTGGACACTCTTGGTGCACCCCTTTGTGGGCTGTGTGCACAGTCTTGTTGTAGTTATGCCTTCATTGTTGTTGGTATCACTGGGAGGAATTGACCTCCAGGCCAGTTGGCTGTGAGGATCAGCTGTGTCTATGATGGGAGAACTTCTGTCCTGGAGACACCCCTATGAGTCAAGACTTGCTTCAGTGGGGCTTTGGTGCTCACTGAGTCTGCCCCCTGAGTGTGTTTCTTATGGATCTGAGGAGTTGTAATCTGTATGGTCCCACTCTGACCACTGGGTACACTGGCTCTTGGATCTCCAAGGAGGTGCTAATTTAGCCTCTGCCTGAGGCCACCCAGCAGGAGCTATGGAGAGATCTGCAGATTCCTCTTCTTTGTTTGGGTTTTGGAGGTGCCCAGATGAGGCCCAGCTGTGAAGCAATGCAGGCTGCTGTGGGGCCTTGGGCCTTCTTTTGGATGTTCTGGGTCTCTCTGACTCAGCTACAGTTTGTTAGGTAATTTTAGATTTCAAAGGACCAGGCCATTCATATGCAAAAACCTCTGCTCATAGCTTGGGTGGGGCGGAGTCTCAGGATGGTGCGAACAGCAATGGCTTCCTGTCAGCCCTGCCCTAAGAGGCCCCCAGGTCTCGGTGTCCCATGGTAATCGCTGCAAGAACCTCTTGAGAGAAAGCCGCCCTCGAGTTCCACCCGCTGCCAGACAGTCCAGTTTCTCCCCGAATGAGTCTGGGTCCCCAGAGTCTCGCCCGGAACTGGAGTTCAGAGCAGTCGGGAGCTTGTGTCTCCTTCCCACTTGAAAAAGACAGCCGCGTGCTCAGTTGCCAGCCCTCTCCGCGCGTGCGCCTCCGTACCTCTGACTTCCACAGCTCCTCTGAGTCTCAATGTGCTTTTCTCTTTCCTTCTAGTTGTAGAATTTCCACTCAGCCAGCCTTCCTGTGGTTCTGGATGATGTCCGTTTTGTCTTTTAGTTGTAGTTTTGAAGTTGTTGTGCGAGGCAGTAATTTCAGGTGTTTACCTATGCCGCCATCTTGGTTTCTCCAGAATACCACGTTGTGTTTAGTTGTCCTGTCTCCTTAATCTCCTCTGACAGTTTCTCAATCTGTTTTGATTTTTTTTTTTTTATGACCTTGACAGTTTTGAGAAGTCCTGGTCACATATTCTATAGAACATCTCTCAACTTGGGTTTGTCTGATGATTAGAATGGGACTATGGGTTTTTGGAAATAAGTTGAATTGCCCTTCTCATCATGTCATGTGAGGGAATGCCGGTTATATTAATGACAGTACTGGTGATGTTCACTTAGATCAGTTGGTTAAGGTCGTGTTTGTCAGGTTTCTCCACTGTAAGGTTACTATTTTTCATTTTCCATACTTTATTTTGGGAAGTGATTCACTAAGTTCAGCCTATCCTCACAGTGGAAGGGGGAATTAAAGGAACTGTCTTTTTAAAAAATGTAATATTCCTTTAGTTGGGTTTTCTATATATTTTATTCAACTATTCCCTTATCTTACCTAATAAAAGGGAAACATGCAAATTAACCATCACTCCGCTACACCTACAGCCAATCAGAGTGAGTATGCAAATTAACCCAACAAAGATGGAGGTTAATTTGCATATGTAGGCGCGGAGCAGAGTGAAGCCTGCTATGAGGGGGAGGGGGGCAGCAGAGGGAGCTACTGTAGTGGTGCTTCAGACAGAAGCGAGGACTTGCCGGCTCCAGGCGGCCCAGGACTGAGGAGGTGCCGGCTCCCAGGCAGCCAGGGAGCGGGGACTTGCCGGCTGCCGGGCGGCCCAGGAGCAGGGACTTGCCGGCTCCGGGTGGCCAGGGAGTGGGGACTTGCCGGCTCCTGGGCGGCCCAGGAGCGGGGACTTGCCGGATCCCAGGCGGCCCGGGAGTGGGGACTTGCCAGCTCCTGGGCGGCCCAGGAGCGGGGACTTGCCGGCTCCGGGCGGTCAGGGAGCGGGGACTTGCTGGCTCCTGGGCGGCTGGGAGTGAAGCCAGGGGAAGGAAGGCCTATTCTTGCATGAATATCGTGCAACGGGCCTCTAGTTGATATATATTTAGATGGTTTAGTACATCCTAACTGGTAAGAAAATAGGCTCTGGAACTATACTACCTCGATTCACATCCTGGCTCCACACTAGTTCTGTGATCTTGGGCTATACTTACTTGACCTGTTAGTTTCTCTATCTGTACAACGGGGCTGTTGATAGTAACTACCTCCTAGGATTGTTTGTTGGGAGGATTAAGTGAGGGAATATATGTGTAAAGTGCTTAGAACAGTGTCACTATACTAAGTGCTAAGTAGGTGTTTGCTATTATTATTATTATTATTATTATTATTATTATTTTATCTTTACAACGATACTGCAGTGAATAACTTTGTATATATTATTCCACACATTGGTGGGGCAGGTAGGTATATAATAAAATAAATTCCTAGAAATGGGTACTTGCATTTGTAATTTTGATACATATTGTCAAATTTCCCTCCCGAAGATGATGTACCATTTTGCATATCATCCAGGGATATGTGATAACATCTGTGTTACCAAATTTTTTTATCTTTGCCAGTCAGGTAGTGCATATCTTTTATTATGAATTAATTTGAGCATCTTTTCATTAGCCATTTAAGAGTTTAGATTTTGATACTGCTTATTGTGAAGCAACTTGTTCTTCATCAGCTGGCAGTAGTAAGAAATATTTTGGGGAAATAATTATTGTAACTAGATAAGGATTAGTTGGACCAGGGAAAGACTAAAAGTAGTACTGTGGTTGCAAGATGGACAGTCTGAGAAGTGGTACACTAAGTTGCTGGCCTCTCTTCTGGTGTGACAGCATGGTGTCTTGGTAATTGTTTTTTAAAAGCCTTAAGAGATTCTTAGGATATATTCTAGAAGTGGGATCA
Source organism: Plecotus auritus (assembly GCF_963455305.1). Classification (NCBI taxonomy): domain Eukaryota; kingdom Metazoa; phylum Chordata; class Mammalia; order Chiroptera; family Vespertilionidae; genus Plecotus; species Plecotus auritus. The sequence goes on from NC_137776.1 coordinate 42,323,453, forward strand.
CTGGGTCAAATGGTAGTTCCATTTTTTAATTTTTTGAGGAAACTCCATAGTGTTTTCCATAGTGGTTGTATTCCCACCAGCAGTGTACTGGAGTTTTTTTTCACATCCTCAATAGCACCTGTCCTTTGTTGATTTGTTAATGGTAGCCCTGATGACAGGTGTGAGGTGAAACCTCATTGTCATTTTAGTTTTCATCTCTGATGATGATTTAGCAACTTGGAGCATTTTCTTCGTATATCTCTTGGCCATCTGTATGTCCTTTCTGGAGAAGTGTATTTAAGTCCTTTGCCCATTTTTTAATTGGATTGTTTGCCTGCCTTTTATTAAGTTGTGCGAGTTCTTTATATATTTGTATCATTGGCAAATATGTTCTCCCATACAGTGGGCTCTCTTTTTATTTTGTTGATGGTTTCTTTTGCTGTGCAGAAGCATTTTATTTTAATGCAATCCCATTTGCTTATTTATCCTTTGTTTCCTTTGCCCGAGGAGATGTATTAGAAAAATATTGCTATGAGAGATGTCTGAGATTTTGCTGCCTATGGTTTCTTCTAGGATTTTTATGGTTTCACGACTTACATTTAAGTCTTTTATCCATTTTGAGTTTATTCTTCTGTAAGGTGTAAGTTGTTGGTCTAGTTTCATTTTTTTGCATGTACCTATCCAATTTTTGCAACACCTTTTATTGAGGAGACTGTCTTTTCTCCATTGTGTGCTCTTGCCTCCTTTGTCAAATATTAATTCAGTGTAATGGCTTGAGTTGATTTCTGGGTTCTCTGTTCTGTTCCATTGATCTATGTGCCTATTCTTGTGCCATTACCAGGCTGTTTTGATTATAGTGGCTTTGTAATATGACTTAATATCTGGTATTGTGATCCTTCCAACTTTGTTCCTCTTTCTTAAGACTGCTGCAGCTATTTGGGGTCTTTTTTGGTTCCATATAAATTTTTGTAGTATTTGTTCTAGATCTGTGAAATGTGCTGCTGGTATTTTAATAGGGATTGCATTGAATCTATAGATTGCTTTGGATAGTATGGACATTATAATGATGTTTACTCTACCAATCCATGAACATGATATATTCCTCCACTTATTTATGTCTAATTCTATCTCTTTTTTCAATGTCCTATAGCTTTTCTAGTATAGGTCTTTTACTTCATAAGAGTCCCAAAACACCAATCAGAGAATATATGCACCCCTATGTTCATAGCAGTGCTATTTACAACAGCTAAGATATGGAAACAGTTCAAGTGCCCACCAGTAGATGAGTGGATAAAAAAGATGTGGTACATTTATACAATGAAATACTGTGCAGCTGTAAAAAAAGAATCTCTTACCCTTTGAGATAGCATGGAGCAACCTGAGGAGTATTATGTTAAGCAAGATAAGACAGAGAAAGGCAAGTATCACATGATCTCACTCATATGTGGAATCTAATGAACAGAATAAACTGATGAACAAAATAGATCCAGAGACATAGTAGCATGGAAGAGACAGGAATCTCTGGGAAGGCGGGGGTGGGGTGGGGTGGGAAGAGATTAGCCAAGGAAGTTATATGCATACTAGAGGCCCGGTGCACGAAATTTGTGCACGGGGGAGGGAGGATGTCCCTCAGCTCGGCCTGCACCCTCTCCATTCTGGGACATTTCTCTCTCAATCCCAGACTGCTGGCTCCTAATCGCTTGCCTGCCTGATTGCCCCCTAACCGCTTTCCTGCTGGCCTGATCGATGCCTAACTGCTCCCCTACCGGCCTGATTGCCTACAACTGCCCTCCCCTGCTGGCCTGATCGCCCACTACTGCCCTCCCCTGCAGTGACACTCTTCCTCTGCGCGAGGCGGTGGAGATGCTGGGACTGGCCTCCTCTGTGCTGTGCAGAGCTGAGGACCCCCAGTCCTCACTGTGCGGAGAAGCTGCTGGGCCCCGCCTCCGCTGTACGTGCAGCCATCTTGTGGTGGCCATCTTGTGATGATGTCGCGTGGGGGTGTGACGACACCTAGGCTTTTATTACATAAGATATGCATAACCCATGGACACAGACAATAGTGTGGTGAAGGTTTTGGGTGTGTGCGGGATGGAGGGGCTCAATGGAGGGGGAAAGACGGGAACATCTGTAATACTTTCAACAATAATGAAATTTTAAAAAAGTTTTAAGAGGATCAGCATATGTTTGCAGACCACAGTGAATGAAGTTACAGGGGTGGTCTGAAGGAAAGGTTTCAATTGCATTAAAATAACACAAAGTTAATCTGACCCGTCTTTTATGATATGCATGTTTATTATGGTACATAATAGGCAGAAATAAAAACAGTTCACATATATAATTGTAATTTACTTTAACATCCAATTTTACGAGTTTTTCTTTCCCATTGCTTTCTCCAGTATGTATAAAATTGCCAGTGGGTAGTATTTTTCTGTTATCATGTATTGCATACTGTTTAATGGTTATTATCATTAAATTACCCCCTTCAACCTCCTTCCCAGCCACACTGTAAAAAACAAAAATGCTGAATCTTACTTTTACATCAGCTGGATGGGGTGTAGTGGGCCTGAGGGTCTTTTGTTTGAGCTCAACCTAGCCACTCATGAATTATATGCACTCTGTTCCCTCAAATGCCAGAGGCTTCAAGAACTCTGGGGCATGAGAATAGACTGCTGGGGGTTGGAGGGGAGGAGGAGATACAAAATGACCGCATTCTGAAAGAAGGAAGGGGATATTAAACCAGGAGAAGGAAGTAGGCACCATGAACATGGAATCTGGATCAGTGGAATATGAGATTCTTAGCTTCCTAACAATAAAGTTAAGAGAGGAGAAGGCAAAGGAGAGCTCAAGTAACTTACCTATTAGTCAACTCTTTTGACTCAGCTATCCTGGTCTTGTCATTACTAAAACAATTTCCTAGTGGACTCAGCAAAATAAAAACAAAGCTCCTACACCCTGAGTTAAACCAAGTCAACCCAAAAGGTGAACATTTCTTCTAGCTGCCTTAAACTACAAAGCAAGTCTGTTAAAGACTGAGTGCAGTTATTGTTTAAGTTCTTTTCTGTTTTGATAGGGGAAACTGGAAGAGTGTGGCCTCTTGGGGGCAGGAGGTATGAAGGGTAACCTAGGGGTGGTAGAGAACTTAGGAGGCGGGAGAAAGGGAAGCTTAGAGCCAGCTAAAATGACAAATACAGGTTTTGATAATTTTTACCAGATCATGGATTGTCTTTACTCATGACAAATAAAAGCTCTATTTCGAGTATTCCCTCCCTATAGAATAGGCAGCTAACCAGACACCTATCTTGAGTTGTGGTGAGATGGAAGGTGCTACTACTACCGTGACAACTCTTGGATTGCAGTTTAATTCTATCTTAAACACATTATTTCTGTTAAAATGCCATTGTTGTTAACCTGCTTTTGTACATTGTTGAAAATATTTAAGCCTATCAGTTACTTACGCCTTAAATGTGAATCATTTAAGCAGATAATTATTGCTTTTCTCCTTACTACTTGGCTGAGATCAGATACTAAGGAAATAAGAATGTTGGTAGAGGAGAGGTAGTTTTATAATTTACAGCTGTTGTGCAGGATCATACTGGACACCATGGTTAACTTTAGGTGAATTGAATCTAGTTTGCAAAGAGAAGACAACATTTTATGAAAATAATATTTCCTTAGGCAACTTAAAATTAGTAAGTCCAAGAATATTCTTTTAAAGATTTATTTTAATTATCTATTGATTTTTTTTATAAGATGGTTGCAGGAACAGTGCAGATAATATAGCATTTTATTATACAGTCCATTTAAACTAGAGTTTTTAAAAATTAAATTAATACTATTTGTCTGACAACATTTGCATTTTGTCAAGCACTGAGATACATAGTGAGGATACAGTATATTAACTACTTGTGAAAAAAGACTTTGCTACTGTAGCAGAGAAATCAGACATTGGTAGTGATTAGTAAAAACAGTGCTCTGGAATGTTTTATGATAAAACTAGTGCCCCGGTGCACGGATTCATGCACATTGAAAGGAAATTAATTAGAAGGTGGCTGGCGGGGCAGGATTGGGGGAGACGGCATACCCTGGGGCCAACCTGTTGTCCCTCCCTGGCTGGCCGCACCTGAGGCGGTGCCTTGGCTTGAAGGGCATCTGCAGAGTGAGCGGGGTCCCTCTGGGAGGTGGGGTCCCTCGGCCTGGCCTACGGGGATTGGGCCGAAACAGGCTCTCTGACATCCCCTTAGGGGTCCCGGATTGTGAGAGGGTGGTTCTCGGGTGACACACCCCGGAATCGGGTTCCCTCCTCTCTGGTTCCGGGGTGCATCACTCAAGAACCGCCACTGCCAAGTCACCGCAGCTCTCCTGCGTTGAGCATCTGCCCCCTGGTGGTCAGTGCACATCATAGCTACCAGTCAGATGGTCGCTTAGCCTTTTATGTATATAGATTGGTAGACATTTGGCATCAAGTAGGTAGTGTATTTAACTTAACACGTTAAGCGCCAAGCATTTTGTCTTCCTTTCCGTTTAGCCCATGATATCCAGTTTCACCGATACGCTGGTGGCACCAGTGACTGACTGGTCCAGACGGAAAGTAGAGTCAGTCACCTGAGACTGACATGGCGCTTAACGTGTTAAGAGCTTGCTTGACAGGACTCTTAGTTTCAATAATAAAAGTTGTTAGGGCTAAGGAAAGAAGGGCAAGTTAGAGGAAGAGGAAAGAAAAAAGAGGTCAGTTAATAGAGAACATAGAGAAAAAAGGGACCAAAGACAAGAATTCAATTAACTTTTGTGAACAAAGCCTTTCCTCTGAGGAGAAGAAATAAGGTGTTCTAATTCCTTCTTTATTTTAGGAACACTTCTTCAGTGTGGTTTTGTTATATGTGACTTCTATAAGCAAAATACACTAAGAAATTATAAAATGACACTGACTTTTTTTTTTTCCTTGCAGTTAGTCATTTACTGACAAGTTTCCAGTTTCCTATAGAAACTGTCATTACTGAAATTGTCAAAAGAGCTGATACTTCTAAGTTAATTTTAATGAATGATGGGGAGAATTAGTGGATTATTATCAAATTGCTTGTCAGATTTTCTTTTTCCTAAATGTAGCATATACTGTAACTATAATGCTTTATTTAATATCTATTTTTATGGAATCTAAGCATTTTGAAGGAATTTAATTAATGGTCATAAAAGTTTTAAGGGAAGATCAAGAGAAAGCAGTCTTTTTCATCATGCCAATAGTTTTCTAGGGACTTATTAGTATCATACTTATGGAATATTTTTTAAAAAATATATTTTTATTGATTTCAAAGAAGAAGGGAGAGGGAGAGAGAGATAGAAACATCAATGATGAGAATCATTGATTGGCTGCCTCCTGCACGCCCCCTGCTGGGGGGTCCAGCCCACAACCCAGGTATGTGCCCTTGACCAGAATCAAACCTGGGAGGGACCCTTCCGCAGGCCGAGGCTCTATCCACTGAGCCAAACCATCTAGGGCTGGAATAATTTTAAAATTTGTATGCATGGTTGTATCCCTGTTGTTCTGGCAGAGGAGTAAAAGTGTCAACTCCCAGGAACTCTTGTCTCTGGGGAGCAGGGCTTAGGAGGAAGTCTCTGTACCCCCCAGACCTGAAAGCAGGTGTATGGCACACATGTCTGGTTATCACTGCTTATTCTGGAAAATAATTACCTTCCTTATGCCTAAAGAAAATAAATCTCTAAAAAATTTACCACTTAAAATATCTCCAAACAAACTCAGTACTTGGCACTTGTAGGAAAGGGACAGACATACAATAGAAAGTAAAATTGACTCAGTCCCTGACCTTCCAGAGCATATACTTTCAACATATGCTAAAGTTTATGCTTAGAAATATAGTCTATGGTAATCAAAATTGAAACGACTCAGACACAGCGAGCCCAGTGGTGGTTGCCAGAGAAGGGGAGGGGATTTGGGAGACTGGGTGAAAGCGGCGAAGGGATTAAAAGTACAAATTGGTAGTTATAAGATAGTCATGGGAGTGTAAATACAGCATAGGGGAAATAGTCAATAATATTGCAATAATTATGTATGGTGCCAGGTGGGTACTGGAAATATCAGGGGGAATACTTTGTAAAGTATATGATTGTCTAACTTCTGTGCTATACACCTGAGACCAATACAAAATAATACTGAAAGTAAGCTGTACTTGAAAAAAATAAGTAATTAACAAATATATAAAAATAACACAAATAAATATGACTTGGTTCGTTCTATCAATGAATCCCCACTCAGCTAAGTTATATACTGAGTGATAAGTGTAATAGAGATAGTGTAAGATAAAATAGTAGGACTAAGAAGGAAGAGAATGGTAACTTATCCTCACAAAGAGTGTTGTGTCAGGGAAGGTTTCACAGAGAAGGTGAAGCTAATCTACAGTTCAAAGAATAAGGAATTTCTTTGACTAGATAACCAGAGATAGCAGGATATGCTAGAACACAAACAATGCAACAGCATTGTAGGTTGAGAGAACTGCACCTGTTTTTTTTGCTGATGAGAAGGACATGAAATAGAAGGAGAGGCAGGGGCTTTTCCAGACTTAACTCTTGCAGAACAGATGGCCATGGAGGACCATTCAGGATTTTAGACTAGTGAGGTAGTTAATTTTGCAAGTATGTGAAAGAGGAGTGTCTGGAATAGGGAAACCTTTCAGAGGTTATACAGCAAGCATGTCAAACTCAAAGGCTAACACGGGCCAAATATTCAAGATTTAAGTTTATGTGGGCCGCAAAAAAACAAAAGCTTCAATTTTCATAGAAACGTAGGTTTATTTTGATAGAGACATGCTGAATACAAAGGGCTGAAATAAATGAGTAATGGTTAACATAAAATAATAGAATCTACACTAATAAAAGAGAAAGATGCAAATTGACCATATCTTCGCGACACCCACCAACCAATCAGGAGTGAGTATGCAAATCAACCCAACAAAGATGGTGGGTTAATTTGCATACACAGCCGCTCAGGGCCTCTGGGCAGAGTGGGAAGGTGGGAACGGAGTGGAAAGAGGCAGCTCCGGGGCCGGAGCAGAAAGGCGGTGCTGGCAGCCAGGGAAAGGAAGGCCCATTCTTGCACGAATCTTCGTGCATTGGGCTTCTAGTATTTTAATAAAAATTAATGTTTTTTCTTGAACATTAACTTACCAGACACTGAATAACTGCACAAACTAATAAGTGTACAACAAATAAACCTATTTTTCTTGTTCTCCAAAAACGAAATATTTCCTGTTGCACACATCAAACAAGTCAGTCCAAGACTAATGATGTGGCAATTGGCTGCTAAAATATTTGCTGCTAGTATTAGTGGAGAGAAATGGTGCGCCTGCACATAAGGGACATGAATGCAACACGATTATAGTAACGAGTCATTAGTGAACGTTGTAGTTTGTTATTAATAATTATGTATAATAGGATATTGTAAAAATTAAGTTACTACATTTTTATTAAAACGTTTCTTATATACCGTTATATTGGCTGGGCCGCAAAAATATTTGTTGTGGAGCTGCATGTGGCTTGCAGCTTGTGAGTTTCACATGCTTGTTATACAGTAATGGAGGCAATAGTGCTGTGGAAGAGAAAAGGATAGAGTCGGCATTCTGTGGCATTTATACAGAGGGTATAGGAAAAGAATAACTTCACAGTCTCTCTTAGGTTTTTCGCTTTGGTTTTTATAACGTATGTGGGTACATGTACATTTTGGGGATTAATGTAGCAAAGCTTATCAAATACTATAGTTTTACCAAATTCTAAAATTTTGAAATAATTGTAGACTTACAGAAAAGTTATAAAAATAATTCAAAGAATTCCTAATACTTTCACCCCATTTTAGCCAATTGTTAACTCTTTATCACATTTGCTTTTCATAAAGTAATAAATATTATTTTATTTCTGAACCATTTGAGAGTAATTTGTAGACATTATGTCCTTTTGTCCCTGAATACTTCATTGTACATTTTCCCCAAAACAAGCATATTTTCTTATATAATCTATACTAATAAAAGCCTAGGTGGCCCTCGTGCATGACATCACAAGATGGCTGCCACAAGGTGGCCATGCGCACAGCGGAGGCGGGGCCTGAAGGCAGCTCCGCGGGGTGAGGCCTGGGGGTCCCATGGCTCCACACGGCATGGAGGAGGCGGGTCCCGGCGGAGGAGGCAGGTTGCGGCAGGGGAGGGCAGTTGTGGGAGATCAGGCTGGTAGGGGAGGGCAGTTATGGGCGATTGGGCCGGCAGGAGAGGGCAGTTAGGCGTCAATCAGGCTGGCAGGGGAGTGGTTAGGGGGCGATCAGGCTGGCACGCAGAAGCGGTTAGGGGCAATAAGGCAGGCAGGCAGGCAGGCAGGCGAGTGGTTAGGAGCCAGTGGTCCCGGATTGTGAGAAGGATGTCCGACTGCTGGTTTAGGCCCGATCCCTGTGTTGGACATCCCCTGAGGGATGGAGAGGGTGCAGTCTGGGCTAGGTGCAGTCTGGGCTGAGGGACACCCCCCCGCCCCCATGCACGAATTATGTGCACCGGGCCACTAGTCAAAGTATAATCATCAAAGTTAGGATATTAACATTGATGCAATACTGTATCGCCTTTATCTAAATTTTCTGATGTCCTTTTGAGTAAATGAGAATCTTTTTTCCTGGTATAGCATCTAGTCTAGGATCATGTATTACTTTTATTTGTCTTCTTTATTATTCTTTAATCTAGAACATGTTCTTTGTTTTTCTTTATGTTTTGTGATATGACATTTTTGAAGAATACAGGTGAGCGGTTTTGTAGAAGTATTGCACCATTTGAGTTTATCTGGTGTTTCCACCTGATTAGATTCAGATTATGCATTTTCGGCTGGAATGCTACAGCAGTATATCAGTGAGTCATGTCTGGAGGTTCATGTTATTGTTGTTGCAATACTAGTGATGTAAATTCTTATCACTTGGTTATGATGGTGTCCTCCAGGTCTCCCTACTGTAAAATTACTTATTTTTCTTTTATAATTAATAAGTATCTTTTTGGAAGATACATTGAGACTTTGAGACTCTTGATATCCTATTTTTCATAAATGTTTTTTATCCACTAGTTTTAACATATGATGATCTTATATTATTCTGTGCCCTTTGATATGTACTCATAAATTTTTCAGCATGGCCTTATATTCTGGCAAAAGATGGTCAAGAGTCATCTTCTGCTTTCCCCACCCAACTTGGAATACCAGTTTTTCAAGCAGCCCTCATTCTTTTTAGTGGGAATAGTATTTAGAAATATAGATCAAGGCACATATGCTCATTGCTGCTAAGAGGTCATTGAATTTAGGCTCTTTTATTAGTCAGGGTTCTCCAGAGAAGTAGAACCAATAGCCCATATTAGGGGGATTTATTATAAGGAATTGGCTCATGTGGTGTGGAGGCTGGCAAGTCTAGTCTGTAGGGTGGACAGGAGGTAGGAGCCCCAAGGGTAACCAGTGTTCCCGTTCTCAGAACATCAGACAGGATGAGCTTGAGCACAGTCTCCTGGAGAACTCTCTTACCAGGGGAGGGTCAGTCTTTTTGTTCTTCAACTGATTGGATGAGGCTCACCCACGGTATGGAGAGTAATCTGCTTTACTCTACTGATTTTAAAATGTTAATCTCATTCAAAAACACCCTTGCAGAAACATTCAGAATAATGTTTAATCAGATATCTGGCACTCTGGCCTAGTCAAGTTGATATATAAAATTAACCATCAGCGCCTTCTTAGGGGACAGAGTTAGGGGACACACAAACATATCCATACCTATATGTATTAAAAACTATGAGTACATATTAATTTTTCCTTTTTCAACTAGCATTATGGGTTCATTCCAGCCTCCCTCTCTCTTCTTATACAGGGTCAATTTACCTGTATAAGAAGTAGATTTACAGTTGTGAGTACACAAAACAGAGTTTATGCTTGTATTATTGTTTAATTATTGTATTATTTTCCATACGAACAACTGTAACCTACATTTGTCTCATCCTGTATTTGTAATTCCCTTCTTTGACAGAAGTCTGGCTCCCATTAGTATTCACTTTACTTATTTATTTGCTGAGTATTAGAATACACAGAAAGTACTTTAATTCAGAAGTGCTAATCCCTTAACACTATTAAAAAACACAAACCCATTTATTGGAATTCTGTATTTATTTATGCTTTTTATTTTTTGCTTGAAAGTATGTACTAAAAATACTATGTTCAAAAGTCACTTGGGTTTGTTCTCTCTTCCTGCCTCATCCTTTAGTGTAGTTATGGTTGTCATTTGAAATTCCATTAGAGACATTTCTTTCTGTTTGATTTCTGTTTTCTGTTTTTTAACCCTTTCATCCTTGTAAATCTTTGAGTATGTGAAACATTATCATGGTTACAAAAGTCAGAACTACACAGAAAGCAATACTCAGAGAAGTGTTAGTCATCCCTTCCATCTCTTCCACTCCTTTTCCAATCCCCGATGCTTTTCACCCATTTTCCCATACTTCCTCAAGGCAATTAGTCTAGTTTCTCATTTATCTATCTTTTGTTTCTCTCCACAGAATGAGCAGATGAATGTATGTGTGTATCTCCTGTCTCTCTCTCTCTCTCTCTCTCTCTCTCTCTCTCTCTCTCTCTCTCTCTATATATATATATATATATATATATATATACTTTTTCCTCTTTACTGCACAGAAAGTAGACCACTGCAGATCTTTTGCAGTTTGCTTTTTTCACTTAACAAATCATATTATCTCATAGAGATCTTCATTAATTTTTATAGCTGCATGGTACTCTATTGGGTGGATACACAAATTCTTTATTCAGCTACTCTTATCTATGGACATGCAGGTTATTTCCAATTGTATTTTCCAATTCCTGTTATACCACCATAAATAACCTTGTGTAACAAGTATTTATATGTTGTTGAAAGTGTATCTTCCTCCTTATTCTGTATATTTGTGCTTTCTCCTTTTGTTTTTTTCTTCATTACCCTTGTCTATTTTCTTAACTTAAAAAATCAGATGTTAGTTTATAAATTAGATATACTGTTTTGTTTTATTTTAATTCTCCACCTCAATTTTTTTAGATCTATTTTTCTATCCTTCTGTTTTCCTTTGGTTTACCTTGTTCTTTTTGAATTAGGAACTTTCATTACTTACATAAATGTTACAGGTTTTTCCCTTTTCAGTGCATTAAATGTTATTTTAATATCATTTGTTTTAGAAAATGTAATTTGTGTGTGGGTTTTTTTCTGTTTACTACAGTTTAATAGATGTTTTAAAATTTTGAGGAAGAGTGCTTTGATTTTATTTTCTTTGTAATGTTTATTTTTATTAGAATTATCAGTGTTTGTATTATTTCTACTTCATGAAATGTACTGTTGCTTTCTTTAAGAACTACATACGATCACTTTTTTTTGTCAGTATTCAAGTCTACTTTAGAAGAAGGTATGGTTTTTATTATTGGTATAAAGTTTGATATCTATAAGATCTACCTTAATTATGTTTGTCTGTGTTAGTCTTATGTATAAAGTTGTTTTTCTGTATCTTTTTGCATTCCTTGTAGTTTCTGCTTTTTAAAGGTAGTTGTGTTATTTGATAAATCGGTATTCCTGTTATCTTCATTGTGTACTGTAGCTTTTAACATTAAACAGTGTTTCTCTTTGCCACATTCGGTGCTTTTTGACTGTGATTCTTTAGTATCTGGATGACTATTCTTGCTTTCCTTTGCTTCTATTTGCTTGATATGCCTTTGCTTATCCCTTTATTTTTTTAGCCTTTCTGATTTACTTCGTTGTAGGTTATCCCTTGTATATAGCATTTAGTTAGGTTATTTCTTATGAGCCATATTGAAAATCATTTTTGTTTAATGACTTGAATTTGATCTAAATTCTTTCATATTTTTGTTATAAATATTATGTGAATAAAGTTATGTTTTCTTTTGTTTCTTTATGATGTGTTTTCATTTAAAATAATTTTTTTGGATATTTTAGATTTGTTGTTTTTTTGTTATTGGTTTAGTAGCTACTTGTATACTTAAGCCTTTTCAAAATAGCTTCATTTCCTTGTTTTCTTTTTTTTTAAAGATATATATTTTTATTGATTTCATAGATGAAGGGAGAGGGAGAGAGATATAGAAACATCAATGATGAGAATCATTGATTGGCTGCCTCCTGCAAACCCCCTACTAGGGATTGAGCCCACAACCCAGGCATATGCCCTTGACCGGAATCAAACCTGGGACCTTTCAGTCTGCAGGCCGACGCTCTATCCACTGAGCCAAACCGGCTAGGGCTCCTTGTTTTCTTTTCTTTTTTTTTTTTTTAAATATATTTTATTGATTTTTTTACAGAGAGGAAGGGAGAGGAATAGACAGTTAGAAACATCGATGAGAGAGAGACATCGATCAGCTGCCTCCTGCACACCCCCTACTGGGGATGTGCCCGCAACCAAGGTACATGCCCTTGACCGGAATCGAACCCGGGACCCTTTAGCCCGCAGGCCGACGCTCTATCCACTGAGCCAAACCGATCAGGGCCTTGTTTTCTTAATTAACTCTTTCCTTTATGTTAGTTTTAATGGTGTGCTTGAGTCTTACCTATTGCTATTTCAACTATCAATGCGGTTAGTCTATGTTTTTTTCTCTCTTCTCCCATTTTTAGTTGCATTATACATATATACATACATACATATGTATGTACACATACACACACACATATACACACACACAAACACTAGAGGCCCGGTGCATGAAATTTGTGCATGGGTGGGGTCCCTAGGCCTGGCTGGTGCTCAGGGATGATCAGGGCCTTCCGGCTGCCGGCCGGAGCCTTCCCTCCCGCAGCCCCTCCCCATGGCTGGCCCCACCTTCCTGCTGGCCGGGGCCTTCCTGCCAGCTGCTGGCTGCTGGCTGGGGCCTGCTGGACCTGGGCGGGGGCGGATCGCAGGAGGTTGGCCAGTGCCGGGAGGGACCAGGGGAGGTTGGCCGGCCGGGGAGGTTGGCTGTGGGAGCGCACTGACCACCAGGGGGCAGCTCCTGCATTGAGCGCCTGCCCCCTGGTGGTCAGTGCGTGTCATAGTGACTGGTTATTCTGGTCGTTCCGGCATTCTGGTCACTTAGGCTTTTATATTATAGACTAGAGGCCCGGTGCACAAATTCGTGCACGGGTGGGGTCCCTCTGGGTGGCCTGCAGGGATTGGGCTGAAACCGCAGTCCAACACTGCCTGCAGCTCCTACCTGCCGCTCCCGCTCATCCCGGCCCCACTGTGCCTGCTGCGGGCTCGCGCCCAATCAGTCCCATTCAGGAGAGGCTCATGCTGCCGCAGCAGTGCTTGCCAGCCATGAGCCCTGCATCTGGTGCCCTCCCAAGGGGAGTGGCCTTCGGGATCGGGCTGAAACCAACTCTCCGACATCCCCTGAGGGGTCCCGGATTGCGAGAGGGCACAGGCTAGGCTGAGGGTCCTCACTGGTGCATGATTGGGCCAGGGAGGGACCGCGGGAGGGCTCCAGGGCATGTCTGTCCCATCTCGCTCATGCACGTCATAGAGACTTGTCGACTGGTCAACTGTCTGCCTGTCTGTCCCCTGGTGGTCAGTGCACGTCATAGTGAGTGGTTGAGCAGCCTTAGCATATCATTAGCATATTATGCTTTGATTGGTTGTTCGGTTGTTCTGCCGTTTGGTCTATTTGCATATTACCTTTTATTATATAGGATAGTCTTCAAACTTGAACTGCAACTTTGTCTTGCTTTTTGTTCTACAACTAAGTATATTCAATCCCCCTTTTGATTAGTTCTTTGCTGAAGTTTCCCAGTCACCTACTAGTTAGCTATAGTTCAGTTTTTTAAATATTTCTTAAGAAGAGCTCATGGCCACAACTTCCCAAGTTTTTGCATATTTAAGGTTGTTTTTCTATAGCCCTATTACTGAAAAGACAGCTTGGCCAGAAATGAAATCCTTGGTTCACACTTTTTTCCTAGTTTATAATGTGGCCTTGCTTTATATATTGTTTTTGAAAAGTCTGACACCAATGTTTATTTTCTTGCCCTTGTAAGTTATTTGATCCTTTTGCTTAGAATTTTTTATTTTATTTCCCCTTTTATTTTTAAAGTCTAATAATTTTACTTAGAGTTTATTGTAGCAGGTAAATATTCCCTGCTACCTAGTAGATCCTCTCAATATATAGAATTGGATCTTTCGTTTTTTTTTTTTTACTATAGTTTTAAATAGTAGTTTATTTTCCAGTTTTGTTTTTTTTATAGGCACTCCAGTTATGCATAATTATATCTTTATTTATCATTGATTTCAGAAATTTTCTAACTATTTTTACTTCATTGTGTCATTTTCATTCTCTTGGTTTTTTTATGTTTCCCTCAATGCCTTTTATTTTTTACTAGAGGCCCGGTGCATGAAATTTGTGCACTGGAGGGGGTGTCCCTCAGCCTGGCCTGCACCCTCTAATCTGGAACATCTGTCTCACAATCTGGGACCACTGGCTCCTAACTACTTGCCTGCCTGCCTGCCTGATCACCCCCTAACTGCTCCCCTGCTGGCCTGATTGACGCTTAACTGCTCCCTTGCCGGCCTTATTGCCCTCCCCTGCCAGCCTGATTGCCCCCAATTGCCCTTCCCTGCTGCGACCTGCCTCCTCTGCCGGGACCTGCCTCCTCCGCATGAAGCAGCAGAGACGCTAGGACCGGCCTCCGTTGTGCACACGGCCATCTTGTGGTGGCCATCTTGTGACGACATGAGGGCGTGACGCCACCTAGGCTATTATTAGTATACATTTGAATTCTTGACCACCTTGTAATTTAGTCTTCAATTTTGATATGATTTTGTCTTTTTTATTTCTTTTTTTTTAATTAATTTTTATTTTTTATTTTTTATTTATTTTTTTAAATAAATCTTTATTCAGATTATTACAATTATTTATCCTTTTTCCCCCCATAGCTCCCCTCCACCCATTTCCCACCCCACCTTCTGCCCTTACCTCCCCCCCACTGTCCTCATCCATAGGTGTATGATTTTTGTCCAGTCTCTTCATGAACCCCCCATACCCCTTTCCCCCTGAGAATTATCAGTCCACTCCCTTTCTATGCCCCTGATTCTATTATATTCACCAGATTATTCTGTCCCTCAGATTTTTAATTCACTTGATTTTTAGGTTCACTTGTTGATAGATATGTATTTGTTGTTCATAATTTTTATCTTTACTTTTTTCTTCTTCCTCTTCTTTAAGAATACCTTTCAGCATTTCATATAATACTGGTTTGGTGGTGATGAACTCCTTTAGCTTTTTCTTGTCTGTGAAACTCTTTATCTGCCCTTCAGTTCTGAGTGATAGCTTTGCTGGGTAGAGTAATCTTGGTTGTAGGTTCTTGCTATTCATCACATTGAAAATTTCTTGCCACTCCCGTCTGGCCTGCATAGTTTCTGTTGAAAAGTCAGCTGACAGTCGTATGGGTGCTCCCTTGTAGGTAACTAACTGTTTTTCTCTTGCTGCTTTTAATATCCTCTCTTTGTCTTTTGCTCTTGGCATTTTAATTATGATGTGTCTTGGTGTGGTCCTCTTTGGATTCCTTTTGTTTGGGGTTCTGTGCGCTTCCTGGACTTGTAAGTCTATTTCTTTCACCAGGTGGGGGAAGTTTTTGGTGATTATTTCTTCAAATAGGTTTTCAGTATCTTGCTCTCTTTCTTCTGGCACCCCCATAATTCTGATGTTGGTACGCTTGAAGTTGTCCCAGAGTCTTCTTACATTATCTTCAACTTTTTGGATTTTTTTTTTTTTGCTTTTTGCTTTTTCGGTTGAGTGTTTTTTGCTTCTTTGTAATTCAATTCTTTGACTTGATTTTTGTGTTCCTCTTGTCTGTTTTTGGGTCTCTATAATATTTTTTATTTCAGTCAGTGTATGTTTAATTTCTAGTTGGTCCTTTTTCATATCTTCGAGGGTCTCGTTATATTTATCGGCCTTTTCTAGGATATTCTTAAAAAGCCTTATAACCGTGGTTTTGAATTCTATATCCAGTCGTTTCTTTTCCTCCATTTCTTTCGTTTGTGATCTGATTCTTTGAGGCCGCATTTTCACTGCTTCCCTGAGTTGGTAAGGTAGATTTGTGTGCTAGGTTTCCAATATGGCCCAGTGGGTCTGCCTCCCCAGTTAACCTGAGGTGGACACTCTTGGTGCACCCCTTTGTGGACTGTGTGTACAGCCTTGTTGTAATTAAGTCTTGATTGTTGTTGGTATCACTGGGAAGAATTGACCTCCAGGCCAGTTGGCTGTAAGGATCAGCTGTGTCTATGCTGGGAGAAGTTCAGTGCTGGAGACAGCCTTATAGGATTAGACTTGCCAAATTGCAATAGCCTCTGTGCTCAGCTTGGATGGGGTGGAGTCTCAGTCTTGGCTTCCCGTCAGCCTTGCCCTTGCACGCACGTGCGTGCCTTCAGACCTCTGCCTTCCCGGCTCCCGAGTCTCCGCCCGAGAGTCCAGACTCCCCCCACAAGAGCGTGGGTCCCCAGGGGCTCGCCTGGAACTGGGGTTCACTGCAGTCAGAACTGGGGCTCAGTGCATTCAGGAGCCTCTGACTCCCTTCCACTAGGGAAAGCCTGTGGCAACCTCCGCAGCCTTTGTGCGCACTGGCGCGCACGCACTTTCAGTCCTCCGCCTTCCCCAGCTCCCGAGTCTCCGCCCGAGAGTCCAGACTCCCCCCACAAGAGCATGGGTCCCCAGGGGCTCGCCTGGAACTGGGGTTCACTGCAGTCAGAACTGGGGCTCAGTGCAGTCAGGAGCCTCTGACTCCCTTCCACTAGGGAAAGCCTGTGGCAACCTCCGCAGCCTTTGTGCGCACTGGCGCGCACGCACTTTCAGTCCTCCGCCTTCCCCGGCTCCCGAGTCTCCGCCCAAGAGTCCAGATTCCCCCCGTAAGAGCGTGGGTCCCCAGGGGCTCACCTGGAACTTGGGTTCAGTGCAGTCAGAACTGGGGTTCAGTGCGGTCGGGGGCTTCCTTCCCCCTTCCGCCAGAGAAAGTCAGCCAGGCTCTCAGCCACCCTTCCTCTCTGCGCGCACAAAGACCCTTTGCCGTACCTCCAATTCTCTGTGAGCTTTTCTCTTTCCTTCTAGTTGTAGAATTTTCACTCAGCCAGCTTTTCTAAGGTTCTGGATGATGTCCGTTCTGTCCTTTAGTTGTAGTTTTGAAATTGTTGTGCGAGGCAGCAGTTTAGGTGTTTACCTATGCCGCCATCTTGGTTTCTCCTATGTCTTTTTTATTTCTTACCTGAGTTCAGTCACCTCTTCTTTCATTTCTCTTTGCTTTTGTCAATTCTGTTTTTAGGTTTTAAATTCTGGTCCAGGGTGTCTTTATTTGCTTTTTAATCCTCACCTGTTATTGAATTTTTAGAGAGGAAGGGGAGAGCGAGAGAGAAACATCTAATGGTTGCCTCCTGTACCCCCCTACCCCTCATCAGGGACTGAGCCACAACCTAGGAATGTGCCTTGGTGTGAATCAAACCCACAATTTTTTGGTGTATGGGATGATGCTCCAACCAACTGAGCCACCTGGCCAGGGACAGAATTTTTTTTTTTTTTTTTTAATATCCCAATTATTTGTTTAAAAAGATAAAATTAAGTTTGAATGTTACCTTAGGTTTTTTGCTTTGTTGTTTTTTAGGGGGTACATTTCATTCTTCATTGCTCTAATTTCTTTTTTTATATTTTTACGTAGATGAAGATCACTATGCCTTTGCAATTCTGTGAGCAGGGCTGATGTATTAGGGAGCCTTAAGAGAATACTAATTTAAGAGTTCCATCCTCTGTCCCTGTAGCAAAGTCTAGTTTGTTGGGTGTCTTTATTTTCTCTTGTGGGGGAAAGGGTTTTGTCGCCTCTCAGTTTGTTTCAGGGGTTGATAGATATCAAGATAAGATTCCTGGGAGATAGAGGGGTCATAACGTAGCGGTGATTATCTTAGGTCTGGTCCCTTTAACTTTAAGCATTTAGGCCAATGTAATAAGCTTAAACCAAAAGGGGATCTAATGAAAGAATGCTGGCATATCACCCCACACAGAATGGCACCTGGGTCCTCTTAAGGCACTGAAACTAGGGTAAGAATTAAAGCAACTTGTTCAGGGTTTTCAGGTGCTTCACAAACAGTACAGAAGTCTTTAAAAACAGGAAGTGCTGCGTTGGTGCCTCCTAGCTAACTGGTATGCTTTATTCTAGAGGCAGTGGCCACTTCACGAAAGCCCTTTTAAACTTAAGTTATTTTTGTGTAAACAATCACCATAGTTTTTCATTTAAAAATTGACTTTGTATTTGTGTGTTTCTACAAAAAATATTTTTCCTAATTGCTGTTGCCACAGTCTCACTTCTAGAATATAGTATTAGTTGATAACAGAAATAATATTGCCTCAATTATTAGAAATACTTGCTAGCAAAAACTTAACTTTCAACTGTCCAGAAGAATCCCAGTTTCCTCTGTGGTTCTTTTGTGGGTTCTACAAATCAGATAATCTGCCAAGTAAGATGTGGGTGCTAGAGTCAGGAGCCATCTAAATACTGCAGGAAAGTATTTATAGATATTAAAGTGAGAAAGTGATGTGGAGGAGTGGCTGATGGTGAATACTGTAATAACAGTGAAATTGTAATTTCAGAAAATGGAAAAATGTTCATGCTAAATAGTGACTTTTTTCAAGTGTTGAAATATAGATAATGAAAACTCACTTAGACTGTAAATGTAGTAAGGTTAAATAAACCATTGTAAAAGCCAAAAGTTAGAGTTGGCGCAGTATAAGGAAGGCTTTATAAAGTGCCTCTCCATTCATGATGCTGATGGGCCAAGTCTCAAGATGTTTCAGTAAAGGTCCTTGAACCATGTAATTTAATATTCTGTTCAGAGTAATACATGCTTTATTCATAGTGCTTTGTCAAGTTTAAAATTATCTAAGTGTTCTTTTTCCTTTTTCTTTTGCTTCATAATTATTCTGCCCAGTGGCACCTAAATGAGAGAGCTGGCAGGATCATAATAAGGGAATTTATTCAACGAATACATACTGTGCATTGGTCATGTGTCAGGTATTGTCCTAGTGAAACAAATAGACATTCAGAGGACTGAGCCAACACCTACATTAATTTCAGAAATAACTTTTTTTTTTGGCTCTATTGACTATATAGGTAAAGTAGTTTCAAAATTTGGAATAGCCTCTTAAATGTTTATATGTGTTATAGGCAAAACCTTTGGACTGTGTCAAATAATATGATACTTAATTTATTCTTTACCTAAGAGATCTGCCTGATTTTCTGACCAACCAGTACATCACAGTGAATGAGTATGGTGGACATAAACTTCATAAACTTTTGCTTGCCTTAGTAATTTAATCACTTAAAGAGTAGAATATGGTGATAGTGATAGTGAGAGGGTGACTGCTGAGAAAATGACTCCAGTCACAAAGTGAAAAGTCCTAAGGAGACGGAGTAAAAGTGTCTTTTTATCATCTGACTAGTGTTCCGGTGCACGGATTCATGCACATTGAAAGGAAATTAATTAAAATAAATAGGTTAATATCGCTACTCACATCTTGCTAATGAAAAGAAAATTGGATTCTACTGAGTCTCCTATCTACCTACTCCAGGACTTCTGTAGGGATCAAATGAGATGAGGCATGAGAAAATGCATCACAAACATTTGGTTAAACTGTAAAATGTTTGCACCTGGCTATAAAGCAAGTTGGGTTCCTGGGCTGAAGGATCTCCAAGGAGGCTAGTTGTTAGGGAGAGGAAGCCAGGGCGTTGCTATGTGACGTCATTACCCAGCACCCACAGCGACTGTTTCTGGGCTGGGCTGGGCTGTGGGCTGCATTTTGCACCATGTGGTCTTGGCAGCCTTGGCTGCGATTTGGTGGGCTGTCGTTCACCTGTGTCCCACTTGGGGGAATCCAAGTGTTGGTTTGTCGGCACCACGTCCGTGGTGCTGTTTATTTTCAAATGGCTGCATCATGGCAGCTCCTGCATTGAGTGTCTTCCCCCTGATGGTCAGTGCATGTCATAGCTACCAGTCAGGCAGACACTTAGCCTTTTATATATATAGACTAGAGGCTCGGTGCACGAAACTCATGCACGGGGGGGTGGGGGGGGTAGAGGAGGGTCCCCTCAGCCCAGCCTGCACCCTCTCCAATCCAGGACATCCCTCTCACAATCCTGGACTGCTGGCTCCTAACCACTCACCTGCCTGCCTACCTGATCACCCCTAACTGCTCCCCCTGCCAGCCTGATCGCCCCTAACTGCTCCCCCTGCCAGCCTGATCACCCCTAGCTGTCTGCCTCTGTCTGCTGGCCTGATCGCCCCTCACCGCCCTCCCTGCTGGCCTGGTCGCCCCTAACTGCCTCTGCCTGCTGGCCTGATCGTCCCCAATTGCCCCCCCCCCCCCGCCCCCTGCCGGCCTGGTCGCCCCATGCAGCCTGCTGCTTGGTCATTTGGTCACCCCTCACTAACCCCCCTGGCGGCCTGGTCACCCCACGCAGCCTGTTCAGTCATCCGTTCGGTTGCGACGGTCGCTTAGGCCATATATATATATATATATATATATATATATATATATATATATATATGTGTGTGTGTGTGTGTGTGTGTATATATATATATATATATATTATTGCATTTCTCAGAATTGCCCTCCCCTTCTCTGCAGTCTTACATGGGGACCAAATACTCAGATCTCTCTTCATAAAGAATTTTTGAATATGATGGTGAATATGTGAATTTTTAAAAATTATGTGTAGTGTGTTTTCTCTCCTTGATTTTGAAATAAAGAAAATATTGCTAAGTATGAAAATAAAAGGATTATAGCTTTCTCTTTTTAGAGTATTGGTCTGTTTAAAGATCTAGTCTTAGTTTTACCATGGATGTTTTCAAACATGCAAACGCAGAGAGAACAGTAAAATGAACCATTGTTTACCTGTCATAAACTTTCAACAATTATCAGCACGTGGCCAATTCAGTTCCATGAATATCCCTCTACCCCTTTATTGATATAAATACCAGACATGCTTCATTTTAAAATACTAAACTATATGTCACTAAAAGATTAGGAACTCTTTTTAACAAACAGCCTTAATGTTATTATATCTAAAAAATGAACAATTCTATTTGAGAGATTTTAAAGACCTTTATTATTCATGTTATAATAAATAGGTTACTTTATTAAACAAAAGCATGAGGAGTAATATAATTTAAGTCTCGGACTCTGCCTTAGGACTCTGCCAGTTTTGCTACTTAGGAGCTGTATGACCTTGGGCAGGTTAACCTCTCCTCATCTCAGGTACCTGTTGCCTCAGCTGGTAAGTGGTAACAGTAATTCTAACCACATGGGATTGTTGTGTGTTATAAATGAAACAGTGCACATGAAGTGATTTATACACAGAACATTCTCAATAATATAGTTATTGCTATTATTTTTATTTGGAGGTCCAAGTAAATAAACAGATAACTAATTTTTGAGGTTCCACCTTTTATTCTAGTATAGATAATGTTTCCAAAGTGATTTACATACAGTGACCCTCTAAGCCAGAGGTGGGGAACCTTTTATATGCCAAGGACCATGTGGGTATTTATAAAATCATGCAAGGGCCATACAAAATTATCAACTTAAAAATTAGCCTGTTATATTTGGTCACACATTTAACTAACTCACCCCTAATGCCTTGGCAGGGCCAGACCAAATGATTTCTCAGGCTTTATGTGGCCCGCAGGCTGGACTTTCCCCACCCCTGCCTGTGCCTTTGATTTTTAGGGAATGCAGAACAGTCTTAAGTATTCTTTTAATTCAAAGGCACATT
The DNA here is from genome assembly GCF_963455305.1 of Plecotus auritus. Lineage (NCBI taxonomy): Eukaryota > Metazoa > Chordata > Mammalia > Chiroptera > Vespertilionidae > Plecotus > Plecotus auritus. The sequence continues at coordinate 42,345,261 of NC_137776.1, forward strand.
TTGTACTTTTTTCAAAAGCAAACTTGATTTGCCTTAAACATGATATTATTGAAAAGAATAAATATTTAACCTATAATAAAATTTTGGATGTCTGTATGTGTTGGTGTGAAAACTTTGTGATACCCTAAGATACTTATTTATAGACCTCTCTATGGGTTAAAAACAAAAAGCAACTCTAAGTTGCCTTTGTAGTAGCAATTTATTTAGTGATAGTGTTTGGGCATTTATGAACATAAAAATATTAACATTATTGCTTATATTCTCTTTTCTTCACGCTTTAATTTTTTTTTAAAATTTTTGTTTTACTTCATCCAGAATGCACAGTGTCAAAAGAAATTTATCCTTGCAGCTGAAGTTCTTTCATAGCAATGCGTTCTAATTATAGTGGAAGTCAGGGGGATAAATTGCTCAGCATATGCAATTCATTTACCAGAGTTTATGGAACATGTTGCTTACGTACTTTCAGTTTTTAGTTTTTAATACTTAAAGTACACAACATTTTTATCCAGATTTTCCTGATTTACAAAATAGGCAATTCTGTTTATTTTTAAAATTATTTTTTGACAGCTTTATTGAAATAAAATTTATATGCTATAAGATTCACTCGTTTTAATTGTACAGTTCAGTGATTTTTAGATTTATAGAATCATCACAATTTTATCTCACATTTCCATCACCCCCAAAAAGAATCCTTGTACCCATTACTGTATAATTTTATATATATGGATATGTAGAGTGAAGAACCTACTTAGCAACTAGTGATTAACATTGAGTATGTGTGCTCATTTGCTTGTTTTAATCTCTAAGAATGCTCTTTATAACAACAGTTGAATTTAAGGACAGTATTTCTTCTGGAAAACAAGGTTAAGGAGCCCACAGTCTGATTTTGTTCTTTGCTATTATGTGTTTACATGATATAGACTTAGAGATGATTTAGTTAGCCTTAGGCTATCCTAATGGGTTTTCACTGTTTGTTATAAATGCTCTATGAAGAACCTAACTAAATTTTCCAAATAAACTGGTTGATTTATACTTGCTGAGAGAGGAGTTCCAGTGCACCCATTCATATCATCAATTACAGTCTCTTATGAATTGTACTTTGCCCAGTCTTATTAAAAGGCCTGCAGTTCTCTTTTCCTGCTGCTCAATACATCCTCTGCTGCTCAACATATCCTCTGCTGCCCTCTACTGGCTGCCCATTGATAGCACCCATTGATGTCCATCTTACCACCATCCATGGACCTCCCTTTTGCCAGCATCCAGCAGTTAAGTAGCTGTTGGATCTGTGGGAGGCTGTCCCAGTAGAAAGAAGCTGGGAGGAGCTGCTTTTAAGGAAAATCATGTATATGTGATCCTGTGATTGCACCACAGATGTTGATATCCAGGTAGTTGTGATAATGTTAGGATTTAAAGGGTAAGTGTTTTGCTTCACTGTTTGTTTAATATATTTCTTTATTTATCTATCCATTTATCAGATATCTTTTTAATGCCTTACCTAACCTTGCCTCAGTCTAATAGTTCTTATTATAGATTTGTTAAATGAGTGAACAAGTGAATAAATCTCTATATATAAAAGTCTAAGTGACTGAACTACTGGTCGACCGGTCGCTATGACATGCACTGACCACCAGGGGACAGACGCTCAACGCACAGGATCGGGCTCCCTCCTGTCTGGATTGGGCCTGTGGGGATCAGGCTCCCTCCTGTCTGGATCGGGCCTACGGTGATCGGGGCAAAACCGGCTATCCGACATCCCCCAAGGGGTCCCGGATTGTGAGAGGGCACAGGCCAGGCCGAGGGACTCTAGTACAGTGGTCGGCAAACTGCGGCTCACGAGCCACATTTTGCCGCTCTGTGGACTAATGAGTTTGCCGACCACTGCTCTAGTACAAAGATAACTTAAGACTTGGTCTCTGCTCTTGGGGAGACAAGATGCAAATTTAACTACTTGTTTGCTCCAATTTTCCTCTTTTTAACTCTGCAAGATCTTGGAAAGATGCTTAAAGAAAATGGATACAAATATCAGTTGAAACTTAGTCTCCCTATATTTCTAGTTCACAGAATTCATTATCCCTAACTTTAGTAAAAAGGGCTCTGTTTTAGGTTGGATTTATTTTGCACCTAGGAATGATATTAATTTGCTTCGGTGTCTTTTATTTTCGGTTAAAGGTAACATGCAGTTATGGTTGCACATTTTTCTTTATAGTCACCAGTCTCTAAAGCATCATCTACTATACACTCTGACTTTCTGCCTCTTCTTATTTAATAAACGTGACTTAAAATAAGTCATTTTAAATGACCATATATGAAATCTGACATGTTTATGGTAAACATGTAGTGAATTGTTTAATTTTTCCATTTCTTGGCCTGTTTCACCTGGCAGGTTTTTAAAAAAATCAACCAGTTAATAAGCAGTTCTCTTGTTTCTAGATGTCACAGGTCTGTGAGTTCAAATTACTTTTATAATAATTCTTAGGTATTATTTGCCCTTTTCACTGTGTTGGCATTTGCACTTGATGATTTAAAAGAAATGGTGGGTAAAAGTGCTGGTGCCTTACCATGAATCAAGGCAGTGCCACACACACACACACACATGCATTCTCTAGATATTTTAATTTTGCATATAGTCTAGAACTCCATTTGTTTACTTGGCCAGAAGTCACTGGATATTTTCTGAGCTGTTTTATTGGAAGGCTGATAGCATGATGTGAGAACATTGTTACTGGAACCAGATTGCTTGGGTGGAAATCCTAACTTCCCCACCTACTAGCTGTGAGTTGTTAGGCAGCATTTAATCTCTTTAAGCTCCAGTTAACTCTTCTGCAAAATGGGGATAGTAAGAGTACTTACCTTATAGAAATGTGAGGATTAAATAAATTAATAGAAATAAATCACTTAGGATAATGCATGCCTTTCAGTAAACAGTTAATAGTGGTTAATCCTCATAATCATTATTATCATTATAAACTTTTCACATTTGGTCTCTGACAAGCTGGTCACAGGAGAAGGGCCAGTAGATGTAAACCTGAGCTGTCTGGTTCTTGTAGAGCTGGATTACAAACTCACCAGGTCAAGATACTGATCTGGAAGCATGAAATGTTACTGGTTTTAGATTAATGTAAAATGTAAGCTTTTCCCTTATACTTTCTACTAATTTTATGTTAGTCTGGGATGATGTAGAACAAAATGAATGAATAAATTGCAAACAAATATTCAAGGATAAAACTTGGTTAAGAATATATTGCATTTAGTTTGATAGTGTATGTTTTTTGTATATAAGTGCAAGTAATAGTCTTTTGTTGTGTACACAAAAGCTATAAAATAATATACTTGTATAATAGTCTTGTTTATTTGTCATTATCTGACAAATATTGATTACATTGTTTCCCTTAATATGTGCGATTTTTTTTTTCAGGGCAGGGCTGTGACTTTAGTTTTTAGCTCCAGTTGATAGCACAGTGCCTAAAGTGGCATAGGATCATAGCAGGTATTTGCTGAATAAGTAATATGCTTTCATATAGAAGAGTCATATTTTCTACTCTGCTAGAAAATTATTCTTAACAGAGTATGCTTTCTGGTGACTATCCTATATAATAAAAGCCTAATATGCTAAGTGTTCGGTTGTCCAGTCAACCATCAAAGCATAATATGCTAATGATACGTTAAGGCCTGCTCAGCCGTTTGCTCTGATGTGTACTGACCACCAGGGGGCAGACAGTCAACCAGTCGCTATGATGTGCACTGACCACCAGGGGGCAGATGCTCCAACTGGTAGGTTAGCTTGCTGCTGGGGTCTGGCTGATTGGGACTGAGCAAGATGGGCCGGATACGCCCAGGAGCCCTCCCGTGTTCCTTCCCCGGCTGGCCAGCCTCCTGTGTCCCTCCCTGGCCCTGATTGTGCACCGGTGGGGTCCCTGGTCCTGGCCTGCATCCTCATGCAATCCGGGACCCCTTAGGGGATGTTGGAGAGCCGGTTTCTATCTGATCCCGCAACCAGGCTGAGGGACCCCACTGGTGCACGAATTTGTGCTCCGGGTCTCTAGTAATTAATAATACTCTATTGCACATTTGACAGTTGCTAAGAGAGTAAATCTTAAATGTTCTCATCACAGGAAAATAAATTTTTGTAGCTCTGTATGTGACAGATGTTAAGTAGACTTATTGTAGTGATCACTTTGCCCTATATACAAATATTAAATCAATATATTGTACACCTAAAACTAATATAATGTTATATGTCAATTACATCTCAGTTAAAAAAAAAAGGGCTAAAATATTTAAAAAAGAGAGCGTATATTTTTACTAAATATAATGCAATTTCATGGTGTACTCCAAGGAACTGTTACTATATGTTATAAATGGTAGGTGGGTGTGAGGTGGGAACGGGAAAGGAGGGATAAAATATGATGGAGAATACTCTCTCAGACATGAAATTAAATATAGATGGATAATATAGTTGAATGTTTGATTTTCTTATATTGTTTTAAAGGTTCCGCTCGCCTTGAAATCCTTTTTTGGTAGTAAACAGAGCTGGCCAAGCCTTCAGATGCCTGCCATGCTAAAGCTCCCTTTTAAGGGAAACTATCTTGTTCCTTAGCCCTTGTTGGATGGATGGTGACTCTTTGTATTTAGCCATAACCCCAGGTCGTGGCCAAGTGGACACTAGAAAACCAAACCACGAACATTAACTTATGACTTGGTACAAAGCGATCTACTGGGCTAATCATATTTTCCCCTGGATAATTTAAAAATACAAAATGTGGAGAGCTGGAGATAGTTTACAATGGAGGGCAAAAATTGAAACAGTGCATTAAGGAATATCTTGAGGTAAACACGAGGGAAAGATGTGTTACTATGTATTATGGAGAAACAAAAAAATATGAGAAATCCAAGAAAGCCATTTAATGGTGAAACTTAAAGAATTGTGTATTTGGAATTAAGTTATATAATTAATAAGGAGACCAGTAGAAAGATGACTACCTGTTTGATTAATTGATTCATTTTTTTTTTATTTCAACAGATTAGTTTATTGAGTTACCACAATGTACCAGACACTATTCTAGCCCAAGAGGTTTGCTCTGAAAAAACAGAGAAGCCAGTGATTCTCAACTGGCTGTAACTTTGCCTGCCAGAGAATGTTTGACAGTATTTAGAGACATTTTGGTTGTCACAACCTGAAACGGGCAGTGCTCTTGGTATTTTAGTGAATAGAGAATGCTGCTAAATATCATACAATGCACAGGACAGCTTCTTACAAAAAACAATAAATGATCCGACTCAAAATATATGTCACGTTGAGATTTGGAAATCCTGGTATAAGCCATCATAAGTATATATTTCATGGAGTAATTACCATCTTGTGGTTGATATTTAACTTTCTGTGTTTTCAGACGTCAGGAAGTTTACTGGAGTAAAATGGAGGCCTCAGTAATATTACCCATTCTGAAGAAAAAACTAGCCTTCCTTTCAGGTATGTTTTCCTTCTTTAAAATTGGAAGTGTTTGATCTATAAACTTGTTTAAACTTTTTTTTAAATAAGTTTGACAGAAATGCACTTCATTTTTCTGATATTTTTGTTTGAGGGGTATTTCTGAGGCATCTTTTAATCAGATTGGATAGCTATGCAAGCCAAGTCTGTCACTGTTGTTTCTTGGCAGGCCAATTTTCATCTGTTCTGTAATTTGGTAAAATGATCTCCACAGAGTAGATGTCATGATGTCTCACTTCCTACATGAAAATGAAATAATTGATAGCGTCTAAGAATAATTGACTAAATAGCATCTAAATAATTGTTTCTGAAACAGAGTAATTAGTTTTTATGATACCCTGCATCCTAGCTTGTCTTCCATCTTTCTATGAGAAGGTTTCAGTGTCCTGAGAGGATTATGAAATATTAATTATACAGCTTTCAGTTTTTGCTGTTTGAACTTGGTTATACAGGCTTGTTTTACCTTCAGTTAATTAGCGCAAAGTCTATATCAGCTAAGAAGAGTCAGAGAGAAACTGCAAGATATTTTATCAGTGTGAGAGCAGTGGTGGGTACATTGGGTGTAGTGATTTTTCTGGAATTCTGGGTCACTGAGTAAATTAGCACATGTTTTAGAACAGCTACTGTGGCCAACCTGTTTAGGGTTATTTGTATTATGTTATCTCACTTTTTCTTTCTTACTCTTTAGCTCCTATCAGAATTTTCTTGATATTTAGGCTACTAATGACTTTTTTTTTCAAAGCATATTGCAGCTCTCTATAAATTGACATGTTTTTCTAGGGTAGTATAACGGACAAATAAGATATTGTCTATTAGTGTTATTGTTTCCTTATATATTAACATGCATTTCCTTTTTATGAAGAATCCTCATCCCTTACCAGTTGACACTTACATTTTTCCATTCTTTTCTGATATAAATGGTGTTGTAGGAGGAAACAATTTTATTCATACTTTGTGCATGTTGTACAAGTTCAGCAGTATGTATTTCTGTAAGTGGACCTGTTAAAGAGAATTTACTTTTAAATTTGTGAGGTTTTGTCAGATTGCCCTCTAACAGTATTGTTTCAAAATGCCCGTTTGCCCACACCATTGCCCAAAGTGGATATTATTATTCTTTTATAATCTTTATCAGTGATATTTTGCTTTCTTATGACACTCGTCTCTGTGCAGCATTTGACTGTTGACCTTACCTATCTTGAAAGTCTTTTCCTGCCAGCTTCTGCCCTCTTTTGTGTTTGTACCAGCGATTGTTTTATTGTTTGATAGTGAAAGCTGAGGGCATAAGGTTAAATAGAGTTCTGGAATGTGAGACCTGTCCCCTGAAGACAATTCCACAGTGGGTCAGCATGCTACAGTTCAGATATGATAACCATTTTTTTGATACCCTGCATCCTAGCTTGTCTTCCATCTTATTAATGTAGGGATAAAGATTAACATTTTTTGAGGAGAAAATGAAACATCTCTTAGCCCACTCCTCTTGATTTTCTCCATGGAAAGGACCATTAATTATTTTAACCATTAAATTAACATTTAATTTTCAAACTTGCTTACAAATAGAGGAAAACTTTTTAAACCAAAATCATTCAGAGAATAGAGTTAGAAAACCATGGGTGCAATCTGTTTTTGTTTTTTTTTAAAACTTACATTCAAGACAGAAAAAACACGTGCAGTTGAAAGTCTCAATTGATTATCTATTAAGTTGAATCACTTGAAATTACCATTTATTGAGGTTAAATAAATGGTTGGATATCAGTAATTTTTATGGTTAACCTAATAAAAGGATCCTCTATGGTTGGTACAACAAGAATTGCATTTATGCCACTCGTAGCAGTCATCTTGTTCACACCTTTTAGATCAGGGGTGAGGAATGTCCAGCTGATGGGCCATATAAGGCCCGTGAAATCATTTGGTTTGGGCCTGCCAAGGCATTGGGGGAGTTAATTAAATGTCTGACCAAATATAGCAGGCTAATTTTTAAGTTGATAATTTGGTATGGCCCGTAATCTACACTAATAAAAGAGAAAGATGCAAATTAACCATCACTCCACTATACCTGCAAGCCATGCCCACCAGCCAATCAGGAGTGAGTATGCAAATTAACCCAACCAAGTTGGCAGCCGGCCATGGAGCTGGAGCAAGCAAGAGGCTTGGGTTGTCCCGGCAATGGAGGAAGCCAAGCTTCCCGCCCGCCCTGGCCTCCTCTCAAGGCTACAAAGTTTCAATTATAGAGATAAATAAATCCTAGATACTTGCTTCCAGCCAGCCCTGGCCTCTGCTCAAGGAGGCGCTGGAAAAAAAAAAAAGAAAAAGAAAAAAAGGAGGGGCTGGGACCTTGGGTCACTGGGGTGGTGATCAGGCCAGGATGGGATGGCAGAGGCAGTTGGGGGTAAGCAGACCAGCAGGGGGGCCAGTTGGGGGTGAGCAGGCCATCAGTGGGGGTCAGTTGGAGGTGATCAGGACAGTGGGGGGGGGCAGTTTGGAGTGAGCAGGCCAGCAGGGGGGCAGTTGGTGAGCAGGCCAGTGGGGAGGGGAGGTGGGGGCGAGCAGGCCAGCAGGGGAGGGGGGGGCAGTTGGGTGTGAGCAGGCTGGCATGAGGGGCAGTTGGGGGTGATCTGGCTGGCGGGGGGGCATTTGGGGGCGAGCAGGCCCGCTGGCAGAGTGGTTAGGGGCAATCAGGCAGGCAGGCAGGCAGGTGAGCAGCTGGAGCCAGCAGTCCCGGATTGTGAGAGGGATGTCCGACTGCCGGTTTAGGCCCGATCCCTGTAAACTGGCAGTAGGACATCCTTCGAGGGGTCCCAAATTGGAGAGGGTGCAGGCTGGGCTGAGGAACACCCCCCCCCCCCCCCCCCGGTGCATGAATTTCATGCACCGGGCCACTAGAGATGTTACAAATATACAAATTGTCCTTGGCAGAAAAAAGGTTCCCACCCCTGTTTTAGATCATATAGAATTGTTTCCTTTAGAGTCTGCTGGTTTTCAGGCTTCTAAAATGGCCACAACTGTCAGTTGCATCAAAAGATGGGCTTCAGAGTGCAAAGTCAGTCATATGGGGAACTTCCAAAGAAGCTCTGTGTGTATAGAAGTATTCGTTACATTTTCATGCTGATGGAAAATTGAATAGGAGTTGAACAAACGTGAAAGGTAAGTTTCACTACCTGGCTTTCAGGCTTCTATATCCAGGTCCCATACACGCTTCTCAGCCGGTCATGACTTTCTCCTTATTGACTCATGAACAAAGAATGTCTAGCTGACCTTTGTGCATTAACTCATATCAGTCCTCATCACAGAATGCTCTTTTGCCTTGGTTTATAAATTCTATTGTTTTCTTAAGTCTGTCCTAGGAAACATTCCACATTTATCACAGCTCCTATCATTTTCTTCATTTCTTTTTCTTTCTTTTTTTTTTTTTTACTATATTTTTATTGATTTCAGAGAGGAAGGAAGAGGGAGAGAGAGGTAGAAACATCTATGATGAGAGAGAATCATGGATCAGCTACCTCCTGCAAGTCCCCCAATGGGGATCGAGCCCACAACCCGGACATGTGCCCTTGACTGAAATCGAACCTTGGACCTTTCAGTTTGCAGGCTGACGCTCTATCCACTGAGCAAAACCGGCTAGGGCTTCTCCATTTCTTTAATCCTTTTTATAACACAGCCTAGCAAATAAACTGTCACATTTCATACTGTTATTTCTTACGACTCAAAGCTTTTCTTAGGTTGATTTAATTTTACTTGTAAATGCTTATTGTGCTGGGCTCACAATAGGTGTTTGATGAGTTGATTAAATTAAGAAGCAGACTAGAAAGAAGAAAATTAAACTGATAATTGCTATGTGTAAGTGAAAATTTCATGGGTGAATTTTTTTCCTCTTATTTTTTTCTAAATTTTATATAATTTTGCTATACTACTATGGACATTTACAGTGTATAAAATAAATAGCCATTAGGTAGTTTTTTACTGATGTCTTAAACTTGTAATTATTTTAGTAGCATTGAACCCAAATATATATTACTAGTTTAGTGCTTTAATATCTACTACATGTTAAATTTACTTTTTTTTTTCTTTAATAGGAGGAAAGGACAGACGAAGTGGCCTCATTCTGACAATTCCATTATGCTTGGAACAGACAAATATGGATGAGCTGAGTGTCACCTTAGACTATCTACTCAGCATTCCAAGGTGACTCTTAAGGTGTCTTTTCTTAAATCTCAATATGTCTTCATTCACTTACTAATGATTCTTGCTATTGTCAAAATATACTTTGCTAACTTAATCTGCTTTTATTAGCAGTGAAGTTATAATTAAAAACACTAGAACCTGTAATTTATGATACCACAACAGATAAAATACTCTTTTTGTGCTCTTCAGGCACTGAATAATATACAGATTTCCAAAATGTATGTACTATCAACTTTTAAGGAACATGAAGATTGAGTATTTATGTATCATGCAACTTGAGAAAACTTAGAGAAATGTGTTGAATAGGAAGTATCTTTTATTTAGTTATGGATTTCACTATATAGATATAAGTACATCTGCATATTTTAATTTATTGAGTGAAGGCTATTAGGAGTTTAAAACATTCTTGTTTTAAAAATGCAAAAAATGTTTATATGTTAATCCAAAGGTCTTTGGATTTTTAATTTTGATATTTCTTGGGTGAAGACAAAACTTATACTTTTCTATTTGCTTGAGCCTATCCTTCATTTCAACAACAAGGAAAACAAAAAATGTCTTCTCCTCAATTTTTTCTCCCATCGGTGACATTTGGGGGCTGAAGTCTCTTGAGCAGGCCTCCCAAAAACAATTGGATCAGAACCTCTGGAGGTTGACTCCCAGGCATCAGAATTTTGAAAAATGTCTCCAGGTTATTCCTGATTCTGTAGAGCTCCAACAGGTACAGAAGTTACCTTTCCATTTTTCTCAAATTTTGAATTTTTTAAAAATTCAAATTTAGATTTTAAATCGGTTCTTCCTAGTTGTAGAAAACTCATTTATGTTACAGAAGAAACATCAGATCACCGTGGTTTAATGACTTGCCAAAAATTACAGACATTAAGGCCTTAAGTCTTTAGTCACGCAGTAAGTACATGAGGTCCTACAATGAGCTCCTCATAGGTACTGAGGAAATGGGTGAACAAAGCAGACCCTGTCCCCGCCCTTATCAGCCTCATGCCTTAATGGTCAAACTAATATTACAAATAAATACACAGCATATTAGATGTTCATGAAGGCTATGAACACTAGAGTTAAGAAAGAGATGGCTTGTGATGGGTAGGTGAATCACTATTTTACAAAATGGTAAGATTTTATCAGATGTGATTGAATTGAGGAAAAGGACTTATAGATGTCTGATGAAAGAGCATTAAGAAAGAACATTTAAGACAGAGGGAACAGTAAGTGCAAAGGCCCTGAGGCAGAAGCAGGCTCAGCATGTGAGACCAGTAAGGTGGCTGGAGCAGCTTGAGAGAGGGACAGAGTTCTGGAAGAGTGATTAGAGAGAGGCTGGAGTCAGAACATAGAAGACCTTGCAGGCCATGAAGTTCTGAATGAGAAGGAAAGCCATTGCTGCATTCTGACTGAGGAGTGATTTGATTGAATCATGTTACATTTTTTCAAGGGGCTCTGTATTGAAAGCACTGTGCTGGAAGCTGCCAAGATATCAGTAAGATAATATTCTTGCTTTTTTGGGAGCATGTTATCTAATGAAGATAAATTATAAACAATAATAATAATAAAAGCATGAGTGAAATTAGTGCCATTATGTAAGTATAAGCAGAGCTCTGTGAGTGGAGGAGAAGGAGCCCTTCATTGTAATCAGAGAAATTATTAAGAGCTACCGAACACTGAGCTCAGGAAATCCTATGGCAAATAGAGTGAGTGAGCTTGTTGAGGAGTCTCTTCCCTTTTACTGCCTGTTTAACAGTCACCTCGCCCTCAAAAGGCTCTTAACAGAGTAGGAACAAGGAGGCAGGGTTTTAATAGTTTTTTTTGTTGTTGTTGTTGTTATTGTTCTTAAAATATAAGCATGTAAATGGTAGTATAGGAATTTATTAGTATAGCACTTCAGTCCTCCAACATGCCATTTATAAAAGTACATAACATGCTTCTAAATTATGTATGTTGTTAAAAACAGTTTAAACTGTCACTCCACTTGAAGTAATGAAGTTAAAAAACAGCAACAAAACACCTTCTCCCTTTAAGTAGTTGAAATAGTGTCTTTGGATTGTGTGTTTTTATTATCTATTTCAGTAAAATGTGAGAAAATTATGATTAAGGGTGTTTTTAAGTACCTCAAAAGATAAATTTGTAATATTTCATGCCCTTAAGATCACTGCAGATGGTATTTGCAAGCTTCATTACTTTCTTTGTCTTAATATACAGATTAATTTAAAGTGTGCTTTGAAATATAAAAGCCTTGTGTAAAACTTCTTTAACAAAATGGGTTGTGTAACCTGTGTCTGAGACATGCAGATGCCAGTGAGGAGAAAATACCGAATTATGGGAGTGGCTCACTTCTCTTGGCTCCAGTTCCAACCAGGAAAGGCCCTCTACTAGGCAGTCTGTGTCTTAGCTCTCCCTCCTGCAAATTCCCACAATGCATTGGAAGTCCCTGACTTGCTGCCACTTCTGTGAAAACCACTCAACAGCCAGCTACTCTCTCCAGCTGATCTCTCTTGGGCTTTTGTCCTCCCTGAGTCATAGTGGTCTTCCTAGATGTCTTGTTAGTAGGGAACTCCAGGAATTTTCTCCTTACCTGATCCCACAACCAGCAATTAGATGTCAGATTTGCTTCCCCCCAGTAAGTCCTTATATGTATTGTTGCTAATCCAGAAGTGGTTATTATATTGCCTCAACTTCTCGCTACCCCGCCCAACAATACTAGTAGGTCCTATATTTTGTAATACAAAATCCAAAAATAGAACACTTCAGCATTTGAGATACATAATTACTGAGATATAATTCAGATACCATGAAATTCACATACCCTTTAAAAGTGTACCATTCAGCAGGTATATTCACAAGGTGGTGTGACCATCACACTGTAATTACAGAACATTTTCATCAGCCTAAAAAGAAACCTGGCCTATACCCATTAGCAGGAACTCCCCTTCTTCCCCTCCTTCCAGCCTCTGGTAACCACTAATCTGCTTTCTTCTGTCTCTGTGGGTTTGCCCATTTTAGATATTTTATATAAATGGAACCATATTATAATATATGGAGTTTTGTGTCTGTCTTCTTTTCTAGGTTTATCTATGCTATATAGCATGTGTCAGTACTTTATTTTTTTTTTTTCTGGTTGAATAATATTTCATTGTATGGATTATCACATTTTGTTTTTCCATTTATCAGTTGATGGACATTTGGGTTATTTCTGCTTTTAGCTATTTTGAATTATGCTGCATGAACATTTGTGTGTAAGTTTTTTATATGATCACTAGAGGCCCGGTGCATGAATTCGTGCATGGGCCTCCAGGGATCAGGCCGAAACCCGCAATCCAATGCTGCCTGCAGCTCCTACCTGCCACTCCCGCTCATCCCAGCCCCACTGTGCCTGCCGCAGGCTCGCGCCCAATCAGTCCCGATCGGGAGAGGCTCGTGCTTTCACGGCAGTGCTCGCCAGCCATGAGCCCTGCATCTGGTGCCCTCCCAAGAGGAGTGGCCTGCGGGTTCAGGCTAAAGCCAGCTCTCGAACATCCCCCGAGGAGTCCCGGATTGCGAGAGGGCGCAGGCCAGGCTGAGGGACCCCACCGGTGTACTATCTGGCCGGGGAGGAACCGCGGGAGGGCTCCAGGGCACGTCCAGCTCATCTCGCTCAGTCCAAGCTAACCTACCAGTCAGAGTATCTGCCCCCTGGTGGTCAGTGCTTGTCATAGCGAGTGGTTGAGCAGCCTTAGCATGTCATTAGCATATTACGCTTTGATTGGTTTGTTCTGCCGTTTGGTCTATTTGCATATTACCCTTTTATTATATAGGATATTATATAAGATATGATTCAATTTGTTTCACCTGTTGCATACTTCTCGCTCTTTTTTTGGAAGCTCAGGTTCTGTTCCTGCCTTTAGCAATATCATTCTTATGATCTTACTGTTTTTCATTAGAATTGGACATCACTTCTCCAAAAACCCTCTTGAGGCTAAAGTGAATTCTTAGAGGGATTAAGGGAGGATTAGCAAAATCCCCTCGACTGTTGGATTTAAATCTCAAGAAAGGGTCTGCTGTTTACCTTTCCTATAATGTACACAATTGGGAGAACTTTGAGTGGAGAGAGGTTTCACTATAAATCCTTGCTCTGCTAAGCAAAGCTGTAGTTTCTTCCACTGTATTGTAGGAAGGCTAATTGAGATCCCTGCATCCAATTGATTTTATAAGTAAAACAACAACAACAACAACAATAATAATAATAGAGCTATGTGGCTTGGTTTTAGAATGGAGTTTTTTTCATATAGTTGCATTTTACTAGCGTAGGCTTCTGGAAAGTGTTAGTAAGTTCTTGAGTAATAGATAATATATAGCAATAACACATTTTCCAACACACAACATAATATTTTGCTGGTCAGGTGACAGAGAGTGCAAAAGTGAGAGCAAAGGTGGGTTAGAGATGCTGTATTCAAGCTTTGAATTCCTGTGCACAATAAATGCTACCTCATCTCATTACTTTTTTCCAAAAGAACACAAAGAGGCCCATTTCCAATGGTTCAGTAATAGCTTACTTCATTTTCTACCTGTTTTACAGTATCACTTTACAAACCTTCTACTTCAGACAGAAAGAAGAGACAAGAATTATGTGTGCACATGGCAGTCATTAGTTATCTACTTCACTGTGATCCCATTTTATAGATGAAGAAATTAAGAGACCAGTGAGACTATTTGAAGATTACTTTGATTTCTTCTCTTTTTAAGAAAGTGACTTTCCATGCTTTTAAAGTAATTTTCTTGCCAAATTAGCTTGTAAATACTCATTATTTCCTGAAACGAGAAAAACAAATTGCTTGAGAAAACTCAAACGATATACTCTGTGTTGACAATGTAAACCAAACCAAGTGGCATTAATGCTGCTCCATATACAATTAAGATGTGAACTTTATTTAGAATTGTGAAGAATAAAATATGAAGTTTATTTTAATATTTTGTAGTTTTGTTTCATTTCAGTGAAAAGTGTAAGGCTAGAGGATTTACCGTGATTGTGGATGGCAGAAAATCACAGTGGAATGTGGTGAAAACGGTAGTCTTAATGCTACAGGTAATTTTATTTTTGACTATCAAAAAATGGTTTTATTTTACAGCAACAGATATGGTGATAATGGCAAATGCATTTCATTTATAGGACTGTGCCCAGGCTTCTCAGCAGCTACTGAGCTCTGAAATGCACAGCTAACTATTGGTTTGATACATTAAATTCAGTTCTTGTAGGTTTGACTTCGAGGAGTAAAATAAATGTCAGCCCTTTTCTGAAGGTTTGTAAATGATCAAAAATAATGTCATGCTTAAGTAATTTAAGCAAGTAGGCCAGTCAGGGTAAAAGTGTGAGGGGAGACATTATCAGATTCACCTGGGAGCTTTCGTGGGCTGTAATATCTGCATCATCTCTACACCACCCCATCACCCCATTCTGATACTACAGGTAGGGAGTAGGAGTAGGTAATTCTATTCTGCAAAAGCTTCTTAGGTGGTTTTGATAAATGTCTTCCTTCTGTCCTCCCCGCCCCCCTCCCCCCCCCCCCCCCATTTCCTCCACAATGCACCAGGAATCAAGATGGTCAATTTCTTTCTAATCCAGAAGAACTGTACTTAACAGCTGTATCCCCAAGGACTCTAGAAGCTCACAAATTAGCATTTGATGAACAGCTGCAATTATACAGCCCCTGATCTGATTCTAGTCTTGTGTTTTATAGTCTTGTGCTCCTCACAGAATACATACATGGTCCCTTGCATATAGTAGGAACTTAGTAAACATTTGTTGATGTATTATAAGCGTGTTGAGGATATTATGATCAGAAATGGGAAAATAAAATCTATACTAATAAAAGGCCTGTGGCCATGACGCTGTAACACCGTCATGACCAAACGAGCATCGAGGCGGGCGGGGTGGGGCAGCGAGCTACTAGCGGAGGAGAGCTAAGAGTGGCGGAGGGGGAGGGCGGAGCAGTGAGCTACAAGTGGCGCTGTGTGGGGCGGCCAACTGAGGCAAGTGGAAGCGAGCTATGCTGGGCCTCTAGTATTTGAATAATTGAAAGGGCCAGGTTGCTCTTACCCGGGTTTCCTCAGAAGGGCTTCTACAGAAGGTAAAAATTAAGTGAGTGAAATACAAGAGATTGTATAATTTAAACGAAAGAGAGTGAAAAGAGCATTTTTGGCAGGACACTGACTTTAGAGACAGCTAAAAAATGAAGGGAGTTGATGGCAGGCCAGTGTGGGGGAAATAAAAGTTGGCAGTTAATGGGATAGTGAACATTCAGTTAGGTAAATATCAGTGATATTTAAAGCCAGATCAAGAATTTTAAGTGAACTAGGAAATAATTGGTAGCTGCTTCAGGATTTTGTAGAAAGGAGTATAATTAAAAAAATTAATTAACTAAGGAGAATGACTCAATGTTATATCTTTTATTTGGGATAATTAGGAAAAGGGATTCAAGGTGTGGAAACCGGTAATTTACTTTTTAGTTTTAGTGCTTAATAGAGTTCGAGTACTATACTGAGCTTGCTATATAAATTATCTCATTGAATTTTATTCTTAGAGCCTTGGGAAACAGCTTCTATTATCCACAAAAGTGAATTGTGGTTCAAGGATTTTAAATAACTTAGTGAGGTTCTTGTAGTGAAAATGGGAAGGAGCCACGATTGCAACTTATCATGTCCTAAGCATGGTCTTAGCTTTATCCTTTACAGAGTTTTTATTTTCCAGGTGATATATCTGAGATGGTCCCCAAATTATCTACCCATCTCCTTATTGTTAACTGTTTGGCCTAAACCTTCACCATTAGAATCACTCCTTTGGCCCTGGCCAGGTAGCTCAGTTGTATAGAGCATTGTCCTGATAGGCCAAAGTTGTGGGTTCTGTCCCCAGTCAGGGCACATTCAAGAATCAAACAATGAATGCATAAATAAGCAGAACAACAAAAATTGGTGTTTCTCTTACTTTCTTCCTTTCTCTCTAAAATTAATAAATAAAAATTTGGAAAAATAAAAAAGAATCACTCCATTGGATTGAAAAAACAAACAAACACATAGCCTCCTGAGGATCAGTTTTCAACAGAGAACAGATTAGTGTCCTATCATTACTTTTTCTGTCAAATATGTTCCCAGCACAGTTATATTCCAAACACGAAGATTAACTCTTCTCTGTCAAAGTTGTTAAAATAACTATTAGGTGAGAAATCCATTAATTACGACCTATATTCTTCCTTTCATCCCATTATTCAACTGTGTCACAAATGCATGGGTACTTGCTGTCTGAACTGGACTTTGATTAGTGGTAGTTTTGAAGAACCATCAATGGATGATTTAATCCCTTCTTGTGATTTCTTTTCTGATAGGTATTTTAACAACTTTTGGATTTATTAGTAGTTAACATTTTCAGAAATTGCAATGGCCTGTTGTTTGCTCCTAGTCAAACATTTTCTACATGCAGAGTCTCTCATTGCTTTTATTTCAGAAGCTACTGGCATCAGTTATTTGGGAGCCCAGAACTTAGTGCTGGCTCTGCCAACAGCTAATATTCTCTCAGATGGGTGGCTTGGTTTCCCTTGTTTCTCACAGCTTTAATATTTAATGATTTTGAAATAATAATCTTTCACAAGTCATATGAATAAACCTTAATCCACCTTAAACTTCCTTGTCCCTCTGATAAAAGTTTTGATTTTTAATAAAATGGAAATTAATAAAATCTTTTACTTAGTTTATTCATAGCCCAGTCATTGCAGGGAACACTAGGTTTGTGATGTGCCCAGTGCCATGTTTTAAGTAGGAAGGTCTTCTATCGTTCCCGAATTAACAATAACATTGTTATTATTATGTTATCATTATTCAGTTATGCCATTTATGGTGTAGAATATAAATTTATGGTTGTTGGTCCCTGGAGTTTGTAAATAAAGTTTTATTGGAACTCAACCACACTCATTTGTTTACATATTGCTTATGGCTTCTTTTATACTACAGGGACAGAATTTTAAATAATTGCAACATAGGCTGTATTGCATGCAAAGCCTAAAATATTTATTATCTGGCCCTTCAGAAAGAATTTACTGACCCCTGGTCTAGAACAGTTGAAATGGTGTGGTAGAACTTTAGAGTCAGACAGGCCTGGTTTCTATTACAGCGCCATCACTTAACTCTTATTTTGGATAAATTACTTTAGTTCTCTGAAGCTCAATTTATTCTTCTGAAAAGTTGGAGGATGAAAGCCACTTGTTAATGCAAATTCATTTATTCAATAAATATACTGTATATATGGAGTATCCTCTATATGCCAGGCACATAGGAGTGACATGATAGATAAGGTACCTGCCATTGGGCAGCTTATGTTCTACTGAAAGAGTTAGACAATAAGCAGGAAAATTACTGAATAATAAAACATCAGATAGTGGTAAATACTAGGAAGAAAAATGCAGTGGTAAAAGGAGACTGAGCCAATGGTGCTATGTTAGGTAGGGTGGTTAGTGAAGAGGGAATATTGGATTAGATCTTAAATGAACTGAGGGAGCATTCCTATGTGGGACAAAGAACATTCCAGACAGGAAACAATAAGGCAAAAGTCCTGAGGTGGGAACAGACTTCTTATATTCCAGGAGCAGCGAGGCCATCCTAACTGTGGTGGAGGAGTGAGCTGAGGAGAAAGGTATGAGATGAGGTCTGAGAGGTCACTGGCCCTGGAGGGCCTTCTCGACCTTGGTACGGGGTTGAATGTTATTCTGAGCAGAGAAAACATGAAGCCGCGAGGCCTGTTAAGAGAATATTTCAAAAGGCTAACTAGTTTGGGATATTAGCAATGTAGGTCATAGAAATGGGCAAATTTAAGATATGTATAAGGAGCTTGCTGATAAAGTATACATGGGATATTTATGCATGGATAAATGTTAATTTCCATTTTTAGGTCATATGAATAACCATATCTATTAAATGTGAAATTGTATTAATCAAAGATTAGCTTTGTCCTCGTTAAGTTAATAATCATGCAGAATCTTGGCTTTTTTGTATGGTGACCTATAAGAAACTTACTTGTGAGAAAATTGATTTTACATTATTTGAAGAATTTCTCCAAGAAAATTGGATTAGAAAAAAGAAATTTTATAATTTTTCAACTAAAAATTATCTTGCAGTTTAATCTATACATATTCCCGTTTGAGAGATTCAGTAAAACAAAAACAATCAACATGTACTGTGTGTATTGCTGTTTACCTTCACAGTGGAATACGGTAATCTTTTCTGAGTCAGCTTGTCTTTCAGGTATTTCTTTATTGCCATATATGTTTTGAAGTTTGGAGTATTTCTTCTACTTTGTTATTTTAATTATTTTCCTAAGGTCTCTTAACTACTCAGCCTAATCATGAATATCTAGTAATTTATAACTTTAATAAACTATTCATTTTACATGTATAATTTATAATTATTTTTTTATATTTTACAGAATGTTGTTCCAGCTGAGGTATCCCTTGTTTGTGTGGTAAAGCCAGATGAATTCTGGGATAAGAAAGTAACCCATTTTTGCTTTTGGAAAGAAAAGGATAGACTTGGCTTTGAGGTAAATATAAGAGTGTGTTATATCTTTAAAAATAGTGTTTTGCTGGTATTGTTTTGTTTGTGCAGCTTTGGATACTATGCAGTGCTTAAGTAATGCTTCCTCAGTGCCTAAGCAATGATCAGTAAGTATATAGTCATCATTCAGATGCTTGTTGAATGAATTATGATGTTTTGTCAAAGACCACAAATGCTTTCTTATTTTCATTTATATCACTCTTTGTTAACTCCTTTGAATGAGTAGAAACTTTTTAGTCAAAAAGTTTTTGTGAATTACCACAGGACATGTAAGTCATACTAGGAAATCATAGACATTTTGTAAGTGAGGTCAGAGCATATTTTATATGATATGCCAATTTTTTTTTTTTTTTAGTATCTGGTTTGGTTTTGATACATGAACACAATTATCCATCCTTTCCTATTGACATTTCTCTCTCCATCTCACTTTCCTTGCATGAAAGTACATCTTATTGTAGGTCAGGAAGAAGTCCAAAGATGAAGTATAAATTTAAACAATTCTGTTATATTTTTCCTTCCACATCCTGTTAATCCCAGCTTCCTAGTAGGAGAGTTGATAGATACTAAACTTTACACCAGTTAAATAAAATATGGGAGCTTTGCAAGGTGTACAAAGTCCAATCCTTACCCTATAGAATATAGAGCCTTCAATGCTTGTACAAGCCAGACAGTTAAGACTCATTTTGGACCTTGCTACACATGTTTATTTTCAATAAAGTCAGTGTCAATGTGTTTTTGGTCTGGAGGACAGATTGCTAAAGTGTCTGAGAAAGATTTAAGAAAGCCTGGTTAGTTCTTAAATGAGGTAGCTTGAAATGTCTTAAAACGAGTGATTTTTTTTCTTCACTTAAAGAAAATATTAGGTTATAATTTACATGCAATAAAATTTATCCATTTTAGTGTACAGTTTTGAGAGTTTTGACAAACACAAACAGGTATGTAACCACATCACAATCAAGAAAACAGGAAATATCTCATCGCTCCAAAAATTTCCATCATGCTTCTTTGTAGTCAACTCCTTCCATCTCTAGTCCCTGACAACTACGGAACTGTTTTCTGTCCCTATAGTTTTGCCTTTTCTAGAATGTCATAGAAATGGAATGATACAGTATGTAACATTTTTTTTTTAATATATTTTATTAATATTTTACAGAGAGGAAGGGAGAGGGATAGAGAGCTAGAAACATCGATGAGAGAGAAACATCGATCAGCTGCCTCTTGCACACCTCCCACTGGGGATGTGCCCGCAACCAAGGTACATGCCCTTGACCGGAATTGAACCCGGGACCCTTCAGTCCACAGGCCGACGCTCTATCCACTGAGCCAAACCGGTTTTGGCCAGTATGTAACATTTTTAATATCTTTTTTCACATGTGCATTTGCACTTGAGATTCATCCATGTTGTATGTATTAATAGTTCTTATTACTGAGTTACAGTATTCCATTGTGAAGGTGTACCACAGTTTGTGTATCCATTCCCCAAGTTGTGTTCAGTTTTTAGTGATTACAAATAAAGTACTATAAACATTCATGTATAGGCTTTTATATGAAGTTTTTATCTTGAGGGGTAAAATACTTAGGGATTGGATTGGTGGGCCATATGGTAAGTATATATTTAACTTTATAAAACACTTCCAAAGTAGAATTTCAAAGCAGCTATATAATTTTGCATTCCCACCAGCAAAGTATGAAATTCCCATTCTTGTTAGCACTTGGTATTGTCAGTTTTTGTTTGTTGAAATTATAGTTATTCTAGTGGGTATGTAGTGGTGTATCATTTTGGTTTTAACTTGTATCTCTCTAATGACTAATGATACAAGTATATTTTCAAATGTTTATATGCCATTATTTATCTTCGTTGGTGGTAAACATTTTTGCCCATTTAAAAAAATAAACAAGGCCTTTGTTTTCTTGCTATTAAAATATGAAAGTTCTATACGTTTTTGGATAGAGGTCTTTTATGAGCTGTGTAATTTGCAAATATTACGTCTCTGTCATTTGCCTTTCAAGATCTTAACAGCATGTTCCAAGAAGTTTGTAACTTTGATGAAGTACAGCTTTAAAAAATTTTTTTTTTATGAACAAGGCTTTTTGTGCTGTAGCTGAGAAATTTTTGCCTAACATAAGGTCACAAAGATTTCTCTTAGCCCTAGCTGGTTTGGCTCAGTGGATAGAGTGTTGGGCTGCTGACTAAAGGGTCCTGGGTTTGATTGCTGTCAAGGGTACATGCCTGGGTTGTGGGCTTAGGAGGCATGTAGGAAGCAGCCAATCAATGATTCTCTCTCTCTGTCTCCCTTTTTTCTCTGAAGTCAATAAAAATATATTTTAAAAAACTTCTTCTATATTTTAGGTTTTATATTTAGATCTATGATCCATTTGAGTTAATAGTTGTGTCAAGTTATCTAATATATGTTTCATGACTTTGGTTATTGTTAATTTGTTCAAGTTGTTTTTTGACTCAGTATATGGTCTCTCTTGATTTCCTTGTGTATATGACAAGAATGTGTGTTTGCCATTGTGGGCAGAGTGATCCATAACTTGTCAAGCTAGTTCATAATGTGATTTCAAATTGGTGTTCTCTTTTATTATTTTCCGTGTGTGTGTGTGTGTGTGTGTGTGTGTGTGTGTGTATGTGTTTCAGTGTGGGTATTTTCTATTGATCCATTTTCAAGTTCATTGTTCCTTGGCTGTGTTGAGTTTGTTAATGAAGCAAACTTACTTCATCTCAGTTACCATGTTTTTGTTTTCTATAATTTCTATTTGATTCTTTCTTGTAGTTTCTACTCTTTGCTGAGATTCCCCATTTGTTCTTCAGTTTTTCCATGAGAAACATTAGCATCCTATATAATAAAAGCCTAATATGCTGTGTCCAGTCGTCTGGTCGTCCATTCAACCAAAGTGTAATATGCTAGTGATATGCTAAGGCTGCTCAACTGCTCGCTATGACGTGCACTGACCACCAGAGGGCAGACACTCCAACTGGTAGGTTAGCTTGCTGCTGGGGTCTGGCCAATCAGGACTGAACGAGACACGCTGGACACACCTGGAGCCCTCCCATGGTCCCTTCCTGGCTTGCCAACCTCCCTCGGCCTGGCCTGCGCTCTCTCACAATCCGGGCTGAGGGACGCCCCCTGCCCCGAGCGCACAAATTTCATGCACTGGGCCTCTAGTATCCTATATAATAAAAGCCTAGGTGGCGTCATGCCCTCCTGCAATGTCATAACAAGATGGCCGCCACAAGATGGCTGTTCTCACATCATCACAAGATGGCTGGTAGGGGAGGGCATTTGGGGGCAACCAGGCCTGCAGGGAGGGCAGTTAGGGGCAACCAGGCGTGCAGGGGAGGGCAGCTGTGGGTGACCAGGCCTGTAGGGAAGGGCAGTTGGGGGTGATCAGGCTGGCAGGGGAGGGCAGTTAGGTGTCAATCAGGCTGGCAGGGGAGCAGTTAGGGGGCAATCAGGCAGGCAGGCAGGCAGGCAGGTGAGCGCTTAGAAGCCAGCGGTCCTGGATTGTGAGAGGGTGTAGGCCGTATTTCATGCACCGGGCTTCTAGTATTATAAAAATCTTTAATTCCCTACCTGACATTTTTTATATCTGGGTCTGTCTTATTCTGGTTATGTTGTTTTTTTTGTTTATTGGCAGTGGGTTGTTTTCTTTCTTGCCTTTTGTGTGCCTTGTTACTTTTTGTTGGATGTTGGACATCTTGTTTAGGACAGTAGCAATTGAGGTAAATGGGCCCATCTTCTCTTTTACAAGGCCTTTTAGTGGGGTAGGGGATGGGTTGGTGGGTTGAGCTGAGTTGAGTTGGGTTTTGTTGTTGCTATTGTTTTCCTCAGTGTACCACAGGCTTCAAATCCCTCTGGCTGCTTTGTGTTGAAGATATGGGCTGGTTTGCCAGAGCGGTTTGTTTTTATAATACAGGGTGGTGTATAGTTATGAGTTTGCAAAACCCAGAGTTTATTCTTATATTTTTGTTTATTAGTTGTTGTGTTATTTTCCATAACCTTTGTGAACCTGTTTTTGCCCCACCCCATTAGTATTCCACCCTCAGCTCTTGGTTTTTCCTTTGCACCTGTGTGTCTCAGAGAGAGTTTCTCTTTGCACTGCTGACTCTCCCTCAGCAGTAGACTGCTATTGCTTGTTACTCAGTGTTTATCAGAGGGACATTTTCTGTTCTGAAATAGCCTTGGTCTTAGGCAGGCTCTGTAATGGTGAGTCCAGTGGGTAGGGCCCCCTTAGTGGTGGTGTCCCTTCCCCAGCTTCAGGGGGCCTCTACTCTGGGCTCATAATATATTCTTGCCCACAATAGGATAGAAGGTTCTTCTTTTCTCTTCCTCCAGCTGCAGTGGGGCTTTACTTGTGCCCTGAAGTCAGTCTATCATCCTTATCTGAGCATCTAAAGGTTTTTGTTCTCTTGGAGAGGTAAGAGTTGAAGAATCTAGGCTGTGCATCAACTTCATGCCTTTCCCATAGTGGCTGCTGCTTCCTTCTCTAAGGCCTGTACTCTGAGAGAGGCTGTGTTGGAAGTTTCTTACCTATCCCCAATCTTCTTCTGGAGTCCCTGGGAAGTCTGTGGAGAGGAACTTGCAAATGAGTTTGAATTCTTGTGGCAGCACCTCCCAGGGCTCTGCAACTTTGACACTAGCCCACATTTGACCTTGAGCAATTCATTACAAATGTTAGCTGAATTCTTTCCTGGCTTGTACAGAGTCTAGCATTTTCTCCAGATAAACAAGTGTTCTGCTCCATCTGTCCTTGAAGGTGCAGGTCTTTCCTTAGATTTCAGGTTAATTGGTTTCCCTGTGAACTTAACTTTCATGGATTCAAGAAAAGTTGTGATTTTTCAGATTAACTTGCACTGTTTTGTTGTTGTTCTTGTAAGGGTTGGAGCAATGCTCTTTCCACCTCTTTATTTTTTTGTTAATCCTCACCCAAGGATATTTTTTCCATTGATTTTAGAGAGAGTGGAAGGACATTGATGTGAGAGAGACGCATCAGTTGGTTTCCTCCCACACATGCTCCGACCAGGGCCAGGGATCGAGCCTGCAACTGAGGTACATGCCCTTTACCAGAATCAATCCCAGGACCCTTCAGTCTGTGGGCCCACACTCTAACTACTGAGTCAAACCAGCTAGGGCTCTTTCCACCTTTTTACATGCTAAGCAGAAGTCAGATGTTTTGTTTTTCACTTTTATATTTCAGCTTTTGTCGTTATTGATCTGACTGTGATCTAGACATAGTAGAAGAGTATATGCCAGCATGTACATTAAGAAAGGTGTTATCCTGATAATTGAATGAGAAATGCATCCTAGGGAAGAGAAACAAGTGTAGTGAGGGAAGAAAGTCAAAGCTGAAAGCAGGAGGCCTGGTGTTGCCATGGTGAGTGAGTACCTCAGACAGGGAGGACCGCTGTTCCTGCCAGGAAATGTTGCTCCAGGAGGATGCAAAGTGATCAGGAACCAGTGGTTCAGAAACTAAGCCACGGACACTGAGTGAGGGAGAAGACCCCTTTGTGAGGAGCCTGTCATAGCCTGCATAAGCATAAGCATCTGCTCAGAAATGCTGTGTCCATTTGGATCTCATGCTTTATTAATTAATTGTGACGTAATACCTTGCACCTTGGAGGATAAAATGTAAGACAGAGAATTCCTGTCTGCCTTGATTTGATGTCATAGATAGATGTTTTAAAACTCAAGCATTAAAGCTTCTTGTATCAGCATATTTTCTGTTAGGCAATGAAGAGGTTCAGCTAGCACATTTTCCCAAGTAAATAAGCACTAGGCATTTACTAAAAGCCTTATGTCCATTTGAGATGAGAGTAGTTTCAAATGCTGCCTTGCATACCACCAACATATTCAACTATATGGGGCAGTTCAGCACCAGCCATTAAATGATACTTAGAGCTATATGTAAAATTGAATTCAACATAGATACTTGTTTAATTAAAAACTACTTTCCATGGTGTTATTTTGGATCATTTGGGCCTTTGAAAGTACATTATAACTTTGTTATGAGTACTTTTGTTCCTATAAGCATCAGTATGTTTTACCTCATGGAATTATCCATAACAAGGATTTATTACCAGCTGTCTACATGTTCTTCAAATAAACACCCAGTAGTTATTTTAATGACACCCTGTTCCCAGATAATTTCACATTTTCTTGCCTATCATTCTTCCTAATTTTTTCCCTCTAGATGAAGTTCTTCCTTTTAATTTCTCTAATGTTTTTCATTAGCTATTGACTATTCATCTTTCATTGCTAACCTAAATATTTCTTCAGCCATCCTTCCTATGTCTGAAATAGTTGCCTACCTGTTTAGTTTCTTCTTTAGCAACTCAGATATCAGGTACTTTCTGTCCTTTACCCACATTTTACCTCCTGGTGTTGATAGATTTTGATAGAATTTGCTATTGTCTATCAAATGATAAGATAAAATTGAAGTAGTCCTGGCAGTAGTCTTTTCCTCAAATTGGGAGACTAATAGTCAAAGGGATCTCTACCTTCTCATTCTTTATTGTCATTCATGAAAGTAAAAGTGTTATTTACTGGTATGATAACCAGCCACCATTCTAAATTGTTTTCTTCTCATCTCTTTTTATTACTGCATCTGATCCTGTTCTTTTTCTGGGGCCATATTAATGTTAGATCCAGGACCAAAGACTGTCTTCATGTTCCTCTATTTATTCTTCTTTCCAGTTTTTGTAGAAAGTTATTTTCCCTTAGAAAAATATTCTACAGCAAACAAATGCAAGCAAACATACACATTGAGATAGTATGTGTATAAACACATATACACACGAGTATGTACTAAGCACGCAAAGACTTAGCAAGACACATTTTAATTCCAAATCTTGCACACACATTCTTAGCATAAGTAAACTAAAAAGTAAAACATCTGAGTGCTTGGAGAGTGAAAAGTTCTGTGTTATGTTCTTTAAGAATATTTTATTAGGAAAGGATATGTGTTCTAGTTACAGACAGGAGAGTGGGAGTAAGGGAGTGACAAGTTTTAAGTCTTTTCTATAAATTTGATTTCAGATTAAAGAAAACCTTCACAAAAGTTTTGGTTAAAGACAATATGTTAAATATTTTTCTCTTCAAACGTTTTGAACAATGGCACGTGCTATTTAATAAAATATTATGCTTATTCATTTAATTTGTCTTAATTTCTCAACATAAAATAAAGGAAAAAGTAATGTTTTATGTAGGACTTTACTATTAAAACAATTTCATAGTGTTTATTTTCTTTGAAAGGATTTGGCAAAGTGATCTTTTTTTATTCCTTTCTGTAGTATATCCTTAAATATATTTTAGGTCATAAAAGAAAGTGAATCTATACTATTTACATTTAAGTTAATTTTAGGAAAAAGAGCTTTAAAAGAAATACTCAGATGCAAATAAACCTTTGCCACATATAACTGAGTAACTGCAGATTTTTCCTTTGGCTTATTAAACTTGAAATCTGTTGCCAATAATTTTATGGATTTAGGTACTGCAAAATATAAAAAGGTGTGTGTGTGTATGTGTGTGTGTGTGTTTTTAGTGAGATTAACCAGAGTGGATGGAAAGTGACAAGTGCTCTTCATTGGGCAAGAACAGGTCATATATTAGAAACAATGGTCCAAATTAAATGTATGGGATGACAGCTGATCAGAATTATGTTCTCTTAGAGCTTAAAGAGACATCATTAATCATTTAATGTAGCTTCTTTGGCAGATTGGGGAAATAAGCCAGGAATGAATTCCTTGAGGTTGACTTCTACAAGGTGAGTGAGTTTGTGTCAGCTAGGGTATAAACCTGGAATGATTGGCTCCTAGCTTAGGATCCTTCTAGTTATTATTTAATTGTGTTTAACTTAAGAAAGGAATTTGGAAATCTCTTGGGGGTATTCTAGTAAAGCCTTTGGCTCTCTGCACTATTATGACCAGAGGAGCAACAACATGAAGATTTATTTAGAGATTGTCAACAAAGACTTTAGAAACAAACAAATCGTTAATCCACTTTATGAAAGTGTTGTACAGCTGTCTCTGGATTATTGCAGGAACAAAAAAAAAGCTATTTCCTTTATAGAACCTTACTTATTTTTATATTTCCAACATTAGAATACATAACATCCAATAAATAATACTTTTAATAAATAAATTTAACTTCCATTAAATAATGATTATTTAGCAAATAAACAGCACATCATTAAAAGTTGTTATAATATGAAGGACATGATAGAAAGATTTTTTAAAAGATATTTTAGTGTTTTAAATAGAATATTGTGCCAAATAAGGCACAGTTGAAGAGCAGAAAGACCATTTATTATGTTTTCCATTCATTGTATTTTCTGTTCAGTCATTTTTTTTTCAGGAGAGAGTGTTTTGGAAATGTCATCTTTTCAGATGTCAGTTGATGGTCAATTTAGCAGGTAATTCATTTCCTCATCGAATAAATAAATTGCTAGTATATACTTAGTTAATAAATAGCAAGACATTTTTAGAGAAAGGAGAACCCTTTCTCCCTGGGATCTGATTGTGTTTAATCTTTCTAGAGTGAAAGTGTCTGCCTGGATCCCAAAAGGAGTTCGTGGAAGCATATATGGTTTCTATGGCTTAACTCCACTTACTGTTGAATGTTTAACATCATGTCTGTCTCTAAGAACTAGTCCAAAGAAGCTGCATTGGAGCTAGAGGATAAAATAAAGCCCCCTGTGACAAGTTCTTCACTAAGAGAAAACCATTTTCTGTGTTTCTTTTATTGTTTATTTTAAATTAGCTCCCATTGGTACCTAAATAGTAAAATATGCTAATCTCCTTATCCTAGAGATAACATTTAATTGCCATTTAAAGTAGACAAGTATTATACAGTTTGCTGTTATTAAACTAACCAAAAATGTAATCTAATGTTCTGTATCTTATTTTTTTTTTAATGGAAAAAAGAATCACATGAACTCTCGACTTTCCTGTCATTACCACCTCCCGATTTTCCTTGTTCTACCTCTAACCTCCTTGCTTGCTGCCTCAGAAGAGGTACTATTTCCCCAGTCTGAGGTTGAGATCTCATCTTGTTTCTTCTATAAGTCATTTCCTTATTCTAATGATTCTTTTCTGTTTTTAGTTTTTTAATATGGCATTTGGTACATACTATTTAAAAAATGTATATGTATACAAGAATCTTAATAATAAAACAAACACTTGAGTACCTACCACATAACCTAAGAACTCAAATATCTAGAACTTAAAATAAATCTGAGTGCCCCTCTCTGATCCCATTCACCAATCCCCATCCCTGAACACCTAAATTATTTGTGTTTATTCATCTTCTGTTTATGTTTTCTTTCTGTATGTGTGTGTTAAAAACTTAAATGTGAAAGAAAATCTTTAGAAGAAAATAGAGAATGTTTATCTTTTATATTTATATCTAGAGAGTTATCATTTAGGGATATTTATTCTAAAATAATATATTTAGTTTTATTTGTTTTTTGAGTTTTATAAATAGGGTATCATGATTTTAGTCTTCACTGACTTGCTTTTTCTCACTCTTCATTACCTAA
Organism: Plecotus auritus; assembly: GCF_963455305.1. NCBI lineage: Eukaryota > Metazoa > Chordata > Mammalia > Chiroptera > Vespertilionidae > Plecotus > Plecotus auritus. Next base: position 42,374,044 of record NC_137776.1, read on the forward strand.
GAGTCATGCATATTTTTGCAGTAGATGCAGTTGATGCATGCTTACTGCTGAATGTATTTCCATCCTATCTAATAATCTAATAAAAGAGTAATATGCAAATTGACCATCACTCCAACACACAAGATGGCTGCCCCCATGTGGACACAAGATGACTGCCACAAGATAAGCCAGCAGGGGAGGGCACTTGGGAGGGACCAGGCCTGCAAGGGAGGGCAGTTGTGGGCGATCAGGCCAGCAGGGGAGGGCAGTTGGTAGGGTCCAGGCCTGCAAGGGAGGGCAGTTGGGGGCGATCAAGCCTTCAGGGGAGAGCAGTTAAGGGTGACCAGGCCGGCAGAGGAGGGAAGTTAGGGGCGACCAGGCCTGCAGGGAAGGGCAGTTGGGGGAGACCAGGCCTGTAGGGGAGGGCAATTAGGGGTGACCAGGCCTGCAGGGGAGGGCAGTTAGGGGAAAACAGGCTGGCAGGGGAGCAGTTAGGCATCAATCAGGCTGGCAGGGGAGTGGTTAGGGAGTGATCAGGCTTGCAGGCAGAAGCGGTTAGGGGCAATCAGGCAGGCAGGCAGGCGAGCAGTTGGGAGCCAGCAGTCCTGGATTGTGCGAGGGGTCCCAGATTGGAGAGGGTGCAGGCTGGGCTGAGGGACACACATCCCCGTGCACGAATTTCGTGCACCGGACCTCTAGTTGTATGAATAAAAACAATATACATATTCTGTTGATGGGTATTTGGGTTGTTTCCCTTCTTTCACCATTATAAATGATGCTCTATAAACATATACAGGTATATGTCTCCTGATAAACATGTATAAGGTTTTTGTTTGTTTGCGGAATATCCAGGCATAGGTTATAGAAATGTTTACAATTTCAAGATAATGCCAAATTGTTTTCCAAAGAGGCATTTTAATTTGTATATCCACTTGTGGTGTATAAGAGTTTCTGCTGCTCTACGCCTTGATATTGGCTAACGAAAATATTTAAATCATTATGATCTTTTCTCAAGTTATCCTTGGGTATCTGTTAGTTTAGTCTCAAAATAAGTTGAGGGTTTTAACTTTATTTTTATTATCTGAAAGCATTTAATTAAGAAATGGCCTGTTCTTTGAGTTTTTTAAATTTAAATGAAGCTTCTTAGACTGTGAAGCTAAGCAAGTAGCTTATAGGTCATCAGGACAAATGTGCTCATTTTACAAGAGGAGACCACTGAGGCTTCCAGGCTTCACAGGACTTACTAGAAATCTCAGGGCCAGAATTGAAGCTGGTTCGAGGTCTGGTGTACTTGCAGCATCACACACAAACTTTCACAACATAGTTAATGAAATACTTCTTAGCTACTGAAAATTTATTTGATTTTTAAAACTCACTTGTAAACTGGCTGGGCCTGGTATTTTCTTTCTGGGAAGATTGTTTTAAAAGAAAGATGTATAGTTATTTATTTTAGTTTTAAAATAAATAATGAACTCCCTGTATTCCTACATCCAGTTCCAACAACGATCAATCCATGGTCCCTCCTGCCTCTACCCTCAGCCATTTTGCTCAGGGAAAACTGAGGATATTATAATGAACGAAATTGAAGATATTTCAATTTATCTGTAAATATATCTTTCATTGTGTCTCTAAAACATAAAGACTATAAAAACTATAACCCAATACCCATTATCATGCCTTAAAAAAAATCCTTTAATACCTAAGAGCCAATTGGTTTCAAATTTCTTATTATTTGGTAAATGTTATAAAAAGATTTGGTTCTATACAGAATATTATTTATAAGTGCTATATTTTGAAATTTATTCATAAATTTATATATAAATTAAGGCACACATTGGTTTATTTATTTGTATCAGGAATTAAACAATGTCCATAAATTGTGATTGGCTGAGATGCCTTTCCAAGTGGGTAGGGTTTTTAAATTTTGTTAATAATTTCTGATTTGATTGATTATTGAGTCCTACCTTAATTTCATTGCAGTTTTTTTTTTTGAAATGTACCTAGGCTTTCTTTATGGTGTGATATACAGTCATTTTTAAAAATATTTTGATTGCTTTAAAAGAATATATAATTCTCTTATTATTTGATGTGGGATTCTGTATTTCTCTTTCTCTTTTCTTATCCATTTTTTTTTCCTTGAAGAGAACAGGTTGTTTGTCCTGTGTAGTTTTTCATTGCCAGGAGTATCTCTGTGGTGTGGTTAACAAATTCTTCTGCCTTCTCCAATCTTTGTATTTCCATAAATTGATAGTTGGATTTAGACAATTGATTAGATTCAGAATTCATTTCCTTTTTCCAAGGCTGTTCATTGATCATGAGTCTTGTCTTATAATAGTTGTCTTCTTTTTTTGTGATATTAGCAGCCATTGATGTTCAGTGCCTAGATCCCTTAATTTATTAAAGATTTAAAATGATGATGTTCTAGTTCTATTATTCTTCCTTCATTTACTAGCTAGAATACTTCTATAATGAGAAACTTAACCTCATTTATTATTTACTCAGTGGTATTGTTGCTATATAAAAGGTTAGATACTTTTTTTCCCTTTATATCCTGATTTTATATGTATGAGCTCATTGAGTTAAACATACTGACATTTTAAAATATCACATTTATTATTCTTATTGATATGCAAATTATTGCATCTTGGCCAGTGGAAACCTTTTCAGGACTTTTTGGCACAACCCTAGTAGTCTCCAATAACCTCGATATCTGGATGAGACATCCCAAGCTCATCATGTGTATTTCCAGATTTGGCATTTCTCCAAGGAGATTTGATTCCTTAAAGTGGGAAATGGTATTTGGAGATAACATTTGGATGCTAGGAGTGTGTATGTTTACAGAATTGGTCATCATTTCTAACCTGCCAGTGGACAGAATTAGAAAATTTGTGTATGTAAGTGTATGTTTTTATTTAAGATCAAATATGTCATGAGTTTAAACTGATACTTCCAATTCAAATTGAAGACCATAAGGGCAACTTTTTCCCTCTCACATCTTCCTTCCCAAGAATTCCATTTTGTCAAGGACATCAGGGATCTGTAATCCCTGTCCTTTTTTTTCAGACGAGTTGGTTTCTCTGTGCCCTGTGCCCTCTGAGGAGTTACAGAAAAGTTATATTTTATAGATTATCTGGCCTTTGTTCTTTAGGATGACAATAGTGTTTCTTCCAGCTTGACACATTGTTTTTATTTTCTTCTCATCAAGTCTTTTTTGTGTGTGTAAATTTAAATTCATGTCATAATGTCTTTTTTTTTTTGCTTCAATACTACCATCTGAATACCTTTCTCCCATGTATTTTTTTATTCATGTGTATATTCATTTGAAAGTTTATTTAGCTCTACAGTGATCTCTTAGATGATTCTATAATTTGTATTTGAAATCTTTTAAAGTTTAGCATTAAAAGATTATCATTTTAACATAATTTTCAAGTTCATGAATTCTGATTGCTTTACATTTTAGTTCTGATTTTCAAACTAAATATTAGCATATCCCAAGTTTTACTCTACCATTACAGGAATATGTTTTGTTAATATATAATCAAAGGAATGTTAGAGAAACTTTATATAATTTTTTATATTCATCAAGTTTGGTTTTTCTTATTAGCTTTTCACAGACTTGTTAATTCTTTATTACAGAGTATAATCCAAGAGTACAATAAAGTGTGTAATTTTTTATTGCCAGATTTATTATTCATTTGTGCTTATCATTTTAGTGTACTTAGCTAAGTTTAAGGCCACATGAAAATTATTTGCTGAAAATATTATTGTAGTAAGGAGCTGATTTTTATTACCAAGAAATTATTAATATTGATAAAATTTGAAAATATTTAAACCAAGTTGCTTTAGTGTCCCTGTTCTTTTAAAATGTGATACAATAAACAGTTAATGATCACATATTTCTTAGTAATATCCACAATTTATTGAATTGACTTTAAATGTTGTTGTGTTAAATAATTGATATATCATGTTGGAAACAATATTGCATAATTTATCCTAATTTTACCTGCTCATTACTTTCGTGGCCATAAAAAGTGGCTTACTAAATGTTTCTTTTCTTTTTACCTTTATAGGTTATTTTAGTGTCTGCTAATAAATTGACTCGTTATATAGAACCATGTCAGTTAACAGAAGACTTTGGTGGAAGTCTCACTTATGATCACATGGACTGGTTAAATAAGAGGCTGGTTGGTATATTACAATGAGATAAAATGTTATTACATGTAAATAAGATATATTTTGATAACTTCACTGTTTTAATCAACTAAAGTATAATTAAAATGTAGATTGTTTTCCTTTTTATAAAAATTAAATATAATGTATATCATATGATAGTATAATATTTGAAGGCAAATACTTTGGAGTTAGATTCACAAATGTTAGCTATTACTGTTGACATTAGTAGCAGTATTACTAGTTAAAGTTGTAAATCTTCTAGGTAGAACAGAGTAGCATAATTTCCTGGGTGGTAATCTAGTTATATACCATTCTCAGAGAAAATATTTAAACATCAATTTGAATTGGAGAGTAGTTTGGCAGATTGTGGTTTATGATTCTGAAAATGTATATTCTTTGTCAGACTTCTGAATTCTGGTACTCTGTATAATATGGCATTATTTAACCAAACTGCTGGGGACTAAAATACTAAATATATTAACTCCGTTTAGATTATATGCTAATTTTATTGAAAAATAATGAACTTTTGGATATTTCAGAATGGAAAACCAATTCTATTTCCATCATATTTAAACAATGTTTTCAGACAAGTGAATGTCCACTTTATTTTAACCAGACTTGCCCAAATCCCTTTTTAGAAATATTTTAAGAACTCATGTTAAACTTGTAACTAATTTATTTTTATGCTGTATGCTTGTATGTAAAATTCTTTAGCCAATACATGTAACCAGTATGGATTGATAATAAAATAACATAAAGAAATGTTCCATAACTGGAAGTAGAAAATTAAAACTTTTCTAAATAATGTTCATGCAGTTAAAACTATTATGGATGCAGATGTTTCTCAAGGAAACGTAGGAATAAAAATAAACTTGCTGATTGAGGAATAAAAATAATTTCTTAATGTATTTAAATTTTAAGAATTTCTTATCCATTGAAACTATTCATTGTTTTAGGGAGTGGTTGAGTCTTCTCTCCTATACACTATTATGCTCTGACGGTTGAATTGTACTAAGTGACATCCAGAGGGGGAAGGAGAAACCTTCCTAATTCTATTGCTCTTAACTGAAAATCCTTGAGTACATACTAACTTTTAAGATTATTCTTAATATGTTAATAAAATTTCATATTGTAGGTTTTTGAGAAGTTTACAAAGGAATCTACATCGTTATTAGATGAACTTGCTTTGATTAACAATGGAAGTGATAAAGGAAATCAAGAGAAAGAAAGGTAGGTGGCCAGAGTCATGTAATTATACCCTTGCAAAGCTATGATTAACCTATTAAAGAAACCTCTATTGTTAATGGAAGCTAAAAGAACTAAGGTAAGCAAGTCTCCATTCAACAAAAATTGCATACAAAAGTTGAATTAAATATATTTTTTTAATTTTCGAGAATATGCTTTATATGTAAAGTTTACTGATTTGAATAAAGGTTTCTTTACAAAAGACTATTTGATGAATAGTAATAGCTTTACTTTTTTTCTGACACAGTGTAAAATATTCATTGGCAAGGAAATGTTTTCCAAATGAAACAATTTTTTATCTTTTTAGAATTCTACTTTGCTTATAAAGAATATGGAAAAGGTTGCAGCTTGAAATAAATGTAATGTGACCTTATTTAAATACATTAGCACTTAACATGCCTGGCTTATAGAACTCCAGTAACCTTATAAAGTATGTGATACTCATGAGTTCAACTTGGAGAATTTAGTATTTTATGACATTAGATAAAGTAATTGTTCAGTTGTATTATCTAAATGTAACTACTTAGATAAGTTATTTTAATGGGTTTCCATTGAACTTGGTAACCTTCTCAGTTTTCATTTTTCTGTTGGTAGACCAAGTCACTCTCCCAAGGTAAAAAGCATTTCAGGATGCAAATGGATTCTTTCTGATCTCTCAATAACAAAGTGGTCACTAGAACAGTAATTTTTCATTAGGAAATTTAAAAGAATCAGTACTCTTGTCTGTCTCTTTTGAATCTGGCCTTACAAATACAATAGAACCTATAACAAATTCATCTTGATATTCTGTGAATCCAAATATAGTCACATACCAATCAGCTGAGATGATAAGAGGGATATGAGAGGGTCATTGTATAACACCAATTCTTGATTAAAACAAAGTAAAAATGTGAAAACAAATGGTTTGAACGTAAATGTCATTAAAGTTAAACGTTGAGGAACATTACTATTCTATTGGTGCATTATAGAAATGTAAAATGTAAATATGTGTCTGTATATATATGCTATGGCTCAGGAATTGAAAATCTCACACAAGTTACATGATAAAAATTAGCCAAACTTCTATTTCTCACTAGTCTAGCAGAGTAAGTTTGATGTTTCTTAAAGTCCTGTGTCTCAGCATGCTAAAAGGGTGCCTATAGAAAATGAGTTTATGGTCAGAGGTTTTAATGCTGAGAAAGCATTGCAGTAAAAACAAAAACAAAGTGTTTGTTTCCCTAGAACTTCTTGTGTTTATGTTCCAGTGTCACCCCCTTTTTTCCATCTAATATCTTGTTCATTTTGGAAATTATTTTGGGAAAGGTTGGCTCGCATGAATATATGAAGTATTATATAAATCTAGAGGGCCGGTGCATGACATTTGTGCACTGAGGGGGGGATGGCGGTCCCTCTCCCGGCCTGCGCCCTCTCACAGTCCAGGAGCCCTTGGGGGATGTCCACCTGCCAGCTTAGGCAGACATCCCCCGAGGGGTCCTTAGCGCTGCCGCGGAAGTGGGAGAGGCTCCCGCCACCGCCGCTACCCTCACCAGCCATGAGCCCGTCTTCTGGCTGAGCAGCACTCCCCCTGTGGGAGTGCACTAACCACCAGTGTGCATCATAGTGACCAGTCATTCCGCCGTTCGGTCAATTTGCATATTAGGGTTTATTATATAGGATGTTTTATTTGTCAGTCTCTCCTAAAGGAACTCAAAGTGTATTGCTTAGTCTCTAAAATCCCAGATAGTGAAGTCCTCCCCTTGAAAATTTTTATCACCTTTATGTCAGCCCTCAGAAAGTATCAAGGCTAAATAAGGGCCGAATGCCCAGATCAGTTGACAAAAGTGAGAGATTTAGAGCAAGACTTCCCGGTTACAGCAGCAGGGTCCTAGGCTTTGATTTGTCATGTACACGATCTTTCACTTATCTTCTGCTTCCCAAATGTGTTTAATGAAGTCCGTAGTCCAACTCACATGAAGCATAATTAGTACAGGGAAGAGAGTACAATTACAAGGGACACACACACATACACACTGTGTATGAGAATATTTACAGTTCTCAAAGGTTGCTGTGGGTAAGTAAACTTTTGATTTTTGGCAGATGACTACATGCGTTTTTTAATGTTAACATTTCTGGGTTATTACATAGTTAGCAATTTCATTGTGAAACAAATATCCAGTGAAAACTACTAAAATGGATTTATTTTATATATTTGAAATAACATCATAATCCTATATAATAAAAGGCTAATATGCAAATGGACCAAATGGTGGAATTAGTGGTCACTATGACACACACTGACCACCAGGGGGCAGACGCTCAATGCAGGAGCTGCCCCTTGGTGGTAAGTGTGCTCCCACAAGGGGAGCGCTGCTCAGCCAGAAGCTGGGCTCACGGCTGGCGAGCGCTGCGGCGGTGGTGGGAGCCTCTCCCGCCTCCGCTGCAGCGCTAAGGATGTCCGACTGACGGCTTAGGCTTGCTCCCCTAAGCTGGTAGTCGGACATCCCCCAAGGGCTCCCGGACTGCGAGAGGGTGCAGGCTGAGGGACCCCCCTCGAGTGCATGAATTTTGTGCACCAGACCTTTAGTTAATAATAATAAACTATTTTTCTCAGTAGTATATTTTGTGATTTATTACATAGATATTTTTGTGGGGATGAGTATTTAACTCTAATGGGTTTCCTAATGCTTTAGAGAAATTATGGTAGAACAGTATTCCTCAGATTTTCATACTTTGGCTGTTCCTGTTTTAATATGTATATATAAAGGATTTTTTTAAACTAATATGGGTAGAAACACAGCTTAAAAAAAATTACTCTTTTGGTGCTTGCCAGGTCTGTGGATTTAAACTTCCTTCCATCAGTTGATCCTGAAACAGTTCTTCAGACAGGTAAGATGAAAAAACATACTGATCAATAATCATCATAATCCAGTAAACTAATCATATATTGATTGAGTCATGAAATAAACATTGGTTGAGCATGTGTAGCTGGTCCTTGAATAACATAATTTTGTTATAATGTTATAGATGCTGTAGGAACTTAACTCTTATTTATGTCAATTAGCCTATGGTAAAATTGGTTCTATTATATAGTGTTTTGATTAAGTTGGAGAACTATTGATGATTTAAGTGATGAATTACTCTGTATTATGTGGTAGAAACTTAGGGGGAAAATTTTCAAACTGATAATTGATTTAACCGAGCTGTTAATGTACTCTACAATATTAAAAATAATTAGTAATGATAAATTGTTAAATTATCTCTCCCTTGAAATACTTGGGTTTATTTTCTTATCTGTAAAGTGGAGATAAAAATTTCTATTATATGAGGTTGCTATGAGGATTATTGAAAACTTATTCTAACATTGTAATTGTTTGTGGGTGTTTTTTTTTTTTTTTTTTTTTGGTATTTTCTTATTTCATCCTTCTAACAACCCCTTGAGATAATTAGGATTATTTTCTCTATTTTGTACTTAAGGAAGTCAAGGCTTAGAGATATTAAAAAAACTTGCTCAAGATCAAGTAACTATTAAGCTTTATTACCTTAGCACTAAAAATAGGACTAAATCCAAAGCCACAGTCATCTACATAAAAACACTTGGCACCTTGTAATGGTCTTGAACATAGTGTGTGTTCATTGCTGCATGGTATGTACTATATCTATAAATTCATAAAAGCCATTATGATCAGAATACATTTATCTTGTTACTTTGACAATTCCCTTAATGTTTTCCTTGTGGATTCCATTTCTGTTAGAGAAGCAGCACCACATAATGATTTCAAAGGCAATACTTTGAAACCAAACTGCTCAGGTCCCAACTCTGATATTACTAGTTGTATAACCTACATAATAAGTTACTTAACTTTTTCATGCCTCAGTTTCCCATTTTAAATTGGGATGATAACAGTGCCTACACTTCACTGGGTTGTGGTAAAGGATAAATGAGATAACATGTAAAGTGCTATGAGAACAGTGCCTGGTACACAGCAGAATTAGAATTATGAGCTATTACTAGAAAATACATTAGAAATAAAATTAAGGTATTATTATTTAAAAGAACTTCAATGTGTTCTAGAATCTGTGAAACAACTACTAGAAATATTTGGGCTGCAATACAGTATTGCTCTAGATTTGAAACTTAATTCTTTGTTTATGTGCCACTAAGTCCTTTATTATATGCTATTTACTCTTAAAACAGAGAGAGTATAAAATAGAGAAGTTTAGAACAATCTTGGATATTTTTTAGAAATTGGGAATACCTCCAAATCAAATTAGAAGTTTTGTTTCTATATATTAAAAGCCATTTAAATTTAGGACATGTTCCTGAATAAAGGTGAAAACAAAAGAATTTAAATATCTGCATTTTTTTTTTTGACCACTAAATAATAGTTGGAATAGTAGTATCCCGGAAAAACAATTTGTTAATTTGTTTACTTTTGAAATTGTTAGGATACTTACATCTTTAGATGTTGCACATTCTGCATTTCTAATTTCTCAGGAATGAGCAGCTTTTCTTTATTAGATTGCAGTAATTGAATAACATTGGATATTCTTTGGCCTCTCGTGATTCCTACTAATATACTGTGGCGAGTCCTATAAATAAAGGTTGTTTATATATTATTTTGTACCAATAATAAAAACTTGCCACCTTTACTGCAATCATACATTTGTTACACCGTCAACTTTTCTTTTAGGAGCTATAATTAAGGGTATGGATTAATACTACAATCATACAACATATTGCTTAGTATTGATTAGTACCATCAGACAGAAATTCCAGAGTGTAATTGTATTCACAGGAAAAGAGGATTGGTTGGTATAGTATTCTGAGCAATGAATCCACCAATAAGATGAATATGATAAATATAGATAAAATATATCATAAAATTATTATACAGTATTGCATATTTAGAATATATACTCATGATATATGAAATAGCATATAAATATACTATGTTGTATATATGTACATATATGCAGTTTTCTATTTTTATATAAATTTTAAAATTACATGTGAGTACTTAAGACCTGTTAGGTAGATAGACATAAGGTAGATAGGCTCTAAAAATAAGGGGCTAGAATTGAGAAGAATTGTATTTCTTTATGGATATTAATTATAAGTATCTTTTATCCATAAAGGGCATGAATTGTTATCCGAATTACAGCAGCGTCGATTTAATGGCTCAGATGGAGGAGTGTCATGGTCTCCTATGGATGATGAACTGCTTGCACAGCCACAGGTTATGAAATTATTAGATTCACTGAGAGAGCAATATACCCGTTACCAGGAAGTTTGTAGACAACGTAGTAAGCGTACACAACTAGAAGAGATTCAACAGAAGGTGATGCAGGTAGGTGTCTGATTTGAATATATTTAACTCTTTTTATTTATCAATGTTGTGTTTTTTAAAAATAATTTCTACTCTGTGACTGATTTTATGCCAGGCATTATTTATACTATATGGAGAACGTTAGACATCAAATCAAACTTAACTTTTAAGTTATGTATATTTTTTTACAAATAGTATTTGTATTAAGAATATATTTTTTTCTACAGTGATGACATTGAGCATTCAGTTCATGCTATCAGAATGAACTTCAAAAATAACTAGATGGAAACATCTGTGGTCTCTGCATTCTTATCCTAAATAATAAAAGGCTAATATGCAAATCAACCAAATGGCAGACCAGTCGCTATGACGCACACTGACCACCAGGGGGCAGACACTCAACGCAGAAGCTGCCCCCTGGTGGTCAGTGCACTCCCATAGGGGGAGCGCCACTGAGCCAGAAGCCCGGCCCTTGGCTGGCAAACGCAGCAGCGGTGGTGGGAGCCTCTTCCGCCTTTGCTCCAGGTGGGCAGTAAGGAGTGAGGGGTCCTGGACTGCAAGAGGGATGTCTGACTGCCGGCTTAGGCCCGATCCCCGGGGGACATCCCCCAAGGGGTCCTGGACTGCGAGAGGGTGCAGGCTGGGCTGAGGGACCTGACCTCCCACCCTACCCCCCAGTGCGTGAATCTCGTGCACCGGGCCTCTAGTAATAGATAACATTGTAATATTGATATTTGACTTTTTAATAATTTGTTAGTGTTTTGTTAATTTGAGCATTTAGTTTCTCTATCTGAGTGAAGTGATAAAATGTAATATAAGTAATTATAATATTAAATTTTATTATTTGAAACTGATATAAAATTTTAAGTGTATTTAATTTTTATAACTTTTTGGTTCCTTTTATATTTAAAAAATCAATGCTAAGGAAGATATTTCTGTTATTTAAACTACATTCTGAATTTTCATATTGAATTATTAAGAGATAAATCTTAAAATATTTTATTCAAAAATTCAGATTAGAAATGTTTTTTATTACATTTATTAGGTAATTATTTATGAAGTGCTTACTATATAGGATATAAAGGTACACTTGCCTTTTGCTGTCATTAAACTTAAGGGGAGAGAATGTTAAGTGTCACAGGGGCATGACTGAAGTGCTAAGGGTATTTATAGGAGGGATTATTCCTCAGGTTGCAGGTAATCTAGGAAAATTTAGTGGAGTAAGTGGAATTTGAGCTTGTCCTCCAAGCATGTGTGTGACATCTTTTAAACCGGCATCTCCTTTTGGTTTAAAAGAATTTGGCATTTTGTGAAGGATAAAGAACAGCATGAATAAGTAATAGCAGCATGAAAGCCCAAGCTCCATTAAAGAAAAAGGAAGCAGTACAGCACTGTGAGAAATTTTTGGCTTTTGAATCATAGAGCAAAATAGTTCAGAGAGCATGTTCTGAATCCCAATTCTTCTATTTTTTTTTGGTGTGTGATCATGGCTATATTATTTAGCCACCTGAAACTTCATCTAACTTCCTTTTTTTCTTTTTTCCCTTTCTCTATTTTTCTCCCATAGTTTTTTCATTACTGAAACAGGAATAATAAGTCCACTTTGAAAGGTTTGCTGAAAGAACCCAGTACTTGATTAGTGGCAGCTTTTATATATATTTCCATTGAATTAGACTCTAGTCTAGAAGTATACTTTAGTTGTTGGCATACTTTTTCTGTAAAAGGCCAAATAGTGAATGTTTTGGCTTTGTGGATCAATTTTTCTTGTAGTTATGGCTATTTAACCTCCCTTTGTAATCCGTAGACATTATGTAAATGAATGTGTATGTGTGTGCTCCAGTGAAGTTTTATTTACAAAAACAATGGTTGGCCACAATTGGCCTTTAGTTGTTGACCTCTGACCAGATCATCAGGATGTCATGGGTACAAAAGCTTGAAAGGAAGGAAGGAGCTGGATCATGGAAGATCTTGAATTCCAGGCAAAAGGATTTAGGTTTTATCTCATGATAACCAAACCAAAGATTGCTGAACATAAATTAATTATACTAATATGTAACTTTTTCTATGTAATATATTTGTAAGTTAAAGATAGCTTGTATTAAATCCAGTTAAAATTAGCCAAGTAGCTTGAGAGTACTGTAGTCCCCTATGTCTGTGAGGGGTACATATCAAGACCCCCAGTGGATGCCTGAAATCACGAAGAATACCTAAATTTGTATCTGCTATGTTTTTTCTCTATATGTACATACATTTTCACTTAAAGGAAACACTTTATGGCTTCTTTTTGGCCTATCCAAATAGCCAGCATCACTACTCTTGCAATTTGTGGCCACTGTTAAATAAAATAATGGTTCCTTGGACACAGCACTGTGATACTGTGATAGTCTGCCTGATAACTGAGAAGAAGGCTAAGTGATTAATGGGTAGATAGCATATCTAGTATGGATATGTTGGATAGAGGAATGATTCACTTCCTGGCTGGACAGTGCAAGATTTTATCACACTACTCAGAACAGCATGCAATTTCAACTTATGAATTGTTTATTTCTGAAATGTTTTCATTTAAATGATGGGACTGCAGTAAGGGGGTATCTTGGAATACTGTAATGATGGAATAACAGTGGTATACAAGTCACCCAGGTAATCTGCGTTCACCCTCTTCTGCCACTTTCAAGTTGGGAATGAACTGTAACTACTCAATGCTGTAGCTTTCTTCTTAGTAAACTGAGCATAACATTAACAGTACTAATATGACCCACTTAATGCAGTGTCACAAGGATTAAAGAAGATAATTGTAATAATAAAATGTGTAGTGTTTGGCACATAATGAGTTTTCTATTAATATCAATTATTTGCTCACTCATTCAAATGTGAATGTGTATATCAGTGTGACACTGTGGTGGTGGAATACAATGGTGAGTAAAATAGACAAAGTTCCCACCTTTACAGAGCATAATCCTATATAATAAAAGCGTAATATGCAAATCAACCGACAGGTCACTATGACACACACTGACCACCAGGAGGCAGACGCTCAACGCAGTAGCTGCCCCCTGGTGGTCAGTGCGCTCCCACAGGGGGAGCACCGCTCAGCCAGAAGCTGGGCTCACGGCTGGTGAGCGCAGTGGCAGTGGCAGGAGCCTCTCCCGCCTCCGCTGCAGGCGGGCAGTAAGGAGTGAGGGGTCCTGGACTGCAAGAGCCCTAGACTGCAAGAGGGGTGTCTGACTGCCGGCAGGAGGACATCCCCTGAGGGGTCCCGGACTACAAGAGGGTGCAGCTTCCCCGCCCCAGTGCACAAATCTTGTACCCTGGGCTTCTAGTTAGATAATAACACAAACAGTTGTAAAATTGCAACTATAAAGAAGAGTGGTGGGAGTAAGGGTGAGAAAGAACATATCAGAGATGAATCATTTTTATGGCTTGCAAAACTTAATGGATGGTAGTGGTGTCCAATTATGTTTGGCTTTAAGTGTGGGTGGAAAAGGGTGTAGAGAATCATGATATTGGGTTTAGATATGTTGAGTTTGAGGTGACTTTGTAGAAGGGTATTCCCAAATAGCTCCAAAAATCAGAGAAGTCTGGGCTGGTAATATATTTGTTTGTTATTTATATATGAATGATAATCAAAGGCAATGATATGGATGAGAATTGCCCAAGTAAAGAGCTGAGAGAACGTGAGAAGTGGGCTTGTTAACTAAGCTAAGAGAAACTCCAGAACGCAGTGAGAAGGCAGTGAATGACTGGCCGGAGATGGAGAAGAGAAGCGTGAAGAGGGAGCCAAGGGAAGAAAGCGCTTCAGGAAAGGATTTGGGAACCCTATCAAATGCTGCTGAAAAACTGAAAAAGAGTAAGACTTCACATGTTGGTTAGATGTACAAGATGGAGATAATTGGTGAACCCAGGGCATGAATGGCACGGCCAGAAGCACACACATGAATTCAGGAATGGGCAAGGTGTGATGAAGGACACTGAGTACAGGTGACTGAGAATTTTGTGTTTGAAGGAAAGATGAGCGATAGACCAGTCCCTTACGTGGTAGAATAGAGGTTGTAATAGTTTACGAGGGCTGCTGCAATGAAGTGCTGCATACTGGGCGCTTACACACCAGAAATATTTTCTCACAGTTGTGGAGGCTAAACGTCCACGATCCAGGTGTTAGCAGGATTGATTCCTTCTGAGGACAGTGAGGGAAGGATCTGTTCTAGGTCTCTCCTAGGCTTGTCCATGACCATCTTCTCCCTGTATCTTCAAATCATTTTCCTCTTTATCTGTGTCCACATTTCCTCTCCTTTTAAGGACACCTGTCATTAGATTATGACGCATCCTAATAACCTCATTTTAACTTAATTGTTTCTTTAAAGGCCCTATCTTTAAATAAATATGGTTACATTCTGAACGACTGAGAGTTAGAACCAGAAAGATTTTGGTTGGGGGGGGGGGGCACAATTCAGCTTAATAGGGGTCAAGTGTAGTGTTTTTTTAAAATTAATACTATAGAAACTGTAAGAGGTTTAAAGCCTAGTGGGATTTATCAGTTTGGAGAGAGGAGTTGAATATACAAAAGAGAAAAAATAATTAATAGTATCAAGTTCCTGACAAGATGGAAGTGAATGAACTGGAAAACAGTTGAAGAGATTAGCTTTAGAATGAAGAGGGAGAACTCCCCCATTGTAACAGGAGGGATGATTGTGGGATGAATCTGGAGGTGCTTTCATGTATAAGAGGCATCAGGAAGATGGAGTTCCTGTGTGATGTGTTCTCTTTTTTTGTAAAGTAAGAGACAAAGATCATCTGCTTAGTGGTGTAGGTTGGAGGCAGGGTAGTGGGGGTGTTGAAGAGGAATAGAGGTTTAAATGAAGTGAAGATGATTCAGAAATTTTTTTTGTGGGGATTGGAAGAGTAAAATTACTCCAGAAGTGTGGTTCTATTTTCAGATAGTGTTAATATTGAATTTATGGGGGACCATTTCTGGCCTGTTGTATGACCCTACCTATTTGTGGCTGGCTATTGAGATAGAGCACAGAGATAGGATTCATCCAGCATTTGTGCTTTGCGACGTGGCTGATCAATGGGTAGGATAAAAAGAAAGAGGGGCAAAGGAGTTAATGTATTGCCAAATGCATTTTTGAAATATTGGACCAGCTCAAGTAGATAATAAAGAAACTAAAGAAGGGTGATGATGATAATATTCATAATGGTGGTGATGATGGTAACAAGATTATTGTTAAAAACAAAATTCATTACAATTCTGTTTTATGAATATTACATGTAGATTGGTTACAACATTAATATTCATCCTCTAATGGTCCTGCAGTTTTTCACAGGTCACATTTTAGAGAAAGATCTATTTCTCTTGTCAAAATGATTACTTAAGTTTAACTAAATAGTAACGTATATTGGTCATGTCAGCACACACAGAGCATAAACATAATGTCTTCAGTCTTGCAAATTTGAGGAAAATGAAAATTTTTTGTTATATGAAGATAATCATAAAGTTGACTATCTGCTCTTATGTTAAATTAGTGAAAATTGAATTTTTCCAAATTTCTTTGTTGACTTATCCCTGAAAACATAATGAAATAGTAATCAATAGCTCTAATAAATAAACTACCTAATAGTGTTAACCGTTACAGTTACCAGTCACTTATTCCCCATCGTTCATACGGGTAGCATCAGCCTTCATGTGTTATGCAGCGGCTCTCCATGCTGCTGCTACATATAAAAATTAGACTTCACATACTTCTAGGTAGGAGACAGTACCACTTCACAGAAATATACTATCAAGATTCTAATTTATTGCAGCAGTAATTATTGCCAGCATTGCAAATGTTATTTCTAGAGTCATCCATGTGCTTTTTCCTGTTTGTAGAAAGGAACCATAGAGGCTAAATAGGATACCTTCTGAGTTGCATATGGATATAGCTGGAGGCTATGTACCCGGTTCCTCATATTCTTTCCCTGGGTCAGTTGCTTGACATTTGCTTGATATGCCTTTTGCATGATGTGACCTCACATACTTCCAGATATTCTCTCATACATTCTTTAGAAATTAGCCTGGTCATGAAAGAATGGTGTACACTCACATGCATTTTTGACCTTTGCATATATTTATCATGGTAGATATTAAAAATACATCTCCAATCCAAGGTTATTATTTTGCATATACATATAACCATTTGACAAGTCACACTGATATAGATTGGGCATGGAACTGCTTTTGCAGTAAGTTAATACTCAGATTGACTGAGCAAGATGCCCTGATTGAACTTATTTTATAACCTAGTTTGGTAAAGCATCATTGTTAAATAAGTTTGTTTACTGGGGCATCAACCTCAGTTTGCATCATTTTTATTAGAAATAGTCATACAGTTACTGATGTTGTATCCTAAGGGAAATCTTAGTATACATTAAAACTAGTAACTGGCTTGTTGTGCTTTTTTGTTTTTTTTCCAAGATGCCTTTGCTCTTTGAAAGTTCCATGTCAGTGAATTGTTTTCCCCTACTTATGATTTATGTATGGTAACCTGCTTCTTTTGTTTCTAGCATATTCTAAAAGCTAAGTTTAAATGATTAAATAATATCTTCAATTTTTAAAAGTAATGTGTAATACATTATTAATTCATTAAATATTTCTGAGATGCTTTTATTCCATCTTTATTTTTAGAATTTAGACAGTTCTAGTGAAATAATTGATTATATTAATTGCTGAAAGCTATTTTATGTCTGTTGCAATATCCCATATTTGTATTACATGGTAATAAATGAGAACAATACAGATTTAGAAAATATGTTAAATATAACTAGAAAATGCTACATATATCCTATATAATAAAAGCCTAAGTGTCTGTTCATCCATTCAACCAATCAGAGTATAATATGCTAATGGCAGGTAAGCACTTGAGAGCCAGCACTCCTGGATTGTGAGAGGGATCGCAGGGTGCAGGCTGGGCTGAGGGACACCCCCCCCCCATGCACGAATTTCGTGCACCAGGCCTCTAGTATGCTAATGATATGCTAAGGTCACTCAACCACTCGCTGTGACGTGCACTGACCACCAGGGGACAGACAGTTGTCCGGTTGACCAGTCGCTATGAGGTGCACTAACCACCAGGGAACAGACACTCCGACCAGTAGGTTAGCTTGCTGCTGGGGTCCGACTGATCAGGACTGAGTGAGAAGGGCCAGACATGCCCTGGAGCCCTCTCGCAGTCCCTCCCCAGCTGGCCAACCTCCCGCGTCCCTCCCCAGCCCTGATCATGCACCGGTAGGGTCCCTCGGCCTGGCCTGTGCCCTCTTGCAATCCGGGACCCCTCAGAGAGCTGGTTTCAGCCCAGTCCCGCTCAATGAAGGAGCTACCCTATGGTGGTCAGTGTGCTCCCACAGGGGGAGTGCCGCTCAGCCAGAAGCCAGGCTCACAGCTGGCGAGCACAGTGGTGGTGGCGGTGGCAGGAGCCTCTCCTAAGCCGGGAGTCGGACACCCCCTGAGGGCTCCCAGACTATGAGAGGGTGCAGGCCAGGCTGCAGGGACCCCCCTCCTTCCTGCCCCCCAGTGCATGAATCTTGTGCACCGGGCCTCTTAAGTATATATATAAAATGCTAAATATAAAAATGTTATATATGTAATGTTTACCATGGAATTACTTAGAACTGGTGGAAATTGGAAACATTCTACATGCTTAGCAATAGAAAATTGGGTCTTGAAATCAGTTATTTGAGGCAGTACATTACTTACATCGTTCTTCATAAGGATGGATAGGTTGATTGGTTGGTTGCTTGCTTGGACAGAAGTGTGAGAGGGAGGGAGGAAGGCAGGCAAGCAAGGAAGTCATCCTTAAAAAAGGTTTGCAAGCATTTAAAATTATAGCTATAGCCCCATGAAAAACCATACTATATAATAAAAGGATAATATGCAAATTGACCCTCACTCCATCAAGCCGTCACAAGATGGTTGTGCCCACAGCGGAGGCGGGGTTTCCATAATGAGCCGTAACAAGCAATCAGCAGGGACCTGAGGCTGCGTGGCACCGGGGTGGGGAACTGAGGCCGTTCCCCCCACCCGGTGGGGCTTGATGGGGCACCTCAGGTCGCACGCCCCCCTACCCAGCAGGGCTTGACGGGGGTGTGGCCGGCGGGGTCTGGATCTCGCCAAATGGGGATGGAGCCGGCCTAGTCTGGGTCTAGCGCTATTTTGAGGTGCACGTGGGTGGGCAGGGACTTGACTCTGGGCCCTGTGGCATGCCCCAGACTCTGACTGGAGGAAGATTTTCATATACATTTTACTAATTTTCTTACATCTGACACTAATATTATAGAGAAAGGGCAAATAGCAATATTAAAATATTTCCTCTAATTAATTCCCTTTTAATGAGCACAAATTTTGTGCACTGGGATAATAGTATAATTTAATGTTAAGTGAAAAACAGGATAGAAATTACTTTGAGAATTGGCTGTAGCACTTAAATCTGGAGCATCATATGGAAACTATGCATATAAAAAATTAATGGAAGGAAATATACTAGTACATGATTTTTTTCCTATAACGTGGCACATTTTTAAAAATCAGAAGGATGAAAGTTTATTAAAAAATTACATGAGCTGTTAGATTTTAAAATGAATGTGTTTTAACCTGGTAGTAACAGAAATGTACTATGGGTCTGTGATACTTGGTTATAAAGTTCTAAGGTAAACCTTCCTGTCCATTGCATCTATAGTGTCATGCTTCAGAGACACCCTTATTCACTTCTTGGGAGCTGTCCTAAGTTTAGATTTAGGGCATAACCATACATCTATTGTTGAATTCCTTATTCTAATTTAGTAACAGATAAATCTTGATAATATTCTTTTTTTTCTGTTAAAATTACTTCACTGTGTCTATGTGGATTCAGAGAACCCACAAACCTGATAAAGACTTGGAATGTCAAGTATGTTACTAGACAACATTGCTTATAATAAAAAATATTCTGGATGGCCCTGGCCAGGTAGCTCAGTTGATTAGAGTGTTGTCCTGATACTCCAAGGTTGTGGGTTCAATCCACTGTCAGGGTACATATAAGAATCAACCAATGAATGAATGAATAAATGGACAACAAATCCATGTTTCTTTCTCTCCCTCTCCCTCAAATCAGTAATTAAAAATTTTTAAAAATTCCTGGATCTGGATTGGGAAAACTACCAATACTCTATGGAACACTTAACTTTGGGCATCCTTGAGTTCATTGACTTCTATAACAGGCATGACCCAGTGGGGTATGAAGTTTTTCTTCTGTAACTGTCCCATATATATTTCATCTTCTTATACCTGAACTCTTGGACCGCTTCAGGGACTCAGCCAAAGAGAATTTCCCAATCCTGCTCTTTTGGCAAACTAGTCCCCACCCTATGTCCTTCTGAGTAGATCAGTGTCATTGGAACTTAAAATGACCTTGTGTGTCTGAATAATTTGTTGATCCTAAGAAGACCCCTAGAGGGTATTGTAGTGGTATAATTCTATAGTTTTTTTTTAAATATATTTTTTTATTGATTTCAGAGAGGGAGAGAGAGAGAAACATTAATGATGAGAGTCATTGATAGGCTGCCTCCTGCATGCCCCCTGGGGATGGAGCCTACAACCAAGGGATGGAGCCTACAACCAAGACATATGCCCTGACTGGCATGGCTAGGCTCTACAGTTAGTTTTTAACTTTCTTTTCAAAGTAAGAAAAATAGTATTTTAACTTTATATTAGTTAATTCATTCAGTTTTATCAATGCCTTGGGAAGAATATTAGACAGGACAGACACATAGCTTTTAGTCCTAGTTTTTCAATAATGGATTATGTTACCTTGGACAAGTCACTTAGTCTCTCTGAAACACAGTTTTCTTAAAGTGTTAGATAATGTGACCAATATCATATCTGATTTCCCTTCCAACTCTAAATCCCATAGTTCTCTGAAGTTCTTATTATAAGTTATTTTTTAATCCTTTTATTTTTGTCGGAACCTTCTAGATTTCTTTGATCCTGGCAGATGATCAGAATGAATATGAAGTGCCTATGCATTAGAATTTAAAGAATTTAGATGAAAAATACTGGAGGAACTTTGGGAAGGGAAAACCAGTTAGAATGTGAAAGCTTGAAGAGCTTTTAATTACTTTAAAATTTCATCTCAACTCCCTTTTACAGGTTGTGAACTGGCTTGAAGGACCTGGATCAGAACAACTGAGAGCCCAGTGGGGGATTGGAGATTCCATTCGGGCTTCGCAGGCTCTACAACAGAAGCACGAAGAGATCGAGAGCCAGCACAGTGTGAGAGACTTTTCTTCCTCTGCGTGTTACAGTGCTGTTCTTAATGTGCTAATTAGTAGCATGTGTGATGCTAAGTGATAAGTTTCTGTGAACTTTGGTATAGGAGTGTAAACATACAGTATGTGTACTGTTTAGAGGCCATAAAGGACATTTTGACCTCTTGGTACATAATCATTTGAGGTTTGGCTGTGGTTTTTATCTCCAGTCCAGCTTAATAACATATTTTTATAGAGACACAATTCATGTGACAGAAACTACAGTGACAGAAGAAAGAATGATAGTACAAAAATAGGACTTTCATTTATAGTCCCTGAGATAGAAACTGTGATTCTTAAGGTCATGAGCTGATAATTATTGAAGCTGCATGGTGCGCGGGGTTTCATTGTAGAGTTAACTCTTGAACAGTGAGGGGCTTAGGGGCGTGGACCCCCGCTTCCCCTCCCTTACTGTTGAAAATCCACATGTAACTTTAACCCCACCAAAATTTACTAATAGTCTACTGTTGACTGGAAACCTTACCAATAACATAAATAGTCGATTAACACACATTTTATATATCTATTAATATTGTATTACAATAAAGTAAGCTAGAGAAAAGAAAATGTTTATTAAGAAAATCATAAGAGAAAATACACTTACAGTATTTATTGAAAAAAAAATCCATGTATAAGTGGACCCATGCAATTCAAACCCTATGTTGTTGAAGGGCCAACTACTTTCTACTTTTGAATAGACTTGAAATTTTTCATTCTAAAAGGTTTGCAAAAGAGAATTGCACCATTTTCACCAATAGATGGCACTGCGTTTCACCTTGAGAATAGGTTGATGCCGGATGAATATATTAGCTTATGATGAGATAGTCTAATATTTTATTAAAAGCTTTCTTTTCTCTTTGTAAATAAAAGTGAACACTTTAAAACATGTATTGGAATTGTTCAAGTCTTATGAAAGTCAAATTTCTAGTATATTGATTGGTTAATAGGAGTAGAATTTGGAGACTTTTAACATACCATTTTTGTTTTAAAACACTTTGTCAAGTATTAAGTTTTAGATTCTTCCTAAAAGCATAATTCACAAATAAAGCTAAAAATAAATTTATTAGCTGAGAATGGATTTATATATATTTTTAAAGATCACTGGCTATTGTATGGAGAACAGGGAGTAGAGACAAAAAATGAAATAGGAAGGCAGGAGGCTAACAGAATGGAGGCAGGATAAGTAATGAGAAATTGTCAGATTCATGGGGTAAGCCAGCAAGACTTGCTCTTGGAAGAAGAATCACATGTTTGTCTTTAGCAACTATTAAGTGGGGAAGACTGGGAGAGAAGCAGGTTGGGAGGCTGGAAACCAGCATCTTTTGGAACAAGTTAAGTTTGGATATCTAAAAGTCGCCTGAATGAAGATCGTTAGTAGACGGTTGGGTATCAGTGTGTTCAGTTCAGGAGTGGGGTCAGGCTTTGGGAGTTGTAAGCCTATTAGTGTTATTTAAAGGCATGGGGCTATATGAAATCATCCAAACCCGTTGAGTATTGATTTAGAAGCAAAAAGCCTTTGGACACCCATGTCACTCCTAAATTTAAAGGGCAAGAGAGGAAGGAGAGCCTGTGGAGGAGGCCAAAAGGAGCTGTGTGTCTCAGGAAATAAGAAAAAGGCATTTCAAGGAGGAGGAATTGGTTGTCTTTGTCACATGCAGCTGAGAAGTCCAGTAAGATAGACTGATAATTTGACAAGAGTGGGGAGTACAAAATTCTGATCAGAGTAGATTAAAAAGAGAACAGGAAATAATAGAATAAGTATAGAGAACTCCTTTCAGGGGGGATTTGTGAATTTTTTATATGGAGCTTTCTATATAACAAAATGCACATATTTTGAGTATATGTTTTTTTAAATTAATAAATCTTTATTGTTCAGATAATTACAATTGTTTCTCCTTTTTCCCCCCATAGCTCCCCTCCACCTGGTTCCCACCCCACCCTTTGCCCTTACCTCCCCCCACACTGTCCTCATCCATAGGTGTACGATTTTTGTCCAGTCTCTTCCTGCACCCCCCATACCCCTTTCCCCCTGAGAATTAGCAGTCCACTCCCTTTCTATGCCCCTGATTCTATTCACCAGTTTATTCTGTTCCTCAGATTTTTAATTCACTTGATTTTTTAGGTTCACTTGTTGATAGATATGTATTTGTTGTTCATAATTTTTATCTTTACTTTTTTCTTCTTCCTCTTCTTAAAGAATACCTTTCAGCATTTCATATAATACTGGTTTGGTGGTGATGAGCTCCTTTAGCTTTTTCTTATCTGTGAAGCTCTTTATCTGCCCTTCAATTCTGAATAATAGCTTTGCTGGGTAGAGTAGTCTTGGTTGTAGGTTCTTGCTATTCATCACTTTGAATATTTCTTGCCACTCCCATCTGGCCTGCATCGTTTCTGTTGAGAAATCAGCTGACAGTCGTATGGGTGCTCCCTTGTAGGTAACTAACTGTTTTTCTCTTGCTGCTTTTAATATTCTCTCTTTGTCTTTTGCTCTTGGCATTTTAATTATGATGTGTCTTGGTGTGGTCCTCTTTGGATTCCTTTTGTTTGGGGTTCTGTGCGCTTCCTGGACTTGTAAGTCTTATTTCTTTCACCAGGTCGGGAAAGTTTTCCGTCCTTATTTCTTCCAATAGGTTTTCAGTATCTTGCTCTCTGTCTTCTTCTGGCATCCCCATAATTCTGATGTTGGTATGCTTGAAGTTGTCCCAGAGGCTTCTTACACTATCTTCAACTTCTTGGATTCTTTTTTTCTTTTTTTTTGCTTTTCCGGTTGAGTGTTTTTTGCTTCTTTGTATTTCAAATCTTTGACTTGATTGTTGCGTTCCTCTAGTCTGCTGTTGGGTCTCTGTATAATATTTTTTATTTCAGTCAGTGTATGCTTAATTTCTAGTTGGTCCTTTTTCATATCTTTGAGGGTCTCATTATATTTATCGGCCTTTTCTAGGATATTCTTGAAAAGCCTTATAACCGTGGTTTTGAATTCTATATCCAGTCGTTTGTTTTCCTCCATTTCTTTCGTTTGTGATCTGTTTCTTCGTCTCCCCATTTTTCACTGCTTCCCTGAGTTGGTAGGGTAGCTTTGTGTGCTAGGTTTCCTACATGGCCCAGTGGGTCGGCCCCCCAGTTAACCTGAGGTGGACACTCTTGGTGCACCCCTTTGTGGACTGTGTGTACAGCCTTGTTGTAGTTAAGTCTTGATTGTTGTTGGTATCACTGGGAGGAATTGACCTGCAGGCCAGTTGGCTGTGAGGATCAGCTGTGTCTACACTGGGAGATTTTCGGTGCTGGAGACAGCCTTATAGGATTAGACTTGCCAGATTGCAAAGGCCTCTGTGCTCAGCTTGGAAGGGGTGGAGTCTCAGGGCGGAGCAGACAGTCTTGGCTTCCCGTCAGCCCTGCCCTTGCGCGCGAGTCTCCAGAACTCTGCCTTCTGCGGTTCCCGAGTTTCTGCCTTACAGTCCAGATTCCCCCCCGTAAGAGCGTGGGTCCCCAGGGGCTCGCCCAGAACTGCGGTTCAGTGCAGTCGGAACTGGGGTTCAGTGCAGTTAGGAGCTTCCGACTCCCTTCCGCTAGGGAATGCCTGCGGCAACCTCCACAGTCAGTCTTTGTGCGCACTCGTGCCTCCAGACCCCTGCCGCTGTGGCTCCCCTGAATCTCTGAGTCTCCAAGTGCCTTCCTCTCTACCTGACAGTCCAAACTCCCCCTGTATGAGCCTGGGTCCACAGGGTTTCGCCCGGAACTGAGGTTCCGTGCAGTCGGAACTGAGGTTCAGTGCGGTCAGGGGCTTCCTTCCCCCTTCCGCCAGAGAAAGCCAGCCAGGCACTCCGCCACCCTTCCTCTCTGTGCACGCGTGTCTCCGTACCTCAGCTCTTTGCCGCTCCTTCTCTGTGAGCTTTTCTCTTTCCTTCTAGTTGTAGAATTTCCACTCAGCCAGCCTTCCTGTGGTTCTGGATGGTGTTCGTTCTGTCTTTTAGTTGTAGTTTTAAAATTGTTGTGCAGGGCAGCAGTTTAGGTGCTTACCTATGCCGCCATCTTGGTTTCTCCTATGTTTTGTTTTTTAATATAAGATATGTTATTTGTATGCTAATGGAAATAATGTAATTGAAAAAGAAGACAATGATGGGAAAGAAAGAAAGAAAGAAAGAAAGAAAGAAAGAAAGAAAGAAAGAAAGAAAGAAGATAATTCCAAGAGCAAAGCCTTGTAAAGGCAACAGAGGATAGCACATAGCACACAAGTGAAGTGGCTGGCCTTAGGAGCAGAGACAGTTCATTCAGATTACAGTTGGAAGGGCAAAGTATAAGGTTACAGGGAAGGTCATAGATTTTTTGATGAGATGAGAGAGTTGTCATCTGATTGCTGCCTTGTGAGCTAAGAAGTTAGATTTTTGGTTTAGAGTAGTAAAGAGATGCAAAGGAAGTTGAAGATTTAAGGAGTAAAAAAGATAGTCATGAGAATGGGAAAGTGAATTGACTAGAGAAATTAATAGAATTGCTAAAGGCCCATTTAGTAATAACTTTTAAGATACCTATCCATATAATTTTTATTTAGCCATATTCACCTTCTCTCCTGGAAGTACAGTAGGCAAGGACAGCAGGTCTTAGGTCTGACAGGTGAATCTGAGGGAAGAAAGGAGAGCCCTCTGGTCAGAGATAGAAGTGAGGACACAGGGCTCTTGAGTGCTGGACAGTGAAACATACTGAGGTGAACAGATTGGTAGACCCTATAGGTTTGTAGGTGTGAGCATTCTAAAGGATGTGAATTGGAGAGTCAGTAGCTGGTGGTCAGAGAAGGGGATTCTGTAAATTGAGATTTGGGGAGCTGTTATATAATGACAGGATTTTATGTCCATTTGAGTGGGTAGCTGAGGCCAGATGAGGACAGAATAGTTAGAAATGAAGGAGGGAGTCAAGGAACTGGGAGTTCAGTGTTGGGTAAATGCCTACGTGGTGGAAGTCAGTAAGAAAGCTGATGCTGAGAGGAAGGCAGTGACCTTTACTAAACTCCCTGGATGAGGGCATGCAACAGGAAAGGTTGGAAAGATGTAATCTGACAGCATGCATTTCAAAGGAGATGTGTTTTTTGAGAGAAGAGGGAGAAGAAATGGTCTGGAAATAGTAATGGGGCCTGAGGCAGCCATCCCTCCACTCCACCTCTAGGATTGTGGTATGTCAACTGTGAAAACAAAAACAGCAATTAGTTAGGAGGGCTGCAGGGCTAACTGCTTTTTCTGAGGGTGGACAGGTGTCAGTAAAGCAAGAAAGAAGGAAACAGAGGCCAGGATGAGGCTATAGGAGATTTTGTTCTTGTCAGGAGTAAGTTCCAGGGATTGCAGTGGAAGGATTTGAGGGTTGGGGGCTTTTCTTCTTAATTTAAATGATTTTGCCTAAGAAAATTCTTTTGTTTATTACTTAGAATATATATGGAGAAATTATAAAATGTCATGTAGGTCTCCATAAACTAATTTTATCCTTAATTTACTTTACAATGTTTCTATTATAGGAATGGTTCGCAGTGTATGTGGAACTTAATCAGCAAATTGCAGCACTCTTAAATGCTGGGGATGAGGAAGATCTTGTGGAGCTGAAGTCCCTGCAGCAACAACTTAGTGATGTTTGCTATCGACAGGCCAGTCAACTGGAATTTAGGCAAAATCTCTTACAAGCAGCCCTTGAATTTCATGGGGTTGCCCAAGATGTAAGTATCTATTCTTACTGCTTTTCTTCTCTTCAAATGATCTGAATACTTATCTGCACATAATTTTTGCAGGTTTGCATGTCTCCTAATTATTTTCTTGGAACAGTAAAATAATGTACTGGTGGGGGAAATGAGATAAAATCTTTGATTTTTTTAAGTCAATCTGCATGCTCCTAAACCTTTTTTGTCTACATAGAGTGCCCCAACTAGTAGATATATTTTGTTTTCATTGTTTCTCAATGTTTATGCTTTATAACATAGAATGAAATGGAAGTTTCAGTACTTTTGTACATTCTGCTGACCTGGATATATTTCTTTGTCTTCCTGGTGCATGCATCTGTGTGTTCTGTCTTCCAGATAACATGTATTCTAATTATTCGTTCTTGTCTTTTAACAGCATAGTCTTTTTTTCAAGTATAATTGTGATAACCTCATTAGATATAAACCTCATTAACCATTAAACACTTTAGATGCTGATTATATCAGGGTTATCTCTTTGGTGTCCCTCTGCTTTAGTTGTCTCAGCAGTTGGATGGCTTATTAGGGATGTTGTGCGTAGATGTAGCACCAGCTGATGGAGCATCGATTCAGCAAACTTTAAAACTGCTTGAAGAGAAGCTGAAAAGTGTTGGTAAGCAGATTTTAAAAATGCTGAAACATAAGGGTTCTTTTAAAAAAAATATTACCATGGTTACACAAGTCAGCATATACTGAATTAATTATTTACAGGAAAAATGGCTATAAAAAAGGTTTTCTCTTGAATGATGTAATTTATGCTAAAATTTTTTTTTTATTGTTGGTCAATCACTTCCTTCATTGGACCGTTAGCCTTTCTTATTTACCCAGCTATATCTACAGGTGCTATGTCTTGCATATCCTATGAACAGTTATTTGTAGTGCATGCATAAACTGTAATTAGCTGTGAAGTGTTCTGTGGTAAACCCTGTATGCCCCAAACTGTTGTTTTATGCAATGATTTTTGTTGTTGCTATATCCTAACCTGTAAAAACATATTTGGTTTGGTTCTGTGAATTTGTTTCTCCAAATTGGAAATATTGCCAAGATTACATACTCTCTAAGGTGAGGTTGATCCAATCTCATTAAGCTAGTTCTCGCACTTGTCATCAAGGCCTTTAAAAATCTAGTAGAGTGATAAATACAGTGACTTTCCCCAGGTCATGACTGGAGAGGTAGACAGTAGATGCAAAAGTGGAAAGTGGGGATAGGTTGAGGGGGACAGGAGGACAAAGGTGATAAAGGAGAAGCAGCAGAAACCGAGGGCAGAGATTTAATAGAAAATGGTAACATGTGATTGGACCAAATTAATTAATTTTTGAAAAGGACTTGAAGGAATGGGTTTGAAAAATCATGTTTGTATTGGCATTTTACTTGCTTGAGGCTTTGTTATTTTAGCAAATGATATGCATAGTACACATGTAGTATTTAATATGCCAAATGAAATTTATTTGAAAATCTCAGAAAATTTCTGGAGCCACACTTCTTTTTTAAAAAAAGAAAAGAAATTCCTGTATACTTGGAGTATTGCAAACATCCCAAGTGTTGCTTCTTGTTGGGTATAAACTAGGTAGTACCTGTACTCAGAATGTTTATCATCCTTTAACATTGCTTCAGTGATTTGAAGTCTTGCAACTCATACCGTTTTTTGAATAAAACATTTGCCTTGTTCTAAAAAAAATTGGACTATGTAAAAGCAGAAAGGAAAAAATTGAAAACTCTTACTCATCAAAACAGTAATTCTCACATTTACGCTTTCAGTTTTAAAAATTAATTACTATCTATGGAAATTAGCCCTTTGGAAATTCTCTTTAAGGACAATTTGGCATTGGGAGGATGGGGGAGAATTTCAGTCTGAGTCACATTTAAAGGTGTTTTATTGCTCGAAATGTTCAGAGGACTCCATCCAAGGATAGTTTAATATACAAACTGTTTTACTTGGAATTCATGTGCAGTATCTGCTGCAAGGGTTTACTTGAGGGAGGGAAAGCACCTCCTTTGTTTAAAAATTAAATCTAACAACTTTTGTTTTAGATGTAGGATTGCAAGGTTTGCGTGAAAAAGGTCAAGGTCTTCTGGATCAGATCTCCAATCAGGCATCTTGGGCATATGGAAAGGATGTAACCATTGAAAATAAAGAAAATGTGGACCACATACAAGGAGTGATGGAAGATATGCAGCTTAGGAAACAAAGGCAAAGTTTGACTACTAATGTTAATTTTTGCTAAGATAACATATTAATTAAAATGAAAACTGATATAATTTATATATTTTTTTCAAACTAAAAGTTTTTACCTGTTTATATAGTAGACATGTAGTAAGTTTTTGTGTGACTGTAATAATTATTGTATGTAATTATACCAACACATAATGGCAATTTGTTCAATTAACAAATGGGTACCTTTTCCTTTTTACTCAGTAGTAGAAATTTTGATTACACTCCAATAGTTTCTATTCCTATCCCCAGTGTAGCTTCTGACTCTTTTGTCTTTTAAGAAAAATCTTTTTGGAGAATTTTGCTTTTCAATTTTCATTTGGTTTAGTTGGTGTTAAATGTCATCTAAACTGATATGTTTCTTCATCTAAACTTCTTACTAACAAATTATCATACATCCATTGTTCTCATATTTGCTGTGAAAGGATTAGACTATATAGATTAATGTTTGTTAAAGTAAGATGATAGGTAAGATGGGTAAGGGTAAGACGATGTTTAGTTTTATTTGACACAGAATTGGGAATTTAAAGGCTTCTTTGAAAACTCAATTTGCAATAGCAACTGCAAATTGTAGTTGTCCCTGTGCATCCAGGGGGCATTGGTTCCCACAGATAGGGAAATTCATGGATGCTCAAATCTTTTCTATAAAGTGGTGTTGTATTTGCATATAACCTAAGCACATCCTCCTGTATACTTTAAAGCATCTCTATATTACTTATAATACCCAATACAATGTAAGTGGTAGGTAAATAGTTGTTATACTCTATTATTTAGGGAATAATAACCAGAAAAAAAGTCTGTACATGTTCAGTACGGATGCAACTGTCGTAGATCTTCCTACATAGTATACATCAGCATCAATGTAAGATATTTTTTTGTGAATATTTTCATGTTAAACTCTGCACCTTACACTTCTCTATTTTTTCTGAACCCGTCAAAAAATGACAAATGCTTTTCCATTTACAGAGCACTTCATGAAAACCAATGAGTGAAGGCATTAAAATAGGTTCTTCATCCCTAATAAATCATAATTTTCACTACTTAGTCATGTAAGCAACTACATAACTTTTTCTGAATATTTTCAATCCATGGTTGGTGAATCCATGGATGCAGAACTCACAGATAATGGAGGGCCATTGTATTTTGAACTAATGGATTAGATTAATCTATGCATGTATACATAGATTAATCCATCTAGAAATTTTTGTACACCTAGAAATTTTAAAGTCAAGAAAACCTACGGAAACTCTCCCCTTACATCTTAGAGAAAACATTCACCAGGTAGAAATTCCCTCTCCCCTCATATCTGCAAATTTATCCGTTTCACTATTCATTCTCATCCCAAAGGATGACAGCCCTGCTCTTACCAAAGCAGATCCTTCCATGTACCCTCATGTCTTCTCATTCCATCAACTCCCATTCTCTACTCTGATCCCTGTCCCTCATTTATTTGCTTAAATTTCTCCTATTTAAAAAAATGCAAATAATTACACACCTTCCTCTTCAACTCTTTCTTTGTCTTCTAGCTCTAGAGCACTCCTTCCTGAAAGTGAAGTCATTTGAAGGTCTAATCTACACTCATTTAATTTCTCACTTTCTCCAATTTACTTTTCAACCCTCCGCAGTTTGACTTCTCTCACCATTTCACTAAATCTGCTCTTACTGATGTCTCCAGTGACTTTTTAATTACCATCTATAATAATAAAAGTGTAATATGCTAATTTGACCGGACGACCTTCCGGACAAAGCCGGTGCTGCAGCAGCGGGATCGAAGCAGCCGCTGCGGCTGCAAAGGCTTACTCTTGTGAGAATTTCGTGCATCAGGCCTCTAGTATATATGAAATGCTTGATCTTGCTCAAAATGCAGGAATACTTCTAGTGCTGACCTTGCTTACCCACTCTGAATAGCCTTAGACACAGCTGGATTTTTCTTTCTTCTTGAAACTCCTGACAACCTTGTCTTCTTTGAAAACACCCTCATGGTACTCCTCCTGGCACTCTGTTTATTCTCAGTTTTCACTGTTTATTTGTCCTCCTGCTAATGTCACTGTTTGCAGAGTTTGTTCTGAAGTCAGATTTTCCTCTCAGTCTGTGTTCTCCCTGGACAGTTTCACTACTTGAACGACCTTCTTTAATATTATGATCGAGTGGTTATGGCTCTGACGCAAACCACTCTCCTGTGCTTTATACCCATACTTCCCCTTGCCTGCTGAGGATCTCCACCTGGATGCCCCATACACTCGTCAAACCAATGTCCAGATTGGAATCATTCTCCCCCACCCAAATTGCTCCTCTCCTTCAATTTTCTATCTAAGTTAAAGTTACCAGCAGCTACCAAACTTCAGGTGTATTCTAAAATCCTTACTCTTCCTCATCCCTGCAGCCTCATCAAATGTCAACGTTTTGCTGTTTTGGTATCCTAAACATTTCTTTGTTCAAGATTTATCTGTTCTCTACCTATGGTTGTACACAGAGTAATGTGTGTAAAGTGCACTTCTAATTACACAATTTCCTTATATAAAATCTCTAAGAGACTTCCTGTTTTCTCAGATGAAGTTCTATCTCCTTGGAATAGTGTAGGAGATCATAATCCAGTCCTGCATAGTCTCATCTCCTGTAACTTTCCCCAAAATCACATGGTTGGTTTCATTTCCTGAATACCTCATGCTGTTTCATGCGTCTGTGACTCATTTTCTGCCTACTGGATTTCCTCCTTCTTTTAAGGTGCTTATCCTTGCAATCCTTTTTAGATTTCTAAGACAAGTTAATCACTTGTTCCTCCACACTCCCATAAATCCTTTACATGGCTCTACACTAACATTTATCGCATTGTTTATGTAAACGTCCAACTCCTCAAATGGGACCATCTTTTTTTTTTTTTTTTTAAATATATTTTATTGATTTTTTTACAGAGAGGAAGGGAGAGGGATAGAGAGTTAGAAACATCGATGGGAGAGAAACATCGATCAGCTGCCTCCTGCACACCTCCCACTGGGGATGTGCCCGCAACCAAGGTACATGCCCTTGACCGGAATCGAACCCTGGACCCTTCAGTCCGCAGGCCAACGCTCTATCCACTGAGCCAAACCAGCTAGGGCTCAAATGGGACCATCTTAATACAAGAGACCACGTCTTAATTTTTTCAAGCACATTACTCAATTTCTGACAATGTGTTGAATACATGTATGACATCATCTTCATCATTAAAGTGTCTTACATTATACTGTAGCTTCAGATTTTAGAAATAATTCGCATCACTTTCCTTCAGTCCTTTGTAGAATTTTACTTTAACCAAGTTGCATTTTAACAGCATGCTGTGTGATTTTATTGAAGGCATCTTTATAAAACTGCCTTGTGACAATGACGTCTGTATTGTTATTAAGCCTTCTTTAAGAACATCAACTGTAGTGGAGCCCAGGGCCTCCTGGTTAACTAGTTATTGGTATTTGGGATTGCAATGAGATTTTTCCTCCCCACCTAAAGTATATAGAATTGCATGGGAATGAAGGGAATGGATCAGAGCTGAGTTAGGTCAAGTCACCTTACAAGTTTAAGCTGTATATTATCCAGACCTTAGTAAATTTAAAAATACTCTGTGTTGTGTTTCTCTATACCTAGAGAGCTATAGAGGTTTTTTTCTTCTTAAGAATATAGGTAGAGTTTTTGTGTTTCTTTTATTCAAAATTAGATATTACTCTGAGTAATCTAACACAATGAAAAGTGTTATTTTTTTTGTTTCCTTGAATATCATCTTCTAAATTAGTATTTGAGAAACTTTGCATTTTTATCTTTGAAGCTAGTTTAATGCTAATTGGCAGTGGAGATTTCTTTGGGTTTTAGTGTGCTACTGCATTTATGTTTTGCTTCAGCACTCTGCAGAATCCGTGCTATTCTCATGAGGGTTTGTGATTCAGTATCATTCAGGTATTTTGAGGTTTTGATGTGATATACATCAATAGTTATCCTTAAAATTCTTATAAATCAATACAAAATAGTTACAGTCTCCATAGTGTTAGATTGGGTATTTTAGTATACTATAATACGTGTGTGCTTTAATAGTTATCAACACAACCAAAATCTTCTAAATTTATGTTTGGGTTTATTAGATGTGAAGACATGGTAGATGTGCGAAGGTTAAAGATGCTTCAAATGGTGCAGTTGTTTAAATGTGAAGAAGATGCTGCCCAGGTAAGCATCGATTGGCACATTATTTAGTTGTTTTTTTTCTTAGAAGATTGATTTCATCCAACATACACAACTTTTTTATGGTCCTAAGAAGGTAACATGAAGTCAGATTCTAGTTTAAACTGTTGAAATAATAGTTTTGTATTCCTGGTTATCTCACTTGGTCTCATTTGATTTACCTTCTTAATGAAATCCTCTCTTGAGCTAGAAATTGGGACTAGGTATTATTTATTATTGTTCACCTGTTATCAGTTATATCCCAGGATAAAGGCTGGATAACACACTGCTTTTTAACCACAAGAAGGTTTTTCAACTAGGTAAACAATTTTCTATCTTTTTGTATTTAGCATCAGAGTACATCATTTCAGCTTGGCATAGAGGAAATTTGTGATTTTAAATGGTAACATAAAATCATAATATAGATTTCAATAACATCTATTGTATGTAATCTTCTATTACAAATCATGTGATAATAATTTTAAAAGAGTGCTTCTCTTTAATAGGTATTTTCTTTAGATTTTAAAAAATATTGAGTAGGAGGCAAGGTCATTAATTCATGTAGTTTGTCATTGAATGAACTAAGCTATTAGGAACTTAGGTTAAACTAATAGATTAATCAATCACATGATATGATTTTTCTTATAAATATGATATTTTGATATAATAAGTAAAGACTTATGAATCCAGCTTCACTGTTCTTTCTTTTCATTTAGGCAGTAGAATGGCTAAGTGAACTTCTGGATGCTCTGCTTAAGACCCACATCAGATTGGGTGATGATGCCCAGGAAACGAAAGTTTTACTGGAAAAGCATAGAAAATTTGTTGATGTCGCACAGGTGCAGAACTGGTTATCTTCCTTTTCTACAAGCTCAGTGTTTGAATAGCTTTCTGCATGATTATAATGTAACTTAACCTTCCAAGTCCCAGAAGGTTAGTTATGTTATTCCAGAAATATCACAGAACTAAGAAAATGTCAGCTGGTGCATCCAAACTAACCTGCACAAACTTGTGAGGGTTTATGTTTCCTTGAATACAGGTTCTGTATGCCTTCTGTGACTTATGTTATATATTACAGCATTTTTTTAGGCAATCCAACTATTGATTCATGAAAGTTAATACAAAATATATGTTAATGCTGTATCTCACCAGCATTAACATTATAACACAGGTTTTTTGTTGTTGTTGACAAATGTGTTTTAATTAATTTCCTTAATAATTGAGTTTACCGTGTAACAGATGTGGTTTTCTCTGTGGAATACAAACTGCCTGTTTTTACCCACTTGTTTCAATTAAAGACTGAACAGACATTCTTTTTGGCCTGTGGAATTGAGCCGACTGAGATGGGGGAAACAGAATAAGAAAGAAACTTACTGAAAATGAACTAAAAGTATTGCTTCCCCTGCATTATTTATGCATGCTGATAATTTGTAGTAAGTGCCAGTGGAGTCATTCAGTATTGATTTCCAAGAGTGTCACTCAATGGCAACCACAGTCCTCCTGCATGCTTTCCCATCCCTCTTTTCAGAATTCTTTTATTATAATTTCATGTTTTCTTTTTTTTTTAGAGCACTTATGACTATGGAAGACAGTTGCTACAGGCCACCGTTGTGTTGTGCCAGTCTTTGCGCTGCACTTCTCGGTCCTCTGGGGATACACTTCCTCGACTGAACAGAGTATGGAAACAGTTTACGATAGCATCTGAAGAGAGAGTACATAGGCTGGAAATGGCTATTGCATTTCACTCAAATACCGAAAAGGTTTGCTTTTTAAAAAATGTGGTCACAATAGTATTTATTGTGTATGTTTAAAATGTGTTAATCTTAAATATGTGCTTAGTCTGGTTTTAAAAAATTGATATTAGTTCTATTATTTAAAGTTTGTTTAGATATATTATCTCAGGGGGTTGAAATCAAGTTCTCTTAGTAATTGGTACCAGGGGTGGAGTGCTGTGGTTGGAGAAATTCAGAACCATTCAGTGGTCTTCTGTCGACAGTGCTACTCTTCTCTCTACCTACTGCCCATAGTGTGCTGTCCATTCTTTAGGAGGTCAGGACTCCCGTCTCATTCATATGCCAAGAAAGGAAACTGTGCTTTGGTACCTGCTATAAATTATCATAAATTATTTAAAAGGGCACTTTTTATTTTTTTAATGTTTAGAGTCCCAACTAAAATGAGAATAAGGATAAAAATTAAAACTTACTTAGAAAAACATTTTTATTGATTTTAGAGAGGAAGAGAAAAGAGAAAGAGAGAGAGAGAAATATCAATGATGAGAGAGAATCATTGATCAGCTGCCTCCTGCACACCCCCCCTCAACTGGGGACCAAGCCTGCAACCCAGGAATGTGCCCTGACTGGGAATGGAACCGTGACCTCCTGGATAAGTCAAAGCTCAACCACTTAATCACACTGGCCAGGAAGAACATATTTGTATGTGTTATCTTTTAAAAAGTAATTCTAGAATTTATTATTTACTAAATTATTTAGTCTCTGAAACCAGAAATGAATATGCAATGTTACTGGGCAGTTTTTCATAGAACTTTTTTCTTAAGTCAGCACAGTGAAAATATATATCATATGAGCTTTGCATTTCCATTCTGAAGAGGAGCTTTATTATGTAGTTAGCTTTGTTTTGATCTCTTACAATGAAAGTTTATATATAGGGGATGTTTAGTACAATTTAAAATAGGAGAAATCAAAGTTTTAAATGTGATAGCCTTGTCTGTCGAACAAAAGAAATGTTTCCAGGAACCTCAGGAACTATGCAGTTTCTGTCTGGGATATGAAGTACATTTGTTGGGAGACGTTCATAGTAAACTCTTTCTGACCTGGTCCCTGAACTCCACACACAGGGCAGTGTTTTAGGGGCCTAATGGTAATGAATGAAAGTATGCAAAATGGCTTAACTTGCTTATCTACTGATTATTTTAATGAAAACTTTTTATTCAAGTATAATCTATATATATAAAGAGCCAGGGTCCTTAACGTCCAAAACAACCGAAGGCTCGACCGAACACTGGAAGTCAGTCCTGCAGTTACCTCAGCAACCCAGCACTGACTGCTGAGGGGGCTGTGATCAGGCCCAGAGAGAAAAGCAGGGTCGGATCACAGCCCCCGTGGCAGTCAGTGCTGGGTCGGCGTGGCAGAAGTCAGTGAACTTAAGGTAAATTAATATTAAGTGAACATAGCGTCAATTAATATCTCTTTGAGAGGAGTTGAGAATATAAAATACAGTATAGAGCAATTAGTTATATTATTTCACATAAAACTCTTTTGAACTAAGATATTTTCCTTTATTTAAACTGTATCTTTATTGTTGAAAGTATCACGGATGTCCCTTTGTTTTAGTTGTGTGTTTTTTCCCCCCATTGATGACCTCCATCCTGCACACGCCCCTTCCAGGCCTTAGCCAGACTATTGTCTGTGTCCATGGGCTATTCCTATCTAATACATAAAAATCTAGAAAGATTTAGAGAAAATAAAATAAAGATATGCCAGTTAAATATTGAGCAGAAGAGCTGAAGTTGCTTCATGAATACTGGATACAGGCTTGAAGCCAAAACACAACTCATGAGATAAAGTTAGTCATTGTAACATAACAAAAGGTTCCTTTCACTAAAGAGATAAGATGGTTCCCAATACTTATACACATACGAGAACAGTGTGGGGGTTCAGAATGAGCCTCACCAAGATGTGTCTCAGTGGTATGCAGATTTTTGAGCTAAGGGCAATTTTAGCTTCAGGCTTAAGTGAAAATTCTGCCCCTCCCTTTAATTACCTAAAAAAAATCGAATTAGAGGCCTTGCCCATAATAAGACATTATCCTATATAATAAAAGGCTAATATGCAAATCGACCGAATAGCAGAACGACCAGTCACTATGACACACACTGACCACCAGGGGGCAGATGCTCAATGCAGGAGCTGTCCCCTGGTGGTCAGTGCGCTCCCACAGGGGGAGCACCGCTCAGCCAGAAGCCGGGCTCATGGCTGGCGAGCGCAGCAGAAGTGGTGGGAGCTCTCCTGCCTCCGCGGCAGCACTAAGGATGTCTGAACTGATGGCTCCTGGACTGCGAGAGGGTGCAGTCCGGGTGAGGGACCCCCCTCCAAGTGCACGAATTTCGTGTACTGGGCCTCTAGTATTAACATAATATACAGAACATAAATCATTAATTTTAACAAGGTGAACACACCTGTGCAACAGTGCACTGTTCAAACAACAGAATGCTACCAGCACCTCAGAGGCTCCCCACTCCCTTTTAGCCACGCTGCTTTTGCTGCCCCTCCCCCTCTCCAAGGTGACCACTGGCCCTATTCTAACACTATTGAAAACTTTAGAATACTATTGTTAAAGGTATCAGAAAAGGCATTTTAAAATCTAGACCACTTTTAAGAAGTTGTATAAGAATACACACACACACATACACACACTAGAGGCCCGGTGCACGAAATTCATGCACTGGGGGCGGGGTTGTCCAGCCTGCACCCTCTCCAATCTGGGACCCCTCGGGGGATGTCCAACTGCCGGTTTAGGCCCAGTCCCTCAGGGCCTAAACCAACTGCCCTCCTCTGCCAGCCATCTTGTGACAATGTGGGGGAAGCCATCTTGTGATGCGAGGGCATGAGGGTCAATTTGCATATTACCTCTTTATTATATAGAATATATATATATATATATATATATATATATATATATATATGGGCTTTTTTTGCCAGATTGGATTTATTTATTTATTCACATTAAATAACCAACTGTTTATTTTTCATTGGCTATAATAGATAATTAACATTTCTACTTTTTCTACTTCATGGCCTTTATCATACTTATAATAAACTCGATTTAAGGTTATTTTGCTGTGCAAACCTATGGTGAAACCTTCTGTTATCATATTTTCCTTTTGACTGTGTTCTGTTTTATACCAGTAAGCATAAATATAATAACTATAAGCAAATTGTATAGTATGATTGGGAAAATATTTAAATTAAGTCTAGAATTTTAGAATACAAATTTGTTCTTTATGAGCTACAATGAAATAAACATGATTGGATTAAGTGAAGTATGTTGCAAAAAGAAGTACCTTTTCTTTTTCCTTCCTCAAATTTTGCAGGGTTTTTTTTTTTTTTTTTAGTTAAATTTAAATGGTAATAGTTAAGGGGAAACAAATAATATCTTTACAAGGGCTGTAGAACTTCCCTCTATTTGAAGTATAACCATAGAAGTTTACATCAGTTAAGTCAGCAGATCAGTTTTTAAAATAACTATAAATTGTGTAATTAGACCATCAAATCAGTTATGTGCTTGTACTGGGAGTATATGTTGTTTTGTATTTATATAATTTTTCATTTTTCAAGTCTGTAAAATCTGGAGGTCAAAATCTGTATCTCATTTACATCCCAAGCACTAAGTAAACATATAGTAAGTGTTCAATAAATTGTTACTTATTGAATGAGATAATACTTCTTAAGTACAATTCGAACTTACTTTCCAAATAGTTTTCTAGTATTTTTTTTCCCCCCAAGAATCACTATAGACTTTTTTCATATTCCAGTTATGTTAGTAGGGATTATGTATCTCATTTTGTTTGAATTTGTTGAGCCACTTTTGTCAAAAATAGATCAATTTTTTTACAATGTTGTACATGAAAATGCTAAAATAAAACAAAATATAAACATCTTCAATCTGCTAAATTTGTTTGAGATTTATTTTCAATCTGCTAAATTTGTTTTTCTGTCTCTTGATGTTGCCCTTTTATTTGTTGCAGATTTTGCAAGATTGTCCAGAAGAGCCTGAAGCTATTAATGATGAGGAGCAATTTGATGAAATTGAAGCAGTTGGGAAATCACTTTTGGATAGATTAACTGTTCCTGTAATTTATCCTGATGGGTATGGTGCATGTTCTTATAATTTTACTAGAGGCCTGGTGCACGAAATTCATACACCCGGGGCAAGGGGCCTCAGCCGGGATTGCAAGGGGCGCAGGCCAGGCTGAGGGACCCCACCAGTGCACGATCGGGGCTGGGGAGGGCAGGAGGTTGGCCAGTTGAGGAGGGACCGCGTTAGGGCTCCAGGCCATGCCCAGCCCATCTTGCTAAGTCCCGATCGGCCGGACCCCAGCAGCAAGCTAACCTGGTCGGAGCGTCTGCCCCCTGGTGGTTAGTGCACGTCACAGTGAGCGGTTGAGTGGCCTTAGCATATTACGCTTTGATTAGTTAAACGGATGACCGGACACTTAGCATATTAAGCTTTTATTATATAGGATCTTTTAATGGGTGAGGTCTTTTTATCAGTGAATTCATTAAGAGGAAACCTGTTTGTTTTAAAAGCTAAGTCAGTTAGCTTTGGTCCACATTTTCAATTCCTACAATAAACTGGTTTAAATGAAAAGAAATCCAAACTTGGCTCTTAGCAGCAATAGCACTTGATACTTGCTGCCATCAAATATATTGCTTCTTCACAGCTTGTTGTAGAAGAAGTACCATTGACTAGGTTGAAATCCTGGGTTCTAGCCTTGACTATGATGATAGGGACTAGGCCCTAGTCACTAGGGTGACCTTGGGCATCATTCAGGGAAGGGGTAGGGACTAATGTTTAGTGAGCTCAGTATATGCCTGGCACCAAGTTAAACACTTCACCTTCATTACTTTTGACCAAACAGTGCCAGGCTAGTGTGATTATTTCTAATTTACAGATAAAGAAACTGAGGCTTGGAAAGATGAAATAAGGTGCTCAGGATTTCACAGCTTCTAAGTGGAATTAGGATACAAAGTCAGATCTTTCTGGCTCCAAACCCATTCTCTTTTCACTGTGTTATGTGCAGTACCTGATTCCATGTTTCTTTTCATTTCAAACAGTCTGTGATAAAGGTATGAAATAATCTCATGCAAATAAGTGGTCCAGTAAATGAATCAGAAAGAGTTTTATCCCTGAGTATTTAGACCTTCTCAGTGAAGATGATTTAGAGGTAATCGAGAGGATATTTAATTCAAACGATAGGGAAACCAGACCATTGAATACATCTATCCTTACATTTTAGTATAGTGTAATGGTCCTCTATCCTTACATTTTAGTATAGTATAAAGGTTAGGATTGTGGTTTCTAACCAGTTGTCTTGGATTTAAATCTCAGCACCACCACTTAGTTGCTGTGATACTTTGGGCTAGCCACTTAACCTTTCCTGTGCCTCAATTTTCTCATCTAAAAATAGGATTCATACCTCCTCAAATTATAGGTGTAGGGGAATCATAAGAGGTAAATGTATATAAACTACTTAAAACAAGTCTGACACATAGTGTAACTTCTGCTGTGTCATGCATATCAAATGCTTATTTGGAATTGATATTGAAAAGATATATTTTATTCTCTTGAACAAATATTATTCATAGTCTAATATATAATTACTAGTCGTACCTAAAGTTGAACAGTCAGAAAGAGCCTAAAGTCATGTTATACATCTGCAATGTATACAAGAGAAAAAATCTTAAAATTGTAAGTTGAGCTAGTAACAGTATTAGTGTGCTGCTTCTGGTTGTTCCAGGCCAGAACAATACCTGTGATTGCATTTCACAGCCAATTGTCAGTCTCCCTTCTACTCAGGTCAGCCTGGTAATATCTTTTCCTGGTGTTTTTGCTTGAGCTCCTCCTCATGTTCTACAAATAGTTTGTGTCTCATTTCCTCATCCTTTTAAGATAAAATAAGTTAATACTGTATTATTCAAATTTGACAACCACGCCTTTATATTTGGAATTCTTATTCCATTTTATACGATAATTTGTGTCATATAAAAGCTGTTTGATGGTAAAATTATTCAGATTTTTCTTTTGTAACATTTTCTTGGGAAAATATTTAAAAAATGTTTTTTTCTGGAGTCAATGCTTAAAGACCCAGGTTCAGATCTTCGTTTTTCCACTGTGTGATCTTAGTTAAGCCACTTCGTTTTCTACAATTCCGTTTTCTGTTCCAAAAAATGAAGAGCTTAAACAGGTAATTTTTAAGAACTCTTCTACCTCTAAAAGATTCTGTGACTCTGAAAACAGAATCTTTGCAGGTAAGATAAAATTAAATGATTTTTCTATTAATGTCCCAAATGATGCTTTAACATTAAATGGATATTTCACTTGCCAGCTATATTAGACAATGAGTGTAAATAGTCCTTAGCACTGAAGTACACAAACTTTGTATTTGTGTGTGCTATGGACCCCAAATTGAAAAATAAAGATATCAGTGTTTCATTGATATTTGCATAGCTTGGTTATATTATTGAGATTATCCTAAGTACACTTAATATGACATTTATACCACTAATATATTTGTCTTGACATTTTAAAATATATTTTATGCCATCTAAAAAATGTTTCTCCTACTGAATTACTATTCAAAGATAAATAGTATGATCTACAAATGAACTAATGCCTTATCACAGAGGTAATTTTTATGCTAATTTTTTGCTTGCTTTTGTATTTGCTGTGGTCAGTGGATCTGTATTAATGTGAATGGGGTTTTTCTCTTTGTTTTGATTTTTAGAACTGAACAATATTTTGGGAGTCCAAGTGACATGGCTTCTACTGCAGAACACATCAGAGACAGGATGAAACTAGTTAGTCTCAAAAGACAGCAGCTGAGACATCCTGAAATGATGACTACAGAGAGCTAATGGCAACCAGCTTCCCACAGATCTGCGTTCACAATTATCCTGCATGTCATTGGCATACTGCAACATTAGCCACAATACATTAAGATACATTTCACAGTCAAGATAAGCCTCATTTCTTTTCATTACACATTTCTCTCTACATGTTAACACCTTGCAACTACCAAGGCATAATTATTTAACATGCTTTGAGACCATAGACCGCAAGTATCTTAAAAGAAGGAACTATAAACATTGCACTGAAAACCTGCTTTAAAGCTTTACCTGACCTGTCAGTTTGTAGATGAACAACTGATAATAAGCTTTGAGTGGTGCTAATAAGAGTTTAGGAATTCTCTATATAAAAACAATTGCCCTTCCTCCCCAGGTGATGTAGTAAATTTAGACTATAGTAAAATGGTTATTAGTAAACAGTAGTGTCCTCAAAATTTTACTTTTTAATTTTTCTTTGAAATTGATTATTTTTATTGTGTCAGTATGAAGAAAACATTCAGATCTTTGATATATCATAGTCATTACAAGACATTTTCCTATTTGTATTGATAATGTATTAAAAGTTGTTTGTGCTTAATAAAAGGCTTCTTTTAAACATTGTATTTAATTTGGTGGTTATATCCTATTTCCATACATGAGTGCCTTATTAAAAGGGCATTCTGAGGGTTGTGAGGATGGTGTAATACTTGTTTTTTCAAGTTGGTTGCATGTGTTTTAGCCAGGAGATTCATATGTAAGCATGTGTATATAATAAATAAGCATGTTTTATCATGAAAAAATCATTGTGAAGAACAATTTAGATCTTTAAGAACTTACAAATAATGGAATACTGTTTCTAATTTTTCTCTATTTCAACTTGAAAAAATGTTATTTTAATTATTAACTACCCTGCAGATACTTTGTCTCTGGAGGAGAAGGCTGGGGAAGAAGGCATACACAATTACTTAAGTGTAATGCTTTATATCAGAGTTATCTTTCTGGAACTAAAGTAGCAGTTGTTAAGTTTAATTTCTTATGCTAGGCTAGAACAAAATTCTGAAGTAGTCTAATAAAAAACTCTTTATAAAAAGACTACTGCAGCTCTTTTAGAAATAAGATTTATAAAGTGCTAGTGCTTTTAAGTTTATATGGTAAATGCATATAATTTAATTTTTGTTTAAGAAAATGTTTTTTGAAAAAGATTAAAAATAATTTTTTAGTGAATAACATAAAATTATGCAAACAATTGTATGCTGGTTCCTTTTTGTCTTCAAAATGCTCATGTATCCTCCAGTGTAAAAAGTTCTCCCTGAACCTGCTGGTTTGCCTAGCCTTTTTCACACTGCCAGACTTCTTGGAGAGATCCTTAACCATTACCCCTGCATCCTCATTGCTCAGTGCTCAGCACCTTGGAGTCTGGTTTACACAGCACTGCACTGAAGCTGTTCTCAGTGGGCCCCCATTTAGTGAATTAAATGGGTTTTTTTTCAGCCTGCATTCTTATCCTCTTCTGTCTGCAACATTTACACCATTGAGCATCCTTTCCTGGACAGTGCCCCCACACACACTATGAAGATAGTATCCTCTGCCACATCACTCTTATTTGAAATAAATGTACAAATGTGCTCGCTCAGGTTCTGTCTTCAGAATGCT
Source organism: Plecotus auritus (assembly GCF_963455305.1). Lineage (NCBI taxonomy): Eukaryota > Metazoa > Chordata > Mammalia > Chiroptera > Vespertilionidae > Plecotus > Plecotus auritus. Next base: position 42,417,445 of record NC_137776.1, read on the forward strand.
TCATAATCTCATCCCTAGGGTTTCTATTTTATCTCAATGTCCTGTTATACATCTGCCCAAAATTCTAGATCCTTCAACTACCTACTTGACATTTCACCCTAGATGAAGTTATTTATAATATTTTTTACCTTTCTCTTCTTGGAGCAATTTTGGTTAAAGGTACCACCTTTTTTTCTAGTCAAACATGCCAGAAAATCTGGGGGCAACATTCAAATGCCCCCTCTTGTCTTGTGCTGTCACTGCTTCTGAGAACATCCAGGAGGTTCTTTCTATATTTGATGATCCTCTCAGTCTTTTAGGGCTTGACTTCTATGAGCATAAACTTTTGTGATTCTTCACTGTAGTCTTCATGATGGTGCTAACCACATGCTCCAACTGTTACGTCTACCTGCGACATTATACGCTCTTTTGAGAGAGGGAATCTTGCTCATGCATAATAGTTGCTCAATTTTCCTGTATGTAAATGTTTTTTATAGGCATTGGTAATAATCCCTCATGTTGTAGTTTGAGGTGTGTTTCAAACGTATTTTCTAACATTAGGACTGAGTTGTGAGTGGATCTATTCATAAGGAAGTCATTTGGTATTTTAGATACTTTGATATTAGCTAATTTAGATATTCGGTTACACCCAATATCTATTTCTTCTGAATTTTGGAGTAGTTGGAATGTTTTTATTAAGACTGCTAGAAATGGACTGGATTGTAAGTAATGAGACTCCCACGTCTACTCTCAACTCACCTGCTTATCAAATGAGTTAATTTTTATATGCCTTAAGCTATCCTGACTACAGCAAAAGTAAAGTAAGGCAGCATGTAGAAATGTTATTTGTAATTTGAGTATTTCAGATGAAGCTGAATATGCTTATAACATAATAAATATTGTTGCTCTTCATTTGTAAATTTGCTGCTACTTTCTATATGTCAATCTGTATATACACATACCGTTATGGATGAAAACCCAACAATGCCCTAATGTGATTTTATTTCATAGTTCATTTAGGGTACATGTGAAGGAAGTAACTGTAGTCTTTGAAATCACAAACTTTTTATATGTAATAAGTTAGCATTGGCTGGCAAATGGAGAAAGAACCATCATTTCTAATTGGTATATGCCACAACTTTCCATTACTTTAGCCCATCTCAGGGACTTATTGAAGTGTTAATTGGGCTAGTTTTGGTTTGGTTTGGTTTGATTTGGGGGATTTGCTTTTCCTTCTTACCATGTATTTATTTGCTCCTGTGTAAATTCAGTATTGGTAGTTTGGGCACTTATTTACACATGTCTAACCTAGCAGTGCTATAATGCAAAGATGATTACTTTCATCTCAGATAAAATTGGTTTTGTTCCCAGTCCTCATCGTTGATGACCTTATTCTGCTAGGGTGACAATGGTGACACAAATGAAACTGTTCAGCCTGCCAGCTAGGATGTTGATTTTAGGTCTAGGACTCATTGCTATGGAGAAGACTGGATACTTCTCTCACTTTATAGGCATTTAAATTGGCCACTGTTGCCAAATATTACCTAGGATTAATGTGTTTGTTGTTTGTTTCATCACCTGATCAGTTGACATATGGTGTGCTATTTAGTTTATTATTTAGTTAGTGGCATACTGCTTAATATGAATGTGACAATTTTCTGGTAGTGCTGAGCAAACCATACTTTCTGATGTAAACCCATTGTAACCAATGGCATGATTGTGAGATTAGCCGAACCTATCTCACTATACAGTCTTCTTTTGGAGAAAATTCAGAATTCTTGACTACATTTTAGCAAGTTCCTTGCCAGAGAGATTGGATAGATATTACTATGTACTGTGGTTGTTAAACTCCTCCATATCTTGAACCTATTAAAAATGGTACAGCCCTAGCCAGTTTTCTCAGTGGGTAGTGTTGGCCATCGGACAAAAGAGTCTCAGGTTCAATTCCCGGTCAAGGGCATATACGGTTGCAGGCTCGATCCCTGGCCCTGGAGGCAACCAATTGATGTGTCTCACATCAATGTTTTTCTTTTCTCTCCCCCTCCTCCCTCCCTTCCACTCTCTCTAGACATTAGTGGAAAAATATACAGGAAATTAACATCAGTATATATCATCAATGACAATATTAACATGATTGGGATGTCTTTGCTTAAACCCCAAAAGGAAATTTCTCTAGGATTAAAAAGGTGGGCTAAAACACAGCTGAACACAGTTAACCTAATTAGCAAGCTTACCAGTGTTAACGTTCAGTTCTAAAAATAAAAAGCTTCAGTTGGGAATGGAAGTACTCTTCTGTAGGGTTAACAAATACCTTGCTAAGGCAAAATGAAGTACAGATTTAACATGACATTTGACTTCAATATGTGCTACTGGAAAGTAGTTTTTGCTAAGAAGTATAAATGATGGCAAGATCATAAACGCTAAGTAATAATTAGAGTGAATATAATGCAAGTTGAATTTGACTACTTGACTTAAAAATCTAGCTTTGCCATTTACTGACCTTGGTAAAAACCACTAAATTTCTTCCCTGGATCTGTAAATTACAGTCATCATATCAAATAATAACAAGAGTGAAATACAATCATATTTTAAAAAGTATTTTGAAAACTAAAATGTTATCCAAAATGGAAATTTTTAGTATAATTATCTTTTCAGAATAGAAAGTAGGGCATTCTTTAATTCTGCTCTTGCCTCAGATGACAAGCATAGGGTCATGTGGAAATAGCACATTGTTTATGCTCGCTTCCCTAAGCTCTATTTCCCTGACATTCAGAATTGCTTACTGAAAATACTAAGGTGGATGAGCTCATCGTTAAATAACAAGACTTTTAAATCTGACAGATTAATTCTTTTTTATGGCAGGGTGGTAGAACAGCAAGATGCAAGACAGGTGAAGAGTATCACCTGCTTTGAAGTTGACAGGACATGACACAATTCCATTAATAAGTAAAAGAAAATCATACTTGGCAGTGGATCCTACTGAGCCAGCACCAATCTATAGAAACAACCGGAGCACAGACCTATTAATATATTTATATTTATTAAGTATCCCAATAATGAGGTAAAAAACATGACTTGAGACCACCCTTGGTTCTGTTACGTTTAGAGAAGAGAAAGCTTGATAAACTTTAGCAGTGATAACAATAGAAAAAGGCTATGACAGATATAGGACGAAGGGGGTCCTCTGTGAGATAGCATAATAGGGGAATGTTTAAGAAAGCAAGTTCACAGATATGATGCTGTAACATGACTAATTACATAGTTAAGATTAGTTTTTTTAGAGGATACTTATGGAGCAGTACATATAATACCTGTATATAATGATACAGGAATTCTTAGCAGATAACTAAAAATAGTTAACCAACTTTGAGGTAAGAATAGTGTTGTTAATGGATTTTTAGTCAGGCCTGTGAAAAACTATTTCTGAAAAAAGGCTATTGAAGTCTGAATCCATTATTAGTGAATCTGAAAGAGGCACCTTAGAAGTATTTACTAGTAAAATGCTACCTCTCTAGGCTGTCCCCCAGTTGTCCCTCACAGAGACAGGAGGATGATTCAGATGTCCTTTCACGCAGAACATAGAGGCCTGTTCACTAAGACCAAGCCTCACATCGTGTTTTGGGTCTACACGTCTTTTCTAATAATTACCCTGGTTCTTTTTTAGTTCAGAAATGGTAAAAACAATTTCTAAGCTTTTCTCTTGAGAATGTTTCTTCATCTTAGTTCTTATTTTAGTCTACACAGTGAACAAATTTGCTTAGAATGTAATTATATATATTACTCATTACTCACCTCACACTCTGGAATGTCCTTTCACATGCTGTTAAGTTTCTAAATTGGCACTGATTGGAAGAATTTAGTAGTTATATTAACATGGGATCGATAATGAAATTCTCAGCAGCATTATTTGGTAAGCTTGTATCCTGGATTTTCTCACCAACAATTTATTATAAAAAAATTTCAAACATAAAAGTTAAAATTTTATAGTGTATTCACCATTTAGATGCTAGTTCACATTAAGTATGTTTGTATTGTCACATATCTGTCCATCTAATTCATCAGATCACCTTTTGATGCATTATAAGTTGCAGACATCCGTACACTTCATACTAACTACTTCTACATACCACATCATTAACTAGAGTTCAACATTTGCTTATGCTTTCTATGTAAAATTAGGACACAACAAAATGACTAAGTCTTAAGTGTGCATCCAGTGAGTTTTGGCAAATGCAATCCAGTGCTATCAAAATATAAAATGTTATCAGAAAATTCACACATGGTCCTTTCCACCCCACTCCACAAAGGCACCACTGTTCTTTTTCTCTCACAAACCAAATTTGTTGGTTCTAGATCTTTGTGTAAATAGAATCACACAGCATGTACTCTTTCTAGAAGTACCATGTTTGAGAGATTTATCCATGTTGTTTGGTGTATTTGTAGTTCATTTCAGTTTTATTGCTGAGTAGTATTCCATTGAATGACTATAGTGCAGTTTATCTGTTTTCCTCTTTATGAATACCAGGGCTGTCTCCAGTAGTGGCAGTTATAAATAAAGCTGCTAAGACATTGTTAACATAACTCTAATGTGAACACAAGCTTTCATTTCTCTTGGGTGCATACCTAGGATTAGAATTTCTTTGTCATTGGGTAGTTTAAAAAGAAACGGCCATACCTTTTCCCAATGTGGTTGTACTGTGTGTTGGATTTTCATTATGTTTTTGGATGTGTAGAAAGGTATAAACTTTTTTTATGATCCATATTTGGAAATACTAGAAGTTGTTTTCAGATAGAATTGACATTGTTCACGGTTTTGCAGTTGGTGTTTTTGAGGGAAGCAAAGACCTGTCTGCCCAAAACAGTCCCCAAGGGGTTCCTGCACCTGAAATTTTAGCATCAGTTTCACTCTTGGAGAGATTAAAGCATTTACCCAAGTATGGTGATATGTTAGCGAGAAGAAACAATACTGATTTGTTCATGCTACTAACTTTTGCCACCCATCTTCAGTAGGTAAAATAAAATTGGTAATTGAACAGAAAAGATTATTTCTGTTTAATGAGAGCAGAATGGGTAATAAAAAAACATGTATATTAGTCAGTCCTAGGTACAGCAATGTGAGAGAGAACCATCTGGACCCCCAAATGGCAGTCAAGAAACCCAAAAAATGGCTGGGAAGAATTCTACCTCACGGTTGTGCATAGGGGATAGCTATGTTTTGCAGGGCATTTTAGCATTTACAAATCCTATTTTCAGTGTTGTCTTTTTTTTTTCAGTATCACCCAGCTACTGTTATTTCACACCCTAATGACTTATCCATTGTGTTTTACCCTCTCTCCTGTTCTATTACATAAAGCAGTTATTTGTATATGCTTATAAAATCATAATTCTTTTTCCAATGCTCATGTTCAAAGATATTTATGTATTTTTCATCCAGTCTTTCCTATTCAACTTTTAAGGGCTGGGATATTTTGCCTCTACTGTAAATCCTTATAATGTTCTATACATTGTAAATGCAATAAAATGTTAAAATTATAGTTAATGGCAGCAGATTTTTATATGTATTTATTTGATAGTGTTATCACTTTGGATAATAAGTTTGTTTTCTGTTAATAAAGATTGTTCATAAAGTCTAGGGAGAATTAAGTCATACTGGTTTCTTTAACATAACCTAATGAATTCTGCATTTATCCACATTACTTTTTTGTAAAACTAAATTTTTACCAACATTTTCTAAAATCTTTGATTAAAACTAAAATGTAACTTCTTTATTTTGAGATAATCTGGAGTTTTAGAAGACAGAGGTTAAATACCCTCTCTCTTAGGCTTTTTTGGTTTCCAACAACCTCCATCAGGCTTGGCACAGAAATCCAGGGCTTTCACTAAGTCCTAAGTCCTACATTGTTAGAAATTATTAGTTTCTCAATTAATGGGTAGTGGGTAAATTTTGTTTGTTCTTACCAATAAGTTCATTTTTAAGACCTAGAAAGTCAATGTGTATTTGGGACTGGGAATGCATATTAGAACAAAATTAGCTATTTTTAAAATAACAGAATTAATCATATTATGCTATAAATAATAGCAGCTCCAGAATGGCTACAATGAATTTAGAATTTCCATAATTTGGAAATTAGCAAGCCTTATACCTTTAGGGCTTTTTTTCCTGAAGGGCTACAAGCATAATGATAAGAGAATAGAGAGTAGACAAGACTACAGGTTTGCTTTTTGAGGGCCCACATTCCAAATGTAAAAACTTTAATCTTGTAAAGACTCCCCATCTAGAAGGGGTCATACTTCAACTCCCTGTCAACGAGCACAGATTAAAACACAACCCCCTAGTGGGGACTGCTTAACAACCAGGTAAGCCATGGAGTGAGTGCTAGTGAGGCAAGGGGCCCATGGCAGGTGGTGTACATCCTGGCAGAGGAGAGCAGGAGGGAACAGAGAGAGGGCACAGAAAGAGACTTTGCAATTCTCCATGAGTTGGTCTGACTATTTGCATCTACAAAATTTGCAAATCCAAAAGTAGTTAGGAGATGTAATTCTGAGGACTGGTTTTAAATAAAATACTATTTATATCCTGAATGTACATTCTGAACCAAAGAGCTCCCTTCCAGTTCCTTGATATCAAGGTTTTTTTGTTTGTTTTGTTTTTTAAACAAATGAGTTTGATTCTACCAATGGGTTTGGTATGTCCCTTTGCTTCAGCCATGTTACCCAAGCCTAATCAGTCTGTGGATGCCAATGATGAGGGAGTATCACATTGCAGTAGTAACTCAAATTTGTTTAACCATATTATTTGTTTATATGTTCTACAACCTGTTTGACCTGGCCTGTTTGGCCCCACTTAGCCAAATCTATCCATGATCTATGGTGATTGATGATATAACCAAATTAACCTCCCATTCTGTCCATGTACCTACCAACTGAGGTGGGCAAATGTGATTCCAAAAGTAGGAAGAAGAATCTCCTGAACAACCAATGAGTCAAAGAAGAAATCACAGGAAAATAAAAAATAAAAAATACCCTAAAACTAATGACAATGAAAACACAACATACCAAAATCTATAGGATGTTGCAAAGAGCAGTTTTTTAAAAAAATATGTTTTTATTGATTTCAGAGAGGGGAGAGAGATAGAGATAATGATGAGAGATAATCATTGATTGGCTGCCTCCTGCAAGCCCCCTACTTAGGATCGAGCCCACAACCCAGCCATGTGCCCTAACCAGGAATCAAACTGTGACCTGGGTTGATGCTCAACCACTTAGCCACACCAGCTGGGCTGCAAAAGCAGTTTTAAGAGAGACATTTATAGTGATAAATGCCTAGATTAAGAAAAATGATCTCAAACTACCTAATTTTATACCTCAAGGAACTAGAAAAAGGAAAACAAACTATGCCAAAGTTAAGAAAATAAAGGAAATAGCAAAGATCAGAGCAGAAATAAATGAGAAGCCAGAAAAACAATAGAAAAGGTCAATAAAACGGGTTTTCTCGAAAAGATAAAACAGACAAACCTTTATAGCTTGACTAAGAAAAAAATACAGGCTTAAAATCAGAAATGAAAGAGGATACGTTACAACTGATACCACAGAAGTAGAAAGGATTATAAAGGCAATTATGAACAATTACATGCCAACAAACTGGATAATCTAGAATAAATTCCTAGAGACAACCTACCAAGACGCAATGATGAAGAAATAAAAAATTCAAACAGTTCAATAACAAGGAGACTGAGTCAGTAATCAAAAACTTCCCAGCAAGGAAAAATACAGGACCAGATGTCACTGGTAAATACTGCTAGACATTTAAGAAGAATTAATACCAATCCTCAAACTCTTCCAAAAAAATTAGAGAGCATTTCCAAATTCATTTTACAAGGCTAGCATTACTTTGATAGCACAGCCAGATAAGAACACTATAAGAAACCTATAGACCAATATCCTTGATGAATATAGAGGCAAAAATTCTCAACAAAATGTTAGCAAACCAAATTTAATACCACACTAAAAGGTTCATACATCATAATCAAGCAGGATTTATCTCTTGGATGCAAGGATGGTTCAACACATGCAAATCAATAAGTGGGATACACCATATATACCATATTAATAGAGTTATAGGTAAAATGATAATCTTAACAGGTGCAGAGAAGTTATTTGACAAAATATAACATCCTTTCATGATAAAAACTCAAAATTTAATATAGAAGAAACACACTTCAACACAATAAAGGCCATATATGATAAGCCCACAGCTAACATCATACTCAGTGGTGAAAGATTGAAAGCTCTTCCTCTAAGATCAGGAACATGACAAGGATGTCTACCAGCACTCTAATCACTCTTACTCAACATCATACTGAAAGTCCTAACCAGAGCGATCACTTTCTTCATCCTTTCAAGATAAGGAAATAAAAGGTATCCAAATCAGAAAGTAAAATTGCCTGTCTTGTAGATTATATGATCTTATATTGAGAAAATCCTAACAACCAAAAAATTGTTATATCTAATCAACAAATTTAGTAAAGTTGCAGGATATTAAATCAGCATGCAGAAGTAAGTGTGTTTTTATACACCAACAAAATAACTGAAAAGTAAAACAATTTCACAATATCAACAATAATAAAACATGGGAATAAATTTAACCAAGGAGGTGAAAGATCAGTACACTGAAGACTATAAGACTTTGTTGAAAGAAATTGAAGAAGACACAAACAAATGGAAAGATATCCTGAGTTCATAGATCAGAAGAAATAATATTGTTAAAATGTTCATACAACCCTAAATCATCTATAGATTCAATGTAATCCCTATCAAAATCCCAATGGCATTTTTCACAAAAATACTTTAAAAATCCTAAAATTTGTATAACCCCCAAAGACCCCAAATAGCCAAAGCATTCCTGAGAAAGGATAAAGACCGAGGCATCATACTTCCTGATATAAAACTAATACAAAGCTGTAGTAAGCAGAACAGGATGGTACTGTCATAAAAATAGACACAGACCAATGGAATGTAATTGAGATCCCAGAAATAAACAGCCAAATGTATGGTCAAGTAATACATGGCTAAAAAGACTCATTGGGAAGAGTCTTTAATAAATGGTGCTGGGAAGACGATAACCATAGGCAGAAAAATCAAACTGGATCCTTATCTTACACCACTCACAAAAAAAGAACTCATCATGGACTAAAAACTTAAACAGAAGATCCGAAACTGTAAAACTAGAAGATATTTAGAGGAAAAGCTCTTTGACATTGGTTTTGGCAATGTTTTTTTTAATATGGCACCAAAAGCACAAGCATCAAACAAAAGGCTTCTGTCCAGCAAAAGAAATAACAAATGAAAAGGCAATGAGAAAATATTTGCAAAACTTATATCTGGTAAGCAGTTAATATCTAAATATATAAAAACTCATACAACTCATTAAAAAATAGGCAGGAGAACGGATAGACATTTTTTTCCAAAGAAGACATACAAATGGTTAACAGGTACATGAAAAGATGCTCAACATCACTAATCATCAGGGAAATGCAAATAAAAACCACAATGAGATAAGACCTCACACCTGCCAGATTGACTATCATCAGAAAGACAAAAGCTAAATGTTGGCAAGGATGTAGAGAAAAGGGAATCCTTGTGCACTGTGGCTGGGAATGTAAATTGATATAGCCACTATGGAAAACAATATGGTGATTCCTCAAAAAATTAAAAATAGAACTACCAAATGATCCAGCCTTCACATTTTAGGTATATATCCAAAGGAAAAGAAAACAGGATCTACAAGACATATCTGCACTCCCATATTTATTGCTAAGTGAAATAAACCAGAGAAAGACAAATATGATATCTCTTATATGTGGAATCTGCAAAAAGCCAAACTTATAGAAACAGAGAATAGAAAGGTGGTTACCAGGGGCTGGGAGATTGGGGCAATGGGGAGATACTGGTTGCTCAAAGCATACAAATTTCCTGTTAGAATATAAATTCTGGGATCTAATGCACAACATAGTAATTGAAAGGTTTGGAGTGGGTGGGGCCACACACCTATGACATGAGGCCATAATGTGTCAAAAGAACTTTTATTTCGGGCACCTGGGTGCAGGTGGACTGAGTCCAAAAAAAGAACCAGCGGTGACTGAAGGGAGAGGCAGGTTTTTATTAGCTCCTGCTGGTTCTAAGCAGTTCTGCTGATGTACAGAGCTTGACTGACAGGCCCCGTCTGTTCTTGGTTCCTCCCGGCGCCAGATGTCGTGGTTATCTAGGATATGCTGAGCTCAAGGCTGCAAGCTTTCTGCAAGATATTTGTTAAGCACAATAAGGTAACTCTGCCCCCATTTTATTCTCTTTAACTCTTTCAGTAATAATAGTTAACAATACTGTATTATATACTTGAAAGTTTCTAAAAGTAGATCTTAATTATTCTCACTGCAAAAAATAAGTGGTCATTGTGTGATGTGATAGAGGTGCCAGCTAATGCTACAGTGGTCATCATTTTATAATATCTGAGTGTATCAAATCAACACACACACCTTAAACGTACATAGCGGTATACGTCAATTATATCTCAATTAGTGGTGCAGTGCACAGATTCGTGCACATTGAAAGAAAATTAATCAGAAGAAAGATCCGTAAAGCACCGAACAGACTGTCAAATTACAGCGGGAAGGCTGGGGAGTGTTGGGGAGGGAGGGAAATAGATCAACCAAAGGACTTGTATGCATGCATGTAAGCACACCAATGGACACAAGATACTGGGCGGGGGGTGGGATGAGGGAATGCGACAGGGGGTAGGGGAGGCTGGGGGAAGGTCAATGAGGAAAAAAAAGGAGATTATATGTACTAATATATGTAATACTTTAAACAATAAAAAAAGAGAAAGATTCATGCGGTAATTACATTACTGCAAAAAATTACATGTCACAATAGTATATATAATATAGCATTATAAAATTAAAACGTGTGCGATTGGCGCCAGCGAGAGCTTCATATGTATCGTGCATGCGCGAGTCAATGTTTATTTTTAAATTGCCAGTTCGCGTCATATGTACCGGTTGGTCAGTCGGTTGGACATACGGTGGGTCACTTAGCCTATAATATTTATAGATAAGGCTGACAAAAATTAGGAATACTAATATTTTAAGTCTAAAGTTTTGCTACCTCAAAGTATCCTCAAACATCTCCATAGAAATTTAAATATTTTTCCAAAATACCTTCAAAAACCTATTTAATAGTACAACACAATTCAGTCCATGATATACTATTGGCAATTTAATGAAATGGCAAATATAGATTAAATATTCAACATACTGTGAGATTTCAAAATAAATGTTAAATATAGCTATTTCCTTTCCCCCTAGAATTTTTTTTCTTAAATTTACCAGTGAGATATATGGAAATTAAAAATCCAAAAAAATCACAAATCTTATTTTAATTATTTATATTTAAACTTACCTGTGTAAAGGTTGGGGAAATTATGAAAATAGAATTAGAAATTTGAGAAGTTAAAATTACATAAAATAGATTTTAAACAGTTATTTGAATGGCAGATGCTTTCATTACACGTTTAAAGTATAGGAAAAACAAATATCAAGGTATAATTCATACAAATGGCTATACAAATCACTAAACAATCCTATAGGGAATGTTACTGGAAGGACTGATTTCCATTCTTTTATGTGATAAATCCTTAATAATGTGATTTTATTTTACCAAAACAAGAAATAGGAAGAAGAGCGATGACAACCCAAAGCAGTTTTATTGTAATGTTGATTTATATCCATGCATAAAACTTCTGTATTATGATTGCTCACCTTGATTTGGGAAATTCTTTAGGAGGGTTCTTCCCATTTCCAGGACATTTTAGCTTGGTATATTTCCTATGTTATAAATTTTCTTGTCAGAGTGTTTCACATGTATTTTTTCCTTAGTTTTCTAGTGGGGAAAACTGAGAACAACAATGAGTTTTGTACTTCTGCTGTGGCCTCATAAGGGTGCGTGGTGTAGTGTTCTGATTCGGTGAGCTTGGTCCAGCAAGTGCTCAACCCTGTAGACTAGCTGCGTGACACATGTGCACAGACATCTGTATAAATTTTGATCTAACACTAGGCTGGAAGAACTTACTTCCCTGTGACACTGGAGCAAGAGACCAAGAGGGAAGTGGCTGAGTTCTTGACTCACTTGCTTCATGAACTGGAATAAGCCACTTAATTTCTGTTGTCTCAGTTCTCCAACTCAGATGACAGCAATAATAGTCCTCCCCTGACTACAGTACAAAGCTGCTGGGAGCCCAGATTAAGTGGTTACACGTTTTATAAATCTGAAGGGATTTGGTGAGGATGGCGCTGATAAAATCAGGGCCTGTGCTCAGAGGGAGTTCAGCAAACATTTGGAGTGAGGCTATCAGCCGTAGCTTAGGGCAGGGACATGCCAGAGTGGAATCTAAACAAAATAAAAGGACTGCTTTTGAAGCCTTTCCTTTATGAGGGTGGGTTTGTGATAGGAAACCAGTTTGCTTATGGTGGTGTGAGCTGTGTAGGGTGGGGCACAAATGACCTGCTACTTTCGTTTCCATTTTTTATTTCCAGGTTTCTGTGAGTTTCTCTCATCTTATTTCCTGTTTTTCCTGAAAGCCCTAGTATATGAATATCTTTTTTCCTGCAGGTGTTAGTAACTTCTTTTATCCTTCCGGACATTCCCAGCAATCATTGTCTTTCATGTGGATTCTATGACTTGGGTGAGTGATGTATGAACAAAAAGGAAGATTCCCGAAGCAAGGGACTTCTGTGTGGGCACTAGTATGAGGCATTCTTACTTGAAATGACGATGTGGATTTCAAAAGCTAGATAGTAAATTTTTAGAAGCTCGGTTAAGTTTTAAAAACTATAATCTACAGTTGAATTCTGTTAAAACATGGCTTTGTCATTAAACTGATGCCAATAAACTGTCAGTAAATAATGAAACATCACCTCAAACAACTGAGAAAGTGCATGATAGCACTACTTAAAAGAGCCTTATTATATATAACGCTAGAGGCCCGGTGCATGAAATTCGTGCATGGGGCGGGGGGGGGGGGGGCAGTGTCCCTCAGCCCAGCCTGCACCCTCTCCAATCTGGGACCCCTTGAGGGATGTGCGGGATTGGGCCTAAACGGGCAGTCGGACATCCCTCTCAAAATAGAGAACTGCTGGCTCCCAACCGCTCACCTGCCTCTGCCTGATTGCCCCTAATAGCTTCTGCCTGCCAGCCTGATCACCCCCTAACCACTCCACTGCCAGCCTGATCGACACCTAACTGCTCTCCGGCTGGCCCGGTTGTCCCTAACTACCCTCCCCTGCCAGCCTGGTCACCCCTTACTGCCCTCTCCTGCCAGTCTTGTCACCCCTAATTGCCTTCCCCTGCTGGCCTGATCACTACAACTGCCCTCCCCTACAGGCCTGGTCCCCCCCAACTGCCCTCCCCTGCAGGCCTGGGTCCCCCCCAACTGTCCTCCCCTGCTGGCCTGGTCACCCCTCCTTTGTTGGCCCTATCACCCCTAACTGCCTTCCCCTGCTGGCCTGATCACTACAACTGCCCTCCCCTACAGGCCTGGTCCCCCCCAACTGTCCTCCCCTGCTGGCCTGGTCACCCCTCCTTTACTGGCCCTATCACCCCTAACTGCCCTCCCTGCTGGCCTGATCACTACAACTGCCCTCCCCTATAGGCCTGGTCCCCCCCAACTGCCCTCCCCTGTAGTCCTAGTCCCTCCCCCCCAACTGCTCTCCCCTGCAGGCCTGGCCCCCCCAACTGCTCTCCCCTGCAGGCATGGCCCCCCCCCAACCACCCTCCCCTGCAGGCCTGGTCCCCCCCCAACTGCCCTCCCCTGCAGGCCTGGGTCCCCCCCAACTGTTCTCCCTTGCTGGCCTGGTCTCCCCCAACTGTCCTCCTCTGCTGGCCTGGGTCCCCCTCAACTGCCCTCCTCTGCCAGCCTGGTCACCCCCAACTGCCCACAACTGCCCTCCCCTGCCAGACATCTTGTGTCCACATGGGGGCAGCCATCTTGTGTCTTGGAATGATGGTCAATTTGCATATTACTCTTTTATTAGATAGGATGAATCTACATGCATATGCATGTTATTATACAAATATATACATATATATTAATTTCTTTATGTCTTTGTGTTTCATTAAAAAAAACCCACACCTTTATTTAACTTAGAATTCATGGATACTACTGTCCTGTTTAGGGTATTCAATTTTTATGTCCTTGAGTTTTATACTATTTTTTCTTCCTTGAAAAAAATTGTAGCTGCTTGGAGAAGTGACAGCTCACCCTCAGTGTCACTGCTGGCTTCCCAGGCGCTGGAACTACTGCTGCCCCAGGGGCCTCCCTGGGGACTCCTCTGGGATGGAAATTCTCAGCCTCAACTGGAGTGGAGCAACACCAAGGAAAAAGAAAGAAAATGTAATTTTCCAAAGTCAACTTGACTAAGATTCCTGTCTTCTCATAGGATGGCCCTGTCTTCTCAAGGGTAACTCTCAGGACACTTCATAATGTCGAGAGGGGTTATATCAGCAAGAGAACCCTGCTATGTTGGAGCCTAAGCTCAACACAGGTACGAAGTCTTGTGAATTAAAATTTTAAAAATAACCTTTGTACATGAAAGCTTTTCAGTGATTTAAAAAATATATATATTCCAGCTTGAAGTTAGTATATAGTTCTCCCATTCAGAAAGGACTTTTCCCAAATCAGTAATTGCCATGTTTGCTATTTATTTTAACTAAAGTCTACATATATATTTTATGTTTTCCAAATCATACATTGCTCTAAATAGAGAACCTTCAAGAAAAGATGTTGGTAATAATTGAACAAATATTGATATAATTTCACACATCATTTTTGGTAAACCATTGCTTAAAATTATAATAAATCCAGCCATCTTTGATCTTTAACCAAGCTAAGTATTTTTTGAGCTTGCCTAAGTTTTGTTTTTGTTTTCTTTACCACATATAGAAGGGAAGTTTGCTGGGTATATAAATTGTTTTTTAATTATTCTCCCAGATTTTATGGAGAAGCTAAGGATTTTTGTCATTAAACATGTTTATAAGGAAGTTTATGGGATGAAAACTTTACAAGGAGTCATGGTATTTTGGATATGTTATTCTTTTTAAGTAAAGTCTAAGTGTCCATAAAGAAACATTCCAATGAAGCATTGTGTTGGCATTTGTGGTTTGGGTGTGATGGCATTCCTGCTTTCATTCTTGATTCCTACAGTCTCTTCTCCACAAAGAGTTTCTTTAATAACATTAAGTCAAATGATGTCATTCTTATATGATGACTATGCAATGATGACCTATCTAACTCAGAATGAAATCCAGAGTCCTTACTTTGGCTTAAGAACAGGGTTACCACCTAATTTATCATTCAAATTGGACTATTTTGCCAGTGAAAGAGGCCTTAAGAGTAATTACACCAGGACAACAGGTGTAAACCATGGTTATCCCAAGCAATTCAGCATGTAGAGGCCCCTAGAAGGCCCTAGTCAGGATCACCTCAGACTCCTGTTCTATCAGGGTCCTCTCTTCTCTCAGTCCTCACTTAGCTCCAGCCAAATCGACCTCCTGAATACTTTTAAAATATAACAGCATGCCCCAGCCACTTGGAATGTTCTTCCCTGAGATATCGCTGTATCTTGCTCTTTTCAACTTAATCCTGGTCTTTACTCAAATCTCATCTATTCTGAAGACCTTTCCTGACTCCTTCCTAAAATAGTATCCTTCTTCCCTTGTTTACTTACTCTCTTGCCCTGCATTAGTTTTCTTCATAACACTTATTGCTTCCTGACATAATTTATATATATATATATATATATATATATATATATATATATATATATATATATAACTTTTGTCTTCTAATTGGTTATGTTTCTGCTACCATAAAACAAGCTCCATCAGTGTATAAACTTTGTTTTGTTTATTGATGTGTGCCTGGCATCTAGAACAGTGTCTGACACTTAGTAGGTATTTAATCATACTTGATGAATGAACAAATGAATACCTGCAATGGAAATAAGTTGTTGGCTAGAATGGGCTGTTTTAAGGGGAAAGAGCAGCTTCAGTTTACTGACAGATGGCAACTGAGAATGCTTGTAGTCCACAAGGGTAATGACCCTCACAGGCAAATGAATGTCTTTACTAAGATCAGAGAGGTGCCAGGAGGAATGTTACAAGATATAAAGAATGAGTTAGGGAACATTTTTGCTAAAGTGAATGGTAAAGATGATACTCTAGAAGAAAATGATGACTCCCAGAGATGTTTTTACCATCTGATTATTGTGAGGTTATTTCCTCTCTGGTAATGCATATTTTATGTCTTTCTAATATATTTAATCCACTTAAGTAGCCCACCATGTTTTAGGTCAACTTAACTTTAAAATTGTATTTCAAATTATTTGATAGTATTAGTTTTAGGAAATTCCTTAATAGATTTGTTATCTTATAAATAATAATATTTAACTATCAGAACATCACTTGTATGCCAGGCATTATTTTAAGTGTTTTACAAATACTATCTTACTTAATCCTTGCAGCAACCCTATGTGATGTTGGTATTCCCATTACCTGCAATTTGCAATAAAGAAACTGAGGCACAAAGAGGTTAAGTCAGTCTAACTTCAGAGCCCCTAACCTATTGACTTTGCCATATTGTGAAATTTATTTATTGTTATCCTATATAATAAAGAAGTAATATGCAAATTGACCCTCATGCCCTTGCACAAGATGGCCGCCCCCATGTGGTCAAAGATGGCCGCCCCCATGTGATCAAAGATGGCCACCACAAGATGGCTGGCAGGGGAGGGTAGTTGTGGGCAATCAGGCCAGCAGGGGAGGGCAGTTGGGGGCAACCAGGGCTGCAGAGGAAAGCAGTTAGGGGTGACCAGGGCTGCAGGGGAGGGCAGTTAGGGGTGACCAGGCCGGCAGGGGAGGGCAGTTGGGGGGGACCAGGCCTGCAGGGGAGGGCAGTTGGGGGCAATCAGGGCTGCAGGGAGGGCAGTTTGGGGGGACCAGGCATGCAGGGGAGGGCAGTTGGGGGCAATCAGGGCTGCAGGGAGGGCAGTTTGGGGGGACCAGGCATGCAGGGGAGGGCAGTTGGGGCAACCGGGCCGTCAGGGAAGCAGTTACGCATTGATCAGGCTGGCAGGGGAGTGGTTAGGGGGTGATCAGGCTGGCAGGCAGGTGAGGAGTTGGGAGCCAACAGTCCCAGATTGTGAGAGGATGTCCAACTGCCGGTTTAGGCCTGATCCCCCGAAGGGTCCCAGATTGGAGAGGGTGCAGGCTGGGCTGAGGGACACCCTCCCCTCAACCCCCCCCCCCCCCCCGTGCATGAATTTCATGCACCGGGCCTCTAGTTGTTTTATAATCATCCTTAGTTTATTATGCCTGTTAGTCTGTATTCCAATAGATACCCTGAAAGCACTCCCTGATTTCTCTGGCAAATTCTGAATGTAACCTTTTGTGATTCCATTTAGTTAAACCACTACGAGTTGTTTTTCCCTTAGCTGTTATTATAGTGGATTTTTATCTTGGTTATTTATTTCATTGTTTGTGGTTTGTCTTTTCTCACTAGAATTGTCACCTTTCAAGGTGTCAGTATCTTTGATGTGTTTGTAACTGACCTCTAACCCACACATCAGTGTTATTTTCAGCTGTTTTACTCACTGCTGTACTAATGTGTAAGTGCCCAGTATGTAGCAAATGTTCAATAACTATTAGTTGCATAAATAAATACTGAATGGATAAGTTGTACTAAAACTGTATTTTTTTCTGTATGACTAATATGATTCAATCAGCCGCCCAATATTTATAAGCACAAATTCTGCGCCTAGTACCATACTCCAAATATAGCCCTTGCTAAATGCGGGGTCCTCCTCTAAGCACTTTATGTGAAGGAAGAAACTATTTTAATTTCTACAATAACCCTGTGAGGTAGTCTGCAAGGATTAAAAGGCACACATGTATACACACACGTATATATACATATATATGTATATACATACAATGGGATGTTATTCAGCCTTGAAAAGGAAAGAAATTTGGACATATGTTACAACATAGTGAGTGAAATAAGCCAGTTGCAAAAAGATACATACTGTGTGATTCCACTTATATGAAATAGTTAGAGTAGTCAAAATCATAGAGACAGAAAGTCGAATGGTGGTTGACAGGAATTTGGGAGAGGGAGCAATGGAGAATTATTGTTTCATAGTATAAAGTTTTACAAGATTAAGATTTATGGAGATGGATGTTGGTGATGACTGCACAACGTTATGAGTGTTTTTAACATCACTGAGCCATATACTTAAAAATAGTTAAGATGGTAAATTTTTTGTTTTGTGTATTTTGCCACAATAAAAAAAATGAGGGAAAAAAGTGCTATTTGCAACTCAACAGAATCCATTTATAGCTTTTTGATTCCCCATGGAGGATATTTCACTAACATTCAGTGGGTATAAAAGCAGGCATTTCCCAGAGGGATAATCAGAGAAGGCATAATATCCTCTGCAAGATCCTCTATAAACTTCAAAGGATATGAGACTGCCTATAAGGTTTTCTGTTTTGTTTTGTTTTCTGGAACTTTTTTTTTTTTTTTTTTTTTTTTTTTTTTAATGATGCGGGAGGAGGCAGAGTATAAACAAACTAACTTAAAAAGCTTTAAAGAAACATTTATAGTGTACTGATTTCTTTAGTATAATATATTTTATACTAACTACTCTCCAAATTGGTTACCAGAGTTAATAATGTAATTTATAGTTAAGTATGATGCCAGATGAAGAACATAGGTTAAGGTTCTACGTGAGTTAGATGTGGATGGAGATGTCTGCTCAACAGAGCTCCAGGAAGGGAGGGCGGGGGGACTAAAACACTGAAGAGGATAAAAATAGAAAGCAAGGGAAGGGGAGAAAAAAGTGATTCAAGCCCTGGCCTGTGTGGCTCAACTGGTTGGAGTGTTGCTCTGTACACCCAAAGTTTGCAGGTTCAATCCCCCGTCATGGTCCTGGTTGATGTTTCTCTCTCTTCCTCGCTCTCTAAAAATCAGTGAACATGTCCTAGGATGAGGATTTAAAAAACACTCCTGCAAGTCCACACATTCCACGCTGCCCTCCACGCCTTTTACACAGTCATCCACCTTAAGTGGGGCTTTGTGGACATAACCACTCTTTTCCTAGCCATGCTCTTTGCAGCTCTCTGCCAAAGTTCCCTTTGCCTCCTGAGGGCCTTGATGCACCTTACGATTCATACTCAGTTTCTAACAATAGGATTAACTTTGGGTGAAAGAACACTGTGTATTTTGGGTGTGGGTCACTGTTTGCTCTTCTGACTGGCAATGTACACAGTGACTTAAGCAATGCCGCTTGGGCATTTTAGTTTAGGGTGTGGCACAGTCGTCAACTCTTGGTTTTTCTCTTGAGGGCAATTAGCTGAAAACTAGTTTCATTCAGTTTGCTTTGGTTTGTTTGGACCAACGATTTGCTCAAGCAGAAGGTGCTTGCCAGCAACATGGAGGCAGCCTCAACAGAGAGGTCAGGTGTTTCCCTGCAGGTTCTCCATCCCTCCTATAAAATGATACCGTTGACAATCTTTTCTACACCGTGGTGCCTTGGCATCTGGTCTCAGCTTGCTCCAAATGCTCCCTTCGTGGAATCAGGGAGCATTCAGGGAGTCCAAGGACTGATTTCCTCTCGCTGGAGCAGCAGGCAGATGCTGAGAGCAGGACCCTTGGTCATGGCTACATAACTGGAGCAGCCTTGACGTGCTCTGGGAAACAAAAATGATTGCTGAACACCGAAACATATGTAAGAACACTTTCCCCCCTTAACTCAATAATATTATCGTGAACCTTAGCAAAACAAAGCAGTGGTGCTGACTCAGTCTTTTGAGCATTGGCCCTGAACCTGAACGTGCTTTTAAACGGAGTTAAGGGTTTAAATGGCGAGTGGACTCATTTAACTCTGTTTATAGCTATCTCCTCCGTTCTGGCTTTGTCCCAGAGATTTCTGATGGCTCCAGTGGAGTCAGTATCTTTGATGTGTTTGTAGCTGACCTCTAACCCACACATCAGTGTTATTTTCAGCTGTTCTTTGACAAGGGGTCCAACAGCTGCTGTTTAATACCACCGGCAACTTGTGACACACACTGAGTTTCTAGCAATAGAATTAATCTGCCAGTCTTGGGCTCTGATTCGAAGCTGTCTATAATTCTCCTGCACAGGCAGTGGAGGGAGAATAAAAATAAAACCTGAAGTACAGTGTTATTTTTTATTTCATTGTAGAAAAATATACATAGTGTTAAACTTTAATTAAACAAAAACATTCTTGCTGCAATTAAAAAGTAACAGCAAAGTGTATTACTTCTTAGTATTTGTGATAACTGAGTTTAAAAGTGCTGTTCAATGGAGTACAGTAGTCACAAATAAATCCTGAGATGGTAGGTATCTACTGATAAATGCTCATTGAAATATTTTTTAAATGTTCCTAACACATCTGAAGCTATGAGAAAATGTAACTACCCCATATAAACTTTATTTGACAAAAGGCAGTAAGTTTTAGAAAAGTAGATTAATCTAAAAAGATATATTTCAAGCAGTTTTATGGCTTGCTTAATCCCAAAACAAATACCAGAACTTATTTTTAAAGTACAGTTTAGAAGCTTTTTTTTTTTTTTTTTTTTGGCCTAAGAGAGTCTTCAAAAGTCTTGAAAAGTTGATATTCCAGTCAATGACTAGCTGGTTTCAAAGTCCACTATAACTAGACAGATTCAATGGCAAAACTAACTTGGGTTGTCAGGATGTAACTTTTTTTTTCCATTTGCTATCAAACATCAGCTGATAGGAAGGGAGCTAGAAACTGCCCTCTACATTTAAGATAATGGCAAAAATAACAGGCACTCAGTGTTACCATACTAGGGGTGTGGCGATTCTCTCCCGTTCTCCTCTCTCTCTCTCTCTCTCTCTCTCTCTCTCTCTCTCTCTCTCTCGATAAACTCAATGGGGTTGTCTATTTTTAACCTCCTGTTCTTTGCTTCTGGCAGAGCAATCAGTGGGAGCTGAGCTTTTCCCCTGAATGAATCCAAGTAACCCCGGTGGTTGCCTTCTGAAATGACCAGCAGACGCACATCTGTACAAAGGCTTCCCGGAGTGTAAGCGGCATCTAAAGGACCATGTCCAGCCCAGGAAGCCCTGAAGTGGAGTTTTCTACCACCACAGTCAGCTCAGTGGCTGTGCAGGCTGGGGACTCCAAAATCGTTATCGCTGTCATAAAGGTAAGCTGACAACTTTCTTTTCTCCGTGTGGCTGTGGGCGTCTGGCTATGTGTTGATAATCCCGAAGAACATTCCACACAATCAGCAGTACACAGCATATAGGAGATAACCCAGCAAGCACAACTTACTGCTTTCTTAAAGTGGCAGTGAAGAGAAACCTCTATTAAGCTTCAGCCAGTTACTACAGTTTCTCTTTCAGTTAGTGAGGAAACATGGACAGCAGCTTGGTGAAAAACAAAACAAACCGTCTATTTTCAGCCTGTTTTTTTTAAAGGCAAGGCGTGGGTGATTACAAATTCATGTTTGTCAGGCTGAAGAGGCAAGTGGGCCTATGAAACACGGGTGATTTTTGAGAGGGGGTGTGCTGGAGGAGGGAAGGGGAGAGCCTAACAGACAGGGGGTGGCATTGTTTCGGGCAGGATGGGACCCAGAGAACACCTAACAAGGGGCTCTGGCTCGTGCCCTCCTTAGCGCTGGTGGTGACATGGTAAAGGCACGGGTAAATCCTTGTCACATTACTGAGGGAATGGAGACCCTGCCAGGGAAGGTGCAAAGGGCATGTATCAGATTGGCTCTTGACAGCAGGAAGTGGAAGCCACTGGGGGCTTATGTTTTATGTCATGTTTTAAGCCAAGCAATTTGTCCATTTGCAAAGATGATAGCACATCTTTAGGTTGAAGACGATTACTGTGATCTTCTTTCCTATGAAAATGGCCTGCAGAACCCTACGAAGCATTATGCTTGGATCTAGACAATTCACCACCCAAGGAATTCAGTGTTTAATGAAGGGAATCAGGCAGATAAGCTGGCGCTTACCAGCCGGTTACTTTCCAGACCCCGTCAGGCTTCATCGAGTGACTTTCTGGCCTTTTGTTAGTGCATGGTGCATGGCGAGGCCTGGTTAATTTCACTGAATTCTGTGAATTTTATGTTCATGTGGAAGTGATAGCAGGAAAGCAACACTTGACATTGAGCAGAAGGATGGGCTCTGGGGCACCGAAGGCCGCGTGTCCTGGCTGGGCTGTTTCCTGGGCTGCGGAGACTTGGCCCCGCATAAGCAGGACCTCTGCACGTTCTCTCGCCCTCTCATCTCTTCAAAGGCAATGTGTGGACGTGGAAAAAAGCCTGAAGCAAAAGTAGCATAAATTGATAATTTGCATGTGATTTTGTGATGCTTTGAGTATCTGAAAATTTCAGCAATGAAGGAAAAGAGGCAAACTCACTGTTTAAAAGAAAGATAATATTCCCTCAAATATGAACTATTTCTTAGAGCAGGATAAGGAATAATGCACATGGAATAAATTATAGGAGAATCAGAAATAGATTGACAGTAAGAAAAAAAATCTCTAAAATCACGCTGGAAATTCTTAATTTAACCAAACTGTGTTTCTAAGAACATTCGTTTGTCTCCCCTCCTCAGCACCTTAAGCTCACTGCCATCCCATATAAAACGAACCCCAACTTATTCAAAGTGCAAAGTCCATCTTAAAGGGAAGAAGTGCCTACATCTGATCTACACTGAGTGGCCAGATTATTATGATCTCTGAACGCATAATAATCTGGCCACTCAGTGTATATCCTATATAATAAAAGGCTAATATGCAAATTGTCCCCTTGACCAGGAGTTCGACCAGCAGGCAGGCCAGCCAACCGCCCATGTCCCCTTTCCCTGGCCAGGCTGGCCAGACCCCACCCATGCACAAATTTATGCACCGGGCCTTTAATATACATATATATACACTGAGTGGCCAGATTATTATGTGTTCAGAGATCATAATAATCTGGCCACTCAGTGTATATGGGCCTCTTGTTTCCACACGGTCTCAGGGCACTAATTACCTAGAATAGACATGCGTTTTTCTCATTTCTCTTCAGCAGTTTACCTAGCCACGGGCATGTGCCTGCTCATGGTACCTGTTGCTTAATCAGTTGTTGCTCCTTAGAGAAGTAATTCCTCAGGGACTGCAATGAGCCGTTGTGCTTAGAGCGGTGAGAGAGTCCTGAGTGTGGAAAACAAGTCGGCTGCTTTCAAATGGCAGTTGTCACATGTGTCTGATTTTATTGACATTTTCCTACATGCTTTGTTGAGTACCCAACACCAAAAGTTGGAAAATATTATGTTTTAACTTTGAAATAAGATGCAAATCAGTTGTTTCATCTGCTGCTTAGTCTTTCTGGTTAAACCAGTAAGGTCAATGTAAGGACACTGATCAGCCAAAATTGCATTTACAAATCTTCCCCTTGTGGTGAAGTTTGCATTCAACTTGCCCGAGTAGAATATCACTATTTCTATGGAAAGTACTTTTGTGAGTGAGAGAATGTACAGTTATGTGAATTGTTTTGTAATTTTGTAATATTCAATAATATATAATCTATTGTATGTGTTCTTCATTTGGGAATGTTAAATTTAAATACAGTGTGCCAAGAGAAAAATCATTTATCTTAAGAATTAAAAAAAGAAAAGGTAAGGCATGGATTTATATTAGACCTGCTATATTTCAATTTATGAAGGCCCATCTCTATGGAAAGAATAAAGTGTTCATAGTATAACTGGAAACCTAACAGAAAAAGGAGAAGGGTGAAGGGGAAAGAACAAGAGGAACTAAAAGTGCTTTTCATTTCATTTTTATTTTTAGTGTGGCAAATGGGTACAACTTCAGCTTGCTGAGTCACAGCCCAATATTTTAGAAATTGGTAGCAGTCAAGATGAAACCAAAAAACTCCTTCATGATCATGAACTTCTTTTGGCCAAGCTCAAGGTAAGAAAGATACTAAGCTGTGACATAGATACACTGTGCACAGAAATAGAAACCCGCATCTTACACGTCCTCTTGATCCCTCCGCCATCACTGGCTGCTTTAACACAGTGCCAGGTAGGTCCTGGAAAAGACTGTAGTTGTTACTTATGAGCAAACACCAACAGAGGAGAGAAGTAACGAGATTTTTTAAAACTTTCTCAATGTGATAGAAAGTATGAAGAAATAATATTTTTACTGTGGAGAAATAAGTAAGTTTTTTTTTTCCTGGCTGCCTCAGTGAAAAAAAAAATTCCATCACTTTTCTATTTCATACATCAAACTGTCAGGTCACATCAACAGGTCCAGACTTTCTATTGTTAATGACACCTGCTGGCAAGAATAATATAGAGCTTGTTTTCCTTCTGTTGAACTATTGGAAATATCTGATTTTTTGTTTGTTTAATATTAAGAGTTCTTGATACCAAATAATACTTTTAGTAAAATCAGATACATTATTCCACATGTATTGTGGTTATTTAGTTAAGAATCTAAAAGTAATATTGGCTCGTGATGTCTAGATAAGGTATCTAATCAAGGCCAGCTTTATCATCTAGAAGGCCCAGTGCAAAATGAAAATTTGGGCTTCCTGTTCAAAAAGCAGGATGAAGCTTTTTTTTGACTATTCATGGTGTTTTTTGTTTTGTTTGATCATATATATATATATATATATATATGTATATATATATATATATATACATATATATATATATATATATTCTGCTAATTAATGTCTAGCTCCTTCAGGCCTGAGGATATGTGTGGGGTGAGTACAGACTCCCAGGCACAGGACCTAGGCCCTGGCTCAGTGCACAGGGTGTGGGCTTGACCCCTGTTCTTCCGGAGCTGTGTCCTGACCCAGGCCAGGCTAGATGGCAGAGGTCACTAAGCAGGGGCAGGGAAGCAGGCAGGATAGCATACAGACTATCCCCAGGAGGCAGGACCACATGTGCCCCAAGGCTCTGATCCTCCACTTCTTCCCCCATTGTCCCAGTGGACTTCTCTCATAAAACACAAATTCAAAGCTAAGATTATTAAGAATTTTAAGACAGTGACAGGTAAAGCATTAGGCCCCAAGTGGTTTCTGAGGATGGAGCTCTGGGATGCAGCCAGCCCTGTGAGTAATAACCATCAGAGGCAAGTGAATGCCGTCCCAAGATCAAAGAGGTTTGATTCAGAGGCCCAGGAGGACTAGATGTTCAGTGTTTTTAGTATTTTAATGTTACTGGCTTCTTTGAACATCTTGGCTGGAATTTATACTCACTTCCTAGATTTAGAGGCAGATCTGATCTGCATTTGAATAATACTAATAGTGTTTTCTGATTGGACGGTAGTAAAAGTATTTGAGTAAACCAGACTGAGAAGTTGAAGAAAGAATGAGTGCTGAAGCAGGGGCCAATGGATTCCAGAATTGATGTTCCTGTTTAGACAGCTCCTAGCTCTGGGCTCTGGGCTCAGTGCTGCCCTTCAAGGTAGAAAT
The DNA here is from genome assembly GCF_963455305.1 of Plecotus auritus. Taxonomy (NCBI): domain Eukaryota; kingdom Metazoa; phylum Chordata; class Mammalia; order Chiroptera; family Vespertilionidae; genus Plecotus; species Plecotus auritus. The sequence continues at coordinate 42,442,999 of NC_137776.1, forward strand.
CCCTGGCCACTAGGAAGTCCTTTGTATATCTACAAAACCACATTATAATGTGAAAGAGCACTGACCCAGGAATCAAAACAGCATATGCACCTGTTTCTGAAATTAATCTGGACTTGAAACTACATCTTTTCTCCAGGTCCCACTAATAGTTGGTACCTAGCCATCATTTTCAGGTTCGCTGAAGGACTGGACTGGGTGGTGGTGAAGCTCATGGCAGTCTGGATCTCTCAGGCCACTTCTTTCCCCACCCCACTCCATTCCTGTCCAGGCCCACAACTCCAGGGAGAATGCTTTCTTTCTTTTTTTTTTTAATTTCTTTATTGATTACGGTGTTACATATGTGTCCTTATTCCCCCATTACCCCCCCTACCCCCGCCTCATGCCCTCACCCCCCTGTTGTCTGTGTCCATTGGTTAGGCTTATATGCATGCATACAAGTCCTTTGGTTGATCTCTCCCCCTTACCCCCACCCTCCCCTACCTTCCCTTGGAGGTTTAATGGTCTGATCGATGTTTCTCTGTCTCTGGATCTATCTTTGTTCATCAGTTTATGTTGTTCATTATATTCCATAAATGAGTGAGATCATGTGATAATTATCTTTTTCTGCCTGGCTTATTTCACTTAGCATAATGCTCTCTAGTTCTTACCATTTGCAACAGGGAGAATGCTTTCTTAGGTGCAGCAATTCAGCTCTCCCCAAAACTCTATTCAAATTTGCATACTTAGATCCAGGAGCTCAGCTGGAAAATGGTTTTTCATTTAACAGGATCCATTGTCAAAAGGTGCTTGTTGTTCTAGATTCTAGAGTCATGTCCTTTTAAACCAGTCTTCTGGCAATGGACTCGCCTCTGGACTCCAGGTTTTTTATCTGTGGGATGAGGGAAGCTTCATAGTGATTGTATATTGTATCATAACATATCATGAGACTGTGGGACCACACTCCCTCTTTGCATGTGGGTTTAGGAACACAAGATCTCAAGTGAAAAGGGTTTTTGACTTCACATAGGCCTTTAGCCTATGACCTCTTAATGTTCATCTCACATACCATTGCCCACCCCACCTACCACTATCAACCCAACCCCCCATCCCAAATAAACTCTAAATAGTAGCATCACTTTCCACTTTACTGGTTTTAACAAAGTCAAAGGGTCTGGAATCTGTTTCAGATTTGATGACAAAAGATTTTTTTAAAGAACAAAAAATGTGGCCAAAACCGGTTTGGCTCAGTGGATAGAGCGTCAGCCTGCGGACTGAAAGGTCCCAGGTTCGATTCCGGTCAAGGGCATGTAACTTGGTTGCAGGCACATCCCCAGTGGGAGGTGTGCGGAGGCAGCTGGTCGATGTTTCTCTCTCATCGATGTTTCTGACTGTCTATCACTCTTCCTTCCTCTCTGTAAAAAATCAATAAAATATATTTAAAAAAATGTGAATGTGAATTCCATTTTGAAAATGAACAGATCAACCAATTTACTAGTTATTATGTTGCTAGGGTAGGCACAACCTTAACCTATAACAGAAAGTTGTTGGACCAAACTTAGTTTTAATATGAGCTTTTTAAATGATGGGGGCATTAGTAGTTCAATAAGCCAATAATATTTAATGTCTAATGTTCATTCCAGTCTGTTTCTTCTTGCAATTTGTTCTAATTATAAAGAAGTGCAATGTTACGAGTATTGGGAGGATGTAGGAATTCAGTGCTGAGTCCACTCTGGTTTAAGCAAAGCAGTTAGCCTCTCTGGGTTCAGGTTCTTTATTTGAAAAATTACCGTAATAATAGTTATCTTCAAACAACTGAAAAGGAAATTTGGGGGAGAAATGCAATGATGTATGGAACTGCCTGCTGCCTTTTGAAAAGGTGGTATAATTGTTCTTTAATAATTAATATATTGGTATAATTTGCATGTTTAATTTGATAGAAAAGCTATTTTCTGCTTTCCATTGAAAAATCATCTCAAATCCTAGTCACTTAAGACTAAAGGGAAAAATTCTGGAAACACTGAATTTTTATGAGTGTTTCTAATGTTGGAAATGTCTGTCTATACCCCAGAGATCTTATTTCCATTGCAGTGGTGTACTCCAGTGGAGTATCCAGAGAAAAAATATTCAGTGGGGAAAACGCAATAACGTGCGAAAAGCATTAACTCCCAAGGGCACCTAGATTCCCAAACCATACTTGAATTATTTATAATGAGAAAGAAGGAATTTGGGAAAGAGAAGAGGGAGAGGTAAGCCAGGTAAAGAAGATCTGCCTGTGGCCACTATGACATTGCATCCTCAGGGGATTCAAGGAGGGAAAGAGGAGTTGGAAATACCTCAGGGATGTTGTTGAGAATGTTCTTCCTCACCAGAGGAATTACAACTATAATAGAACCAAGAAAGCCTCTGGCACTGTCTCTGTATTTGTAGATATATGAATATGTATGTATACAGTTACGTATATTTGTAGATAATGTGACTTTCAGTGAAAAATGACCCTGTAGAATATAAAACACTAAAATATTTCACCTCTGACTTGACTAACACATCTCTTGGTTCTCTGATTTTGACAAAATCTCTGACCCAATGAATGCTTATTTTTGTCCTATTTCAGGTTACGTAGCTAGAAATGAATAGTCAAACTATATGGTAGTAAAGATAAAAAAGTCTTATTAAAACTTGCCTTAAATAAGGAATAGCGTGGTTTTCTGTTATAAACTGGAGTTTTTACTAAGAATTCATTGTTTAAAATTTTTACTGTGCTAAAGTATAGGGTGTCCCTAGAAATGTATACACTTTAAATGATTATAAAGTCAGTGTTTATTAACATACAGTTCCTTTTCAAAATTTAAAAGAATCTACAGAGATGAATAATTTTTTTGGTCAATACCTGTTTTCAAACTGATGGCCATTCTGGTCCAGGCACTGCTGATAATGCAAAGCAATTGAATTGCAAATACCATGAATCATTTTGTTTGGTATTTGTGTGCCCTCCATTCGTTGACTGTTGCTGGTTTTGTACCGTAAACTTTATCTTTTATATATCCCCATACTAAAAGTCTAGTAGATTAATTTTCTTTGTTCAAAGCTTAGTCTGGCTTCACCCATTATTTCAAATCAGTTAAACCTAAAAAGGGGTGAAAATTAAGTGAATTATCAGCTGTTAAAGTGTGTATACATTTTTTGGGACATGCTGTGTTCCCCCCCAAATGTATACACACTTTGAATAATTATAAAGGCAGTATTTGTATATCAACTGCTTTTTCAAATTTCCAGTTGCATTTTAGAATGAATTTCCTTTGTTCAGAGCTTAGTCTGCTATCAGCTGTTAAAGTGTGTATACATGTTTTGGGGATACCCTGTATATATAATATAAAATTTTCCATTTCAACCATTTTTAAGTGTACAATGCAGTGGCATTAATTACATTCACAATTGTGTGCAAAAATCATTACCATCTATTCCCCAAACTTTTTCATTACCTCAATCACTTTGAACTTAATAAGCAAGGACTCCCATTCCTCCCTTCCCTAGCAATCTCTAATGTACTTTCTGCCTCTATGAATTTGTCTATTTTAAGTACTTCAGCTAAAGGGAATCATATAATACTTGTTTTTTTTTTATGTGTGTGTGTCTGGCTTATTTCACTTAGTCTATGATGTTTTCAAGGTTCATCCATGTTGTAGCATATTTCAGAACTTCATTCCTTTTTAATGAATGAATGACATTCCAAAGTATGGACATGTAACACATTTGTTTAGCCATCATTATGCTGATGGACACCTGGGTTGTTTCCACTTTTCAGCTATTGTAAAATGCTACAGTAAACATTAGCATACAAGTATCTGTTTGGGTACCTGTTTTTAATTCTTTGCGTTATATACCTATGAATGGAATTTCAGGGTGATATGGCATTTCTCGGCTTACCTATTTGGGAAAACACCAAAATGTTTTTCACAGCAGCTGTATCATATTATATTCCTACCAGCAATATACAAGTGTTTCAATTTATTCATATCCTTCCCAAAACATTATATTCTGGGGTTTGTTTGTTTGTTTTTATTATAGCCATCTTTCTAGGTGTGAAGTAGTATCTCAGGGTGGTTTTACTTATATTTCCTTAATGACTAATGATGTTAAGCATATTTTTCTGTGCTTATTGGACAATTGTATATCTTCTTTGAAGAAATGTCTATTCAAGTCCTTTGCACAGTTTTCAATCGGGTTGTTTTGTGTGTGTGTGTGTGTGTGTTGTTGAGTTGTAAGGGTTCTTTATAACTTTTGGATATCATTCTCTTATCAGATGTAGTATTTACCAGTATTTTCTCCCATTCTGTAAGTTGTCTTTTTACTCTCTTGATAATGTCTTTTAAGAATGTCTTTTAATAAAGTAAAGCTGTATGACTTGAACTTACATATTAGAGAAAATTTTATGGTATGGGTATTGTGAATGTGATAGAACCCCTTAGGACAGTATTAGAAGAGGAATAACCCATTTTACATTATCTGTATCATAGCGGTGTTTTACCCTAAATGTTTGCTCCATTTTCTCTCTATCCCTGTTTTCCTATAGACCCACAAGTTAGAAAATCCTGCTCTCTCAGAAATGTTGGGGAAGATGCTTTCACCCATCTCTTCTCCCTTTCTCTTCCCTGAAGGAGTGAGGGGGCTGTGTTACCTGATCAGTGAGACTAGGGGAAGAAGTGGCCGCCATGGGAAGCCAGCCTCAGGGCTCAAGCAGACCCTGACTACCCATGGGCTACAGTTTTCTACTCTCTGCTTCTGCAGAAGTATTCCACCATTCCACTCACCCAGGGCACCTCCGACCTAATACTCTCCACAGGCAGGTCCCAAGCACTAGATTTTAGGGAGGAAGAAGTAGAAAGTCAAAATCAACCCCATCCTCCAGTCCAGCCTTAGTAGTAATAGGAGCAGATATTTTGGTCCCTATCTGACCTTGATGGCTATTTTACAGAATCTTGAGGGGAGAGAGGAGAGATTAATTGGCACCTTCCAGATTGCAACATGTAATTGATCTGTGTGTGGTTCAAAGGGCTCTGCGCCTTAGTGTTCTATACATGTAAGGTGCCTGCCGTATTTTTCACTGATCATTTTGAAGAAGGTCACTGAGATAAGGTAGGAACTATACAGGGCTCTTGGGAGAGTGGAAGTTAGTGGGGAATTTAATTTCCCTTTTAGTCTTTTTAAAATGGAGAGCTTTTCCCATTAAAAAATGAAAATAATCTTCTCACAACTATGAAACAGCAGAATCTCTTAGTGATTTTTCCTGCCTCACTTGGAACTAACTCTTAGTCTATAGGATATTCTTTTCCTAGATGTTCACTTCCAGAGACGAGTATAGGGCTGTGGGATGAAATAAAGTTCAAATAGCATTCTTTATACTTGGAAAGTGCCCTGGGTCATCTTATAAAATATTGTTGGTTTAAGAGTGGCTAGAGAGCCATGACAATAGGCTTCTCATACATGGAGTTAAGGCACATTAATAGTGCGAATGTAAGAAATAACTTGTTGCTAGTTCTGACTAAGCAGCAGTTCAGAGTATGATTGTAACTAATGAAGTGGTGATGTGAGTTGATTCACTGGATGGGAGGGCATTCTATAAGGAGGAAAACTTTTAGGCACAGAGATTGAAGGGTAAAACATTTGGAGTGGACACTCTTCATCTCGTCTCTGTCCTCATTCAGCGGTCAAGGTTGGACACCTTGGCAGAAGCCGAAGAGCCTGTGGGAAACATGAGGCACTCACCACATTGCCTTTTTTGTTTTTTAAATGAAACCCCAAGTGACACAGGTTCAGGGAGAGAGAGGCACATCTTCCATGTTTCTAAAGGGAACAGAGCATGGTGTGGTTATAGCAAATACAACTTTTTTTTTTTTTGACAGCTCTAGAAAGATCCAGTACAAAGGAAGATTATGGTAGATTAAAATAGCTGTAAATTCTTTTGGTACTCCTCCCATTGAGAAGTGAGATCTATATCCATTCCCTTAAAACTGGACAGACTCTGGGACTGCTTTGACCAACAGAATACAGCATAGATGATGCTGTGGTAGTTTCTGGGCCCAGTCTCAAGAGACTGGTTACTTTTAATGTCTGTAATTTCAAATAGTCACTCTTGGAACCCAATCAACTTGTAAGAAGTCAAGCAGCACTGTACAGAGACCCATATGGAAAAAACTCCCAGGAACAGCCCTGGCCGAGATCCTGGCTGACAGCCATTCAACCTGCTAGTCATGTGAGTGAGCTATATGACCCATCTTAGAGGTGGATTCTCCAGGCCTGGTTGAGTTTCCCAGCTGACCTGTGTGGGGCAGAGACAGTTCTTCCCCACTGAGCTCTTCCCAAATCAAGAATCGTGAGCAAAATATATAATTGTTGTTTTAGGTCATTAGAATATGCAATAGCTTATTACACAGCATAGATATTGGAACAGAAGGCAACAGCTATGATGGCTGTTTACTTGGTGTTTATTTGGTGACAAATAACATAAAGCCCAACCAATACTGGCTTAACCACCCAAGAGTTTGTCCATGTCACAACAAGAAGCCTGAGGTTTAGTATAATCTTCCACAGCATCGAACATTACTGTGAGGATATAAATATGAAGATGCTTTGCTATGATATTAAGAATATTTTCACTTTTTGTTGTTGTTGTTGTTAATCCTCATCCAAGGATATTTTTCCATTGGTTTTTAGGGAGAGTGGTAGAGAGAGGAAAAGACAGAGAGAAACATCGATGTGAGAGAAACACGTCGATTGTGTCGATTGGTTGCCTCCTGCACAAACCCTGACCAGGGCCAGGGCCAGGGCCAGGGAGGAGCCTGCAACCAAGGTACGTGCCCTTGACCAGAAATGAACCCAGGACCCTTTGGTCCATAGGCCGAGGCTCTATCCACTGAGCCAAACCAGCTAGGGCTCACATGTTTTGTTTTGTTTTAAATAGAATAACCTAACTGGAAACAAAACAATGTCCAACAATAGGGGGATACATTTGTAAGTTGATGGTTTATGATTGTTTATGATTATGCTGAGCCCTGGGGCTTCTAATTGTGACATAGACCAATTCTTAGGTGTTTAAGCAAGTTGGTTGGGCTTAATATTATTTGTCACCAAACACATTCCTATTTGAAACCTGGGTCAAAAGCTAGGACCCCAATTAGCATTTTTGAGATCATAGGCTTAGAGCCTCTAAGATATTGTTTATTTAGAAAATAATTCTTCTTTAAAGTATAAATTCATAAACAAACTTTTTTACTGAAAGTAGGACCCATAAATCTTATTAGTTATGACAAAAGGTCTTGGTCTGAGATTTGATCGACAGTTCAAGAAACATAAATGAGGGTGGCTGGGGGAAGAAGGTTGCTCAGGACCCACTCACCTTCACTCCCATTCTTTTTTTAAATTGAATTTATTGATGTGACATTGCTTAATAAAAACATACAGGTTTCAAGAGTACAACTCAATAAAACATCATCTGCAAACTGCATTGTGTGTTCACCACCCAAGGTCAAGTCTGTTTCCATGCTGATTTATCTCTCCTTTATCCTCTTCCACCTCCCCTCACCGTCCTTCCCCTCTGGCTGTCACCATACTGTTGTCTGTGTCTATGTGTCATATATATATATATATATATATATATATATATATATATATATATATATATATATATTTGCTTAATCCCTTCACCATTTTTCACCCAGTCCCCCAAGCCCCATGCTATCTGACAGCTGTCAGTCTGTCCTATGTATCCATGCCTCTGTTTCTGTTTTGTTTGTTAAATTATTTTGTTGATAGCAGTTTTTAATACTGCTGAGCTAGATTAAATGCTAGGATAAAAATATACCTTTTGCATTCTATCCAAAAGGCAATAGCTCTTTCTGCCCCAGAAAAGACATAAGTGTATGTTCCACTTAAACAAGAAAGAGGCATTTTTTTTGGTTTTGTTTTGTTTGTTTAAAGTACGCTGTGACACCTACCCGATTAGCTTGAGCAGAACCCATCTTTTCCAAACTGTAGACTTTGTCTTAGATATCCTTTAATGGATTAATGTGTCAATCTCAAGAGATTTTCAAGTGACATGGCTGTATCGTTCTCATGACAAATTCATCTAATTATCAGTCCTCAGGAGAATAAGGCAAACTTATTTGGGTTCCATGGTTAGCTCTGTCCTCCAAATTACCTAACTCCTCCATCTCCCTCCTACCACATACTGAGGTCCAGGGACTTGAGTGAGATTAGAATTTTTGTCTTTAAAAAAATTGTCTTAAAATTGAATACTGGTTCCAGTTCCAGGCAAGATAGCTTAAACACCTTCCGCCCAGACTCCATTAAAAGCAAACATGTAAGAACAAACAAAGACAAAATAAAAAAAAAAGAAAACAGGAAAAAAACACACACTAAAATAAATGCCAATATAAACCCTGACAGAATGTGTTTGCTGAGGACACTGAAAAATAGAGCCTGCAGGCAGGTTAGGGAGGGAGATCAGAATTCCAGCCGGCCAGCAGTGTTGTTTTTTCTCTCTCCAATGTTGCCCAACTTGGATTCAATGGCAAGTTGGCCCCCTGAGGAACGTACCAGATGTGGACATAAAAACTCCACTAACGTCTTCTCTTCAGGTCTGAGCAGTAGAAAGAGGAATTCCATGGGTCAGAAAGGGAGTAGATACCCTGCCTCTGGCTTTGCTTTTTGTTTTTCTAGTCTCTTTGCTTCAGCCCAGGCAGTCCCCTGAAGGGAGCCATGATGGTGAAGTGGAGGCAGCTAAGCAGGTGCCTAAACCTGAGAGAGGGAAACCTCTCTCTGACCAGAGGAACGATAATGTCAGAGCTTGTGAGGAATTCTTTCCTCCCCTCTCTTCTCCCCACTGCTTGGTCCCACAGATATTGTGGTGGGAAGGGCACAGCAGAGTGAGGAACTAAAGCCCCAGGACCCTGCTCATGGTACAAATTATATTGAGTCAAGCCAGAGAAATGAGAAGACAGAGCAGGTGAGAGAGCTGTCTCACCCTTCAGCTTCTTAACTTAGATTATATAGATGTGGATCTAATTTTCTTTTAAAAAATCCTAATTATTCAGTATTCTGGGAACTCAAGAACCACGAACTCTCTAATTTCATTTCATAAGATGTGATCTTTTTAAAATTTAAATGCTCCCCATTGGGTTTGTGTGTTTTAATTTTCTTTATGAAAAAATAGACAAGAAATATAGAGAGTTATGTAGTTAACTGTAATAAACTGGCCCCACGTGGCCCTGCCTTTTTTAAAAAAAGTTTCAGCTCAAAACATATTCCAAGTTTTTTTCATAATTAGGACTAGAGAAACCCAAACCACCCAAGGCTAGTGCTGACAGCTTTCTGAGAGCCTGACATTCTTTGATTCACTGATCCCATTTCCTATTAAACATTTATTAATGTGTTGGAAAGAAGACACTTTGCTAATGTATTATACTTCTCAAAGCAGCAATAAATAGAAATATATGCAAACCACAAATGCAAGTCACATGTAATTTTAAATTTTCTAATAGCCCCATATAAATTTCAGAGCATTAAATACTTACATTAGAAAAGCATAACTTCCTCAAGTCAACAATCTAAGTTTCAACCCTAAGAAACTAGAAAAATAAGAAAAAATTAAAACCAAAGCAAGCAGAATGAAGGAAAAAAAAAAAAGAGAAAAGCAGAAATCAATAAAATTGACAACAGAAAAACAATAGAAAAATGAAAAGATCAATAAAATTGATAAGCCTTTAGTCAAACTGAGAAAGGGAAAATGAGAGAAGACAAAAACTGGTACTATTAGGTATGAAAAATTGGGGCATCATTATATACCCTATTAAAAATATTATATAAACCTCATTAAAAATAGAATATGGGAAACCATGAATAACTCTATGCACATAAATTTAACAACTTAGATGAAATGAGCCAATTCTTAGAAAGCCACAAATTACCCAAACTCATCCAATAGCAAGATTAAAAATAAAAATAAATGAATTAAAATACGTTTAATTTATCCCAATATATCTAAAATATATCATTTTACATGTAATCATTATAAAGATGATTGATATATTTTTAATTTTTGTATTAACTCTTTAAAATTCAGTATGTACTTTATAGCATATTGCAGTTTGAACTGGCCACATTTCAAATAGCTAGTGGCTACCATATTGAACAGCAGCAGATTTAAAAAAGAAAGAAGACTAAATCTTCAGGGAATAAAAATAGTTTTATTTTTTTTTAGCTCAGAAGTCTGCTTATAACCAAGCAAATTTATGTAGGACCTGAAAAGGATAATTATGAGATGAGATTTTTTTGGGGAATAAGAAATGAAAGAAACTAGGCCAAAATATTTCTAATAGCAAAATTTTGAAGGTAATTAATACGTAAAGTGGTGATATTAGACACTGTCCCAGGAGTAGAAATATTTTTCCTAGTGTAATATTTATAAAAAATATTTGTGTAAATATATTTGTGCATGTGTTTGGTATTATTGTAATTAATATTACTTGAAAAAGTAATTTATTTAAAACAAATGAATTATATAAACATTATAGTAATGAAAAGAAGACTTTGTATTAATATAACTTGAAAAGCTGGCAGCAGAAGGTAGTAATTAAATGGTGAGTTGTCTGGTTGTGAATTCTGGAAGCATTATTTCATAATAACTTTATACGTAATTAATTTATTGTTCTTTGATCATCCATTCCTCTAATAAATTTGACTGAAACAAAAGAGTGATGCTGATTGAGAAAGAAGCTTTTGTTAGGATGGGTTAGGGAAAGTGAGCAACCTTCATTTAAGTAGTGGAGTGTGAGAATTAGTGAAGTTTGTTTACTATGAACCTGTATTTTCATAAAATACAGTTGTGAAGTTTGGAAGGAAGGGGAGCAGTGAGAGGATTTAAAAGAGGATAGAAGACCTGACGGTCCTCCACAAGTGACCAAGGACAAGAGGAGTGTGATGTAGCTTTGAGATCAAGTGGCGGCTGTAGAATTGACCTCATTTATAATGGGTAGAGAGGTCTGGGATGCTGACTTCCTGCTCCAGGGTTCTCAGGCTGATGCTGTTTCCAGGCCCAGAACTATAGCCAGTTCAGGACCCCAATGAGAGGAAATAATATAAAAATGAATGCTCTCCACTTGGAACACTCAGAGGAAAGAAGGTAGTTCTCCTGGCTGGCCTACGAATCCCCTGGGAGCTTGAAAAGAAAACACAGGACTCATATATTCAGACCCTAAACCAAAGAGTCAGGGGAAGGCTGGGCCATGTGTACATTTTTTAAAGCACTTTGCAGTAATTGCGATGCACATTAAGAAATAAGCTCTGGCCCAAACCGAAAGAAACAATTACCATTAAAGAACCACTTTAAGCCCTAGCTGGTTTGCTCAGTGGGTAGAGTGTCAGCCTGCAGACTGAAGAGGCTCAGTTCAATTCCAGTCAAGGGCATGCACCTATACTTCCGTCAAAGGCTCCATCCCCAGCCCCAGTTGGGGCATGTGTGTGAGGCAACCAATCAATGTGTCTCTTTCACATGTTTCTCTCTCTCTGTCTCTCCCCCTCCCTTCCACTCTCTCTAAAAATCAGTGGGAAAACATATCCTTGGGTAAGGATTAACAACAAAAAAACCACATTAAGAGACTTGAACAGAAGGGCCATCATGGATTTGGGAAAGAAAGGGACATGGGAAGTTAGAGGCAAAAATATTCAGGGTTTCATCACAAAGATTATAGAAAAGGAAATGTCAATACAGAGTATTGAATAGTGTCAGAAGCAGCAGGCGTTTGAGGAATCTGCCTTTGGATGTGACGGTGAAGAAGTTACTATTACTCTCTGAACCTTCTTGATGCTCCCCATATATGCTACTGACCGGTCCTCTTCTGAGTTGCCTCTGTAGTGCTTAGCCTATCTCTATCTACTATAGTATCTGTCTCACAGAAAGCCCATATATGTTTCATTTTCATCTCCTGCATTAGATTGTGAAGGTAGTTCTCATCTGGCTGGCATAAAAATTATGTCTCTATCCCTAGGGCCTAGCACTGTGCTTGGATTATCCTATATAATAAAAGGCTAATATGCAAATCGACCAAATGGCAGAACAACTGGTCACTATGACGCACACTGAACACCAGGGGGCAGACGCTCAGTGCAGGAGCTTCCCCTGGTGGTCAGTGTGCTCCCACAGGGGGAGCACCACTCAGGCAGAAGCTGGGCTCATGGCTGGCGAGCGCAGTGGTGGTGGTGGGAGCCTCTCTCACCTCCGTGGCAGCACTACGGACCACTCAGGGTATGTCCACCTGCTGGCTTAGGCGGGGGAGGGGAGAGGAGTGGGCCTAAGACAGCAGGCGGACATACTCCAAGGGGTCCCGGACTGTGAGAGGGCGCAGGCTGGGCTGAGGGACCGCTCCATCCCCCAGTGCACGAATGTTGTGCACTGGACCTCTAGTCTATTCAATAAATGTTTGTAGAATGAATGAATAAATGAATGAATCAATCAATGAATTAACACTTATATCCATTTAACACTTATATCCATTACTAATTGCAGGAATCTTTCATGTCTGTGTAGTAACAAAATAAACATGCACAATAAAAATGGGTAAAAAAATGAACTATCGATGATTTCATGGTATTAGCATACCTCACTCTTCTTGCTCACAACAGTTCTTAGGGTTTTAAGAAGACTTAATTATTAATGTATAGAACATTTGGGCTCCTAAGAGAACATGGTGGAATTGATAAATTATTCATACTATTAGTTTTTCTGATTTATGTCATTATTCTTTTTTCAACTGAGCTGGAGGATATGTTTCTGAGTGAATTATTGATATCCGAGTTTTGGAATGCTGAGTCTCCCTCCTCTGGGAAACATTCCCTGAGCTTTGGCCCCATCTCTCTCCATTTGCCCCCACTGGGCTTCTCAATCAGCGCCTCATTATATAAGCACAGTCTCACACTCTGATATGGTGCTTATTCAAGGTCAGCATATGTAACGTGTTTAGCGTATGGATTCAAAGAAGCTATCTAGAGCCCTAAGAGATAAGACTCTGGGTGGGGCCAGGACAATCCACACTTGCCCCTTGCAGCTCTAATGGGCTCTTAGTCATCAGTTAGTGCTGCTTTTAACATTGACTTACTTAATATTTTTATCTCTGTACATAGTTCCCCTAAGAGTGTAAGCTTCCCTCTGGGCAGAGATTGTGCTGGCACATTTTAAGTTATTACCTGAGTAAATTTTAGTTGTAAGAGTTTTGGAGCCTGTATCATGACATACGTATAAACATAATACAATGGACTTTCATTGAGTGATTGCTATGTGTCAACCACTTTTTAAAATTTAAATCTATGAATTTGTTTAATCCTGAAAATAACCATGTCAGGTAAATTTTATGAGAGACATGAATGCACTGTGGAAGTTGAGCCAGTAAGTTCTGCCTACCTGGATATGAATCCCAGTGTTGCTGTTTAGGTGTACAATTCTAGAAAAGGCATTCCTCCCTCTGTCTCCGTTTCTTCACCTGTAAAATGGGATAATAATAAATGGGTAATAATAAAAATAAAATGGGGTGTGAGGATTCAATGAGTTAGAATACTTAAAAAATTTAGAACTGGGTTTCACACAAAGTGCTGAGTGATAGTTAGCTACTATTATTTTTAATCCCCATTTAACAAATGAGGATTAATGCACACACACATCATGTGCCACAGAGCTGGGAAGCAGAGGAGCGGGGACCCCAACTCCAGCAGTGTGCCTCTGTGCCATGCCTGTGCTCAGCACACTAAAATGCCCTTCAACTATTAGCGGTACTATAACATCCCACTTATTCGGGAGAGTCACAAGAAGGTAAAATCCACTCCTTATCTGATGGAAAGGATCACTCAATACTTTCTAATCAGCATTATAGCCATGGATCTTACAGGATTTGCAGGGATCAAGTCATGATAGCTTCAGGGTAATTCTGCTCTCTTAGGCTGGATCCCCTGCCTGCTGTGTTCCTGGCTCCATGCTTGGCATTGGGGAGTGGGAAGACACAAAGCAAATGTAAGAGACATTTTTGGTTTCCAGAAACTTATAATGTATAACAACATAGGGGGAAAATGACCCTGGTAGAACCATGAAGTAATTAAATAACAGTGAAATCACAATATTAAGCCCTAGATGATTAATTACTAGTAAGTTCCTAGATGAAAGACATTGATAGTAAAAGTACTATAGGCAAGTTCAGGGGAAAAGATTAATTAGCTGGAGTTGTTTCATGGAGAAGGTGGCATTTAAGGTCAACCTTGAAATAGGGGCTGTGGAAGTAAGCGGTGTGGGAAGTCTCTGGGGTCAGGAAGAGCTCAGACTCTTCAAGTCAGAAGTCGCTGGCTTCATCCTATGAGCAAATGTTAGTTTAATACTCATATTTATTTATCCTTCTGTTTGGTACAAAATTCTCCAGGTTCTTGCTTTTATCAAGTCTTAAGGAATGTGTCATTTTCTTTGTTGTCCCCCTCTCCCCCCACCCCCACCAGCTCCCCCGGAAGCAGAGTAGAATTCAAGTTCTCCAGTAAAACACAATGGCATTTTTGATAGGCCTCCAGGACTCTGTTTTCTCAGTCACATAAAAGGCCACAGACATTGAGGGAGAGGTAGTGAAGTCTACTAGTAAACAAATCCCAGGGTACAGTCAACTCTCTCAAACAATAGAAAGCACCAAGAATAATATAATCCCATGTACCTGTAGACTATCTCTAATTGCATTATTTACTTCATTTCACAGAGCAGACATGGAAGGGTCATTTATATGCAAATACCCAAGATTGAAAAATTAAGGAGATACATTTATAAAAAGTAAGTTTTTAGAGCTTTTTGGGTGCATTTAAAATCTTTTTTAAAATACTATCATTTATTAGATCCATATAAAAGAATTTTTTTTGAACAACCAATGTTTTGCAGTAAATTGAGGAAAGGAAAATATCTGATTTTATTTACATTTAATCATAAAGGACTAAGTTGTATGGAAGGTAAACGTAGTTCCGACATTTCCACAGTGAACGGATTTTATGGTCCATTAGTAAATGGCTCTGATTTGAAAATTAACCCCCCTAAAATGCTTATTTTTTGTTTTAATCAAAATTGAATCAATACAATGTCAGAGTTTTTCAAGCTGGTTTTCTTAATTTTGTCGTTTTCTATCATTGCTTATGTTAATGACATTCCCTAGCGACAACAGAACCATCTGACAGTTTACTAACTTGGTTTTGGCACTGGAACCCCTGAATGTTAGAGTTGACACAAAAATTCTTCGTCAGGTGAGGGCTGTGGTCTAGCTTTCAGTGAGAGGCTACTTCCACGCAGGACAGCTGTGACCCCCCCGTCTCCAGCAGCCCATTAGCTGAAGCTTGTATTTCAAACTGGAAGCCAACCAGAAATCTTGTTCTGTTATTTGTGTGCACGTTAGGATTAGGGGCAGCCCATCCAAACAGGGCAGGGTGATAACACCATCAAACAGGCATGTGCAGTTTGGTTTTCATAGCCAGAACTAGGTCATGGGTGTTTGTTTCTCTTGCATCAGAAAAAGATTTTAAGCCCGAGAGCCATTTTGCTTCCTTACTGTATGCCTGAACTAAAAATTAAATGAAATAGGTATGGTTTACACAAGAGAGTATAACCTATGTTGATAGTGAAATAAAGACATAAAATGCCTGAAAAAGGAAGTATGTAATTTCTTAAGTATTCATTATCTTACTAGAGGCCTGGTGCATGAAAATTCGTGCACTTGGGGGCGGGGGGGTCCCTCAGCCTGGCCTGTGCCCTCTTACAGTCCAGGACTTCTCAGGGAATGTCCACCTACCAGCTTAGGCCCACTCCGCAGGTGATCAAACCTAAGCTGGCAGTCAGACATCCCTCTGGTACCCCAGGAGCCCTTGGGGGATATCCAACTGATGGCTAAGGCCCGCTAAGCTGCAGTTGGATATCCTTAGTGCTGCCGAGAGGGTGGGAGAGGCTTTCGCCACCACCACTGCGCTCGCAGCCGTCAGCCCGGCTTGTGGCTGAGTGGAGCTCCTTCTGTGGGAGCACACTGACCACCAGGGGGCAGCTCCTGTGTTGAGCGTCTGCCCCCTGGTGGTCAGTACACATCATAGTGACTGGTCATTCCGCCATTAGGCTCAATTTGCATATTACCCTTTTATTATCTAGGATGTTTTGGTAATCATTACTGATGATGACAGTGCTAATAGTTGCTAACATTTACGGAAGATGGAATGGGGCCAGGCAGTGTGCTCAGCATTTTACATCTTTTCACTTCATCCTTATAAAGAAAGACTCTTAATATGCCCATTTTCTAGATGTGAAAAATAAGACTCAGAGTTCATACAGTTAGTAAGTGGCAGAGCCCACTGCTGCTGTGATTTGGGTGACACTTGGAGTGTGCTCTTGCCCTCACGTGTCCATGACTTTCCCATCCAGGCAGTTTCTATGCCCCCAGTTCCACCATTAGAGAATCATTCTTTCAATTATCAATAAATTGTTCTTCATTCAAATACAAATAGTGAAGCAGGCATCTTTCCATCCTGCTACATTTTACTTCATGAGACCTGCTTGAGATTCTTTTGGCCCTAAAAGCTTTCTTGTCCTTGATTGACACCTAAGCTACATGCTTTTTAAAATTGTAGAATGGGGGCAGGGCAGGTAATAATATGAATATTTTTATAAAAATAAAGCTTTATGTTAAAATAAATATTCTCTGCTAATAAAGTTAGTATTAGCCAACATGTGGAGAAGGATTTATCATAAATATCAGGGTTTTCCTCACATTCCTGAAATCAGACCACGTATTAGCTAATTTGTTCCATCAACATTTATGGCTAACTCTAGCTGCCATCAGGAAACATGGCAGCATTGCATGTAACTGGGCTATACTGCTGAAATATTTCCATAAAACACCAAATACATCAACTAAGTTAGAATAATTATATAGCCTACTAGAGGCCCGGTACATGAAATTTGTGCACGGGGGTGTGTGTCCCTCAGCCCAGCCTGCACCCTCTCCAATCTGGGACCCCTTGAGGGATGTCCAACTGCCCGTTTAGGCCTGATCCCAGCCTGCATCCCTCTCACAATCCAGGACTGCTGGCTCCCAACTGCTCGCCTGCCTGCCTTCCTGATTGCCTCTAACCTCTTCTGCCTGCCAGCCTGATCACCCCCTAACCACTCCCCTGCCAGCCTGATTGATGCCTAACTGCTCCCCTGCCAGCCTGTTTTCCCCTAACTGCCCTCCCCTGCAGGCCTGGTCCCCTAACTGCCCTCCCCTGCAGGCCTTGTTCCCCCCAACTGCTCTCCCCTGCAGGCCTGGGTCCCCCCCAACTGCCCTCCCCTGCAGGCCTGGTCACCCCTAACTGCCCTCCTCTGCAGGCCTAGTCTCCCCCAACTGCCCTCCCCTGCAGGCCTGGTTGCCCCCAACTTCCCTTCTCTGCTGGCTTGGTCACCCCTAACTGCCCTCCCCTGCAGGCTTGATCACCCCCAACTGCCCTCCCTTGCAGGCCTGGTCCCTCCCAACTGCCCTCCCCTGCTGGCCATCTTGTGGCGGCCATCTTGTGGTGGCAATCTTGTGTCCACATGGGGGCAGCCATCTTGTGTGTTGGAGTGATGGTCAATCAGCATATTACTCTTTTATTAAATAGGATAGAGCCCTGGTGCACGGGTGGGGGCCAGTTGGTTTACCCTGAAGGGTGTCCCAGATCAGGGTGGGGGTTCCCTTGGGGCATGGGGCGGCCTGGGTGAGGGGCCTGTGGTGGTTTGCAGGCCGGCCATGCCCCCTGGTGACCCAAGCGGAGGTCCTGGTATCTGGGGTTTATTTATCTTCTACAATTGAAACTTTGTAGCCTTAAGTGAGGCCTGGGCCGGCCAGGGTGTGTGGAAAGCTTGGCTTCCTCCATCGCCGGGGGCAACCCTAGTCTCCTGCTCTTTCCAGCTCTGTGGCTGCCACCATTTCCGTTTGGACTTATGTATCTGCTATCATTGAAACTTTGTAGCCTTAAGCGAGGCCTGGGCCGGCAAGGGCAGGCGGAAAGCTTGGCTTCCTCCATTGCCGGGGAAACCCAAGCTTCCCTCTTGCTCTCTGTGGCCGTAGCCATCTTGGTTGGGTTTATTTGCATATTCGCTCCTGTTTGGCTGGTAGGTGTGGCTTGTGGGTGTGGCGAAGTGATGGTTAATTTGCATATCACTCTTTTATTAGATAGCATAGCCTACCTACATATTTACTTTAGAGACTGCTTTCATATACACTGTCTCATTTTTTGCTTAGATAATAAGGACGAGTATGCTATGGACTCCTCTTTTTTTTTTTTTTTTTTTTTTTTTTAATCTTCACCTGAGGATATTTTTATTCATTTTAGAGAGAGGAAAGGAGAGGGAGAGGAAAGGAGAGAGAGAAACATTGATGTGAGAAACATTGATTGGCCATCTCCTGCATGCTCCCCAACTGGGGATTGAACATGCAACCTAACTATGTGCCCTGACCAGGAATCAAACTCTCAACGTTTTTGGTATATGGGATGATGCTACAACTAATTGAGCCATCTGGCCAGGTCTGGACTCCTCTTTATAGGTAAGGAAATTGAGTCTTAATGAGTTTTTTTGGTTTGTTTTTAAGTTTCCTGACTTATTTATTTTATAACTGAAAATTTGTACCTTCTGACCCACTCCCTCCACTCCCACCTCTGACAACCAATAAAAGGTCCTCAGAGAGGTTTGATGTCTTGCTCAGAGCTTGTAACTGGCTGAGCTGGGACTCCCACTCTGATTAAAATTTAGTTTGTCATGATCTTTCCACTATGCTGTCTCCTGTGGCCTCCTGGAATAAGCTGAGCACTCAAGCCTCATCCTATCAAGCAGGGTATACCTGATTCCACAAAAAGTGCTGCCACAGAATAGCCAGCAATGGGGATGCTCTGGTCCCTGATGGGGACATGAGACCTGAATCTAGTTGCATGTCAGCATGGATAATTCTGGAGTAAGACCCTTAGGTCCTCTGGCGATGGCCGTGCTCCTGGCCAGAGGAGTACTGTGGCACCTCGTGGGGGATGTCACATAGCTCATATACAGTGCTAAGACAAAATTTGGTAAAACTATACTTTTGGATTTTGGCTCTGAAGTTCCTTATGTGATTGAGTAGAAGAACAAAACGCATCCTTGTACTAAAACACACAAATGTATTCAATGGAACTCTCTGAATTCTAAGTGATAGTGATAATAAGAAAATCTTTATTACTAATGATCACAAAGTTATTTTCTCTTGTCTTATCTTTTTGCATGATCTTCCTATTACTGTGAATATACTAAGAGCTATATTGATGAATTTGAACTATAGTTTTCAACTTTTTAAGTCAATATTATTATTTTAAAAATACAATAGAACTTTATATTTTTAAAATCATTTTTGTGTTTTACATAGTCAAATTGAATACTTCAAGGCTAACAAGGCATATTTTTGTTTGTTTACTTAGAACTTACAAAAGCAACAGTTAGAGTAACTTTGTGCTTACAATTACTTGGATAAATAAAACTCAAGATTAAGATAAAGAAAAAGGTGTTTTGGTATGATTTTTAGAATTCTTATAATCAGAATCTGAGACTGAGTATAATTCATGTATTATTATAAATTATTGCCTGTACATGGAAAAGCAGTGGATCTGCTGTCTTGTCTCATTCACCAGATTTTTATTGACTACACTAGAGGCCCAGTGCATGAAAATTTATGCACTGGAGTGGCAGGGGTGGAGGGGGGGGGTCTCTCAACACAGACTGCCCCCTCTCACAGTCCAGGAGCCCTCAGGGATGGGAGGCGACCCGGCGATCAGGGGAAGTCGATGCTCCCATCACACCTCTGCTGCTGCCACTGCTGGCAGTGCAAGCCTCGGATGGCCCTGGTTACCTGAGCCTCAGGCAGCCCTGGGCGGCTGGGTAGCCGCCATCTGAGGCTTGCCTGCACCTTGGGCTGGCCCTGGGCAGCTGGGGGAGTGAGGGGCCTAGGGGACTCCTGAGGCAGGCATGTGGAGGTTGCCAGACCTGCCTGGGGGCAGGCCCAGTCATGCCGTGTGCTTGCCACCCTGGAGGGGCTGAGGGGACTGGGCACCGCCATCTTTTGGCTGTGGGTGTCGCCATCTTTGAGAGCGTGGTGGTCAATTAGCATATTCCCTCCTTATTGGCTGTGGGCGCCACCATCTTTGTGAGGGTGTTATGGTCAATTAGCATATTCCCTCTTTATTAGATAGGATTATATATGCAAGCATTGATCTAAATTCTTGGGATTCAACAGTGAAGAAAACAGACAAAAGTCTCCACCCTCTTGAAACTTACAATCCTCAGAGGAAGACAGATAACATGAAAAGTAGCATAAAAAGTAAATATGGGGCAACAATATAGTCCCAGATGCCCAGAAGAGTGCCATATATGCTTATTGTCATTGCACTCCATCCAGTTTAACTTAGTTACAAGATTTTATTTTATTTTTATACTAGAGGCCTGGTGCATGAAATTCATTCACGGGGGTTGGGGGAGTGTCCCTCAGCCCAGCCTGCACCCTCTCCAATCTGGGACCCCTTGAGGGATGTCCGAGTGCCCATTTAGGCCCGATCCCAGTGGGCAGTCGGACATCCCTCTCACAATCCAGGACTGCTGGCTCCCAACTGCTCGCCTGCTTGCCTTCCTGATTGCCCCTAACTGCTTCTGCCTGCCAGCCTGATCACCCCCTAACCACTCCCCTGCCAGCCTGATTGATGCCTAACTGCTCCCCTGCCAGCCTGTTTGCCTCTAACTGCCTTCCCCTGCAGGCCTGGTCACCCCTAACTGCCCTCCCCTGCAGGCCTGGTACCCCCCAATTGCCCTTCCCTGCAGACCCAGTCACCCCCAACTTCCCTCCTCTGCTGGCAGGGTCACCCCTCACTGTCCTCCCCTGCAGGCTTGATCTCCCCCAACTGTCCTCCTTGCAGGCCTGGTCCCTCCCAACTGCCCCCCCCTGCTGGCCTGATCACCCACAACTGCCCTCCCTTGCAGGCCTGGTTCCTCCCAACTGCCCTCCCCTGCTGGCCATCTTGTGGTGGCCATCTTGTGTCCACATGGGGGAAGCCATCTTGTGTGTTGGAGTGATGGTCAATATGCATATTACTCTTTTATTAGATAGGATAGAGGCCTGGTGCATGGGTGGGGGCCAGCTGGTTTGCCCTGAATGCTGTCCTGGATCAGGGTGGGGTTCCCTTGGGGCGTGGGGCGGCCTGGGCGAGGGGCCTGTGGTGGTGTGCAGGCCGGCCATGCCCCTCCCCCCCCACAGCGACCCAAGCAGAGGCCCTGGGATCTGGGATTTATTTATCTTCTACAATTGAAACTTTGTAGCCTGGAGTGGAGCCAAGCCTTCTGCTCACTCCATGGCAGCAGCCATTTCTGTTGGGATTTATGTATCTTCTGTAATTGAAACTTTGTAGCCTTAAGCGGAGGCCAAAGCAGGCCAGGGCTGCAGAAGCTTGGCTTCCTCCATCGCCGCAGGCAACCCTAGCCTCCTGCTCTCTCCAGCTCCATGGCTGCCGCCATTTCTGTTGGGCTTTATTTATCTTCTATCATTGAAACTTTGTAGCCTTGAGTGGAGGCCTAGGCCGGCAAGTGCAGGCAGAAAGCTTGGCTTCCTCCATTGCCAGGAAACCCAAGCCTCCCTCCTGCTCTCTGTGGCTGCAGCTATCTTGGTTGGGTTTATTTGCATATTTGTTCCTGATTGGCTTGTGGGCATGGCTTGTGGGCGTGGCTTATGGGTGTAGCAGAGGTATGGTCAATTTGCATATTACTCTTTTATTAGATAGGATATTTTAATTTTTAAAATATGTTTAGAAATAATTTTAGATTCATAGGAGACTGCAAAGTTTATTCACAAAGGATCTGTGTACCTTTTGCTCAGTTTCTTCCAATGGTTGTAACCTATACAATTACGATGTAATATAAAAACATCATAATTGTAGGTTACAACCATTGGAAGAAATTTGATATTGGTATAATGTATGTGCACAGCTCTGTGTTATTTTATAATGAGTAGATTAATGTAACCACCTCTGCTGTCAACATACAGAAGATTCCTTCACCACCAAGATCTCCTTCTACTACCCCTTTATTTTAGTAAGTATGCCCCTCCCCACACAATCCCTAAACAAAGTGTGGTAATGAGCAATCTAAGAGTACAGTAGTGATGCCCTGGTATCAATAGGTCTTTCTAATGAGTGATTCTCTCTCAACATTAATGTTCTACATGTATGAAGTAAAGGTTATGGCAGTATTTTAAAATATATATAAAGTGCTTTGCTTATTAGTAGTATAGACTGTGAATATATTTATGGGTCTCTAGGGAGACCCATAAGATGACAGAAATATTTGGGAGTATTAAGTGTTATGATCCAAATAGGCTTTTGTCTTCTAATGACAAGTAGACAGAACCATATAAACTTGTAACATTGGCTCGTAGGACACAGTTATATTTTGAAATCATGCAAAACATGGAGAAAGCACAGAGACCTGAACTTAGAGCCAGGAGAGGCCAAAGGGAGAAGGGTGTGGTCTGGCTTTGGGACCTTATGATCTATGGAAAACTGGATATTTGCTCTTAAGGAATTATTATCAGGAAAAAATATTTAACGACCCATTTCCAAATATGGATTTAAAGCACTTGATTTTACTTCTTTTGCTATTACTTTTTTCAGTTAATTCATCCCAAATAACTTAAAAAAATAAATATCATACTGTCTGGAAGGGCATACAAAACTGGATAAGCTAGTCCTTGCTCTTGTCTAGTTAATCATCCACCTACTTTAAAACTTGCTCATTTGCAATTATATTATGCAGTGAAATATAACATCCACATTAGAAAGGTGGAAATAAAATGAGAAAGGAATATGGAGGAAGGAGAAACTGCTTTTTGGCTGCAGTGAATAGAAGGGTGTCATGGAGATGGCGGCTCTGGAATTGGACGTGAAAGCTAGCAGGTTTGGGATAGGCAAAAAAAAAAAAAAAAAAAGAAAGTGCAAAGTATTCTAGTTAAAAAGAGCAGCAAAAACCAAAACAGATCTGTGGTGTTATGTGGAAGAGAACTAACAAAAATAATATAACTTAACTAATATTTTCAAAGTCTTCCAAAATTTTCATTAATTGCTTTCAAGTATCCTAAATTGTCTTCAGTTTAGTGGTAAACCTGAGATTATTCCCATGAACTGGAGACTCTACCTGTATCTCTCAGTCTGTGTTACAGGTAGACTCTGCAGTGTTGGGAAAACATATGCAGTCTATATAACATGTATTTGCTCTTTTGGAAAATTGCTATTCAGGGGACCATTTAATGCTCCACTGAAGAGAAAATTCATAATCCTTTTTGTGCTCTGCATGGCAGTTGAGGTGGTGTAATGTCCATAAAATATGCTATACTTAAAACCAGCGATTTCAAAGCTACACTTAAAAAGACAGAGTGCATTTTTAAGTATCACAAAATATCTTTGGTTTCCTATTTTTTGGGGGCCCAAAGGGAAAGGAGTGCCTTTTAGCATCTCTTTAAATAACCAACTTTATGATGTTTGCCAGAGTGTCTTTTTCTCAGATCCAATTCCAAAATACTTTCCTGAGTTTAATAACTAACCAAGTGGGAGAGGAAAACTTAAATTAAGCTGGCCTTGACCGAGTCCTGAGGCAAGCCATTTTTTATGGATGGCTCATCTTAGAAGCTCCATATCTCATTGTCAACATAAAGTCTGCTTACCCGTAAACTGGGCATTCCATTTTGCTCTGTTTAACAACAAGCTTAAAAAAACAAAACACATTATTACTGTTTTTGTCAATTAATCTCAGTGTTTTATTTGATGACTGCCCTGAGGTTTCTTCAATCTGAGAACAGATTTTTTTTTTTAAGTCTGAAAATGTCCTTTTCCCCCCAAGGGATAAGAAATTTATTTATTTTTCTTTAGACTTTGAACATATATTGAATGATTTTTTTTGCACCTCAGACAGTGTCTAATTTTTCTTTGTGATATTTTGTGTAACCCAACTGCCACTTCCTTAACATTTAAAGATGGCACCAAGGTGAAGGGAGGGCTGTGTTATATTTCAAAGCAGGTGGCAGGGCTTGAAGGTCTAAGGGGTTTAGAGAAGACTGGAGAGGTGGGAACCCAGTATGTTTAACTCTTCAGGGACAGAAAGGGAGCGGGGTGACCACCCACCTCACACAGAAAGTCATAAATAGGAAGTGAAAGCTCATTTGCAAGATGGGTTTCTCCAGTTTACAATGGAATGATGTGGCTCCTTAACAAGATTAACACTGTGTGTGTGTTTACGTAAAACCATGTGAATAATAATGGTGATTATCTCTGGCCATTGGAATTATAGGTAATTTTTATTTTTAAAAATTTCTTCCATTTTTAATATGGAATTATGAACTGACATTACTTTCATAATCAGAAAATTAAGAAATTAACTCACTATAACAATTGCTATGATAGTGAAAGGCATTTTAGAGGGACAAATACCCAAGACCCAAAGAGGATGAGGGTAAGGGAAGGCTTGTTAAAAGAGTTAACCCCTGAACAGTGTCTTGAAGGATGGTAAGGAATTATTTAGGCATAGGTGAGGCACAGGAGGGAGTGGGAAGAGTGCAAGGCAAGAAAGAAGAGCATTCTGGGTTGTAGCATAAAGATTAGGCTGCATGAGTGTCAGGGAACCACAAGAATTTCAGAAGGCTAAAGAACAGTGTGAGGGAAAGAGCAAAGTAAGATTAGAAAGGAATCAAGCACTGAGTATCTTACTATGCTTGCACTTTGAATTTTATCTTAAAATCCATGGGAAGCCATTGAAACATTTATGCATTCACTTGGAAAGAGGTGTGGAACTATGATGCTTACTCTTTCTTCTCCACCCCACCCTCCTATGTATTAGATGGAGCCAATCTAATTAGTAGTAGTGGCTCATTGTGATAGTCCATTCAAACGTTGGGGTCACTTGCCCTCTGTCCCCAGGACCACATTAGAACTTGTGGAAGAAGCTAAGTATAGTTTGAAAAAGTCACACAGTTGGTTTTGATATAGTTTCCTCAGCCCCTCCCCTGACACTCACTTGTTAAATGAGAAGAAAAGAGCAAAGACAATTGTCTCCTGGAACAACTAGGCATTTAAAAATAGGCAGAGAAAGTGCATCTGTGAAAGAGAGCCAAAGCACAGAAGGAAAAGCAGAGTGTACTAAAAACAAATGAAAGGGAAAACATTTAAGGAGCACATAACAGTATTAATCACAAAGAAGTGATTAAATGAGGATTGTTGGCCTTGACAAATATGAGGTCATTGTGACGAATACAAGAATATGTATTTCAGTAAGATGGTGGGGATGGAAGCCATGCAGGTATGAGAAGTGGATGAGTATTAAGAAAGAAAGGAAAACAACACAATCATAACTAGATGTACCCCTTCTCAATTTTTTATATCTATTAACACAATTTGTACCATTTAAGAGATGATTGATAAATTCTTGCTGAATGAAGGAGAGCATGGATGAATGACTACCTTCTTGAATAACTTCAGATTCCATTAGGTGTTACCTTCTCTGAACCAACAGAGTCATTGAGATTATTATTGTATTTGAACAAGTGACAGTTTGGTTTTAGCTTCACTGGAGGATAGAAAACACATTTTCCATTTAAGTGAAATAGTTTCTACAGATGCCTGTTGATTGAGGATGTTATAAATACTCTAGTGATAATAAAATTTTTAATTGTAATAGACGATACAAATACTAATTGTATTGAAGTATTATGACTGCAATGATAAATAAGACATGGCAAAAGGAGATTTCTTCTCTTTTAGATGTGTTTTCAGATACTAATTCACCTTTTGGCCTAATGATTTTTTATAGTCTTCAAGCTGGAAGAGCTTCTTCCCTCCATTTAGACAGTAACTCCATCTATAGCTGACAGCATCTGAGAGAGGCAGTTGGAAGAGATGGAGTGAAGCACCAGGCTCGCTTCAACTGTTCAAAATCATATCCTCCAGCTTGCTGCTTTTAATTTTTATAGTATGTAAATCCTGTGCACTTTTGAAGGAACTCTTCAGGACTGTTAAATAAGACGAGAGAGAGAGAGAAGACGTGTAAGGTGTTGTCAGCAGTTTTTCACTATTAGAAAGCTGGAATGTGTTGCAATCTAGAGAATGAGGAGGTAAATTTTGGTCCAGTCCAAGAAAACTTTTTCTAATAACTACGGAAAGGTTTGTTCCAAAAGGAATGGAGTGCTGATACTCTAGGATCGTGCTGGGTTGTGCTACTCCAGGATGGTGCTGGGTTGTGCTTCCTGAAGATGATGTCAGATGGAAACAATTGGCCTTTCAACTCTCCTCTAACAGCCTGTGAAATAAAACTAAATGATTTTTAAGAGAAAGGGAAAAAAACTTCTTAGACCTCTTCCACAAGTTCGACCACGAACATTTATTAAGCCCCTACTATGTGCAGTGCAGTCCGTGTTTCTCAGTAGGGTTGCTGATTGGTGGGACAATCCTTCATCAACCCCCTCCCCCACAAGCCACACAAACACATTGTCACAACTAAAAATGCCTCAACATGTTTTCAAACACTCGTTTGGGGGCATTTATTGTTGAAAACCAGTGATAGGTGTTGGAGTCATAAATCTGAGCCAGATAGAACTTACGTTTTTGTGTTTCCTTTACAGACTTGAAATCATTATTTTGAGCATGCATGGGGTCTTATGCCCTCTAGCCCTCCCTATTAGTACATGACTTGCATTTGTGTTTCAGGCTGTCTAAATGATGATATCCTATTACTTGTGGCGGTGGTGGGGAGAAAGAGCTAATCTTGTTGGGGGTTCAGCAATGGGCAATAAAATAGAACAGTATTTCCTCAGTGCAGGCAGCATATGTATGACATCAGATTGAGAAGGGAAGGCCTGACCAATAGGGTGACATGATACATGGCCAACCGTAGGAAATCGAACACTTAAAGAACTAAAAGCCTCCCAAACACCTTTACCAAAGCTGAAGACATATCACAGAGACTCACATGTTGTATATCAAACACCCAGATGCTGTATTTTGGCTTTGGGTTCAGATCATGCTCCATTTCAGGAATCTCACAGAAATACACTTCAGTTGATCATTATGCTGAGATTTGGGATTGGCTGAAAAATATTCCTGCTCTATGAATCCTGCATAGTTCACTCTGTTTGAATCCCTCTCTCCTCCAGTATTTCAGATGGTGTTTGGTAGGCCCTGGGGAACATTGAACTGCACTTGGCCTCTGGTCCCAGCACCCAAGAGTAATCTAAATTCCAAGAGAAGTTAGAGCTGTTCTCTGCCAATCCTTAAAGCAAAATGTCTGCTGGCTTTCTTGAAGAAAAATCTCCAAGAAAGTGCAACTTGCACCAAATTAAACCCAGAGAGTTCTGCAATCATGTTCTAGCCTTGGAATTCCAGAGAATAGAACATTTTGCAGTTCATATTGGAGGTCATGGGAAATATTGGAAGCCAGTATTGTAGTGCTCCAAGCTGCTTGCCCCCAAAACCTCTGCATCACTTATTTATAAAGTGTCACTTAAGTGGGAAAAGAACAGTATTAAGAAGAACTAAGTCATATGTGTTTAAGAGGGCTGAAAGAATTCTATATAAAAATATTTCCAGAAACAACCTTATTAGCCATGGAAATAACCAACTTCAGATTTATTTTATCACCTTCATGTCAAATCTGAAAAATATCACTAAAAGGTTAAGTGTTCACTTGCTTTTTGCTCTAGAATGAATTCAATGCCTATTATTTCTTATTCTCTTCTGCATCTCCAGCATGAAATTATTAAGTTCTCCTAATTTTATTTCTTACTATAGTCTTTGTCATACAAATGACATATCTTAAAATTAAAACTCCTAATATAATCTTTTTCTTTTCCTTACATATTCTTGGGCTATTATATGTGGAAACTGAGGCTAAGTTATTCCACTGATAAAAAGTATGAAGTGAAACACATGCACAATACAAAATTAATCAGGTCTTAAGGTAATCTAAAGCTTCTCACAGAGGAAGGAAATGCCTAGATATCATGCTCTCAAATAACTGTATAAGAAAGAAAATGCGCATGGCCAGCATGGCTCAGTGGTTGAGTGTTGACCTATGAACCAGGAGGTAATGGTTCGGTTCCTGGTCAGGGCACATGCCTGGGTTGTGGGCTTGATCCCCAGTGGGGTGTGCAGGAGGCAGCCGATCAATGATTCTCTCTCATCATTGTTGTTTTTATCTTTCTCTCTCCCTCTCTCTTCCTCTCTGAAATCAATAAAAATATATTTAAAAAAACACAGAAAGTATATGCATTTGGTCTATCTCTCTTGGCAATTTAGATAATCATCAGTTTGTTTTAGCCTAAAAACCAAAGAGAACAGAGATGACACATATTCAGTCGATGTCTCTGAAGAACTCATTGGCATGTCCAACACAATCTGCCTGAGACTTTTTTGAGTTAGCTATGAGATTGTCAGGCTCTGGTCTAGATATTTTGTTTTGTTGCATTATGAATTATTTTCCTTCTGTATTAAGCACAAGAGAACCTTGAATGTATAATGTCTAACAAATGATTTTACATTTGTCAATCTATCTGGCAATCGTAGGGTAACAAATAATCCCCCAACGGCAGTGGCTCATAGTCACAGATTTTATTTCTTACATTACATGTTTGCTTCATGCTAATTACAATTCAGTTTTTCATATCTTCATGATAGGGTCCTCATCGGTTCTTAAAACGTCTGTTCAGAAGTAGCACACAAAACTGTTTACATTTCATTAGTCTAAGCAAGTCACATGGACAAGTCTGATGTTAGAAGGCATCAGGGTATAATCCTTTTACAGAAAGAGACAGCAAATAGCCGGGAATAATAATATAGTTGAAATGTTTATGTCTGAGGATATAATTTGAAAGTCTAAGGAAGGAAAAAAAAAAACTGTTCTAGAATTTTAATTGGAAATAACTCGGGTCCGCTATTTCAGTATAGCAATGGCATGTTTTTCTGAATAGGTCTCTTTTACATAGTTGCAAAAATGAACATCCTATTTCCTCCTATGATAAAAATAATATCTTTTCATAAACAATTCAAAACATATAGGAATATATAAGTAAAAAAGTAAAATTCATTTGAAAAAGCCTAGGTAAAAATCAGCAGATAGTTAATCATAGTAAATGTTTCACGTGAGCTGGAGAAGAATGTGTTTCTCTGTTGTTGGATATAGTAGTCTATAGATGTCAGTTAGACTCAGTTGACTGGGGATGTTGTTTATATCTATATCCTTAATAATTTTCTGCTTGCTGGATATTTCAGTTATTGATGGAGATATGTTGAAGTCTCCAACTATAATGGTAGCTTTGTCTATTTCTCCTTATAGTTATGTCAGTTTTTACTTACATATTTTAATGCTCTGTTGTTAAGCACCAACATGTTTAAAACTGTCATGTGACCTTCTGGTTTATGAGTTGATGCTCAACCACTGAGCAACACAGGCTGGGCAGCCTTTTTTTTTTTGTAATGTGAGGTTAACACAATATTCTGTACCCCTGGGAATGTAGATGTGCACCTTTGATAAATCGCTAGTGTTTGAACAATAGATGTGAATGCCTTCAGCCTGGCATGCCCCCTGGTTTACCATAATCTCCACTGCTCCATCATGCCTGCTTGATCTGCCTGCCTGCATAGCAATCGGAGTTTATAAATTCTCTTCTAGACCTTCCTGCACCACATACAGTTTCAAATATCCAAGTGTTTGAAATGTGATGCTGTATTTTTACATTGGCTGGCCCTCTGCCTTATACCTTGTTTTTTCCCTGGACTTAGGCTTTGGAAGATCGGGTATGGGAACTCCTGCAGGAAGCAGACAAGACAGCTGAAGAGAACAAGGATCAGAGTCAGGTGTATGATGCCATGGCCAGCACCCTGGGCGAAGCATGGGCAGCCCTGGTCTCCATGCTTGAAAGAAGAAGGGAGCTCCTCAGGTTGACCTCTGAATTTTTTGAAAGTGCCTTGGAGGTTTGTATTCTTTTTAAAAAGTCTCCCTTCTCTGTAACACAGCAAATGAATAGCACTCCTGAAAATAGTTTATTTCTGCAAATAGACATTGCAAAAAATGGCAGAATAACCAAGATATTGTAAATATATATATGTATGTGTATACATATATATGTATGTGTGTATATATATATATATGTATATATATATATATATATATATACATAACAACTAATTTTTTGTTTGTCAGAGGATAAATATTAATATTTTAAATGTAGGCCTTCAAATGTTTAAAAACTAAGTATAGTTCATTAATATTAAGTAAAATATTAAGTGAAAATGGGAACTCTTATAAGTCATTATGATATATTTCCCTGTGTAGAAAACACTAACATAATTACTAAATCAAACAATTTTCCCTGATTATAGGATTAATAGGAAATGGTGGTGGAAAGTGTTCTTATTGACTAAAAGTTGTTGATTGAAAGGTCTGCTGCTTATGCAAAGGGAATTGCAGAATATTCCACAGAATGTCTGACTTATAAGCATAGCATTTCATAAAGTACTTTTTAAAGGCATAGCTTTGAGTTCCTATGGCTTGAACTCATTAAAACGTAAGGGAAGGAAAAGTCCTGGGCCTAAGAAGGTCATTTCCCCCATGATTTTTTCTTAAATTCTGCAATTTTTTTGAGATTCCCAATTTCAAAATGTGAGGCTCAAAGAACAACATCAAAAGACATGTTATGTTTGGTATGAGACAGTTATTGGAAATTTCACTTTTAACTTCTCTGTCAAGTGGCAGTACATTCATTTTGATGTGAGAGCTCTGCTTCATTATGATAAAGCATGAGCTTTGAAAAATATGACATTTCCAAACTGGAAATTCAGGGCTTAAATTCAAAATAATGAAGGAAAGAAGATTAGTAATAGAACATAAAAATTGGGGTAGACAATCTCATGCATCACGAACTCCATTAAAAGTTAAAAGGAGGAACAAAAACCTTCTAACTCTGAAAGTTTGTTTTCCACAATTTGCACTCAGAAGCCCAACTCACAATTCATTTTACAGATCATCTTGGGAAAAGGTTCTATGCACAGTTTTCTTTTCTGAAAAGAAATAACCAGGTGAAATATACCCATAGAGGTCAAATTATAGATACATTTGATTTATTCTATCTAAGTAAGTGGGGTATTGGTGTCAACTGCCTTTACATTCAGCTCATTTGAGCACAAGAAATTATCATTTTTAAACACTAGGCTGAATATTTGTTTCTCACTGTGTAGTAGCACTTATGCTTCCTGATTTTCTCTATGATGAGAAATGACTCTTATGTACTACATAAAATAAAAAGAAGTACTAAGTTAACCTGTAATTCAACCAGAAACTCTGATTCCTAGTGAAATGGCTAATTGTTTCTTGAATTTTTTGCTTCCAATTTTGTGGACAACTTCATACTTAGCTGAAGGCAAACTCCTACATCATCTTCCCTGCTCCTTGTGAATGCCAAGGC
This sequence comes from Plecotus auritus, assembly GCF_963455305.1. NCBI lineage: Eukaryota > Metazoa > Chordata > Mammalia > Chiroptera > Vespertilionidae > Plecotus > Plecotus auritus. The sequence goes on from NC_137776.1 coordinate 42,474,540, forward strand.
AATTTTCATTAGTGATTAAAAAAAAAGAGTGACATTAAGAATAGAGCTTTCAAAAAATTTCCCCATCACCATTTCTATTCTGTACAAGCCACAGAAAGCAGAAAAGGGAAGAAAATAAAATATCCATAAGATAACACTTAATAGTATTTTAGGGAAGTTTTTTTTCTGAGTAAAATTGTTTATTTTTAAAATTTAACATAACAAGCTCTGAAATATAGTGACTCCAAAACTTTTTGTAATGTTCTACAGGGGAAAAAAAACAACAACAAATAACGTATAGGGTTTTTGTTTTTTTATTTTTCTTTGAAGTTTCTGCTTAAAGAATGTCTTTAAAATCAGTTATTAGAAATGGAATGCATTAGAGATGTAAATGATGTGTGGGTGGGATTCCCTTATTGAACTATGTGCATTCAAGAGTTCTTTAGAACTACAAATGATTTATTGCATGGTTGATAATCATCAAAGGACAGTTTCTGGCTCATAGACTTAATCATCAGAAAGGTTTTTCTCTTCTCAGACATAGTGTTTCAATTTAGAAACATTGTCCCTCAGTGACAATGGCAGGTGTCCATCAGGTTCTGACAGGGTGGTGGAGGCCTGCCCTGTATTTCCAAAGGAGACATGCTCATTAGTTTTTCATCATTCCATGCCATTTATAACTGGGTCTTATATGGCTATTGCAATGATCATAACACAGATTTTTAAAAAATATATTTTTATTGATTTCAGAGAGGAAGGGAGAGGGAGAGAGAGAGAGAAACATCAATGATGAGAGAGCATGATTGATCGGCTGCCTCCTGCATGCCCCACACTAGGAATCTTGCTTGCAACCCAGGCATATGCCCTGACCAGGAATTGAACCGGGATTTCCTGGGTACATGGGTCGATGCTCAACCACTGAGCCACGCTGGCCAGGCATAACACAAATATTGTTAATCAAATAGTTGTATAAAAATATTGGAAATCACTAAATTTAAAATGATAGTTTGGAAAAATCTTGAATAGGAAGACCAGCACTGTGATAGGATTTTGTCTTTCAACATGATACTTTGCCTTAATGAGTTTATTCCTACACTTGGTCCAAAGGTGAACATGTTGATTAAATGCTCTAATAAAGTATAATAATTACCTTTGAATTTTAGTGTTAAAACAAACCAGCTCTTTGTCTGCTACTATGAAATACTATAATAGCATAACCAAGGATGTTTTGCCCTTTTCTAAAGCTTGTTTCTAAGATGAGTCTCCTGAGGATTTTAACATTACTGCAAGCATCTGCCCTTTCTATTTCCTCCATGGAGAAACACAGAAGAAGAGATCAGTCATATTCCTCACTATTTAGGGTGTCAAATTGCTATTCTTTATTTTTTGAAATGGAGGAGAAAACTTTCATTATTGCTGCATCAAATCTTATTTTATTATATAAATTATGCATAAAATTATTTACAAAAATGCAAACAAAATTACAAATTATAGATGTAAACTTTTACGTTCCTTAACCCATACCCAATCCCATTTCTTCTCATAAATGTAACCCTTTGGTGTATATCTTCTCAGACCACTTAGTTTACAAATACATATATATATATATATATATATATATATATATATATATATTTGGCTTTATATAAAACAGGGTTAGACATTGCTTCTTGGCCTTTTGGCTGAGATCAAGTTTAGAAAAAGGATTAGACTATGTATTATTTTGAAACTTGCTTTTTTCAGTTCTAGGTCTAATTATAGAGGAAAAAAACCTGTTTTTCAACCTTCCCTCTAAATGGCTTCTTAAGTTAAATTTACTTATAATTATGTCACCACTGGTTAGCCAAACTTCTGTTGGTTTCTCCTAGCAAACTTTGTGGTAATTCATGTACAAACTGCCTTATAATATTAAAATGGCTATATTAATGACATAGGACACAAAACTTTTAGTTGAAAATTTAAACATACATCTGAATAGTAAACAAGTTGGCTTATTTCAGCATACATGACATATTTCCAGGTATGAAAGGAATGCAAAAGAATGACAAAAAAATTCTTGCCTTGGTTTTTTGTAAGTTGACTACATGTGAATGCGCACCCTCACACAAGCACCCTAAGCCAGCACATGCTCCACAAACACACATCCTCACCCAAACACACAAGCACATACAGAGTCATCCAGGCATTAATTCATATAATTAAAGTGGCATATTGATTTCTGGCTTTTCAAATGTCTTTCCCCTGTGTTTCTGTTGCAGTTTGCTATTAAAATAGATCAAGCTGAAGAGTTCCTCCAGAGCACTCAGGAGTTCGACACTGCCGAGTCCTTAAGGTCACTTCTTCAGCTTCATGAACATCACACCAAAGGCAAGAAATATGTGTGTTCCTCCCATGAGCTTTTAAAATAGAGATGTTAATGTGAGAATGCTCATGTAGGACAGTATATATATATCCTATATAATAAAAGACTAATATGCAAATTGACTGAATGGCAGAACGACCGGTCACTATGATGTGCACTGACCACCAGGGGGCAGACGCTCAATGCAGGGGCTGCCCCCTGGTGGTCAGTGTGCTCCCATAGGGGGAGCACCACTCAGCCAGAAGCCAGGCTCACGGCTGGCGAGCATAGCGGCGGTGGCAGGAACCTCTCCAGCCTCCGCGGCAGCACTAAGGATGTCCAACGGACAACTTAGGCCCACTCCCTTGAGGGCTCCCAGACTGCAAGAGGGCACAGTCGGGCTGAGGGCCCCCCCAGTGCATGAATTACATGCACTGATCCTCTAGTCCCATCTAATAAAGAGGGAATATGCTAATTGACCCTCATGCCATCACAAAGATGTCAGTACCCACAGCCAATAAGGAGGGAATATGCTAATTGACTGCCCTGCCCTCAAAGATGGCAGCGTCCACAGCCAATAAAGAGGGATATGCTAATTGACTGCCCCGCCCTCAAAGATGGTGGCACCCACAGCCAATAAGGAGGGAATATGCTAATTGACTGCCATGCCCTCAAAGATGGAGGCACCCACTTCCAGAAGATGGCGGCACCCAGTCCCCTCAGCCCTGCTGGGGCAGCAGGCACGGCATGGCTGGGCCTGCCCCACATGCCTGCCTCCGGAGTCCCCCAGTCCCCTCAGCCCCCCAGCTGCCCAGGGCAGGCCTGAGGCACAGGCAAGCCTTGGATGGCAGCTGCCAGCCGATGCCTGAGGCGCAGGCAAGACTCAGATGTTGGCTACCCAGCCACCCAGGGTCAGCCCGAGGCACAGGCAAGCCTTGGATGGTGGTTGCCCAGCCGCCCAGGGCCGGCCCGAGGTGCAGGTAACCAGGGTCGGCCGAGGCTTGCACAGCTGGCAGTGGCAGCAGCAGAGGTGTGATGGGGCATTGCCATCCCCTGATTTCTGGATTGCCTCCCACCCCTGAGGGCTCCTGGACTGTGAGAGGGGGCAGGTCGGGCTGAGGAACAACCCCCCCCCCCTCCACTCCAGTGCATGAATTTTCATGCACTGGGCCTCTAGTATATATATATTTAAATATATTTTTATTGATTTCAGAAAGGAAAGGAGAGGGAGAGAGAGATTAGAAACATCAATGATGAAAGAGAATCATTGATTGGCTGCCTCCTGCATACCCCCTATAGGGGATTAAGCCTGCAACCCAGGCATGTGCCCTGGCTGGGAATGGAATCGTGACTTCCTGGTTCATAGGTCGATACTCAATCACTGAGCCACACTGGCTGGACAGGACAATATATTTTTAATTTATCTGTTTATGTGTACTTCAGCTCATTCCAAGAAAGGTTAAAGAAAGCTCTTTTCTTGATCATCTTCTGCAAAAAAGAAGTGGTTGTAAATGGTTCTAAGGAGATGGTAGAGGGCCAGCCTCTGAAAGATCCTGCTAACCCTTGGAGTTCTCAGTCTTCTGGATGTGGTTCCTGAGGACAGGGGCCATTTTTATTGTGTTCATCTGTGTATCCTCAGCTTCTGGCAAGGTGCTGGCACCTGGTGGATCTTCAAGAAATATTTCTTGGTCAAATAAATGGTTGAATTCAGTGAATGTTTCTTCTCAGGTACAGTAAATTGAGGTCAACTTTAAATAACAGCTCTGAATAAGGAAAATCCCTCTTTCACTATTGCAGTAAAAAAAGAAAAAGAAAAGATTAGTGAAGATATCCCAGATTAAAAAAATGTAATAAAAAGACTTTCAATTCCCTCTGAACAACTATAGTCTAATTGTTGACCAACAATTTGTGTGCTGGCCCTTTTCTTTCTTTTTTAAAAAAAATATATTTTATTGATTTTTTTACAGAGAGGAAGGGAGAGGGATAGAGTTAGAAACATCGACGAGAGAGAAACATTGATCAGCTGCCTCCTGCACACCCCCTACTGGGGATGTGCCCACAACCAAGGTACATGTCCTTGACCAGAATCGAACCTGGGACCCTTCAGTCCGCAGGCCGACGCTCTATCCACTGAGCCAAACCGGTTAGGGCTGTGCTGGCCCTTCCAGAATTTGGGGTGGACAGAATTATAGTAGGGAAGCCATTTGTGGAACAGTATCTGTTTACTGGAATCTTTCTGTAGAAGCAGGTTAGATAGGAACAACACTTCTTTCCTTCCTAATGCATTTTTCTAATTATTGCTGCCAAATAGAACTGGGTGCGAGTGGATGGTTTCCTGAATTCATTTGTCACAATTCTAACTCAGTGTCTAGCTTGACCAGCTTGATCATGCTGGACTGGGACAAAAGGTATTTTTTAAAGCCACAAATAGATTTTTTGTTTCTATCACCCACCAAAGGGACTCTAGATACTAGATCATTACTTTTCTAAAACTCTAAAAATTAAACAACTCAGTCTTTCCTGTGTAAATTTTTATGAGATGCTACCACATATAGACATGTAATTTTAACTGATTATTGTTCATTAGGACCTATCACTAGTAGGGATTATAAACAGCATCAAAAAGAACATCCTTAAAGCAGCGGCCTGCTCACGTTTGTACAGGAGCAGCAATCTCATTGGGTCCAAAGAGGGCCAACAGAATCATAAACAATTTCTCTTAGGATACTGGAAAGTGAGTCTGAGTTCAGGTCACTGAGATTCATTCTATGGTTTCAATTCAGTCTTCATGCCACCAACATGATCATCACATAGCAATTTTACCTCTGGAAACCTGACAGTGATTGATGCTTTTGCTGAGGAAGTTCAGTACTGAGGCAATCCAGAGGGGTGGTAGAAGTGAGATTTTCCGTAAATACTCTGGGTTGGAGCTGGAAGGGGAGAGTAGCCTTAATGCTGTTTTGTTGTTGTTGGCTCTTTCAGAGGCACCTGGGTCTGTGGCACAGGGAGCTTGGCGTGCAGGTCTTGGACTGCAGTGCCCTGGCATCCGGCTGACAGGGGCACCAGTGACCTGCCTTTCGTTGGTACAGTCTGCCGGTGTCCACCCGGCCTCCTCTTAACCTGAGGAGATGGATGAAGATGCATGCTGAGGACAGGGAATGTAGTTTATTTTTGTGATGAAAAAATATTCTGCCACCCTGATGACATGTTTCTCGTGGCATTTTTGTGTTCCTCTATGTGATACTTGAAGCACAGGGATTACAGGGAACTCTGACCAGGCTCCCAATTCATATGCTCAATGGTGGCTTCATATAATGGGGATAGATGAGATTTGCTAAACAGCTAATTCAGTGGGATATGATTAAGATTAGCTGATTTAAAATGCATATTCAAGGACAAAATTCTGATTTTAAGTTAAGGACTTCATATCTAACTTAGTCTGTTCAGACTGTTATAACAAAATACCACAGACTTGGTGGCTTGCAAATGAAAGGTATTTACTTCTCACAGTTCTGGAGGCTATAAGTCAGATCAGGGTGCCTGCATGGTCAGGTGGGAGCTCTCTTCCAAGTTGCACATTTCTCACTGTAGCCTCACATGGCTCCACCTTCATGACCTAATCACCTTCCAAGAGCCCCATCTCCTAATATTGGGCATTAAGGTTTCAACATATGAATTTTAGGGTGACACAAACATTCAGACCTTAGCAATATTTATTATTTTAAATTTAAGAAAATAAAATACGTCTATAATTTATTTATTTTAAAACTAGAAATTTATCTCTTAATCACCTTTAGCCATTTCTCTTACCTTAGCCCCTTCCCCTTCTGGCAAATGGAGAGATTTCATTATTTTTTATGGCTGAATAATACTATATATATCTCACATCTTTTTGATCCATTCATCTACTGATAGACACTTGGGTTGCTTCCATAGCTTGGCTTAGGTAAATGTACAGCTTAGGGAATATAGTCAATAATCTGTATATATAAAAGCCTAAGCAGCTGTTAAGACCGGTGGACTGGTCACTATGACGACACACCAACCACCAGGGGGTAGATGCTCAATGTAGGAGCTGCCCCCTGGTGGTCAGTGCGCTCTCACAGCCAACCTCCCACGGCCAGCCAACCTCCCACCTGCCAGCCGGCCCTGATCGACCTCGATCAGCCCCCGATCACTGGCCAGGCTGAGGGACCCCACCTGTGCACAAATTTGTGCACTGGGCCTCTAGCATTATAATAACTTTGTATGGCAACAGGTCATAACTAAATTTATTGTGATCATTTTGTAATGTATATAACTATTGAATCACTGTGATACTAGTATACACCTGAAACTTATTATAACCAATTATATTTCAATAAAAATATATCTATAGATGCAGCTAGCAATTCTATCAAAGTTCTGAACTGTTGATGAGTGAATAGCACAAATTGTGAATGTTAGCATGACTAAAGTTAATGATGCAACTATAAAAATATTATCTCTAATATTAATTTTATTTCAATTGGCTTCACCTATGCCTTTTCCTTATTCACCAATGCCAAGGCTGTTTTGTATGTAAGAGACTGATTCTGTAACATTGCGGAAGTCGGAACCAGAATGAATGAATTGAAATTTCTCCCATCTGGAATGTTACTGAATAAGTTTGTTTTCTCTTCCACATGACAATCCTTTTAATGGTGAAGACTAATATGTGCTCTCTAAGTCTTCTCTCCTATGGATGAAACATGTCTAGTTAGCTAAGGTGTTTTCCAGAAAGCATAGTTTCCAGACCACTTACCAGCCTGGTTTCCCTCAATTCCACAACATGTAATCCTATCTAATAAAGAGGGAATATGCTAATTGACCATCACTCTGTCACAAAGATGGCTGCACCCACAGCTGAGGCCAAGTTCCCATAAGGAGCCTTAAGGAGCAATCAGCAGGGACCTGAGGCTACTCCCACCCCTGCCCCCGTGGGGATTGACAGGGGACCTCAGGCCTCGCCCCCTGCCCCAGCACCAGGCCAGGGGACCTGAGGCCATGGCCCCCGCCCGGTGGGGCTTGATGGCGGACCTCAAGGTGCATTTCCCATCCTGGTGCTGGGCTAGGGGACCTCAGGCTGCTCCCCCCGCCCCAGCACCAAGCCGGGGGACCTCAGGCTGCGCCCCCCACCAGGTGTGGCTTAACAGGGGACTTCAGGGCATGCCCCCCACCCTGGCACCAGGCCAGGGGACCTGAGGCTGTGCCCCCTGCCTGGCTGGGCTTGACAGGGACCTCAGGCCGTGCCCCCCACCAAGCAGGGTTTGATGGGGGACCTCAGGCCACACCCCCTGCCCCAGCACCAGGCCAGGGGACCTGAGGCTGCACTCCTCTGCTTGGCTGGGCTTAACAGGGGATGTGCCCCCCACCCAGCGGGGCTTGACAGGGGACCTCAAGGTTCACCCCCAGTGCTGGGTCGGGGGAACTCAGGTCACATCCCCCACCCAGTGGGGCTTGATGGGGGACCTGAAGCTGCGCCCCCCTCCCAGTGCTGGGCTGGGGGACCTGAAGCTGAGCCCCGCCCCCCCTCCCCCCGCCTGGCAGGGCTTGATGGGGGACCTCAGGCCATGCCCCCCACCCAGCAGGGCTTGATGGGGGACCTCAAGGCATGCCCCCTGCCCCAGTCTGGGCTGGGGGACCTCAGGCCAAGGCCCCCATCTTGGTGCTGGGCCAGAGGATCTGAAGCTACACCCCCTGCCTGGCAGGGCTTGACAAGGGTGGGACTGGCTGGGTCTGGATCTAGCCCAATTGGAGGGGGGCGGGCGTGGCTGGGTCTGGGTCTCACGTGATTTTGAGGCACATGTGGGTGAGCAAGGACTTGACTCTGGGTCCCGTGGTGCACCCCAGACTCTGACAGGAGGAAGGTTTTCATATACATTTTACTAATTTTCTTTCATCTCTGATACTTCTATTATAGAGAAAGGGCAAATAGCAATATTAAATTATTTCCTCTAATTAATCCTATTTTAATGTACACAAATTTCATGCACCAGGCCACTAGTTAAACAATATATTTTGAACCTATGTCAGGAGAGAAACCCAGAGTCATATGTCTGGGGAGTACATGGCCCTTGTGCTCATGTGTACAGGGTGGGGCAGGTTCACATTTACTGGTGGGTTCCCTCTGTGCTTCTGTGGGTCTCTGTGCTATACCATCTAGTAAGCTGTGCAGTAATAATTTATTTCCTTATTTGTCTCTATCACCAAATTGTGGGACTCTGGAGGGCAGGGGTTAGTGCATCTCTGATACTCTAGGACTTAGAAGAGCATCTAACCCAAAGTATGATTATTGAGTGTTATTTGTATACTAGAGGCTCAGTGCACAAAATTCATGCATGGATAGAGTCCCTAGTGGCTGACAGCTGCTGGCCGGGGCCTCCCTTCCTGCAGTTGGCCTGCCTGCCCCGCCCCCTGGTCAAACTCATAGTCGAACTCCTAGTCAAACTCCCTGTCAAGGCTACAATTTGCATATTGGGCTTTTATTATATAGGATAATTCTAATGTAAGACAAGGTAGAATGATGGAAATTTGAGTAATAAACAAGGAACTACAGAGGAGAAGAAAATTGTTTCTAAGTGTTGAAGGATCCCAATTGCACCCTTTAGTTTTCAAACTGCCTTATTAAAATAAACATAATACTGAAGAAGCTTCCTTGAAGGAACAATCATATTATTACTTTCTTATTCGTGAGATGTTTTATATATTTTAAATGTAACAGGTATAGGTTCATTATACTATTCTCTCTACTTTTGTATATATTTAAAAATGCTCATTGGATGAGTTTAAGAAACACCACTCCACAGAGGAATATTTGGAATATTTAAAAAGGTATTAGGAAGAAACATCACCCATGACCTCAATGCTAAGACTGTGACCTTGATAATTTTTAGAAAATACTCATTTGGAAAGATGAGTATAAAGCTATAAATTCACTTAACTTGTGTACATTCCCCATTTATCTATCTTGAATTTGCTATTTATACTTAATAATTATGACAAATATACATTAATGTTACTTTTTTAGTATGACAATCAAAACAAAGAATTGAAATTAATTAAGTATCTAATAGCCTCACATTACAAGGTATTATGTCAGAAAATAAGGTTTTGTAAATGCAAAAAAAATACAATCTTTAAAATAAATGCACTATAGAGATTTTGTATGTCCTGAAGGTCATGGTATATCTAGATAGTGTAGCTTGAGAAAAAGTACAGCACTTTGTATGATCAACTGAAGGAATAAATAGCCAGGAAAACAAACAGTATAAAAGTAAAATGTCAGAAACTGACAGAGGAAGAATTGAAGGAACTGACAGAGGGAACAATTTACCCACTTTAATGATCACCTTGGTAGCAGTAACAGACCGATTTTAGGCTGGGTACATTTTACAAGTTAATTTAGGCCCAGGAGGCTGTATTCCCGGTGATACTGTGGTAGTGGTTATACTATTTTGACAGGAGCTGAAACAGAAACCAGAAAAAGATTGCAAATGGAAATTTTGGCTAATTATATTTATTTTGTAGGGACCAGAGCAGGTTGGCTTATTCCACTGTCATTATGCAAGCACCTACAGTCCTGCTTTCCTTTCTCATGTGTAGTCTAGTGTGTAAGAGCTAGTTATGGAAAGAAAGAAAAGAAATACCCTTTGGAAACCCTGCCACCTGCCCATGCTTTGTGTGTGTGTGTGTGTGTGTGTGTGTGTAATATATATTGCATTATAATTAATAATACTGGTTATTATGTTCAGGTTAAACAAATTAAAACCCTTCTGTTCAGTGGGCACAGCTTCTGTAACTTGTCTTCACCTTGTTTCTGCAGTGTTTCTTTTCCTTCCACAGAAGAACCTGTTCTGGCAGACTAGGGGCTCAGTTCATGAATTCATGCACCTTGAAAGGAACTGTGGGCCGAGAGGCTGTGGTGGGCACAGGGGTGGGTCTCGGCCCATTCTCTGCACCCCTGCCCAGCCCTCCCACCATGGACCCCTCCCCCGGCCCCCTCTCTGCCAGCAGCCCCGCTTCAGCTGCCGTGCTGACACCACTGGCACTGCTCGTACCTGCTGATGGTGTGGAGCAATGTGGAACAGCGCAGAGTGATTGGGGCCAGTGCCAGCAGCAGGTGTGAGTGGTGGCTGGTGCCCCGATTGTCCTTCAGGAGCAGGGGGAGGTGGAGAAGCCCTCAGGGATGATCGGGGCTGGCAGCTGCCTCTTGCACCCACTGATAGTGCCAAGTGATCAGGACCGGTGCCAGGTGCTGGCAGTAGGTGCGAGTGGGGCCGGCGCCAGCATCAGGTGTGAGTGCTGGGTGGCACCGTGGTGCACTAGAGCAAAGAATATTCAGTAACCACCAGAGGCTCACCCCGATGACAGCGACCAGTGCCCCACCTTTGTCTGGTGTCCCCACTCACCTGCTCCACCATCCTGCCGTGGCCGACGCCCACCATATTCCGTGCGTGCCCCCTGGTGGTTAGCACATGTCATAGGGACAAGTTGTTCGATTGTTTGTTTGTTCCGCCGTTTGGTCTATTTGCATATTAGGGTTTTATATATATAGATAGGCTTTTTCTGGCCCCTGTTCCTCTTGTCTTGTTCACATCTACTTCTATTTCCTTGTTTAAGTGATTTACTCTAATTTTAATGTTCTCTCTGATTTTTTCTCTTCTATTTGAATTATAACCTCTATCCTGGTTCAAGCCTGTGGTTGTTTTTTGTTTGTTTCTTGCATTATTGACTCCCAACTGAATTGCCCACTACACATAATCACACCTTCCTCACTCTGAGCAGATAACACCATTTATTACCTTATTAGACAGATTTAGGTTGCGTGGCATAAACAATTCAAATTCTTTCCTTTTCATCTCAAGGTGGCTCTTCACAGTATCTTCACTTATCTCATGCTCTCTTCCAGCTCTCCAGTTGTCAGTGAAAAGAGACAACCAGCCCAACTACCATAGCTTGATTATTGCTGTGTAGTTAACTACTGAATGCTAGAATGCTGAAGTATAGTGGATACGGTTTAATCCATCTCTCATAGTGGGATGTCTACTCACTCTCTGGATGCTCTTCAGTTTTCATCCTAAAAATAAAAAGCTGATATTCTGTCTTTATTTTTCTTCTAAGAATAAATATCTCAAAGATTTTCTGTCTTGTTGACTTCACTCCAACACTACCTTCCTATGTCTCAACCTGGTAATGGCTTCTGTTTCTATTACACCCATCATAGAACCCCAGATCTTTCCAATGTCTCTCTTTTACATCCTTGGAGGACTGCTGATCTCCATCATCTACAATTCTCCCAATTCTCCCCCCTCTTTTAATATATGTGATTTCATTCAAGCATTCTATATAAGTTGAACATCTTTCCTATGTCAGTCACTATGCTAAGTGCTGGGGATACAGTCATGGTCCCTGTCCTCATATTGTATTGAGGCTAATGGCAAAGACAGACAACTAACGCAACACATAAATTTAAAACTATAGCCATGATAAGAGCTGCCAATGACAGCAATATTGTGCTATGAGAGCACTTAATAGGAGTATTTGGTTCAGTCTTATTTGTTTTTTGAAGAACTGACAATAGACCAAGACCTAAATATGAATAGAATGAAGGTAGAAAAAACAAGGGTTGAGGGGAAAGGTGGTCCTGGCAGAGGACAGTGAAAGTTCTGGTACAGGAGGGAGGATAGCATGTGTTAGGTATTTTCAAAAGATAGGGATTAAGGGTAGAGATATGGAGACAATCTGAAGAGGAAGAGAGAGGCTAGACCATGTAAGACCTGAAATCATAGTAAGAGGTCTGTCCTTAATTCTAAGGAAATGTGAAACCATTGTTTCAAGGGTGTGTGTGTGTGTGTGTGTGTGTGTGTGTGTGTGTGAGACATAGTGTATTTTAGAAAAGATCTGTCTGGATAATCTATAGAGAATGGATGAATGTATTGGAGCGGGGATGTAATTGAGAGATGACTGGCCAAGTTTAGGCAACAGATGATGATTTTTGTAGTGGGGCTGGAGAAAAGTAGATGCAGGAGTTAGAGGGTGATATTGTTAGGTCTTGATAACGGTGAGATTAGGGAGGAGGATGTGTCATGGCTGTCTCCTTGGTTTCTGGCTCGTGGAGAGTAGACAGTTGCCCAACTGCTCCTCCAATTAATCCTCAAGTATGGTTGCTTCTATAGTGCTGTTCTCAACTCCTTTTACACTCTGTCCCTTGGTGATCCTTTGATTTTATGCTTAAACTCCCATTTCTACATGATGTTACCCAAACCACAATCCTGCTCACTCCAGAGGACACAAACTGATGGCCCATTTGGCAGAGAAACATATTTTGTTTAATTTTCAGTATTTTTAATTAAAATGTAAATTATAAATACTTAAAATCAGGACCTTTCACATAAATATATATATATATTTATAATTCTTTTAAAAATGGAGCTCCATCAATAATAAACCCATATTCTTTCCTGTCAACAGTTGATCAGAACTGGTGACAGCTGATCCTGTTAGACTGATCACGCATTTGCCACCTTGCCATAAGCCCTGGCGTCTGAGCCTCTGGCCACCACATTCATTGAGTTTTTGGCCACTACCGTCATTAGCCTTTAAATCTCAGCTTTAGTCTTATCACCCCAGAATATAGAGCACTCCAAGGAGAGTAGACACCTTAACCAGCATCAAACTACTGAAAACCACCTGAACTGGTGTTCAAATCCCAGTCTTTCTACTCCCACTCCTTCTGCTGAATTATGTTACCACTAAACACCAGCATCCTATCATTTGGCAGTTAGTGCTAAAGTAATTGTCAGACCAAGGTATTTGACCGGTTATTTGTAGGCATTTTATGTTTACACATTTGAATTCCTTATTTTAGTATGAAGGTTATATTTATTTTAAATTATATGAAGAGTCAAAAATATTACTATCTAAAAGCTTGCTCATATCACTGTTCTGTTTTCTTTCTAACTTTCTTCTAGAACTCTTAGAACGATCTCTAGCGCTTTTAAACAAAAGTCAACAACTCACTGACTTCATCGAAAAATTCAAGTGTGATGGACCTAATGTAAGTCCTGAGTTGATTCAGGGAGCTCGTAATAGCTGCCTGAAGATCGACAATCTTCTTGAACTTCTACAAGACAGGAGACGGCAACTAGACAAGTACCTGAAGCAACAGCGGCAGGAATTGAGTCAGGTTCTGCAGATATGTCAGTGGGACCAACAAGAAAATCAGGTAATCCAAAGGGGCACTGATGATGTCTTCCCTCAGCTAATGAAGTCTGGTTGTTATGTGGACTAGCTATTCCTGGGTAGTTTCTCAGTTGTCATGGTTAAATTATTACTATGTTGTTTTTTCCAAGCAGGTAATGTAACAACAAATATATTTTATTTCCTCTCATTAAAATATTGATTTCATAAATGGGAGAATTTATGGGCAGTTTTGAAATGACTATTGTTGGATTCTCTTTCTCACTTCCTTCCAGGTCACTACTTTTAGATACATTTCTTTGAAATTCTGAAATGTTAACTGCAATTTTCTTCAAAGTTGGAGGGGCATAATAGTGCTAAATTGTTCTAGATTGCTACTAATGTCAGTGAAAAAGTCTATCAGTGCAAAATGGAAGTATTGTTCTTAGAAGAATGGTCTGGTACCAATTAAGAAATATGACCTTAGTCTATGGCTGGATGCTCAGTGATTAGAGGGCTTTGGGATTGGAGGATGATGAGTTTGTAGGCTTATTAGAACACATTACCCAGACTTTAGGCACAGAGTACCCCCTGTCTCCACACATGCACAATCTCCCTCATTATCAACATTCTGCACTAGAGTGGTATATTTGCTATAATCGATGAACCTACACTGACACATCAGCACCCAAAGCCCAAAGTTCACATTAGGGTCCGCTCTTGGTGGGCAAAAGTCGGTTTATAGTTGTGAGTATGGGAAACACAGTGTTTATTCTTGTAGTATTATTTATTAATTATTATATTAGTTTCCATACAAACAATTATAATCCTACTTTTGCTCATCTCTGTACATTCAGTGGATTTGAAAAAGTGTGTAATGACATATATCTATCATTGTTGTATGCAAAATAATTTCACTGCCCTAAAAATCCTCTGTGCTCTGCCTAGTCATCCCTCTCTCCTAATCCTTGGCAACTACTGATCATTTTACTAACTCCATAGTTTTGTGTTTTCCAGAATGTCATATAATTGAAATAATCTAATGTGTAGCATTTTCAGATTGGGTTATTTGCTTAGAAATATGCATTTAAGAGTCCTTCTTGCTTTTCGCATGGCTTGATTGCTCATTTCTTTTTAGCACTGAATACTATCCCACTGTATGGATGTGCCATAGTTTATTTATCCTGTCACCTACTGAAGGACATCTTGGTAGCTTCCAAGTTTTGGCAATTATGGATAAAACTGCTATAGGCATCCACGTGCAGATTTTGTCTGGATGTAAGTTTTTAATTCATTTGTGTAAAAACTAAGGAATACAACAGCCTCAGGACAAGTTTTCTTGTCCTTCCTCGCCTGGGCCAAGGCTTCTTCCTATTGTCTCATTGTCAGAGGCTGCTATAGGTATATTAAGGCTTTCAGAATGAACTTGTGGTTAAAAGAATTAGGCTTTCATTTGGACTCCATTCCTAACAATCTTGAGCCAAAAGCAATTCAACAATAATGATAAGGATAAATATTAAATTTTAATAAAATTGGTCAATAAATAAATTAATCATTTCTTTAAATATAAAATTTAGGTTCTTAATCTTAAAACGCTCCATGTTACATTTTTCTCTTGCTAACACCAGTGACAGCAGTTGGAGTCATCAGTAAAGGTAACTGCCGTCTCTGTGGGCTGGTAAGAACACAGATCCTGGGGCCAGACTATTGGCTGGGTTCAAATCCCGGTTCTGTCACTTACCAGATGAGTAACTGAGCAATTATTTAAGTTCCCAGAGGCTTAGTTTTCTGTAAAATGTAGCTATAGTAGTATTTTCCTCAAAGTGTTGTTAAGATTATCAAATGAGTTATTCTCTATCAAGTAGTTAGAGTGTTACTTGGCTCATAATAACTGCTATATTATAATTAGTCATTTAGGTCATCATGTCTGAAAAGGATAGTGAAAGCCCAACACATATCACTCTTCCCCGCTTGTACCTCCATCTACCACCAAGCTAGTCAAGACTGGTCTTGCATTAAAGGCTAATTTATTATTTATTTTGAGTTTGATGGATCAAATAGAAGTCACTTTTGTAATCTTAGCCATACTTGTTCAATGGGTACTCAATGAATAGTTCAAAACAGAAAGATATTTTTTTTCTGCTTGTGACTTAATGCCCATTTGTTTAAAATGTAGGTGAGATCACTTCCATATAGGTAATTGCTATGAGCATTTGATATACTGTCATCTTTTAGACCTTTATACAGCACTAGAGGCTCAGTGCATGACATTCATGCACTGGGGGGGGGGGGGGGGGGAGGGAGGTTCCTCAGCCCGGCCTGTGCTCTCTCGCAGTCCAGGACCCCTGAGGGGTCCTTAGTGCTGCTGCGGAGGTGGGAGAGGCTCCCACACCACCGCTGCATTCCCCAGCTGTGAGCCCGGCTTCTGGCTGAGTGGCGCTCCCGCTATGGGATCGCACTGACCACCAGGGGACAGCTCCTGCATTGAGTGTCTGCCCCCAGTGGTCAGTGCGCATCATAGTGACCGGTCATTCCGCTGTTCGGTCGATTTGCATATTAGGGTTTTATTATATAGGATGAGCACTGTCATAGGAACATACACACATTCATTAAAGAAATGGATAAATAAGCAAGCAAACACTAATGGAATTAACCTAAGCATACTGTATTATTACCTATTTTTATTAAATTGAAAAAAATCATAGACATATTCTTGTGTCAAAAGTACAATAGATAATTTTAATGGGTATAATATTACACTGCTTGAATTACCATAATTAAAAAAAAATATCTTATTGGTGAGGAAGTAGAGTCTCTTTAGTTTCTTAATTAATGCTTACTGTGTTGTAATTATGTGAACAAAGAAATAATTTAAAATCCAGGTAGATACAAGCATAATTATCTTACCTAATTTTTAGTTTTTCTGAATGATCTATTCTGAAGTTTAATTGATGATGCAATGGTGAAGAATAGCAGCAGGTTCACCAAATTGGGTGTGACTCTGTTAGTAATTTGGGTTCTATGATAATCATGTTCCTGGATGATCTACTTGATAGAACATTGTGGAACCTGAGTTGATACGAAGGCACATACTTAATTGGAGGGCAAATATTTTTTGTTGGTTCTTTACTTATTGTAAGGGAACATAGGAGCTGTCAAACTTTACATGAATGAAGTACTCATTTTGTCAATCATTTTAACCACTTAAGAAAAAGGAAAAGTAAGTAGAAAATTAGAGCAAAGATGACTGATGGGTAATAATGTGGTTGTCTGAATGTCTGATGTATTGCCTCTCATAAGGGCCATTTAAAAGACGCATTTAGTGCTGCTCTGTGTCTAAGTTATTATGGCCTAATGCTTTTGAACTATAACAGTCTAGCTAATTTAACTTTGAGAGAAAATTGAATGACCAGAACAATGACAATTTAAGATTTAAATCAATCAAGGAAAAAACAAACAAACAAATGAAAACCACAGATTTTTCTATCTTAATTGAAATATGATGGTCTGATAAATATGATCATAGAATGTTCTTTCTGAATCATTGTTTTTCAGATGTAAAAATGTGCACTTGTTTTACTTTGAAAGATGAGCAGCTAACCATTTACTCCAATTCCAGCAGCATCTTATTTTGCATATAATCTGCTGTTTCATTAATGAAAATCAGAAGCAGCTTGGAGTATTTTGTGCATAATTAATTATCTTGGCAAGAAGATTTATGAATGTAATTTTTTCAATTGCTCCAATCAGGCATAAGCGAGACAAACAGATAAATTAAAACTAAGTTATTCATAGTCTCTTTGTACAAGACAATGTCAAGGACATTGAGGAATAGTAAGTAAGACATGAGGACAGATCATCTGTTTTTACCCTCAGATCACATATACTTATAAGATACACATCTTTGTAGAGGAAAGAGGGAAATAGAATTAACATTTGCAAGGTTTTATACCACATATATAATAATTATGTAACCATATATAATCATATTCCTTTTTAAAAAATATATATTTTTATTGATTTTAGAGAGGGAGAGGGAGAGAGAGATAGAAACATCAATGATGAGAGAAAATCATTGATTGGCTGCCTCCTGCACTGCCTCCCACCGGGGATCGAGCCCATAACCCGGGCATGTGCCCTTGACTGGAATTGAACCCGGGATCCTTTAGTCCCCAGGCCGACGCTCAGTATCCACTGAGCCAAACCAGCCAGGGCTATATTCGTTTTTAATAGGCAATTAAAATGATAACAGGCTCAGGGCACCAGTCTGGTACCTGGTGGGCTGCTATAAAACTTTGCGTACACACACACTTTATATGATACTACCTTCTAACTAGGAGTTAGAGCTTGGATGATTGACCAGCTTCAACTGATATGAAATAATATAAAAGTGCCTAGTGTAGTGACTAGCGCATAGTAAGAGTTTAAAAGAAAATCTTTCTTTGAATATAGCTTTCTAACATTGGCTGGCATATCAAATATTGAATTATCCTGATGATACTGGTATTCAATATTTGAGCCCAATAACATACATGACTTTTGAACACTCATAGGTTAAAATTTATCACAAAATTTTATTTTAGCACCTAAGCTATTTCTAGAATTCACTCTAAGACACATCAGAGTAAATGCAAAGTATCTTAAGGTGTTTGTAGAAGAAGCATGTGATTTTGAAAACAACAGAAACACCTCCTAAGTCAAATGCATGCTAACCACCACTTATTTCAATGACACTACATATCCTAGGTCCTAAAGGAGGTAGTCTGGTGCAGACGGCATGGCTAGCAACCCCAGCTTTTACACTTACTAGCTATGTGATTTGGGCAAGTTAGTTAGCCTCTGCGCCTCATGTTCCTTTTCTGTAAACTGGAAATAATAATAATAGCTATCTATAGATGTGTTGTGAGTATAAACAACATTATATATGTAAAATTTCTTAAAGCACAGCTTAGCATACAGTAAGCGTTCAAGTGTTCAAATGTTGACCATCTCACTCCATGTCGGTGGACACTCTCTGAGCTTTATCAGATAATCACCAGCACAGAAAATCCTACATATTCACTGGATCCCACACCAATTCTCTAAATTACTAGATAATCTTTCTAAAATGTTATAATGTTAATGGTAAATAAATACCATTTCATGGCTTGGTATCCAGCTGAGTTTATTCAAAAAAGGTCAACTTTATCTGTATAATAAAGTTAAAAATTTATTTTCCTCTCCCTAACTTTCTCCACTCTTTGGCTATTTCTTTACCTAATTTATACTTATTACAGTTGATTACATTTTCCTTAAGCTTAGTTTGTCACTTCTATATATAGTATTGTTCAATTGGACTGATGGCTTAATAGCACTTTAATTAGGCACAATTGTTTAAGCCCCACACCAGTTGGTAAGAGGGTTGGGCGATACACACCATAACTAAATTACATTCTCAGCAGTGATAGGACTGATAACAAAGCTGTGTGCTCTCTGGGAAAGGCTCTGCATTACTTTGACCTCACAACCTTCTGCTGTATGACAGTCAGTTGTTGCTACTCGAGCTGTCTGCTCTGCCCTGGGGCTGCCTGTGTATCTTCTTCCACACCCTGAGCTTCTTTCCTTTCCTGCCCCTGGTGCTGGAGGTTGTTGGCTTTTATTTTTTCTTCAATACTGCTACCATCTCAAACTGGCCAGGGAGAGGGACTCATTCCTTCCTCTACTCCATCCTTCAGTCCCCAAAGACAAGCAAAGGGACCCTATTAATTTTAATGCTTTTTTGTAGGGAGACTCATAAGCAAATACAATAAATGGCACACTTTGGAAGGATTAAAACATCCTTTATAATTTAGCAGTTATTTATCTTATCAATATGATAGTTTCTAACTCTCATTTTCCCCCAACAACCAGGGTTTAGGTCAAAGCTTCAGTATGCAATCTATTAGGCTACATAAACAAGGAATTGGGGAGGTTACTACTTATAAGTAGCCCTGTAAGTTAGTCTCTCTCTCTCTCTCTCTCTCTCTCTCTCTCTCTCTCTCTCTCTCTCTAACTCTTTCTCTCTATCTGAATATAAATGGCTCCCCATCACCTAAGGTACATCCCGAAGTTATACTGGGAAAACCATGCCTTACATATCTTTGGCAGAGATGCACATGGCCACTAGACTGGTCTGTTTCTTTTCTGGAAAAAAAGAAGAAGAAGAAGAAGAAGACTTTTTTCCCCACTGCTGGGAGGATTCCCAGCAATGAGTCAAAGGTAATGCTGGAAATAAAATTCAGGTCCAGAGATGTCCACTGTACTGATTTTATTCATGGGACTAAACAGCTTTCCACCATTGAGTAGTAAGAGCCTACCTAAACATAAACAAGAGCTGAAAGCAATCTAGGGAAGGGAAGTCCTTAGTGCCAAGTTTCTTATAATATAAATGTTGGAAGAGGAATGATATGTTAACACAAGTCAGAATAATTAAATACATAAAATTATGATTCCAGACAGGGAGGTAGACGATCTGTAAAGCTGTTTACAAAATAACAATTTTTGCCTATGACAAATAATATAATATATTAGCTTTCTTGATACCCATCAACAGAGAATACTAGGATTCGATAATTTGCTAAGGAATACTAATATCTTCCCGTTGACTTCAGTAATTCATGGAAGGCTTCCAAATTCCACAAAAGAAAATTGTCCTCCTGGAATCTCTGAGATAGAGTCCAAAACAACAAGCCAATAATGAGGTCAGTCTCAGAATGTATCTAAAAAAAACCCAATCCATATTTGGCATAATTCTTTTCTCCTCTGCTTCCAAGTCCTCAGGTACAAACATCAGTGACATGGCTTAAATGCTTCTTAATACTTTACCACCTAATGAAGCAAATGAATGTCTGAAGTCTGGTTATTGCCTAGTTAAATACAGAGTGCATTTGACTAGATCGTCTGATGCAATATAATGGAAATTGTTTTTTCTACAGTAAAAAGAAAAAGAGCTATGGGCACTAATATTGTTGTTTTAATACTAACATGCCTTCAAAATCAAAGTAGACATTAGACCTGTCACCTGTGGCCTTCAACTATAGTTGAAAACACCTCTGTCTATGTGTGCATTTTGGTAATTGGAAGAGAGATTATTAAAAAGTCTTGGGTTAAAGAAGATAAATAACTGATCCCCTTGCCCCCATTATCAGTTTTTTGTTTGTTTTGTGTCTCTAATAGTAACTGATTCTTTGGCAGGAACTGTTGGGACTGTCCCATACATGGAAAAGAAAATGAAACTAATTTGAAAGATATTTTCACCTTCCCTTAAGCATTTCTGGTTTGAATTGTTTATTGCTAGCTTACCCCTGCAACATAGTTTTAACGATCAAAAATAAGATCTGATCTCAGATTGCAGGACAAATTGCAGAGAAAGGGACGATGATGCTTTTATTCAGTCTGAGGCATCACTTTGGGTTGCTGCAGATGATTACCTTCTTGCCACTTGGGTCATTTATCCTTGATCATCAGACAGTACTTTCTATGTGTTTCATGTGTTTCCCATGTTTTGGTTCTGACTTTAACACGTATCATTTGGAACAGGAATTCTCAGTTTGTGTTTGTTGCCTCCTCTGCCCACAGCTGGTGTCTTCCTCTGAGGCACTCCTTCTCTCCAATGCACTGTGTCCATTGAGCTCCATGGTTGTACACAGGACCTATTTCCATGTTAGAATTAGAGTTTATAAATATATTGTTGCATTTTGGTTTTTGTCTTAGGAACATTCAAAAACTAGCCTAATAAGAACCATTTCTCTTTTCTGGAACCCTTTGGTTCTCCATACATTCTGACTGTGGCGTTTCTGTGTTCAATCATGGGACTTTCTTCTTATTGGTTGTGTAACCTTAAGTGAGTTGCTTAACCTGTATGTGTCTCAGTTTCCTCATCTATTGCAAAAGTAAATATCTTCATCATAGGAGGGGTACAAAGGTTGGATAAGGTCACTTGTAACCTGCCTAGAGTAGTACCTGACACCTCTCTGTGAAGGTAGGGTTCATTTATTTTACTTTCTTTGTTCTTATCTACCAACTAGGGGGTCAATGTGGGGATGGGTTATTCAACAAGCAAAGACTAGTCTTTCCTGGCCGAAAGCTACCTTCAGTAGTGCTCACTTCCAACCTTCCCATTCTGGTACATTCCTACATTAATCCTCCTTCATGCATCTTCAGTTTCTGCAAAAAATGCTTATGTCTCATCTATTCAAAAATTTTTTAAAAGGTGGGAGAAGCCTTATTGGTACCCCTGCTTTCCTTAAAGCTATCACCTGATCCTTTCTTTACTTAGCCAATAAACTTCTTTGGAAGAGTCATTAGCTGAACTTCAGTGCCCCTACCCAGTGGTCCAATCATGCTTACCAACCAATGCTTCATCCCACTATTTTCCTGATTTCACTATTTTAAACAGCCTCTAATTAAAACTCAGTCTTTAGATCTACAAATAAGGATCTTCTCAAAATCCTTGAGTTGTTGCTGAGACTGGCTTGGCTCAGTGGATAGAGCGTCTGCCTGCAGACTGAAGGGTCACAGGTTCGATTCCGGTCAAGGGCATGTACCTTGGTTGCGGGCACATCCCCAGTGGGAGGTGTGCAGGAGGCAGCTGATCGATGTTTCTCTCTCATCGATGTTTCTAGCTCTCTATCCCTCTCCCTTCCTCTCTGTGGAATATCAATAAAATATATTAAAAAAAAATCCTTGAGTTGTAGAACCATCTGATAAAAATATAATGCAAGCCATGTATGTGATTTTATTTATTTATTTATTTATTTATTTATTTATTTATCTATTTATCTATTTATCTATTTATCTTTAAATCCTCACCTGAGGATATGCTTTTTTAAAATTGATTTTGAGAGAGAGAGGAAGAAAGAGAGAGAGGAAGAGAGAAACACTGATGTGAAAGAGAAACATCTATCAGTTGCCTCCTATACATGCCCAACCAGGGATCAAACCCTCAACCTATGTAAGTACCCTGACTGGGAATATAACCCGCAATCTTTTGATGTACGGGACAATGCTCCACTAACTGAGCCACCTGGCCAGAGCTACATATGTGATTTTAAAAGTTGTAGTAGCCATGCCCTAGCTGGTTTGGCTCAGTGGATGGAGCATCAGCCTGCAGACTGAAGGGTAGCAGGTTCAATTCCAGTTAAGGGCACATACTTCGGTTGCAGGCTCCATTCCTGGCCCCAGTCGGGGCACGTGCAAGAGGCAACCAATCGATGTGTCTCTCTCACATAGATGTGTTTTTTTTCTCTCTCTCTCTGTTTCTCTCTCTCTCTTCCACTCTCTATAAAAATCAATGGGAAAATATCCTCGGGTGAGGGTTAACAAAAAATAAAATAAAAACAAAAGTTGTAGTGGCCACATTAAAAAAGTGAAAAAGAAACATTAAAAAGTTTAAAAGACTCATAAAAAAGCGAAAAGCAATAATATATTGTGTTTAATCCAACATATCCAAAATAGTATTTCAACATTTAATCAATATGAATATTCTTAATGAGATATGTTTATTAATTTTTAAAACTATGACTATGAAATCTGCTGTGTATTTTTATACATCTCAATTTGGACTTGTCACACTCCAAGCACTCAACAGCCATATGTGCTTATTGGCTACCACATAGGTCAGTGCAGGTCTACACCATTTGACTGAGTTTTTCTGGCACCTTATTTAATACCCAAGATAGCTCTTGGTTTTCATTTCTGATCGCTTCTTCTTTGCATCTTTGCTGATTTTCCTTTCCTTTCTCTCTGTCTTCCTTCATTCTCAGATAGGTAGTCCCCCGCCCCTGTAAAAAAGATCTGCCCCACTCCTTCTCTACCTTAGTTCTACCTGCTCTGGGCACTAAGGATCTAGCATGTCATGTCAAACCAGTGGAATGACCATGAACACAACACTTACATCAAGCTGAAAGGTGGGAACTGGAGAAAGGAAAAAAAATGTTCTTACTTCCTCCTTAAACTATCATTCCCTTGAACTGATTTCCAGTGCATACTCTGAATGCTTTTTGTTCTTTTCTTTCCACCAACCCTTGGTTCATGTTTTTATCCTTTGTAGGGACCATGTTCTATAGAATGTCCTGATGCATCACTTACTGTACTTACCACTCAGCAGCTGATATAATTTACACCCTTATAAAAATTGCTCTTGGAATATCTGTGCAGCTGTCTGCAGTAGGTACGTGCAGGGCACAATGACTGATTTACGGGGTGGCAGAATATTATGGTTGACGAGCTCTTAGTTATTTAGGGTGTTGTGCTTTTACAAGAAGGACTCTGAGAGCCTGTTCTGCATATGTCCCATGGCACACATAGTAAATCTAACCTAAGAGGCTGCACATGTGTGTGAATGCCTCACTGAGCTGTAACACCCACACAGTGAACTACTTACTTCTGAGTTTTATGCCAACTTGTTTTTACGTCTCTCCCCAGAGTGCATTCAGTAGTAAAAACGAGAGTCAGTTTGCTTCATCAGGCAGGTATGTGATCAGGATATATGGAATATCACCACAGACCTTTAACTGCATTCACTTGTAGGGAACAGTATTGCCATACAGGAATAGTATTCTTTGGGGATTGAAATAGTATTTGCCAAATGTAGGGATGAGGTCAGTAGATACCTTTTAAAAACCAAACAACTCATTCCTTTCCTGCTTTCATCACCACTGACATGTGCTAGATGACAAGTCTTTGACTCACAAAATTAAATAGGTTTACTGAGGGTTCAGGCTTCTCACCTGTTTTTAGAGATTAACAAACACCTGTTTGTACCCACTTTTATTCACTCAGATTCTATATTAACTTTCTCTATTGAAGCATTCTTGAGATTTCAGAGTTCTTCTCCCCTGAGCTAAGAATAAATAAAACTTACTCCCAATACTTAATACATTAAATGATCTCTGAAAGTTGGTTATAGTCACGATTCATTTTGCTTTGATGAAACCCTTAAATCATTTCTCTAGTTGTGTTTTTATATGGGCTCACTGCACCTTTTGTGAGAAATTATTTGTATAAAATTAAATAAATGAATAAATGTTATAGCTCTTGATAAAGTACTCTGTGTGTTCTAATGTGCACACTATACATATTATCTATTTCTAATTGGGATACCAGAAAGACAGACTATCTTCAGATAGTTGTAATACATAAACATTATGTTTTAGATATGGGGACTGACTAATGTTTGTATTATATACAGCTTACCAAATATTATGAAGAAAATGAGGTGCATTTCACATGAAAACTGCTACAGTATCATCATTATTCTTTCCTTTGCATCGATGGCAGCCTAAAATGATGGCTAACAAAGATTTCCAGTTAGAAGGAAGCCAGAGAAGCCCTCTTACCCCATATTTTACTGCCTATTCCATGCTGAGAAATGCCAGGCATTAGAATAGAACCTTTGATTTCATAACCAGCTTTGTGGTATCAGCCCTGTAATGGTAATGGAATGTCCTATTCTAGGTAACCACTAACTCAACTTCTGTGGTGTGTGTGTGTGTGTGTGTGTGTGTGTGTGTACATATTGTGTGGAGCTCCATGACTAACCTAGTTTTCTCCTTGGCCACCTGCTTCAAACATTTGTCCATATTATAGGAGATCAAATAAATCCTGAGGCTGTTGTAGACAAGACAGCCTAAGCTTGAGGAGAGCATAGTGCAGTGTCCACCATTTTGAATGGACTGTCAGGATTAATTTTTCAGGTTTGAACTAATTCCCCCTCATATCCATGGTTATAAGACTTTAGCATAGCCAAGGATGGCAGCAGGGCATAGTGGAAAGAACATGAACTTTGAAATAATGAAGGCTTGGGGACGAATCCTGGTTCTGTCACTTACTATGTGGCCCTGGGTAAGCTGCTTAAGCTCTTCTCATCTCTAAAATGATGATATCATGCTTGTTATAGAGTTGTTGAGGGAAATAGAGGTGATGCCCAAAAAGCAACTACTAAACTGTGGGCTCTTAGGAATCAGTAGCAATGATGTGATCATGCAACCACACTGTATAGGATTTGAGAGTAAAAATCCAAGTCTCTTTCCTTTCATTTGGATAAAGAATCTGCAGCCAGATACTTCATGTCATCAGTTCAATGCCAACTTAAGTCATCATTTAAAAATGTACTACATCTTTCAAGTCCTTTGCTATTTGTTGTTTTAACAGTGTAAGGTATGTATTGTAAATCAAATCTAAATGAATCTGAGTCATGCCCCATTTATAATGTCATCAGAGTTTTAATAATTTCTTCATTTATTTTCTGAAACACAGATTTCGAGCAACTGCACCAAACAATATTTTTGCATTGTCTTTTTATAGTAGAAATATAATTCTACATATGCTGTTATGCTGTTAATTACCTTCGTGTGGGTCTATGTAACTGTGTTCAGATTCACATTCTTATCCAGGAAAGGGGATTTATATTCTAGAAGCAAGCATGATTCAGAGACTGCGTGGGAATCTATTTTGGTTCTTCTTTGTTAGGAGATTTCGAATAACTTTCTTCATGCTATGTAATCTGAACTGATATATTATTTTCATGCTTTTCAGGGATTACTTTGTGGTTTTTTTTTCTCTGAAGCATGTAGAGGTTGAGTGAAGAACACATAAAAACCCCACCATAATTATTTAACCATGAGATGAGTTTATCCAAAGAGAAATTGATGTAGCTTATGTTTTGAAAGGTTAAAGAAATATTTCTTAATTTTTACACAGTGTTCTAATAATTTGAAAATTGATCTCTATTGCTTTTTACTTAGGTTACTTGTTGGTTTCAGAAAACCATAAGAGATTTACGGGAACAAAGTCTCGGTTCATCACTTTCAGATAATGAGGAGCTAATCCGTAAGCACGAGGAACTAAAAATAAAAGCAAAGGTAAGAGACACATTAAAAAATAATTGAAACATGCAGGTAATTTAGAGAGGCACTAAAAACTCTCTTTGAATAACCCACTATTTACATAGGAAAGATTCTGATAGCATTAGCTAATACCACTGTCCACAGCTTGTTCTTCTAAAATAATAATGAACAAAACACCTTCTACAGCAAAACTATCTTTTTAAAATAATTACTATGTGTCAGACACTGCATTAAGTGTAAGAGATGCATTATCTAAATTATCGCAAACCCCCTAAGGCGTAGGTATTATTTTTTCTCAATTTACAGATCAAAACAAACTAAAAGCAGAGGCTTACAGAAGCAAGGTAACTTTACTAAGTGTAATATATCTTGTCAGTAGCAGGGTTGGAATTTGATTGCAAGTCTTACCTAACTCCACTCTACTGTGCCAGCTTTCTAAAAAAAAAAAAAAAAATGTTTTTCTACACTGAGGTCTCAGTATGATTTCCAGATATAGTTTACTTGCTGTTTCCATTTATATTTCCCCAATCCCTTAATTTGCTTCACATTTCTTGGTTTTGCACAAATTAATGGCTACCAGCTGGGCAACCACTTGCAGGTGTTTGAATGTGCAAAATGGAACCATGAAGTGCTGAGGCAGGAGGGGCAGAGCAGCCACGTGACAGTGCTCCCTCTGCATTGTCTGGTTTGGAAATGGACGCCTGTGTACATGTGGGGTTTATGAATACTTTCCAGAGTTCTTTACAGGTGCTCCGTTTTGATCTGCAGGAAAACAAAAGTCTATATGTAGTAGACTGAGTGGGAACGGTGAATACTTGAATCAATATCAGGCATAGGGAACTTTCTATTATCAATATGTTGGGTGGCTGGTAGTTATAAGTACAGCCCAGTCAAGAAGCTCTGGAAAACAATGGGCCAAACTTCTAGACAATGGTTGAGAATAAGGAAGACAAACCAAATAAATATTACATGTTTGGGAGGATGGGATTTGGGTGGGGCAGGAAAAGCAGTAGATTGCATTGATCTGGACTGAAGTTTCCTTATGGGAATCATGATGCCTTTGTTTGTTTTTGCTTCTCTTTGAACACTGCAGTATGCAGAGGCATTCAAAGTGTTTGCTTTGAATACTTGTTTAACTGATAAAAGATGCAATTACAAAGACTTATGACTGATGATTTTTTAAGTTCATTAAAAATGTCTCTACTTACGAATTTTTTTAAAATTATACAAGGATTTATTCTGTGTGTGTCAAACAAGTTTTATCAGTGAAAATTCTATCAAAATCCCTAACTAGTAAGCACAAGAAACAACCTCAATTGTATACAGGAGTTGCTTCCTTTAAAACAAAAAAAAAAAACAACAACAAACAAAAATGGCATGTTCACGTAATGTAGACCTCCTTTAGGGTTATATTCACTGTTAACTGTGGACTGTGGTTTCATACAGCCTTGAGGATAGTTGGAGTAGAATATTTGTTAGCATATAATCTCAGTTCTAGTAGGACACAGTTTTTATCATTCTTTACATTCCACATTTGTAGTGCTGATATCCATAAATAGAAAAACACAGACATTCTTTTCACCATTATCCCAATGTTGCAGACATAAGGGGTTTAAGAATTAAATTTTTAAACATAAATATTTTATTATATAAATTACATCATAGAAAATTTCTAAACTATAAGGAAAATAAAAGTGAATCATTCAAACCAAAGATAGCCATTGTTAAGATAACCATTCTTAATATTTTTGTACATTTCCTTTCAATTTTTTCCTGCACAAACCTAAAAATACATGACATCAGAGTTATGCTTTTTTATTTTTAACTTTTTCATAACCTAATAACCTTTAGCTGAAAAATACTTTATTATATGAAACCTGAATTCATATTACAGGATTACACAGTTTGATTATGTATAGAAGCTAAACCATATGAATATCTAAAAGCAAATATTATTTTTAAAAGGTACAAATTCCTGATAAACACCATTATGTTCCAGACAAATCAACTGCTTCCTTTCAGGGTCCTGAGCCTCTCAGAAACCAGTTAAAAATCTCATGGATCAGCTGCGTATTAAAGCATAATCAAATAAGTAGTTATTTTTTTAGCTGAACTGATTTTAGAAACAGAGAGAGAAAACTATTTCTCTCTGTCTTCCTTGAGAATAAATTTATTTCCTTAAAAAAATGTATACATTTGCTTTACTGGGGAGTCCATTTTATTGCTTATCTTGAAATATTCTTTATGGGATAAGATTTTCCATCCAAACTGTGGTTTAGCCAGTGGAACTCCCAATATCAATACCATCTTTAAAAAATTACCAAAATATTGAATAGCTATTTAGATTGGGTCAACCCAGTAGAGATGAGTAGTCAAGCATGACTTGTTGATAAAAAGGTTTTGAGACACTTGCCATCATTTGGGACACTAGATAATCCAATGGCAAGATAACTGGTTATTCAAGACAGCAGAGGCCCCTCAATCAGTGTAAATGCAGAGGATGGAGTGGCCCTCTGTTCTGGGGTGACCCACCACAGCTTTCCAGAAGAATGGGGTTTGAGCAGATGGATGGGATCTGGGCAGTTGGTTAGGAGAGGGTGGTTGTTCCAGAATAAGGTAAAATAATGATAAGACCAGTCTGTCTATGACAAGAGTTAAAGGTCCTAGCAAAGTTGAAGCCAGAGAAGAGAGACTAAGGGGAGTTGTCCCAGAGGTTATATGTATCCACAGTGATTCCATAAGAAAGAAATGCTAACCAAACATGACCATTACAGGGAAGGAATCTTCCGTGAGTTGAGACAGAGAAGAGCTTCCTGAGGCTGTGGAAAGTGGGCCTAGGTGACCTCAAAACTCCCCTTTAACTTTCAGGTTCCATAAAGAAGATAGGATTCAGATTACAATATCAGTTGTGCTTGTTAGATTTAAAACAACATGAATGTAAAAAACACCTCTTCAGAGCTGGCCAAAAGGAGTGGAACTGATCAAAAGAGGAAATAATGGCACTTCTGAAAAGTAGAGACAGTGTCTCACTCACCTGGGTATTCCCAGCATTAGAACAGTTCCTGGTATGCTTGATTCATGTTTATTCAGCCCTTTTAACTGTGAAGACGAAAGAAACATTCTTTTAATTTCTTTTTATGATTCTCTGGTGACTTGAGGTAACCACTCAGTTTCCTTTTACCTATCTATCTACTCATTATCTTTATTTTATTTATTTATTTGTTTGTTTGTTGTTAATCCCCACTCGAGGATATTTTTCCATTGATTTTGATTTTTATAGAGAGTGGAAGGGATGATGTGAGAGACACACATTGATTGGCTACCTCCCACACTCACCCTTATCAGGGCCAGGGATTGAGACTGCAACTGAGGTACATGCCCTTGACTGGAATTGAACCTGGGACCCTTCAACCAGAGGGCCAACACTCTATTCCAGTGGTTCTCAACCTTTCTAATGCCGCGACCCTTTAATACAGTTCCTCACGTTGTGGTGACCCCCAACCATAAAATTATTTTCGTTGCTACTTCATAACTGTAATTTTGCTACTGTTATGAATCGTAATGTAAATATCTGTGTTTTCCGATGGTCTTAGGCTCTACAGCAGCGGTTCTCAGGTTGATAATAATTTTATGGTTGGGGGTCACCACAACGTGAGGAACTGTATTAAAGGGTCGCGGCATTAGAAAGGTTGAGAACCACTTCTCTATTCACTGAGCCAAACCAGCTAGGGCTTTCTTTCTTTATTTAAAAAAATTTGTTTCCCCAGAGTGGAGTTATACAAACTCTTAAATTTATTATAAATCTCTGGCTTGGCCATTCTCTTGCTATATTTTATTATTGCTCCCTTCATTCTCTATCTCCGTCACATTTCCATTCTCACAGGCACTCTAATGGGTTCAATATGTGTCTGTAGACATATTCCCATTCCTAAAATATATACAGTTACATGTTTCCAATTTGCAAAAATGGGTCTAAGGCATAGATCTCATTGTTTCTTCCCATAACACTGCTTGCTAGTACTGGGCCAGACTTTATCTCCTGCCTATGGCACTCAACCTTATTCTATTCCAGATGGCCAGTGACCCTGACACTGAGACTCGCCACCTTTTGGCGACTCCAGGAAGCTTCTCTTATCTATAAGCTTTATTCTCACTTGTTGTCCTTCACAGGAAGGACCAGCTGTATTACTTATAGAGCTCAGTGAAAATGAAAATATAGAGATTTCCTTTAAAAATTATTGAGGTTTTATTTATTTTTATTTTTGTTAATCCTCACTCAAGGATTCCCGCCCCCCCCCCCCCCCCCCCGCAATTGATTCCTAGAGAGAGTGGAAGGGAGGGGGGAAGTGGAGAGAGATATCAATTGGTTGACTCCCCCTTTGCTCTCCTTTGCCCCCTCCCCACAACCTGCAACCCAGATACTTGCCCTTGACCAGAAATCGAACCCAAGATCTTTCATTGCAAGGGCCAATGCTCTAACCACACAGCAACACTGGTCAGGGCAAATATTATTGGAATTTTAATGCACCAACAGCACAACATTAACCCAAGCACAGGACCCTTCTGAGCACAGGGTCCTATGTGGTGGTACAGGTCACTGGACAATGAAGCTGGTCCTATTGATAATGTTAAGATCTCTGGAAAGACCTAGCAAATGTAGATGGTTAACCATTTTCCTTAACTACCTTTTTGAACCTCTTCCCACCTGGACTAACAAGTTTTCTAAAAATAGAGATTATCTACATCTATCTATCTATCTATCTATCTATCTATCTATCTATCTATAAAGAGGAAATATGCTAATTGGTCCTAATGGTGTCACAGTCACGACCGCTAAGGAGGAGGCTGCCTGCCGTGTGCAGTGGGGTGTTACTCCCGGAGATGGGGTGGAAGCGGGGAGGTGCCTGGAGGAGGCCCGTGCCCGGGAGGGCAGGGGTGAGAGCACATAGCGCCCCCCTCACCAGTCCTTCGCCACCCACTGCTCTCACTCAGAGCGCCCTACACCTGCCTGGGGAAGGAGCACAGAGCAGCAGGTTGGAGTGTTCCATGCTCTCCTCCAGGGCCATGATGGGGTGGAACCACCGTGTTGCTCCAGAGATGGGCGGAAGTGGGGAGGCGCCCAGAGAAGGTGGGACCAGCCCGAGGCGACTTGAGGGACTGAGGACAGGGCTTGAAGTGGCCAGAGAAGGCCAGAGGGGTCAAGGGGCTGGGCCAGGCATGCTGGAGCTCTACGTGGAGAGGTTAGGCTGTCAAGGCAGGGTGGTGGGTGGGTGGGCGGCCGCGCGATTTTGCACGCTGTGCTCCTGGTAATGTTATAACAGGTTGCATCTACGTGAAAAAAACAGGTTGAAATTCCTGCTGTGTCACTCACTATGCAATCTTGGGTACACTTAACCTCTCTGAGTAAGGAGGAGCCTAGCCATGACAACTCAATGAGAAACTATTTTTTAAAACATCCACATTTCAGTAGTGGCTCCAAAAATGTTGTTTACTTTCCCACCCATGACGTAAATGTTCAAATAGTTTTCATCTGTGGTTTTCAACAGTTTCATTCCTTGTTCTTAGGGAAGGATTCGAATTTTATGTGTCCTTAAAAAGGAAGAAGCATATTACATTTTGGACTTTTATTTGGTTGTGAGTATGAGAAGAAGGGGGAATGTTCCTTTCAAAGGAGATTTAACGTAGAAATAAGGCCTCAAGCTGGGGATTCATTAGTGAAACTCATGTAAATAATCTGGGAATCCAGGGGAAGTAGGTGTTTCTGCTTCCCACAGCTAAAGCACACAGCAGGAACTGTTCTGTACTGCTTATTAGTTTTTTCAGAAAAACTTTGAAAGTGCCTCTCTCTTGCTGGAATGCACTCAAATAAGAAATATAGCAACTTTCATATCTCTTAATAAATGTGATACCTTATTCAGAATGTGCTGAAATAATCGAATTAAAGGATTATTAACACAAACTTTGACTATGGGTAATTGTATTAAATTATATTTTATTAAATTATAAAATTGAAGAAAATATGAAAAAAATATTTTCCTTTTACATATGTAACAGATAAAGAAATAGCAGATATGGATGATTATAAATGCCCCTTTGGTTAAGGACCTTAAATACTCTTAAATTTTATCATGTATCCCTTTAATGCCCCAAGGCTTGAATTCAACCTTTGGAGCTCAGAGTTAGTTGTAGGATGTATTAAAATAATATGTAAACAAATACTTTATTATCTCCTCTGAGGAGGCATAATCATTCCTCCTACCACACATCAGAAATAACGTTCATATAAAAATGGCCTTCAGGAACCAACCTGTACTTCTGTTGGGAGGGAAACTTTTCCTCTTCTAATTTGGGTCCAGTGATTGGGGGCCTGCAGAGTAACTGACAATAGATAGATGGACAGGAGTAAAAGAGCTTTATTCTCACACATGCACAGGGGAGCTCCCAATAATGGAAAATTTGTGCAATAGTCCAAAGTAAAGATACATATGTGTATGTTAGTGGCCCTGTGCACAAATCCGTGCACGAGTAGCTCGCTGCCGCTTGCCTCAGCTGGCAGCCCCGTCCACTGCTGCTGGTAGCTCTCCACCACACAGAGCTGGCTGCCTGGCCTTCTGTAGCTCTCTGCCACAGGTAGCTCGCTGCCCTGCCCTCCTGCTGATTGGTCGTTATGTGATGGTGTCCTGACCAATTTGCATATTACCCTATTATAAGTATATATTATAAGTATATATATTTCAATTTAGGGCATCAGTGGGAGCGTATGGAAGGTCCTGGTTGGGCTTTTTGATGCTACTGGGATGGGCAGTCTATCTTCCTGGCTGGAGTTTCCCAGTGGGAGAGTTTATGGCAGCTGAATCTGTACCTCCTATACTAATAAGGGTCAGCCTTCTTTCAGTCAGGAAATTCCCTGGGAAGGGTATCAATGGCAACTGTATTTTCAGGAGACTGCTTAAGTCTAGGAAATGTTTCTTTCTGTGGCTGTGAATTGTTCAGACATTTTCAGTTTAAAGTAATTTTCGTCTCCTCACTTCTATAGCTTCGGCCCTTGGTCGAGTTCAGGCCCTTTGTAGTGGGTGCACACTAGAATCACCTGGGGGCTTTGGAAAAACGCTGATCTCATGTTCAGAGATTATATGTAGTTTGTGGCATTGGGATTTTTAAAAAATTCATTGCCAATCTTAAACTGTTGAAGTTTTCATCAAAAAAGATGCTTTCCCACTCCTTATAAAAAAACCAAACCCTGATATATCTGGCAGTATCAGGCTCACCTTTCCGTATAGACACTGCAGCTCTTGTGTAATTATTTTCTTTAGAAAAAGCATGTGCACTCCATTTTGCCACAGGCCTCAACATCCCTCTTTACCTACTTTCCCTCCCACATTTGCTTTATGTTTTTACATTATGTGCCTGGCCCTGTAAGCATTTGGATTTGACTTGTGATGGGCAATAAGGTACCATCCAAGTGGAATAGTAACTTAAACTGGTTTTCATTTTATTTTATTTGAAAAAAAAATTTTTATTGATTTCAGAGAGAAAGGGAGAGAAGGAAACGTCAATAATGATAGAGAATCATTGATCAGATGCCTCCTGCACGCCCTACACTGGGAATCAAGCCCCCAACCCAGGCATGCCCCAACTGGTCACGTCCTGGTTCATAGGTCCACACTCAGTCACTGAGCCAAGCCGGCTGGGCTAACTGGGTTGCATTTTAGAAGATTGCTTTGGAAATAATGTGAATGATAAGAATGGAAGGGAGTGGTATTGAAATCAGGACAGTCACTTAGAAAACTGTTGTTTAAATGAGAGTGGCTTTAGGTGGGGCATGATGTCTTTTTTTGAGATGGAGGTCATTAATCCCCATTTTAAAGGCTTAAAGAGACATAGCCTTGTTATTCAAGTGTGGCTCCCAGAAGCAACAGCAGCAACATCTGGACATCTTAGCACTGCAGACTCTCCCACTTCACCCAGCAAACCTATTAGGTCAGAATCTGCATTTTATCCCAGAGAATTTGAATTGACAGTAAAGTTTAAGAGGAACTGACTTAAAAGTTTGTACTATATATTTCATGTAGGTTCATATTCTCCTTGATGTTCATAGATGAATATGTATTGTTTAGAAAGTCCTTGAGTAAAAATAATTTCTTAAGTTCTGGGAGAAATAAATCTGAAAATTGTGTATAGAAACATCATCTTCAATGTTTTACTTATAGTAGAAATAGTCCTCAGATTCAAGATTAAAATCATCTCCCATGATTCATCATCTAATCTGATTTTCCAAGTCATTGAAAATATTTTCCAGTTGTAGCTGGGTGATTTCATAAATTGGATTTGTGATCTTGGCCTCTAGTTTCTTCAAAAATATTATTTAGAGATATTAAAAAAATACCAGTGCTTAGGTCCCATGGAATCTTTATTAGAGAAAAAAGTCGAGTTTAAAGTTACAAAATATTTATATAACTATGAGATGATGAAATAAAGCAAAATCTCTCGCAAGCTTATTTGAATAATTTAAATGCATAATTATCATCATAGAACCACTGTAAGAAAGTGGCTCTTTTTTTCTCATTAAAAAAAAAATTTTATTGTTGAGAGTATTACAGATGTCCCAAGTTTTCCCCCTCATTGCCCCCCTCCATCCAGTTCCCATCCCACTCCAGGCCTTCACCACCCTACTGTCTGTGTTCACAGGTAATATCTTTGGTTAATCTTCCCTTCTTTCTGAGATTTTTCAGTCTGTCCCATGTTTCTATTCCTCTGATTTGATTTTATTCACCAGTTTGTTTTGTTCATTAGATTTCTTGTTCATTTATTTTGATTTTTAGATTCAACTGTTGATAGATATGTATTTATAGCCATTTTATTGTCCATATTTTTATCTCTTCTTCTTCTTCTTCTTCTTCTTCTTCTTCTTCTTCTTCTTCTTCTTCTTCTTCTTCTTCCTCCTCCTCCTCCTCCTCCTCCTCCTCCTCCTCCTCCTCCTCCTCCTCTTCTTAAGAAAAACCCTCAACATTTCATGTAATCCTGGTTTGGTGGTGAACTCCTTTAGCATTTTCTTGTCTGTGCAACTCTTTATCTGACCCTCAATTCTAAATGAGAGCTTTGCTGGGTAGAGTAATCTTGATTGTAGGTTCTTGCCATTCATCACTTTGACTATTTCTTGCCACTCCCTTCTGGCCTGAAAAGTTTTTGTTCAGAAATCAGCTGACAGGTGTATGGGTACTCCCTTGTAGGTAACTACTTTTCTCTTGCTGCTTTTATGATTCTGTCTTTAACCCTTGGCATTTTAATTATTAGGTGTCTTGGTGTGTGCCTCTTTGGGTTCCTCCTGTTTGGGACTCTCTACACTTCCTGGTCTTATAAGTCCATTTCTTTCACCAGGTAGGGGAAGTTTTCTGTCATTATTTCTTCAAATAGGTTTTCAATATTTTATTATCTCTCTTCTCCTTTTGGCATCCCCAAAATATGAATGTTGGTACCTTGAAATTGCCCCAGAGGCTCCTTACACTATCGTCATATTTTTGGACTCTTTTTTTCTTTTTACTTTTCTGATTGGGTGTTTCTTTTTTTTTTTGTTTGTTTGTTTTGCTTCCTTATATTCCAAATTGTTGATATGATTTTCAGAATCCTCTACTCTATGGTTGAATCCCTGTAAATTATTCTTTATTTCCGTTAATATATGCTTAATTTCAGACTGGTCCTTTGACATGTCTTTGACATTCTCACTAAGATTCTTGAAAATATCACTAAGCCCCCTGAAGGTCTTATGAGGATCCTTGAGTAACCTTATAACCATGGTTTTGAATTCTGTGTCCAGTAATTTGCTTGGTTTCATTTCTTTCATTTGTGACATGTTTCTTTGTCCCCCCATTTTGGCTGCTTTCCTGTGTTTCTTTTTATATATCAGATAGAGCTGCTATGTCTCCTGGAGTTGGTAGAGTGGCTTTGGGTAGTAGGTGTCCTGTAGGGCCCAGTAACCTCCCCAGTCACCTGAGCTGGGCACTCTAGGTACACCCCTGTGTGGGCTGTGTGCACAATCTTATAGTTGAGCATTGATTGCTGTCGGCATCTCTAGGGGGAATTGACCTCCAGGCCAGTTGGCTGTGAGGACCAGCTGTGGCTAAAAGTGGGAGAGCTGCTGTGCAAGAGATACCCCTATGGAGCAGGACTTGCTTCAGTAGGATTTTGGTGCTCATTGAGTCTGCCTCTTGAGTGGATATGTAGAGCTGTAATCTGCTATGCTCTGAAGCAGTCCACCAGGTGCACTGGCTCTAGGGCCTCCAGGGAGGTGCAGAGTCAGCCACTGCCTGGGGACTCCCGCAGGAGATATTTATATTGGGCTTGGAGGTGCCCAGGTGAGGCCCAGCTGTGAAGCAAGGCAGGCTCGTGCTCTTGCAGGGTGTTGGGCCTTTTATTGGTAGGTTTGGGCCATTCTCCTTCAGCTGCAACTTGTTTGGGAGGTTCTAGCAAAATCTGAAGCCTGAGCCAGGACAGGCCATTCATATGGACAAGTTTCTGCATACAGGTTGGGTGAGACTTCAAATTGGATGGGCAGGGCCTCAGGGAATCACCAGGGTGGAGCAAACAGTGTGGGCCAAGCTGATGGAAACAGATATGGCTGCCAGTCAGCCCTGCGACGGGGGAGGTCCCAATGACCCTTGTGAGCACCGCTGTCTGCGAGAAAGCTGTTCCCCACGTACCTGCCTCGATGCCAGACAATCCAGTTCCTCCCTGTATGTGTCTTGGTCCCTCAGAGCCTCTCCCTGGTGCTGGAGCTGGGAGGAAGCGAGTCTACGTTTGTGTGTTGGCCCTTTAAAAGGAACTACTGGATGTCCAGCAGCCTCCATGTGAATGAACCCCAACCCCCACTGTTTTTTACAGCCCATAGTTATGGGAACTTCTCTTCCCAGTTCTGGGACCCTGGGCTTGGGATCTGATGTGGGGCTGAGACCCCTTGCTCTTCAAGGGCAGCCTCTGCATATGCAATCTCTCTCCTGATTAAAAACATGCTATATGTGGGTGCTGGTCCAGCTGGTTCTGTGCCTCCTTCCCTCCTACCAGTGTGAGCATGCTTTCTTTTTCACTTCTCTAGTTGTCGGACTTCCCAGCTTTCAGGCAGTTCTGTATGATGGTTGTTCTGTGTTTTAGTTGTAATTTTGATGTGGTTGTGGGAGGTGAAGTGTACAGGCATTTACCTACGCTGTCATCTAGGTTCCTACAACATTTTTCATCAAAAGCGGCTCTTTAAAAATATGTTTATTGCCCTAGCATTGGCCTGCAGACTGAAGGGTTGCAGGTTCAATTCCAGTCAAGGGCATATGCCTGGGTTGCAGGCTCGATCCCTAAGGGGGCATGCAGGAGGCAGCCGATCAATGATTTTCTCTCATCATTGATGTTTCTGTCTTTCTCTCCCTCTCCCTTCCTCTCTGAAATCAATAAAAATATATTAAAATATGTTTATTTTTCTGATTACATAATACTTTCTAGTTTTTCTAAAATAAAAAACTGAAGAAAATTAAAATCACTCGTAGTATGTAGTTATGACTGAAAATGAGAAGGAAATATAAAACATACATAATATTGAGTATTCCAAAACTATCTGTGTATATGTATACACCATATGTGTATGTGTTTATATACAAAATGTGTATGTGTTCTTTTGCAGTGTGATTTTTCCAGTTATCATTATGTCATAAGAATTTCTCTATTCAAATGCATATTTAAAATATTTTTAATGATTGGGTGCTATTAAACCATGTAGCTATATCATACAGTATTTGAGGCAGCAACATAGTATTTCAGACAGTGGAGTGCATGGTACACTCCCAAGGCCTCAAGTTAAGTCCCGGCCTCTGCTTATATCTGATGTACTCTTGGGCAAACTTCTTACATATTTGAACCTGGTCTCTGTCTTTTGTAAAAGAGGGTAATAATTGTGTCTAATTGATAGAGTTGTTGTGAGGATTAATTATGTGCTCATACGATAGTACTTAGCACAATGCCTTGCACAATACAACCACAACATAATATGGGCTTTTTTTTTTATGGTGGTAAAACAAACAACAT
This sequence comes from Plecotus auritus, assembly GCF_963455305.1. Taxonomy (NCBI): domain Eukaryota; kingdom Metazoa; phylum Chordata; class Mammalia; order Chiroptera; family Vespertilionidae; genus Plecotus; species Plecotus auritus. Next base: position 42,512,988 of record NC_137776.1, read on the forward strand.
AAATTTTACCTTTAGAGACTTTTAGTGTATTCACAATGTTGTATAACTATCACCACTATGTAGTTCTGGGACATTTTTATGACCCCCCAAAAAAGAAGACCATACTCATCAAACAGTTTATCCCTTCCTCCCTCCTCCCAACCATTAATCTGCCCTCTGTCTCTATGGATTTACCTTTTCTGAATATGTCATATAAATGGAGTCATGTAGTGAGTGGCCTTTGTGTCTGGCTTCTCTTGTTACTGGTGGGGAGAGGTCCTTGTCCCCATCGGTTGCTAATGGGAGTGGAATTCTTGCAACATCCCCCCCAAAAAAGAATTTTCTTTTTTTTTTTTAAATATATTTTATTGATTGTTTTACAGAGAGGAAGGGAGAGGGATAGAGAGCTAGAAACATCGATGAGAGAGAAACATCGATCAGCTGCCTCCTGCACACCCCCCACTGGGGATGTGCCCGCAACCAAGGCACATGCCCTTGACCGGAATCGAACCCGGGACCCTTGAGTCCGCAGGCCGACGCTCCATCCACTGAGCCAAACCGGTTTTGGCCCAAAAAAGAATTTTCTGAGACTCACATGGGAGAAGGAGTGATTTTATTTGCGTGGAATTAAGTCTCTGAGTTTCCAAGGTCCCCCCTCCTTCAGTCCTGCCATAAAAGAAGTGTAACTGTGGCTTTAAGAAGGCTAGACTTAGAGCCAGTGTTCAGAGTTTCTGTTCCATGTAGGAGCAACCTGAGGCTAGCTGAGGCTGTGTTTCCCACTGCAGTTCATCAATCCATTGCATGGGCCATACAGGTGAATGCAAGGAAGCAGGGATAAGAGAGCTCCACAAGCCAAAACTCACAAGAGAGCAAACTCTTTTTTTAGGGGATTATGTATTCCCAATAGGCTTGCAGTGGTCATGCCCATTCTGGCCAGTCCTTTCTGTTCTCGGGTGTGATTGACTGACACCCTCCCTACATCACCCTGACTTTACTGCGCTTGTACCCATCTCCTCTCTGTTGGAGCTGCAGGGAATGGGCCAGTGGGTTTGATCTTTGGTCATGGCACATACAAGGAGCAACCAATGAATGCAAAAAGAAGTGGAACAACAAATTGATGCTTGTCTCTCCTTCTCCCTCTCTCTCTTCCCCTTCCTCTCTCTTTTTAAAATTAATTTTTTAAAAATTAGAAAAGCAGCCATTAAAAATAACATCAATCAATGAAAAAAAATTTTAAGCAGCCATTTAAAAAAATAAATTTTTCAAAAATCCTTTTTTTAAGAATAGAAATATTTCCTCAGAAATAGCACTTACATGAACTATTTAGTACAAAAGGAGCTACTTATAGTGTTTTTGAGTGGTTCGGGGAGTGCACAGTGATATCTAGAGTTCTTATAACAGTTTCTGGGTTATCCAAATATTTTCCAAGTGCTTTATAAACATTGTTGAGCTATTTTTTCTCATTGCGGCACATAGTAACCTGTGTACAGAAGCTGATTATTCTGCTATTTGAGCTTCCATTACATTCTCCAAATTCCTTCACTGAAGGGATGTGAAAAAATGGTAAAACTGCTTTAAAACATATTGCTTCAGTAAATCTGCTCAAGTCTCTGGTGGTTATAAGGAAAACCTATAAAATGAAGCAGAGTATGTTTCTTTATAATGTTTTATCTAATTTTAAAAATAAAGTGGGGTCTGAATTTGCAATGCCCAAAGGCAGAAATGAAATGAATTTCCAAACAGTAAAGACACCTGCATTAGTGCATTTCAATGCCTCTGTCTTCATTTTAGTGAATAATTTGTTTTACTTGTCTGATTTTTAAATGAACTTCCCAATTAAGAGCAGATGTCATTTTTTTCCCATAGAACATAAATTAGAAATACTTTTATTACTAACAGGCAAAATATGTATATATATAGTATTGAATTTGTCTGCAAGCATTGGGAAAATCTACAAAATAGTGGGAGTTTTACATTGATAACTACTGTAGCCTTAACTTGTGAGTTAATGTAAAGCTTAGTGAACCATATGTTTTCATTTACAAGGAAATTTTGTTTGATTGATTGATTTATCTATTTATTTTTATTGATTTCGGAGAGAAAAGGAGAGAGAGATATCATCAATGATGAGAGAGAATCATCGATTGGCTGCCTCCTGCATGCTCCACACTGGGGATCTAGCCCGCAACCCAGGCATTTGCCTTTGACTGGAATCGAACCTGGGACCCTTCAGTCTGCAGGCCAATGATATATCCACTGAGCAAAACTGGCTAGGGCAGGAAATTTTGATTTAGAAAGTCCTTCGGAAATACTTAAGCCCATCTAAGAAGAGAATGAGTTAAGAGAGCAAATAAAGGGTATTGTATTTTATGATCACTAGGTTTAAAACTACCTGCTGTCACTTTGCTTATGGAATCCTCAACAGCTTTTAAGTTTAAATGCTTAGAAGTGGGGTCACTGGGTCAAATGGGAGTTTCATTTTTAATTTTTTGAGGGATCACCATACTGCTTTCCACAGTAGCTGTACCATTCTGCATTCCCACCAGCAGTGCACTAGTGTTCCCTTTTCTCCACATCCTTGCCAACACTTGTTGTTTGTTAATATTAATGTGTTAATATTAACTATTCTGACAGGTGATACCTCATTGTCATTTTAATTTGCATCTCTCAGATGATTAGTGACTTTGAGCATTTTCTCATGTCTCTTGGCCTTCTGTATGTCCACTTTGGAGAAGTGTCTATTTAAAGCATTTGCCCATTTTGTAATTGGATTGTCTTCCTTTTGTTAAGTTGTATGAGTTTCTTATATATTTTGAAAATTAACCCCTTATCAGATGTATCATTGGCAAATATGTTTTCCCATGCTGTGGGCTCCTTTTCATTTTGTTGATGGTTTCTTTTGCTGCGCAGAAGCTTTTTATTTTGATGTAGTCCCATTTGTTTATTTTCTCCTTAGTTTCCTTTGCCCTTGGAGATATATCCTAAGAAACCTGAAACACCAGTCAGAAAGGATATATGAACCCCTATGCTCATAGTGGTGCAATTTACAGTAGCTAAGATCTGGAAACAGCCTAAATGCCCATCAGTAGATGAGTGGATAAAAATGCTATGGTACATTTACACCATGGAATACTATGCAGCTGTAAAAAAAGAAGGATCTCTTACCGTTTGAGACAGCATAGAGGAATCTGGAGAGTATTATGCTAAGCAAAATAAACCAGTCAGAGAAAGATAAGTATCACATGATCTTACTCATATGTGGAATCTAATGAACAAAATAAACTGATGAACAAACTAGATCCAGAGACATAGAAGCATAACAAATCTCAGAGGGAAGATGAGGGTGGGGTGGTTGGGGAGAGATTAACCAGGGAACTTACATGCATTTATGCATAGCCCATGGACACAGACAATAGTGTGGTGAAGGTTTCGGGGGGCGGGTGCAGGGTAGAGGGGGTCAATGCAAAAGAAAAAAAAGGGAAGGACATCTGTAATACTTTCAACACTAAAGATAAATAAATAAACCACCTAAAGTTTTTTTAAAAAGTGTAAATGCTTAGAAAAATTTTTTTTCTTCATTAGTTTTTTTAAGTTGTGACTTTAAAAAAAATTCTTTGTATATATTATTTCTTCTCCTTCTCCTCCTCCTCCAATTATTTGATAGCCCTGAAAGAAACATTCCCACAAAGCCTAACCCTTTATAGTTACTATTATAACTCAAGGTAATATTGCTATCATAATAGTGCTAGTGAAATTGACTCTACTTGAAGTGGGCACCTGAGAAGGTACTTTCTTATGGCTTAACATAGACACCAGACTAAATCCCTGCAACCTTCTTGTGCTACTTCAGTATCCACCCCAAGATATTCAGTGCTGTGGCCTTAGAGTTCCTTGATGTTCTTTACTGCAAAGGCCTTCACTTCAGTTTCCCAGCCATGTGGCTATATTGGTTCCATGGCACCACCCAAACCTGCTCTCTTCACCTCCCTTTCCTTTCATCATTTCCTGGTCCCTCCTTATCCTGGTCAGCATGGGCAAGGCTGTTTGTGAGGAAACTCAATCACCCATTTTCTCTGTTTCTTCCTATATCTGAAAGAAGATGAATCAATTAGAATACTTTTTCTGATTTTACTTGTTTAAAAAGTAAATGATCCATTATCAGTTAGCCTTACAAATTCCTTTCTTTATCATCTGTTAATTCTCTGCTCCTTTCCCCATAACAATCAGTCCAAAACTTCCGTGCTTTTTAAAAATTCCCCAGACTTTACTTAACCTCAGAGTCATTTAGTCATACAAAATGAAATTGCTTGACTTTTTTTTTCCCCTCTGCCCTTTTTCCTCTTTTTTTCTACTCGTCTTTTGTTTACTTTCGATTCTCCTCTTTTTCCAAATTTAAGCCTTGATCCACTTTTCTAAACTCCTCCTTTCCCATCTCTATATTTTGCCTCTTTTCATTCTTAATACCTCAATTTCCAGTTACCCTCTTCTTCCTTCAGTTATATTTTGATCTCTCACAAAATTGGAAACAAAAATGTTGCTTAAAACACTAACCCATCTTTTTTTAAACTATTGTAATGGGTTGAAATGTGTCCCCCAACATTCATGTATCTCAGAATGTGATCTTATTTGGAAATAGGGTTACTGCAGATGTAATTAGTTAAGATGAGGTCATTAGGGTGGACTCTAATTCAATATACTTTTAAAAAGGAGAAATTTGAACACACAGGCAGGCATGCATAAAGGGAGAAGACGTGGAGACACAGGGAGCAGTTGGCCATCCGCGAGGCCAGAAGAGAGGCCTGGAACAGGTCCTTCCCTCACAGCCCTCAGAAGGAGCCAATCCTGTTGGCACCCTGATTTCAAACTTCCAGCCTCCAGAACTATGAGAGAGAAAATTTCTGTTGTTCAGGCTCCCATGTGTGTGGTACTTTGTTACAACAGCCCTAAGACACTACTATGAGTGCTTCATTTTCGGCCTCCGAGGCCGCCCTCACATGCTTACTGCATTATGAGAAGCTGTTCTTTCTTAATAACTGATGACTTGAAGGTCTTGATGCATTTGTCCTCTGAGGCACTACTTTCTCTAGTTCTCTCATCTTTGGGATGGCTCCTTCCAAATCTTTCCATGCCGTTTCCTCCCCCATTCTTGTTTTGCTTGGAATGTCTAATCTTTGGCTCCTTTTTCATCTCACTTCTTCACGTGGATTTATCTAATCCCAGGACAACAATAGCACTTTTATCTTGATAATTTCTAGGTATTTAAAAAAATCTCCAAGTCATATATCTTTTCTCAACTCCAGTCTTCTTTTTAGAAATTCCTGTTGAAGATTTACATATCGATTTCTTGCTGGTACTTCTAATTCAACTAAAATCATTCTTTTCCCCTTCAACCCTTCTCCTGTTTTCCTTGTTGGCTAAAGACATTGCAGTCCTTCAGGTTAGAGAGACTTCAGGGTCACATTAGGATCCTCATCCTTTCTCTCCCCTCACTTTGCTCATCTCTCAGTTTTAGTCAGTTCTTACCTCTTTATCTCCTTCTCATCTTCTCACCCCAGAACCACCACTTTAGTTTGGGCTCTCAGAATCCTTAACAGAGACTATTACAATTACGTTGTGTAGTACTATGAATCTGAGTCTACAAACTATAATAATTGCATGAAATGTCACTTGTTTTTTATTCAATATAAGCCTTATTCTGAGCTCCCATCCTCTGACTGGTGGGACATTCAATATCTGTTGTTATTGGAGTCCCCTTCCCCCAGGGTTTGCAGCGGTTCCTGGGCCCATACAGCACCACAGCACTGTAGTCATCAGTCTACTCTGGTTCCCTCTGAAACAATCATTGTGTCAGCCTGTATAGAGACTGCAGTTCAGCGGCTCTGCTGCTTCTGTGCCTGTCTGGGGTCCCAGGCTGGCCCAAATGCCAGTCTCCCTAGGGGAAACACAGCCATGCCCGTGGGAGCCTCATGGCAATGCTCTGAGAAGACCATAAACCTCCACACGCCTCATCCTGCATCCAGCCTTCTCTCCCGTGCTAGCCAGGTCTCCCTGTTTTTCAATGGCCCCTCACACTTACCCTTTTCTCCTTCACCACAGCTATCATATGTCTTCATTTGACTTGGTCTTTTTACAAAAGACAGGAGGGGAAATGACTTGCAGGTAACTTCTGCCTTTGACCTTAATATAAACTTCACCAAGGCAAAAGAAACTCATTTGTGGAATATAATGAACAGCATAAACTGATGAAAAAAAATAGATCCAGAGACATAGAAGCATCGAACAGATAGTCAAACCTTAGAGGGAAGGCAGGGGAGGATAGTGGGGAGGGGTAAGAGATCAATCAAAGGGCTTGTATCCATGCACATAAGCATGACCAATGGACACAGACAATAGGGGGATGGGGGCATGTGCTGAGGGGCAGGAGCAGTCAGGGAGAGGTCAATGCGGCGGGGGGGAGGAGACAAATGTAAAACTTTCAACAATAAAGAATTGAAAAAAAAAAGAAAATATTGACTATCTTCTTGAAACAGGGCAGATAGCACAATATAGGAATAACACAGTAAATTATCCTGCCACATGCCTAACTGGCTTCTGGCCTCTGGTCTTTCCATTTTGCAATTAATTCTTTTTAAATTAATTAATTATTTATTTTTTTTAATCCTCCCCTGAGGATATTTTTGCATTGAATTTTAGAGAGTGGAAGAGAGAGGAAAAGACAGAGAGAAATATTAGTGTGAGAGAAACACATTGATTGGCTGCCTCCAGCACGAGGTCGGGGAGGAGCCTGCAACAAGGTTTCGTGCCTTTGACTGGAATCAAACCTGGGACCCTTAAGTCCGCAGGCTGATGCTCTGCAATTAATTCTTTATGATGTCATCAAAGTTGCCTTTGGGCAAGCTGAGACTAAGCCATTTTTCTCTCAAGCATCTCCACTACAAACTCTGATGGCATTTTCCGCCCCCCCACACTGTTAGGATTTAATGGTGAGAATGGAAAGGAGAATATCCTCACAAGAGAAAGATATTCCAATCAAGAGTTTTCCCAAACCTCGGCTTTTTGCTCGGCTAGGATATCCACCTTTGTTAACAGAAGAGCAAAGTTTATTATAAACAAGAAGAGAAGTGGTTTTAAAGAGCATAGGATCATGGGTGCATTGCCTACCACTGAGTCACCCAGACTTACTCTAATAAATAAGGCTCTTAGAGCTGGCTTGATTGCTCCCTAATTTTGTGGTTTCACTAAATCTCACTGGAACCATGAAGAAAGTCATTGCCTTCCGGGCTCACACAAGCACAAAACCACCCCTTATAGCTGTGAGCAGGCCAGCTAGGGTGGGTAGGCTTTATCTCTTTGTTTAAGTCAAACATTCCTTCCTTTACTTTTTGTCTAATAGAATTTCAGCCTTTTTGGACCTTCATATCCTGGCTGGATCTTCAGTCTGATCAGAGGCCATTTCTCCTCTTCCCTAACCCCAAATCCAAACTCTGAGCTTGAGATGTTATGATTGACAGGCCTTTCATGGGTTAGCTAAAATAAAAATACACTCCTCACCTATTCTCGTGGCATTTAAATCCCACCTTGATCTGCCCTTTGCCTGCTCCCCAACCTGTAAGTCTCTCTGATTCCAAGCTTGGATGCTTATTATTCCCATGCTTACCGCATACTTTCTTACCTCTGAGTCTCTGTTTAGTCTGACCCCTCAGCATTGAATTTCTCTTATTTTCTTTTTCTTCTTGTTCAACGTTGATCATAAATTATAGTGTTAGAATTGACATGAAAAGATAAAAGCCAAAAGACCAAGAATAGTCTGAAGTCACAATTTGGTTACCTAAAAGGAGGAGACTCAAATGGAATAGAGTGTGCTAGCAAAGTGGAACCAGGGGCAAAGTATCAGGAAGTGAGTCAGCAAAGTTAAGCAGAAACAGAAATTGTAAACAGAGTTTGGTATATAATTCGAGATTGGGCCCAACAGAAATTGGCCAAGAAGCAAGACAAAGCACCCACAATCAGGATGCTTGGATAATATTTTGAGTGTTAAAAAACAAACAAAATTCAACTAAGTATATATTAAACACCTTATAGGCTTTATTCAACAATTCATGAATCAGGAACCTTCCCTTAACAGATAGAAAGGAGCTCTGATGATCTATACAAAATGAAAGACTTACATAAGCAGAAGGGAGTGGGGACAAGGAAGTTACACTAGCAAAAGCAGGTACTCATGGCATGGTCACTGTTTTAGGGGTGGAGGGGTCTCTTGGGCAGATTGCCTCACTAGTGTTGACCAAGTGCTTCCTGTTAAGATTCCCTTTCTAGGAGAGGTTGAAATTGTGATTAGTCTTGATTTGGTGACATGAGGCTTAGCATAAATGACTCTATTTGGGGGCCTGTTGTCTTATTTTCAGCAGAGGTCAGTACATTGGGCAGAGAGGGTCCATCTAAAGCTCCAGGTCTCCATTTTAGACTTGAGGGCAAACCTGTGCAGATCTTAGTTGACAGCCTTGAGTGTCAGCATCAGTACAGATTCCTTCTCTAGGAAGCTTTTTGATCCTCTTAGCACTTACCTTTCTCTCCTTTTCTCGTGGAGCATTGCTTATTGCTCAATTAAAGAATATTCCCCATCCTTCCTGGCATTTCAGTCATTCACATGTCAGATTTCTCTCTCATCCTTCCTGGCATTTCAGTCATTCACATGTCAGATTTCTCTACATGCCTGATTTCCCCACAGCTGTGAACTTCTCAAAAACAGGGGCCATGAAATATTCATTTCTGGATTTCCTGCAGCACCCAGTAGAGGGTTCTGGGAAAATGGAAATAAATGCAGCTAGTGTTTGTTGGGTCAATGGATGACTCTACTAAATAGAAGCTGGCAGCAAAATGTTACGCTGTGTCAGCCCTTGCTGGACTTCTAAATTGCTGTTGTTTATAAGTGACTTGCAGATTGGCTGGGAAGTCATGAGTCACTCTCTACTGCGTGACCATCTTCAAGACTACAGACTCAATGAAATTCTATGGGAAGACTCCTGGTTCTGAGGCAACAGAGAAATGATGGGCAAAACTTCATGAAAGATGGATGCAGTGTTACAGTTCTCAAGTGTTTGGAGGAAAACAATCTGATTCACACTGATGTGTGAATGTCTGCCAACTATTACCAGACTCAAGGGGTCTATTTGCTTGTAAGCATCAAGACCCAATAAGACAAACAGGAGTGTGCAGCAAAAAAATTAAGGGTTTATTTTTAGGAAGTGGTCCACATCTGCCTGCAGTCACAGGTTAGTTAATGCTCAAAGACCTGGCTCCCTGATGGCTTCCAGGGGGTGGGTTATATGGGGGGGAACATCATTAATCATGGTGACTAATGAAGTGAATTGTCACAAGAAACAGTAAAGGGAAATTATGTTAACGTGATACAACTGGTATGGATGTATTTCTACCCAAGCCCGCCCATCCTGAAAAGTACTGTCACTTCTTATCTATGACTATGCAGTACTTTGGAAAACTGATTGTGTTAAACATGTTAAGGGCTGCAACCCATTTCCTTGAGGTATTCCTGCTACCTGGGATCCTGGGGCAGCATCACCTCACCCTACAAGGTAGCTGGCTTTTGCATTCTGTTCCAGGAATAAGAGGAACCACTGGTTGTTATTGTTACACACACGTCTGCATGTTTTAAAATGTATCTGAAAACAACTGGGTCTTTTGTTTGTTCTAATTATTTTAGATTTGTGATCTTATTTTCCTTGTAGGCAACTTGAAGCCTCTTTTCTTCACAGTCCTTTTGAATAGGCTGTTCTCATTAAAGAGGCTTAGGGAGTATTTGGGAGGAATCCATGGGAGCATTCGCTAATGGAATGTGTGTGTGTGTGCGTGTGCGTGTGTGTGTGTGTGTGTGTGTGTGCGTGTGTGAATGCAGGTGGTGAGTATTGACTTCAGGAACTTAAGCACAGTTTTCCCAGACACAGTGTAGACAGGATGTCATGAACTGAATCCCTCATCTTCCCACTCAAAATCTCTTCCTCCTAGTTTTTCTCAACTCAGTTAAGGGCAACTCAGTCTTTCCAGTTACTCCGGTCAAAGAGTCTTGGCTCCCCTTCCTTTTACAGGAAATCACCTGGCTGTATCTTCTAAATAAGCCTGGAATCCTGTTGCTTCTCATGATCTCACTACTACCCTGGGGGATGAGCCACCTCCAGCCATGCCTGGCCAATTGCTACAGCCCCTTCATGAATCATGGTGCTTGCATCTCTGCACCCCTCTCCCACACTGTGTTCTCAAATGACAGCCAGTGGCTTTATTTTATTTATTTATTTTAAAGTTAAATACCATCGTGTCACTCCAGCAGCTTCCCACTTCTCTCAGAATAAAACACTTCAGTGTTTACAAGCCCCTGCTGACATGGCCCTCCTGCTGCCCCCACCGAGGTTCTCCCACTGCGGCTCCTCCTACTTCCTCCTGCCTCGCTGGGCTCCCCAGAGCTGGTGTCCTGGCCCTTCCTCCAACCAGGCAAGGAAACTCTCATCTGAGGGCTTTCACTCTAGCTGTGTCCTCTGCCGAGAAAGCACTTTCTCCAGAGAGCCCAGTGGCTCATCCCCTCACTTCCTCCTCATCTTGGCTCAAATCTCATACTCATGGAGGCCTACCCAGACCACATTCAATACTGCACATGGACTCCTGCCCTTCATGGAACCCACAAGTCCCGAACCTTTTCTTCTTGTCTCTATTTGACAGCTTTATCACCTTCTAACAAACCAGATGATGTGCCTATTTGTTGTCGATTGGTGATAAACAGAATGAAATACATGATAAAATACACCACCGCCATCACTAACATTGGAGTTCCCCCTCACCCCACTACCATACTAATTGACCTGTTTAGAAGAACGTTTGGCATAGAGTAGGCCTGCCCAATAAATAGTTGTTGTTAAACGAACAAATTACTATCTCATAGTTTTTGTTGCTCTTATAAATGGATCTTTTTTAGGAAGTGTGATCGGCTATTGTTGCTCCATAGCAGCAATTTTCAACCTGTGGGCAGCAAGAAATTTTAAAACATGCAATATATGGCTATTTAGTCGAGGGCACTAACTTCTTTTCCCTTAGATTGTCAAATTAAAAAATGACAATAGCCAACACAATAACCCAGTGTGAATGCCCTGTTTTGAACCATAAATATATAGGTAATATAACAGAGTTACATCTTATTGGTAACGTCTCATCATAAGGTTGCATCTGATTGGTTGATTCCTGGTACCAGAAGTCCTTATGTACAAGTATCGACAACTGGCTGTTTTAAAAGTCACTTTGGGGCCTGGCTGCCTGGGCGTGTGCTATGGCCGCAGGGCCCACCGTCCGGCTCCCAGAGCTTGCTCGCTCCTGGCCCAGAGCCAGGCCTGGCTCATCCATGTGAGGTCTTGGGAGGAGGCGGCGCGGGAACCATCCCGGTGGCACTCAACATCCCAGGCTCTGTACTCCTTGGAGAAGCTGAAGCTGGGAGATGCGAACCTCGTTTTCTTCTGTCAGATGGGCAAGCGGGGCTTGCAGGCCACACAGCTGGCCCTGGGGCTTGGATACAGAGGGCTCGCAACTATGCTGGGGCCTAGAGGGAGTGGTTTCAGAAAGGAGGCTGGGGAGAAGGTGAGCCCACCCCAAAGCCTTGTAATGCTGTGCACGCAAAAGCACCAAATAAAGAGTGTTTAATCTTAAAAAAAAAAAAAAAAAAAGTCACTTTGGAGCAAAAGAGGTAGGTAGGTATTACTATTATTATTTGCAAATCATTAAAATTATACCTATTTTTTTTCAGATCGGAATTTTAGTAATTAGTTTATGTGGGCCATGAGTTGAAAAAGGTTGAAAATTGCTGCTATATAGGAATGTTATAGATTTTCTTATATTGATCCCATATATAGCAACTTTGGTGAATTCTATTATTGACTTAAATTATTTTTCTAGATTCTCTTGGTTTGTATATGTAGAAAATCACACATCTACAAATAATGGCAATGATGTTTCATTGTTGCTATTCATAATACATTTATTTACTTTAAATACAGTAAAATGAAGACTAGCAGTGGTGATAGTGACCACTCTGTCTTGTTGCTGACTTTGAATAGAATGTGTCAAATACTTCATCATTAAATATGATGTTTATCTAGTTTTTTTTATATTTTTTTTGTTTTTTGACTATTTTTTTCCCCTCTCATTTTGCATTAAAAGAAACCATGAATAGACACTGAATTCTATTAATGACTTTTTCTGCATCTATTGAAATGGTCATATGGTTTTTCTCTTCTATTTTATTTGGTGAATTACATTTCTTTCTTTCTCAATATATTTAATTTACCTTTTGACCATATATTTTCATGGTTTTAAAAAATTAAAAGTGCATAAGGCCTATAATAAAAAAATTTCTTTTTCATCTCTAGTCCCACCTTGCCTTCTCCCCAGCCCTACTCTAGACTCACCAGTTGAAACTCCTGCCCATACTTAAAATTCAATAAGAGGACTTATAAGATTCCCCATCTCAGGACTGATTTATCTTTCCAGTCAATATTTGTTTTGTTTTCTATTTGAACTTACAATTGTCTCCTTTGTATTACTTCAATAATTTAAATAATGCTTTTTAGATTGTGTCACATTCAGTGTAGGAGAGTTATAGAGTGCCCATCCTATCGTCATTTGCAGCTGGTTCACAGATCGTTGAGCGTGGAGTAAGAGTCCTGTGCATGTACATAGTGGTTAGGTAAAAACCAGAGCCTATACAAAGGGAGATGAGTTGAAGAAATTCTAGCCTTGACTGGATCTTGTTAGAAGACAATTTCTTTCAAACCATTAGAAGTAGGATTTTTCCTATAATAAAGGTATAGAGCACAAATATTATAAATGTGGTTATGAAATGTTTGCAGAGAAAGTTAATGATAGGCATATAGGTATATAGAAAAGTTTGGGAAAGCAAAATCTAACCAGTTTTGAACCTTCCTGCCTTTAAAAAAAACAACACCTTTCTGCTTCCTTTTAAAATCATCAGTTTCTTTGACACAATAATGTGAAGAAAGTACAAAGTAGAAATTCTTCTGTTTCTTTGTGAATTAAGGCTAAGATCTCCGACATTGCACCAAGGCTGTTTTAGACGATATCGGGTGCATTCAGGGTGGTATGCCATAGACACACCAGGGCTATTTTAAACTTATGATGTATCAATCACTTAAGGAATATAAGGGTAAAAATGTTTATTTGCCACAGCTTAACACAACACAATACTTTTTAAACAAATGAACTGATTTGTAAAACTGAAATTAAATTTTAGATTTGGGAGTCATTAATACAATAATGTAATTTTCACAGAGTCAAATTAGTTAAAAATTGAAGGTTAAGACTATTATTATATAATATAGCCCCTCCACTTATTGGTATAATCACCCAGAAACTATTCTAGGTCTATCGCTACTTATTCATTAAATATTTTAGAATATTCTAGTACAGTGGTTTCAAAATTTGACTGATTATAGGTATTATTGTTTTTTTCTAATTTCAAATAAAATGCTTCATATTTTAAAAAATACACACTCTTCCACCGTACCAATAATAATTGTGAATCAGTGGGTTGTGGGGTGAGCGTGGAAATAATGTGTTTTTAAAATTTCCTAGGGAGATACCAATAGCCAGATTTCAGAGGTGTTGTTCTAGTCTGTATCTGATGTTCATGTGGGTAAAACATATGTGGATTCCACCTCCCTTCTCAACTTAGTCTATTTAATTTAGGGAAATATTCACAAGAAGTGAACATTAATACCTATTAATTTCTCCACAACTGAATTACATGTTGGGCTCCTGAAGATATCTCCAACAGCAGTAAGTCCTTTGAGAACATCAGTATAAACTGGGACCATGTAGTCAGCCAGTGGCACCATCTGATTGTAGATAAATTCTGTTAGATAAAAATAATTTGGTCAGCTAGTCTTTTATTAATTTTGATTAAAAATGGAAATGCAAACCCACCCAATATGGCTCTGCTTCTTACTTAATCACCTTGGAGAAAATGTGATGAAGAGAAACAAGAAATTTAATAAAAACAAGGACCAGATGATAAAGAAAAATGAATGATTCTTGGAAAGCACAAATTCTTGAGAAACTTTCTCCCATGTAATTACATTTTTATCTAAAAACTATGTTGAACTATTTGCGAAAGGAAAAAGTAAATGTATTGCTGCTCCAATCATTTCGAAGACTTGCTCATGAGTGCAATTTGTTAGGATTTTAAAATTTGTTCTGCCACACATCCATTTGCTTCAGTATTAGCAACAAGCACCCTGCTTTGTGTAGCCAAAGTGGCAAAGCATGGAATAGAATAAGGGAAACAACAAACTTCCAAGCTTTTTCTGCCCCCACATTGCGGCTTTAGGAATAGTTGAATGGACTGAGAAAAAAAAAAAAAAAAGAAAATAGCAACTATTACTCAAAAATTACTTTGGTGATATCCGTCATTTCTGTTATACACTGTCAGTCCCAATCCTTGACAGGGTTAATTTATGGAAAATACAGCTAAAAACTAAAATTTTGGTCGGGCCTAAAATCCAGGAATTTGAAGTATAGCCAATTCAACATTGAATTTACAGATGATTCACTAGGAGCAGAAGCCCGGGAAAGTGGTGGTGGCTGCCATGCACTGCAGGGAGGTAAGGCTCAGAAAAGCAAAGTGCCCCGCGGGAGCCCACTTAGGAAGTTTGCGATGGAAAGTGCACTTCTAGCTGCAGTTCTCTGCCCTTACCGGAAAGCTCTACCCTCAGGGGTAGCTATGCTTCCTGCCTATGGCCAGGAGGTGAAACACCACACTGCTTTCATCTCTAGGTGATGCTCAGTATTACAGTTCTTCCTTGTTGCAATCTGAGCCTCTGCTAAATGTAGCACAGTGAGGGCAAAGGTCAAGTGGCTGGCGGGATGAGGCCCATCTCTCTTTTATGGCCCTTGATTTGTGTGAGTCAAAGTAGAAATGCCCGGGGAAAGGGAGCATAAGAGGAAACTGTGGCCCAGTTTGTGATCCCACTCAACACAATCAGTTTCAGCTTTTCCAGGGTTCGCTGCCAATCTCCAAAAGCATCCACAGTTCTTCTAAAAGAATCCCTGCTCAAAACACACTTTCAAATGTTCTCTGATGAAAATTGCCAGGTTAATTTGTTTGTACCATCTGTTAAGGCAGTCATGTAAAAGTCTAGGATTTTGTGTCAGGGAGCTGATTCTCCTGGGGGCTGAGCCACATGGGACTGTATACTTAGAGAGCAAACAAGAACTGGGCCGTACCTAATGCGAAGGTCTAGGGCAGAGCCCTGCTAACAGGAACTGCCAGTGAGCTTGACACGTGCTTCTGCCAGATGTGATTTTGGCTGGTATTCTTCACCACTGAAATTTTCTTAGTAGTTTACAAATATGTTCTCTATTGCTCCTTGTCCATTTTCTCCCACTTAAAAGTTACATTCTAAAGTCAACTGTATACTGCAAATAATTCACCGCATGGGGTTGAACCATTAATTAAATCTCCCCATGTACAGATAAGTTCTCAAGTGAAAAAAAAAAAACAACCCAAAAAGCTCAAAAACATGCTGTGATTCTACTGTGTCTTTCCTAATGGTATAGCTAATATTTTTTACCTTTTAAAATCTACTTTCTGGATACTTTTATGCCAATCCGTAAATCCATAACTTCATTTGAAGAGCTAACCTGGGACTGTTAAAAAAAAAAAAACAAGGGAAAGAAGAAATTATTTTCACCTTCTCGTCTATCAGCACTAATCCTCTTAAAAGTGCCCTTTCAATCAAGAGTTCCAAGAGAAGCTCAATTTTCTCAGCAAATAGAATACTGAAATGTACAGTTTAAAAGGGTTACTACTGTGAGTGAGAAAGGAAAATAACGGCATGACCTGTGGACACACCCGGGCCAGGAGCACACTGTGCCACACGGCTTTGTTGGGCCAGAGAAACGCATGCATCCCCGGCCCACTGAAAAGCCAAGGAAATGGCAGGTGTTTGGTGGGGACAGGTACTGGAAATATTTTTATTGCAAAGTGACTGAAACTCGGTCAGAGGTTGAACACTTAGCAGGCAGGCAGCCAAGGCTTAGAGAAAACGGACCAAGATTATCACCAGTGGGTTCCTCCGGCCTCGACAACAATGACAATGACAGTTTTAAAATAGTCTGATAATTAAGATGACTCTGGAAAGTTTTATCTTAAAAAAGTGTCCCCTAAGAAAAACGACTGGAGAAATACATCATCAAAATGGTATAGAAATGCATCAGAAACTGCCTATCGATTGCCCAAAGAAAACAGAACCAATTTTTCTTAGAAGATTGAAGAGAAATATAGAATAGACCCAGCTTCATTTAATACCCACAGAGTTCATGTGGAAATGGAATTAAGAAGACTGGGGATGGTGAATAAGAAAAGAGAAGGAGCACAAAATGGTCCTTTACTGTGTCCCTGGAAGGTCACAGCCCACTTTTTATAGCACAACGTGAAGCACCAGGTTACAGTGGGGTTTCAGATGTGGCTCTCCTCCAAAAGTCTCTCTAATATTGTTTGCAAAATGTATGCTACAGGCAGGTTTATGACACTGTTAGAGAACAGATAGTCTCTTCTGATGCATAGCAAAGAGTTTTATTATTTTGGTACAGTTGCTAAGCAAAATGAAGCTTGAATTTGAGCTGTTAATTCTCAATTATATCTATAATAGCATTGCATTTATTTAGAAGCAAAGAGGTTTCTGATTTCAAATCGGAAAATCCCAGGGCCATATACGACTTGGATCATTTTCATGGCCTTATCCAAACCTTCTGGAAGTTTCACCTCTATAATTTTAAGCTAATATGTTTAATCTTTCTGTGGTTTAAAAAAACACACTGTATGTAACCTCTATAAAGAGCTAAGGCAGGATACTGGTTGAGAGAGCAGATTCTAGGGTCAAATCTCCTGAGTTTGAGTTGTGACTCTGTCACTTACTGTCATTGAGACCTTGGGCAAGTTCCGCCTCAGTTACCCCATCAGTAAAATGAAGATAATGCTAGATCCTACCTTGTAAGGGTGTGGTGAAGATTACATGAGATAATGCATGTAAATCATGTGGCACAGTGCTGGCATTTAGAAAGGAAAATCAACCCTTACTGTTTGGCAGACAGTTAAGCCAACACCCTAGAGCTTAGTGTTGTCCAGGCTGAGCGTATTTCTCCGCATCCTAATTTTGTCTCCATTCGCCTTCCCCCTAGCTTTCCCAGCCTCCCCCAGTGTTTCTGTATTTCTTATGTGGTAGTCCTCTAATGAGCACAGAAGGTTCTGGTCAATGTGGAACTTTTTAAAAAGAATTACCTGCTTTATTCTGTTATCACACATTAAGCACCTCTTCACCTGAGTTCATTGGGGATTAATGCCCACAAGTCTGAACTGACAGAAAAGGAGAGAATGGACACAAAAGCCAGGAAATGGACTGATTGAGGAGTTGGAGGAATAGGGACAAAACAAAGGAAACGGAAAGACTTGTGAAAGAGGTGATCCGGTAGGTGATCCAGCTGCTCTTCGCCACAAGAACAATGTGTTTCCCAATACTGTTCCCACTGCAGCACTGGCCCCCCGAGATGATTAGCAAATAAATGGTTTGTTGGTCAAAAAAATGTGTTCAAAGTATTTCATACCACGTTTCCCTCCAGGAGTCTCAGTGTACATGAACATGTTAAAGATTCTGAGAAGTACTGCAGTAAAGAAACCTGCTTTGTTTTGTTTATTTTGATTACTACTGATTAATACCATTTGGAGACTCTTCCCACTGTTGTTATTTTATAACTGGAAACAAGAATACCCATAAGTAAAGAACAAATGTCAGGGTACTCATGAACCTTGATAACACTGATGAGAAGAAAAGTGGGACTAACTAACATTTAATTGGGCCTATTATGTGTGCCAGGAGTGTGCTAACTGCTTGGGAAATATTTGCTCTTTCTCAGAAAAGTTAAGGTAATGATTTTAAGTTGGCGGGATATTTGCAAAGTTCTTTATGAAAGAACGTCATGGCACATACTAGCTGTCCTTCAGTGGGGACAAAATAACTTTAACTAAGGATCTTGAGAACTCACACAGCCTCTCTTCATGCCTAAGAGTATTGCTTTTGTACTCACTAAGAACCTGGGAGATTTTGGAGTTTCTCTATCCTCACTTCCCTGGAATATAGCACTATATACACACCTGTGGACTAGTCCTGATTCTGCTTCTTGTTGTATATGTAACCTTGAGCAACATACTCCTCTGAGCCTATGTAAATACTGGAAAAATAATAACATCTAACTGAAGTTTGTGAGGTTTATACATACAAGGCACAGGTTTATAACAAATACTAAAAAAATGCCAATCCCTTAATCTACTGTCCTTACTCTTTTTTTATGTCAATTAATTCTTTTTAAAAAATTTTTTAAATTTATTTTTTTATTGATTTCAGAAAGAGGAAGGGAGGGGAAGAGATAGAAACATCAATGATGAAAGAGAAACATTGATTGGCTGCCTCCAGCATACCCCCTATCGGGGATCAAGCCCACAACCGGGGCATGTGCCTTAACTGGGAATCAAACTGGTAACCTCTTGGTGCATGGGTCCATGCTCAACCACTGAGCCACACTGGCTGGGTTCTACTGTCCTTACTTTTGTATCCATTGATCAAAATATCATTCTCTTGCACAAATACTGGAATAGGTTCTTTGGAGTCCATAAAATCATATGTACTCTTTCTACTTTTAAGACCCACTAATTGTCATTTAATTATTACCAGATTGTCTCTGTGTATATGTTTGTAGGACCAACATATATATATTACAGATATATATATATATATATATATATATATATATATATATATATATATTTAGCAATGTAAGTATATATAAAAATTAGATAAAATAGCAATTTATGTATTTATTGTTAAAGGAAAGAGCTATGTTTTATACTTTATTTATATTCCCCAAGACATCTCTTCTAGACTAGTGCCAGGTACATAGTATTTGGTATGTCTTGTGAAATGAATGAATCGAACTAGTAGTGGTAAATTGCAGTAAAATTATACTTATTTTATCCAATATAATATAATAAACGTAACTTAATAATAGAATATTTTGCACTAGGGAACAAGCCAGGATGGAGTCAGACTGCCATTTTGAAATTTGGTGCTAAATTTCAGATGCTTTACAAACAACCTATGTTAGCACTGGATCTCAGCTAAGATGGAAGGCAGAAAATTCACAGATGAGAATGGATCTGGCTTCAGTTCTTGGCAAGAAATTTGAATCTCCCTTCAAATAAATTGACTGTTAATGTGTTCGGTTGACACCAACTCCTGTTTTCTTTCTTCTCTCCTTACTGTTTTTATCTTCATGCAACAGAACCTAAAAAGCTGCCTCTTTTCATTTTCTGAAATGTGTATATGTCATTAAGAGTGAAGCATTGAGAGGTGAAACAGGCCAGGAAGGAGGGGGTACTGCACAATTACAACGATTAATTTTGTGGAGAATAACAGCTGTTAATGTCAGTTTTAAGTGTAGGCAGATGCAAAAACAACAGCCATAAAAAATGAGATGTCCCTTCCTTTCTTGTACATATTTGCCCACATTGGCAGTGAGACTGAACCGTGGGAGACTTTTTTATATTTAAATGAGTAAAAGGTCAAAATGAGTTAGAAATTGAGAATTGCTGTTGACTCCATTTCGGTGTGTTTTCCGGTCACATTAACGGGGATGGGAGTGACCCGTGTTAAGAGCAACCAGACACTCCATCAGTCACACATCCCAAATGACCTGCCCCCTTCTACTAGCACCTCCTCTCCCTTTTTAGCCTCTTTTCTGTGTTATCTCTCTCTCTCTCAATCTCTCTCTCTCTCTCTTTTAAATCTACACGTTGATACTCGTAGCTGAAATGTAGCATTTACTCCTTCTTGATTTGAAAGTATAATGACAAAGTTATGATATGTTCAACACATCTAAATGCTCTCTGACTCTTGCCGGGGATGGTAAAGGGTAGGGAGTGTGAAATGGACTGAAGACAGTGATCTCTCGTAGGAATGGCATGCTGCTGTTGAGAAGCTGAAGAGCGAGGCACTTGAGATTCTGCTGTCCGAGGACCACGTGGAGAAAGAACACCTACAGCTGTCCAACCAGAAGCTGAATCGGCTCCAAGAGGAATTTGGTCAGCTCATGGCGGAGAGGAAAACCTGGTTAAAAAAGGCGAATGGTTTCTTTAACAGCGCCAACGAGGTCAGTGTGCGATCAAGGTGGTCATTTTAGGTAAATGGGGCAGTTCAGTAAGAGACCCATTACTTCAATGGGCTGGAGCACATCACAGAAACGGAGATTTCATGAAGAGCTGCAAAACTGACGACAGCAAAGAAGAGCTTTTAAATTATAGTCTTATCAGGGCCATTATCTGGTTCTCAAAACTAAGAGATTCAATGCTTTGACATGTAAAAAGTCACTTTTAAAAAATTCCTCATAGGACTTTATAAAGCTGTCGTTGGTCTGTTTGGGGGTAGGGGAGATAATTGTGCCCACCACTGTAGTGCTTCTCATGGAGGAAGGGAATTATTATAAAATATTCCAAGGTTAAAAAAAAACAAACCACAAAAAATATCTTGAAGCTTTTACTCAAAGGTCTCTCTCTCTCTCTCTCTCTCTCTCTCTCGCTCTCGCTCTCGCTCTCGCTCTCGCTCTCACTCTTAAATCTTCTTTCCGTTATCAGGTTAAAAAATATGAATAGTGCAAACCTTCTACACACAAATCCTAAATCTAGAAACAAAGATTTGACTTGACCTGCATGCCTGGGTCTTGGTTTTTGAAGTCAGCTGAAGGGAGCTCTCTTTGGGCGTCTCCAGGTCTTCTTGATGGAGAAGTGCTCTGCTTCTCCTGGCTGATTCATTTACTGTTGATTATGGTGGGTGGCTCCTGCTATATGGTGATGTCTACTTGTTCACATCACTTGTATAGGGCTCAGTATCTGGGGCTGGCGACCTTATTTGAAATTTTTTTTCTACCAGTCCTAATTTGAATATACCCCTTCAAACTGCCTTATTGGAATTTTTTGATACCTTAAGTATCACTGAATTTTTAAAAACTGGACAATGTGGCAGGAAATGAATGGGGAGCCCTTAGAAGCTCTGTACAGTGTGATTTAAAGTCACAACATCAATGCTCTGAATATAATATCCAGGTATATATCAACATAGTTACTTAATTGTGAACTCTTTTACTAATAGGAAACATTTTGAAAAGGATGAATAATAAAATTCCAAAATGGAGGTGCTGGAGTTACAGTTAAAGAGATATTTATTGCCAAATTATTTGTTGCTTGGGCTTGGGATGTGTTTGTTGTAAGAGAAGAAACAAATGGCATATTACTGGAGTCACTGAGCTAACTAAACAGATGGTAGGTGCTAAGTTTCTGTTCAGCAGCCCTGATTCTGAAGAAGAGACTTTTTTTGTGTTGTTGTTGTTGTGAATCCTCACTTGAGGATATTTTTCCATTGATTCTTTTTTTATTTTTTAAAAATAAATCTTTATTGTTCAGATTATTACAGATGTTCCTCTTTTTCCCCCCATAGCTCCCCTCCACCCACTTCACCCCCCCACCCCATGCCCTTACCCCCCGCCACTGTCCTCATCCATAGGTGTAAGATTTTTATCCAGTCTCTTCCCACACCCCTCACACTCCCTTCCCCCCTGAGAATTGTCAGTCCACTCCCTTTCTATGCCCCTGATTCTATTATATTCACCAGTCCATTCTGTTCTTCAGATTTTTTATTCACTTGATTTTTAGATTCACTTGTTGATAGATATGTATTTGTTGTCACTTTGTTGTTCATAATTTTTATCTTTACCTTTTTCTTCTTCTTTCTCTTCTTAAAGAATACCCTTCAGCATTTCATATAATCCTGGTTTGGTGGTGATGAACTCCTTTAGCTTTTTCTTGTCTGTGAAGCTCTTTATGTGACTTTCAATTCTAAATGATAGCTTTGCTGGATAGAGTAATCTTGGTTGTAGGTTCTTGCTGTTCATCACTTTGAATATTTCTTGCCACTCCCTTCTGGCCTGCATAGTTTCTGTTGAGAAATCAGCTGACATTCGTAAGGGTGCTCCCTTGTAGGTAACTACCTGTTTTTCTCTTGCTGCTTTCAAGATTCTCTCTTTGTCTTTTGCCCTTGGCATTTTAATTATGATGTGTCTTGGTGTGGTCCTCTTTGGGTTCCTCTTGTTTGGGGTTTTCTGCACTTCCTGGACTTGTAAATCTATTTCTTTCACTAGGTAGGGAAAGTTTTATGTCATTATTTCTTCTAATAGGTTTTCAATATTTTGCTCTCTCTCTTCTTCTGGCACCCCCATAATTCTGATGTTGGTACGCTTGAAGTTGTCCCAGAGGCTCCTTACACTATCTTCATATTTTTGGATTCTTTTTTCTTTTTGTTTTTCTGGTTGGGTATTTTTTGCTTCCTCATATTTCAAATCTTTGATTTGATTCTTGGGATCCTCTAGTCTACTGTTGAATTTCTGTATATTATTCTTTATTTTAGACAGTGTATGCTTAATTTCTGACTGGTCCTTTTCCATTTTTTTGGCATTCTCATTAAGATCCTTGAAGGTCTCACTAAGTTTCTCGGAGGTTTCTAGAAAATTCTTGAGTAACCTTATAACTGTGGTTTTGAACTCTATATCCAGTAGTTTGCTTTCTTCCATTTCTTTCATTTGTGACATGTTTCTTTGTCTCCACATTTTTGCTGCTTCCCTGTGTTGATGGAGTGGCTTTGTGTGATAGGTGACCTATAGGGCCCAGTGGCTCAGCCTCCCCAATCACCTGAGGTGAACACTCTTGGTGCACCCCTTTGTGGGATGGGTACATAGTCTTGTTGTGGTTAAGCCTTGATTGCTGTTGGAACACTAGGAGAAATTGACCTCCAGGCCAATTGGCTGTGAGGACCCGCTGTGTCTATAATGGAAGAACTGCTGTGCTGGAGACACCCTTATGGGGCAGGACTTGCTTCAGTGGGGCTTTGGTGCTCACTGAGTCTGCCTCTTGAGTGTGTCACTTATGGATGTGAGGAGTTGAAATCTGGTATCGTCTCAAGGTACACTGGTTCCTGAATCTCCAAGGAGTGCAAGTCAGCTACTGCCTGAGGCCACCCAGCAGGAGCTACAGCGAGATCTGCAGATTTCTCCTCTTTTTCTCCTCTTTGTTTGAGGTTTGGAAGTTTTGGAGCTGTCTAACCCAGCTGCAGTTTGTTAGGTTAAGCTGCGAAAGGGCAGGCCATTCATATGCAAAAGCCACTGTGCACAGTTTGGGTGGGTTTGTAAATTGGGTGTGGCGGGGTCTCAGGGAATCACTGGGGCATGGCAACCAGCGTTGGCTGCCAGTCAGCCATCTCTGCGTCTCTGTGTTTCCATGTCTCCGTGTTTCTGTGTCCCCGTGCCCTGCGTCCCGTGCCCCAGCGCATTAAACAATGATTGCTGCACGCACCTCTGCGAGAAAGCCACCCTCACTTTACAACCTGTTGCCAGACAATCCAGCTTCTCCCTGTAGGAGTCTGGGTTCCCAGAGTCTTGCTGGAAACTGGAGTTCAGAGCAGTAGGGAGCTTGTATCTCCCTTCCCGATTGAAAAAAACAGTGCACCCAGTTGCCAGCGCGATTCGCGTGCCTCCGTACCTCTGCTTTTCTGCAGCTCTGCACCTCCTACAGTCTCAATGTGCTTTTTTCTTTCCTTCTAATTGTAGAACTTCTCCTCAGCCAGCTTTCCCGTGGTTCTGGGTGATAGTCATTTTGTCTTTTAGTTGTTGTTTTGGTGTGGTTGTGAGAGGCAGCACGTACAGGTGTATACCTTATGCCGCCATCTTGGTTCTGATTCTTTTTTTAGAGTGGAAGGGAGAGACAGAGAGAGAAACATCGATATAAGAGTGTCAAATAGTTTGGTTGCCTCCCGACCAGGGCCAGGAATTGAGCCTGCAACCCAGGTACATGCCCTTGACCAGAATCGAACCCACAAACTTTCAGTCCATGGATCGATGCCCTAACCAATTAGACAAACAGATTAGGGCTGAAGAAAAGACTTCTTAACTTGCATTGCACCCTCATTCTACAAAATAAGGGGATCATCTGCCAATCAATAATTCTGTTTCTAAGGAAAACAGTTAAAGAACCTGTTGCTATGGGAAAACAATGCTTCTAGTTCAGACCTATAGTTTATAGGCTTACAAAATGGAGAGTTCTTTTTCTTCTCTCTCTTTCATTCTCTCTCTCTCTCTCTCTCTCTCTCTCTCTCTCTGGCTCTTGCTTTCTCTGCTCGTACTATTCATTACCTTTCCAGGGAAATTTTTCCACCCTAATGTTATTCCTGGGCTTGCAGAAGAAAGAAGGATATATATATATTTTGCAATAGTAATTTTTTTAAATGAAGAACTAAGTGGTTACTTTCTCCAACTCATATAGTAATTCAGCTCAGATCTCGAAAGCTCATATTTCTCAACCCTACCGACTTGATTTCTAGATCCCGTTTCATCATTTGAATGCCCCGACATTCAAATTACAAGTTCAGTTGGAAGTTATTCATACTGTGTCATTCTTTATGGTCGAGAGCACTTATAAAGGTGTAGAATTCTTTCTCCCTTTTCTAAGCATCAAGGAAATAATTTCCAGCTCCAAAGCTAAGAATTCCATGTGAAAGGTGATGGGTACTTTTACCTCAGCAAAAAATAGAAGCTGCAGTTTGGAACGGGGATGCTTAATTATGACTCTTGAAATTAATTACTTATTATATTATTAAGAAGTAATAAATGACAAATTAGCAGTGGATAAATCCATTAAATTAAAGAAGGAAACTTCTCAAAACTTGTAAATGGTATTTTTATTTCTGATTTATATTATGGAATCTCCAAATTTTACAAAATTCTCACTACTTTATCTAGTTTTTGGTATAACAATCATCTTAAAAAATCTATAAGCTAACATATTTACAATTTGTGAAATTCAATAAAATATGATTATCACTAATTGTCCACATTGATAGCAGCACCCACTCACTGCCTTTGACTACTTCTTAATCCTGCTAAGGACTGATGATTACCCAAGGCTCAAAATCAAGTCTGTTTCTTACCCAGAGCGTCCACTGCCTTTGGCTTGAGGTGTACCTGGAGTGAGCAGTAGGTGGCAATGTAAGCACACAGGATCTTGGGAGTATTGCTAAGTATGTTTTCCATAAACCAGCCGTTGGACTCAAGTGGAGATTGGGCCATAGAGCTCAAGAACCTGAGATACTTCCTTATCCTTTCATCGGCTGTATTTGCTGGACCTATTTGCTAAATCACTTAGCAACAAATACAAGTAGGGGTTGGTTGTCAATATTGGATGATAACTGATTGGAGAAGAAAGAGTTTCTCTAATTACTATTTTTTTTTTAATTTTTATAGATTTCAGAGAGGAAGGGAGAGGGAGAGAAAGATAGAAACATCAATGATGAGAGAGAATTACTGATCAGTTGGCTCCTGCACTCCCCCTACTGGGGATCGAGCCCGCCACCCCAGGAATGTACCCTTGATCAGAATCGAACCCACGACCCTTCAGGCCACAGGCTGACACTCTATCCATTGAGCCAAATCAGCTAGGGCTCTAATTACTAGATCTTGCTAAGAGTTATGAGGACATGGTCATGAAATAGGATCATAGCACCTATGATAGTAACTCATCTTGATTCCCCCATATTTTCATCTTTCATGATTATATATTGTTTATTATATTTCTAGCATGTTCACAAAAAAGAAGTGCTGGTTAATATGTGTTGATTGCCCAAATGTATTTATCATTGTTTAGAGAATGTGGTTTGAATCAAACAGAGATAAAAATGCATAATAGGTTTCAAGAGCAGAACAGTGTCTCTATTTATATAACAACGATGATTGAACCCAAAGCTGTAAAACATGGCTGATTAGTCATAAAGTTTTATGTCCCACGCTTTCCATCCTCAGGCATATGATTTCACTGGGGAAATCAATCAGAGGAGAGAGGCCAAAACCACACGGCCTGACTCTTGGGTGGCCAGCCTAACAGCAAAGGAGCAGCAGAAGCGGTGGCAGCCCGGGAACACACCAAAAGCAGTGGGAAATGTCATGGCTGTCGGGCTTCCACTGCTTCTGCAATCACCACTGGAAAGTTAATGTCTTTTAAAAAGATGATGTTACTTTTTCAAGATATTTACAGTGATGCAATGTCTACAGCAACATTATAGTTACAGATGAAAACAAAATAATTAAGCATGGAATTTAGTACATTTTTTTTTCATTTATGTATACACTATTCTACCTTTTCCAAAATAGATACATTTTAGCTCAGATGTAGGGAACTATTCATTAAAAATGGCCAGTTGTTGTGTGGAGTGAAAGAAGAAACTTGTCCAAATAAAGGACCTGCAAAATATTAGCCAGAAGGAATTTGAAGTGATATAAATGAATTCAAGAAATTAAGCTAATTGTCACTAGACATCAAGGAAGGTATCATTACTGTCAGTTTCATAATTCTTAAGCAGCCTCAGATTTCTTATTTTCAGAATAACTTCCCTTTTTCTTAGAAAAAATTAAAGCAACTTGCTTTCACTCCCTCCCTTCTTTCACATTTGCATTCTGATAATATGTTGTGTATCGGCTGTTCTCATGCATTGTATGGGTAGTTGAGCTAAAGTAACAGAAATACCATCTTTGCCTTCAAGACCCTCTGTGCCTAGTTTAAAGGAAATGCAAGGGCCAGAGTGCCATGTGCTGTGGGAAAAGCTTCAATGGAGTAAGCCCAGAGCACTAGGCCACACAGAGACAGGGCCTTCACCTGGCCCAGGGGAAACAGTGTCAAGGAGGTGATCACTGAGTTAGACTTGGAAGGCTGAGGCAAGAAGGCATTGGGGGGGGACTGCACGGTCCAAAGCCATGCCATGTATAGGGAATCTCAGGTAATTCATTTTGCCAAGAGTGTATGGTATAGCCCAGGGTGATAGGAGACCAAAGTGGTAGATGCAGGCAGGCGTCTGTCGGGAAGGGTCTTGAATAGCATGCTAAGAAGTTTCTGTCTCATGCTGGACATGTCCTTAAATAGGCAGAGATAGTAAGAATTTGAAAAAGGCGTGATGAGACAAACCTCCTCCTGTAGAAGCAAGTGATATCTTGACTTACTCTCCCTCCTACCTCCCTCTGAGAGAATGTTTTAGAAACTTTTGGTTTTATAGCTCAGGGACAAGTTTTTTAAACCACAGTAAATATTTGATAACTATGGCTAAATTATTAGCATAGAATTATTAAAGCATATCTAATAGAAACAATTATAGAAATCAAGGAATACTTTAATATCTTACCTTTCTCATGAGAGCCCACAACTCAGTCCATATTTAATAGTCTTATAATAAAGACACTTAATTTTTTAAAATTTTATCTTTTTATTTATTTTAGAGAAAGGGAGAGAGAAAGAGAGAGAGAGAGAGAGAGAGAGAGAGAGAGAGAGAGAGAGGGAGGAAGGGAGAGAGAGAAACATCGATGTGAGAGAGAAAAATTGATTGATTGCCTCCTGCATGTAACTTGACTGGGGATTGAACCTACAAACCTGGGTATGTGTACTGACTAGGAATCAAACCCGCCACCTTTTGGTGTAGAGGATGATGCTTGAACCAACAGAGCCACACTGAGGGGTAAGACACTCGATTTTATTATCACTCATTCATGAGAATCTTTCACAATAAAATTATAAACTCACTTCTAAGTCTTGAGTGTGTTAATTGGTGTCCCTTTCATGGCAATTTTCTCCCTTGTATAAAAGCCATTTTAGGTAGATTTATTTTCCTTTGCTAAAGTAAAATTCCTCAAGGGTAAGAAACATGTTCATTTCACTTCATTTTCACCAGAACACCTAGAGCAGTGCCTTACAGGTAGTGATTCTCAATAATTATTTGAATGATTAAAACAGTGAAATATTAGCAACTATAGAGTGTCAAGGCCAAGTACCTTACATTGATCATAAGAGATTATATCGATCCAAGGAAATTGGGATGAGAGCACTTTGAAAAAGGGGAGCTTAATCAGTACATGAGGAACTCAGATTTCAAGGCGACTCGTCATCACACAAATCGCTTCCTCTGAGACTCTCCATGCAGCATTAATTGCTTATTTCTTACCATTCCCTCAGTATTTCTCTGTGCTCTTTACAAAGAGATTATGTCTTAATCACTTTCGTGGGCCACCTAGTGTTCAAAGATTTGTTGAATGCATGACTGTGTGACAAATCAATTTACATTTTGAGCTTGAATTTCCTCTTTTCTGAAATAGGTCTAACAATGCTTATCTCCTTCAGGGAATATCATTCAGAAATAAAAGTTCTTATAATTGGTGATACATGTACAGAATCTTTTCAGGGCAGCACTGAAGTATAAATAAATGGAATGGTGGAGTAGTAAGTGAAAACTCAGAAATGTTTGCTAGTGTGACACTTTTCTGAAATGACAGAGTGGAGTTTGGAGCCAGGCTGCCTGGGTATGAATCTGGTCTCAGACATGGATTAGCTCTCTGGCCTTGGGCAGTTATTTAACTTCCCTGTGCATCTGGATTCTTCATCTGTAAAATAGAAATAATAATTATATGTACCTCACAGAGTCATTGTGTTGTCTGGATGAATTAATACAGGACTAGTGTGCATAGAAGAGCTAAGCCCTCACTAAGTGCTAGACATGGTTTTGTCATTATGTTTTCATTTAATACTGCATTAGCTCCTGTAACATGACTTAAATGCTCTTGCTCATTTTCATATCCCCAGCACACAGCAGAGTATATGCTCCATAGACTTCAATACATATTTGCTGAATAAATGAAAAAAAATGCTTTGCATATCGTAAATGGACATTTTCCCATGTTACTATTCCCAAGTTCATCCTAAAACCATTTAGGTCATTTTAGATAAAAGAATTAAAAAATTATAAATAGGGACTTGCCATCTAAAATTCTACTTACGGGTTGAATTTATCAATTTCTTTTTTTTTTTTAATATATTTTGTTGATATTTCGCAGAGAGGAAGGGAGAGGGATAGAAAGCTAGAAACATCGATGAGAGAGAAACATCGATCAGCTGCCTCCTGCACACCTCCCACTGGGGATGTGCCCGCAACCAAGGTACATGCCCTTGACCGGAATCAAACCCGGGACCCTTCAGTCCGCAGGCCGACGCTCTATCCACTGAGCCAAACCGGTTTCGGCGAATTTATCAATTTCTAAGATGGATTTATCTCAGAGTAAGTAAGGGGTAATCCATACATAAACTTCCTACATTCCTTATTGATAAACTGCCTCAGGTACATGCTACTTTCAATCCCAGACTCTCTCTTCCAATGTTTTTTTCAGCTTTTCAGACTGTGAAGCCAAAAGCTGCTTTAGGTACTCTTAATTTTGGACACCTGTCATTAGCATTTCTAATCTACCTTGTTACACTGAGAACACAGAAGGGATTCTTGGGCCCAGCAGCATCAACCTTGGGGAGGCAAGGAAGGAGCCGGAGCACCAGTAAGGGGCAGAAAAAAATAGGGAGCTGAAAATCATATCCCCCTTTGCCCTTGACCATCATGGCATTGAAAAGCTTGGGGGGATTTGGATAGGCCTGAAATAAGAATCCGCTTGCCATAGTGGGAGCCATCAGAAGTTACCCCAGGTGATCTTGAGGAAAAACACTGCACCTTTTTGTCTTCATAAAAACTGACCCCATGCTCTAATTAAAAGCTCAGTTGAATTTGTATCCTTAGTAATTATAAAGTTTCCAACCAAACTCATTTTCTGGCCTTTGGACTCATTGAAAGAAATTTTCAAGGTTCTGCAATGTTTGTTTGTTTGTTTTTTTTTGTGTGTGTGTGTGTGTATGTTTCTATATTGATTCTCTTCAAATTAGTCAAGAAGCAAACAGTATTACTTATTAAACACCTTTGTGAAACAGCATGGTATAAGAAATATGCTAAATGATTTGCTTAACTTACTAATCTCGTAGATATTTAAAAACACACACAAATGTGCCATGTCCTGATACCATCTCTATTTTATTTGGGGCAGCCTGCTTTGGATATTAACAAGGGAAAAAAGAAAGATCTTTATTAGCATCTTAAGGAAGAGAAACCAATCAACTTCTTAGTTTTTTGCTTTTTTCTAAACCAGGGCCAAAAAGAGCTTGTTCATCTCCTTTTTATCTGCCTGAGAACTGACTGGTGCCGCACAAAATAGTCAAGAAGAGCTAGGCCCTAGAGGGAGGAAATGTTATACTTGTGTGCATATCCTTTCTCTTCTAAACCAGTCATAAAACCTTTATTTGACCAGCACATACGAGGTTTGAAGGAAGAGGGGGGTGTGAAGAAAAAAACTAAAGGGAAACATTAATGGCAAAGGAGCTTACGTGGGGGTCACAGCGTTCTTACCAGGAAGAAGCTGCTCTGTACCGTGTGTGCAACAAAGGGATTCTTTGAGTCTGGACCCAGTGTGTCAGGTTCCTTATGGGTACGGTGGACAGGAAAGCGCTCAGTTCTATTTTGGGAGCAGATTAAGTGAGAGCAATGATACTTAGATCATTTCTGGAATTGGCACATGGATTCCTCATCAAGTTTTACATAGGAATATGAGAAGCGAGCTCTGCATGTGACAATCACAGACAGTATAACCTTCTTGAAGGAGGCCTCCTCTTAAAATGAAGAAGTTTAATTCTGTGTTCATAGATTATTCCCAATAGGGTTAGGTGAGGATCAAGGATAAGGAATCAGCTCTCTTGTAGACTCTAGCCTATGTTACCAATAGGAAGTATTTTGCAAAGATGTGTATTTGTTGAGCTAAAGAAGGAATGAAATCCCTCACCTCCTTTCTACTGCCATCATTCCAGTAAGTGTGATATATAGAGCAATTCATAAGTAAATGCTTTTGACACTTGGTCTTTCTGAGAGAGAAACTCTGGAAGAAAATTTGGCTATTTTCTTTCTAAGTTATGGACTGTCTTGGCATTTGATATAGTACCTTCTCCTTCCAGTGAATGTGTAGCCATTCCAGTTATTTCCATGCTATTAGGAAGGAGTACTTTCACGATAGTATTCAGAAACGAGGTGGAGTCACATCACACGTACATTGAATGTGCACGTGGCTTCAGAATCTAACTCCTGTGAAGGTGAGGCCAATGCCTAACCCACTGAAGTGAGACTAGCAGCTGTTCAGTGGGCCACAGAGGAGAGACCCAGGTGGGTGGCCATGCACTTCTCGGTGGCTTTTGAAAGATGTGAGCCATCACTCAAGATTTAGAGTAACAGCCAGCAAATATTTTCTGAGTACTTACTACACGTGCACCATCACACCCTAATTACGTTCATAACAGCTTAATATTAAAACAGAGTGGAGTTAAACTTGCAGGCAAGGAAAAGCACTTTGGGATTCTCTGTCCTTTTTCATTCACCCTAGGAAGTTGACAATTATCTTAAGGAAGACAAAAGGGAATGCTGTGACAATGGCATACAACAGACTCTCCCTTTATTCTTTCCTTTTGTGTAGCTCAGTGGCCCTCAGTCCTAAATGTGACCATGTATTAGTATGAGCACTAGTTTATATATACTCAACTTTAAGTGTGATTTAAGGGAATCCGTGGTCATTTTGAATCCAACAGATTTTTGCTTTAAGCACTAACTTTAAAACTAACCCTTGATTAATAAGAGACTCTGCTTTATTCATACTAAGCAATAAAAATCAATACTAATAAAAGGGTAATATGCTAATTAGACCAGGAGACCTTCCGGACAAAGCCATGGTGTCAGGGCCGAGGCAGAGGCGGTTAGGGGTGATCAGGCCAGGAGGGGAGGGCAGTTGGGGGTAATCAGGCTGGCGGCGGGGGAGGGCAGTTGGGGGTGAGCGGGCCGGTAGTGGGGGGTAATTGGGGGCAATCAGGCCAGCAGGGAGGGCAGTTGGGGGCAAGCAGGCCAGCGGGGGGGCAGTTGGGGATGAGATCAGGCTGGCAGGGGGGGGCATTTGGGGGTGAGCAGGCCGGCAGGGTGGGGGCAGTTGGGGGCAATCAGGCCGGCAGGGGGGGGCAGTTGGGGGCGAGACCAGGCTGGCAGGGGGAGGCAGTTGAGGGTGAGCAGGTCGGTATGCCCAGTGGTTAGGGGCGATCAGGCAGGCAGGCAGGTGAGAGGTTAGGAGCCAGCAGTCCTGGCTTTTGAGAGGGATGTCCCACAGAGATTGGGCCTAAACCTGCAGTTGGACATCCCCCAAGGAGTCCCAGATTGGAGAGGGTGCAGGCTGGGCTGAGGGACAACCTGCCCCCCCCCCATGCACGAATTTCATGAACCAGGCCACTAGTTTAAAATATAAAACAACATTCCAGAAACAGTGGTTTTTGCCAGGTGGTGTTTCCATGTGTTATGGAACCATCAAGAGAGTAATTCACATCATCTTTTCTAATAGCATCTTGGCTCTGTTGCCACCTGCAGGGGGAAAATGGATTAGATGAGGAAGAGTTCTTTAGGTTCAAAGTTTCTTCAGTAAAGCAATTTCTCTTTTAGATAAAGTCCTATATAGCTAAGAGACGTCACTCAACCTTTCTCTGTATCTTTCCTCACAGGTAAGAAGGAAGGGTAGACACTTATTTATAAGAAGTAAGTTTAAAAATCCTACCTTTTAAACCTAAGATTAACAGGCTTCTTGGAAATGTCCCTTCTTTCTTAGCCTCCCATAGTAAGTCTTTGCCACATGCTGCCACAGCCCTTGGTTTTAGAGCTGGCCCTCAGGGCCAGACAAATTGAGTGCAAATACCAATCTGCCACTTAGTAGAAGTGTCACTTTGTGCGATTTATTTAACCTCTCTGGACTGAGTTTCCCCAGTCATATAATGGGGATACTTTCCAACTCCCTCCCTGGGCTGTGAAGGACAATGTGCTTGAAACTCAGCAGACTTTAAAAAATATTTGTCAAATGATGGAAAATAATTGTGAAGCAAACAGTATAGAAGGAGCACATAATTTGCATTAAACTGTAATTATTATTATTATTACTTGCTATCATCTATTAAATAAATGAGAATAATTTTTTTTGTTTTAAAAATATATTTCTATTGATTTCAGAGAGAGGGAGAGAGAAAAACATCAATGATGAGAGAGAATCATTGATTGGCTGCCTCCTGCATGCCCCCTCCTGGAGCTTGAGCCTGCAACCAGGGCATGTGCCCTGACCAGGACGAACCCTGACCTCCTGTTCATGGGTTGATGCTTAATCACTGAGCAACACTGGCTGGCAGAAATTATTTCATTTTTAAGCATTTTAAGTAATAAACAGAAAGAGCAGATTCATGAGACAGGAGCACATTGGTGAGAGAACAGAATATCAACATACACTGAGTGGCCAGATTATTATGATCTCTGAACGCATAATAATCTGGCCACTCAGTGTGTGTGTGTGTGTGTGTGTGTGTGTGTGTGTGTGTGTGTGTATATATATATATATATATATATATATATATATATATATATATATATTTTAGAGGCCCGGTGCATGAATTTGTGCATGGGTGGGATCTGACCAGCTGGCCAGGGGGAGGGGACATGGGCGGTTGGCCGGCCTGCCTGCTGGTCGAACTCCTGGTCAAGGGGACAATTTGCATATTAGCCTTTTATTATATAGGATATACACTGAGTGGCCAGATTATTATGCGTTCAGAGATCATAATAATCTGGCCACTCAGTGTATATGTAATACAACAGTACTTGAGAGATATCATTTGTAAATGCAGTTTTTTCCAGTTCCAATTCTGCCATTAAAATTCACTCCTAAGGTGGTGGCCAGGGCAGGCATGGGTGCTCCACAGCTGTATCTCCTACATTTGGCTTAAACTGTGTCCCTCCCCATCAGCCCAGCCGGCTCCTCTGCTCTCTCTCAGCTCTCCGTGGTGCTAGACTCACAAGGTAATCTGCTCTCCTTGCTCCTGTGGGGTCCCCCTACTCCATCCACCTGGTAGGCCCCTGCTGAGCTCACTGGCTTCCAGCTCAGCAATCCAGGGAGGGTGGACTTCAGCGCCCCAACTGTCAGTGGCACTGTCAAGCTGACTGGGGTAGGTTCTCCAGACTGGTATGAAGCATCCTGAACGGCGGCTTCCTCCAGCAGTGCCGGAGGGCAACACGGCAAGAGCTCCCTTGCGATTCAGCTTTTCTTCACCTTACCTAACTCCTCCTGCTCTCCAGGCTCAAGTTCAGAGATGGGCTATGAGGAGACCCATGAAGACCACTGTACTCTGCTCTCTTTCTCTCTCTCCCTCATGTTACCACAGTCCTCTTTTATTTTCTTGTTATCATATACTCTTCTTTCATAATGCCCAAAAACATTACTTTCTGTTAATTCTATAAACTGAATCCCCCATGCTTGTTCGTTGATCTGCTAATAAAGGAAGAAAATCAAAGAATTCAAAAATCTTCTCGCAAGACAATATCTTAGTTTGCAAAAATATGTTTTTTCTGCATAATCAATTTGTATGTTGGAAGCTAAATATTACCTTGCTCTTAATTTTGTACTGCTTCAGATCCAAATTCTAATCTTCTCTGTAGAGAGATGGATGTCTATGGATGGAGTAGGCAGAAGGTCTTCTACTTGGATAGCCAAGGGCAAAAGCACATTAGTAAGTTTTGGGCTATTTCCCTGCAGTGTTTCAGTTTGAAAGTGCAATTTATTGGGAAATTTTCTTTTAAGAATATTACAGAGACATTCAGGTTATGAAAGTCTATATAATATTTAAAAACTATTTCATTCATTATTTGTATGCAGTTCAGAATGTGCAAATAATAAATTCTACACTGTTATAACTGTTGTCTAGGTATGTTCTCAAGGTAAACTATTTTGGTGATTTTAAGGTGTTGACACTTATGTATGCTGAACTAAGCTGTGATCAGTTTCTCTAAATGGAGCCTTAAAACTATGCAGTTCTTTTCCAAGACTAAACTTGTTGTTTTTGGTTTTGATTAAACTAATAAATTAAACAGGCTAGCTTAATCGCTAGTATTTCATGTACACATCAATGTAGATTTTAAACTAGAAAAGCAGAAAATGAAAGTTTGCTTTCTTTGGCAGGCGTTTGATGTACTTGGAAGAGTCGAGGCTTACCTTAAGCTCCTTAAGTCAGAGGGTTTAAGTCCGCCTGTCTTGGCAGCCAGGCATGAGGAATTACACGGAGAAATTAAAGGCTGCACTGCTGATGCTTTGCAAAAGGGACAAGCCTTAATCAGCCAAGTGGACTCCTGCAGGTGAGTAAAGGCTATTTCTTCGTCTGTGCAGCAAGCCTTTTCACAGTTTCCACAACTTGTTAAAAAATAAGTTGCATGATTTTTTTCTGCTTCTGATGCTTTGTTATATTATGACATGGCTTAGAAGGATCTACTGGATTTTGGTCAGCAGTGATTCTGAACACAGTATTGCTCAGCCAGAAGTGAGGCCATAGTTTGAGCCTGAGGATCTGAAGGTGCTAAAGCTTCCTCTATGGGTTTCTGAGGAGAGGAGAACAAAAGTGCAAAAGAAGAAACAGGCCGTTAGGTCTCATTGCTTTTTCTTTCCTCCATGGGTTTCTTCCCTTTTAATTCACGGGCCTGAAATCTACCCTGTTTCTTTTTTCCTCTCTGGAAAAAAACGAAAGTACCAGAATCCCCTTTCATCAATGACTTTGTAACTCACTAAGCAAATCCCCAAATAAAGGGAGACATCGTTAATAATAACAATGGCTCATATTTATCAAGGGCCCACCATGTGCCAGGCACTGTGCCAAAAGCCTCATTAATCCTCACAGCAACTCTACAAGGCACACACTATTAACGTTCAGCTTTTACAAGTAACTGAGATACAGAGAAGTTAACAAGCTTGCAAAAGGACACACAGCCAGTTAGTGGCAGATCCAGAATTTAAATCCATGTTAATGGGCCCTAGACCCCATGCTCTTCACCAGTATGCATGGGCTGGTCATTTTTATGAGCACATTTGGTGAGTGTATCATTGTGAGTCTAGAGTTGAGTGGGAATGAGGAGAGAAAAGGAATGTGAGAAACAAAGAGAATGAAATGGGAATGTATGAGGAAGAACAGGGATTAGCTGACAAAAGAGATGAAGGTGTAGATATTGGCTAGGATGAAACGAAGGCCGTGCTTACATTTTGACAGAGAGACAAAAAGATTTGTGCCAGTGGGTTAAGTCCAGTTTTTTATCTTCCATGTCCACAATCTCTGAAAAAAAAAATTCCATTTAAGGAACAATGAGACAGGTGGAATATAGTAAAGTTACTCTATTTCTTTGTCCTGCTCTGTTAGACGTGTTTAAAAGTATTGATTGGGTAAGTTTGGGTTTAGGGAATTTTCCTTCCAGAAGACAGTGTGAGTCCAGACAGATATTTAGCCAGGGTTTGTGGTGGTTGCTATGGGACCATACAAAGCCAAGGTCAGAAATGATCCAAGGCCTTCCAGGTGGAGCCAAGAAGCTGAGGCTATGAGAAGGGCAAATGGTTCTCTCCTTTGGAAAGCTACCAACAGTTATAGCTACTGCAGGAGTTTTAGGACAGTAACGCTTCTTTTCTTTAGCTCCGTGCCATATGCATCAAGTAAAGCGTACACTTGGTCCCCGGAGCCCCAGTGTGTCCATGTCTGACCCAAAAATGTGATACAGGAGCTGATTCCCTCCCCTCCCCTGCTAACGGCGAAGCCTCCCAGAATGTATAAATTAGAAGATACCCTATGACAGCGGTCGGCAAACTCATTAGTCAACAGAGCCGCAGTTTGCCGACCACTGCCCTATGAGGTGGCACAGACACGTGTGCCTGGACTCAGGGACATGTTGGACATGATCTGAGTCCTGAGTCATGTGTGACTGTATTAAGTAGTGGGGTCTCCAGTTATAACTGGGGAATGGTCCCATGTCAGTTCAGCAGGTGAGTCTGAAGCACAGACCAATGTTATTTCTCCATCCAGGCTACTCTTTGCTTATAGGGCTTTCCCTGGGCGTGGGCAGTCTCTTCACAACGGGTAGGTCAGGAGGTAGCCAAAGCCCCTTCCCCAGATCTCTGGAGATCTGTCTGTAGTTTGGTGTTCCAGCTTTTCTAGGTGCCTTGGCCTCCCCGAGGTCTGATCTCTGTCCCCTCAACTCAGCAAGACCTCTGGGCTCCATTTGGGTTCTACTTCCCTGAGCTTTGATCTGGTAATTGCCTTCCAGCCAATAAACTGATGCATGTATAAGCCCACCTCATTCATTTCCCTTCTCTCAGGGATCACTGTTGTGCAATGTATGAGAACCATTGGTTCACATATTTTGTTTATTTTCTGGTCATTTAAGTTGTGAGGGTAAGTCCAGTCACTGCTTCTTGGCTAGAAACTGAAATTCCCTATTCAATTTGATGCTTAACTCCTAACATTGGAAAGTTGGTCGTAATTTGTTATGATCCTGTTTGTTAAACTTGATCCTGTTTGATCTACTCGGTAATGCTTTATTTTTCATACTTAAACATAAGAGAAATACTCTTATTTTATATTTTTATATTATATTCTATCTTTAGGGTATTAGTGACTGTTTTTGGCCATGTATATTTACTTAGCTGGTCTCATTCTTTTCCTCTTTTTTGCGCTAGTCTAAATTTATTTATATATTTTTTAAAGAGGCATTTATAGTTCTATTCTTCAGACTGCTGACTGAGCCTTACTAGAAAAAGCAATAATTAGGGACCATTTCACGAAACTCTAATTAATGGTTAGGTAACTGGATTTAAAAAATAATTCATAGTATGGTTTCTGTCA
Source organism: Plecotus auritus (assembly GCF_963455305.1). Lineage (NCBI taxonomy): Eukaryota > Metazoa > Chordata > Mammalia > Chiroptera > Vespertilionidae > Plecotus > Plecotus auritus. The sequence continues at coordinate 42,550,798 of NC_137776.1, forward strand.
ATGTCCTAGATATATGAGCTTCTATAGCTGTTCCAAGGTGATTGGTTGCCCTGAGATTTCACTATATTTTATAAACAAATACTATTTCCATTGTTGCAGAAAGAACTGAAGGTAAAGTAAAATTGTTACTTGGCAAAGGACATTTTTGATTCAGAAGGTAGATGTAGAATAGAAAGCCATTAAAAATCGAATTGAAATACATTAGAATCTCAGCTGCAAACTAGAGCCACATGCAGCTCCTGACCTCGACCCCATGCATTCCGTTTGGGACTTACTTCCTTTCCTCATCTGATGATTTATCTGTTCAATGACCTGAGTCACCATCACAGGAAAGAAGCAGAACCTATGAAGGAGTTTTCAAGTTGCAGCCACTGCTGGAGGGAAGTGGAGTTTTGATTGGTGGCAATGGGGATAAGTGTCAGTTTCAACAGTGCCAAGTCCATGTTTTTGAACATTCCAGTGACTTCCTAGGCTTTTGAATGACAGCCACACTGCTAGGACACAAAACACGGAGGTTCCTATTACCAGATGTTTGAAAACTGGCGTGGATAAGAGTTCTATTTTGGTGTCAAAAGAGTTCTATTTCATGCATTTTGAGGGCCCAAACCATGTCATGACTTTTAAACTTGTTTTCTGTGAACCCCAGTTTCCTTATCTGTAAAATGGAGCTATGCATTTCATAGAGGGTTGGGTGTTTTGTTTTTATCCTCACCTGAGGACATGTTTATTGATTTTAGAGAGAGAAGAAGGGAGAGAGGAGGAGAGAGAGAGAAACATCCATGTGAGAGAGAAACATCAATCGGTTGCCTTCTGTATGTGCCCCAAACAGGGATTGAACCCACAACCTAGGTATGTGCCTTGACTGGGACTCAAACCTGCAACCTTTTGGTGTAGGGAATAACTCTCCAACCGAGGGAGCCACCTGGCCAGGGCATTGGTTTTTAAAATCAAATGAGATAACCCCACTCTTGGCACAGGAAGAGTACCCAATAAATAATTGGTTCACTTATATTTTTTACTTTCTATACAAAGAGTTTTAAAAGCTAATAAATACTGAGTCACGTGGTTGTTTCAAATGATTACAATAGAGTCAGCTTCACCAAGTCATATTCATTTTAGTAACTGGGGAAGGTTATATTTGAAGTAGGACAGATAAACATTTATCTTAATGCAATGAAAGGCAGAATTTAGCATTGGGACAGAAAGAAATTTCAGAGACCATTAGATCTGATTTTTTTCCCCTTTTAATAAAAAAAACAAAGCAGGACTCATTTATCTGAGTTCACATTTGTCTGAGATTAGGCCTCCCAGTACATCTGAGACCTTTGCCATTTTTGCTCTGTAATTACTATCTTATTTGGAATGGGTCCACACTGCTTTCCTATCCTGGAATCAAACACCTTTGAAGTTGGAGCAGCCTCACAAGGGAAATAATGGTTACTTAAATGTTTCCTTGCCTTTTCTATTTCCTCACTATAATCCATATACTATATAAAAGGCTAATATGCTATGTACAACCATCCAACCGCCAGAGGGCAGACGCTCAACGCAGGAGCTGCTCAGCTACAGTGACTTGGCAGCAGTGGTTCTCAGGTGATGCACCCCGAAACCAGAGAGGAGGGAGCCCGATTCCTCACGGGCCCATGCGATTCCACCTTCGTTGTGTTGTTGCTGGGGCACTGTCGGTCCCGAATCTGGTTTACTGCACACTTGCGTTTACATTCCACACCCTGTACGGCAGCAACTTTACAGAGTGCCCTCTTGCACTCCGGGACTCCTCGAGGGATGTCAGAGAGCCGGTTTTGGCCCAATCCCCGCAGGCCAGGTCCAGGGACCCCACCTACCAGAGAGACCTCACTCACTCCACAGACGCCAGGGAGGAACCATGGGAGCTTGGCTCCAGGGTGTGTCCGACCATCTCGCTCAGTCCTGCCCCACTGGCCACCTTCTAATTAATTTCCTTTCAATGTGCACTAATCCATGCATAGGGTCACTAGTCTGGTGATAATTCTGAGTCCTTAAATAGTTTGTAATCTTTACAGGGAATATCTGTCCCAATCCAAATACCCTTTACTTCGAAAGGCATTTTCGTGCATTCCTTTGCTCTTAGTTAGGATGCAAGTTACCTATAATAATAGGTGGTAATGGTCAAACTTAGACTGTCAGTGGAGTTGAAAGCTCCTGGCTTCTGGCCCTCCTCATCTCTTCCTAGGCCTCATTTAGTATCACCTTTGAGCACTGAATCTAAAGCTAGACCATAGGTGGCCTGCTACCAAGCAGAATTCTGCATTTATTAAGCCACAGGAAGCTACAGCGATTGGAAGTGCTGGTTCAGAGACCTTGTGTGAGGGTGAAGTTTTCCATGATTGGACAAAATGAAGAACCTTTTTGTTAGTATAACTTCCACCTCAGAACTTAAGACATGCAAACATCCAGCAAAACCAGGCCACCTGGTGAAGTATTCACTTGCCTTTTTCTGTGTACTAAAGTTAACTGAAGATTTACAAGTAAACTTGCTTCAGTATCAACTCAATTTCTATCCCTGCAGAAAAGACTGTACCATTTTTCATCCTACCTTGTGGTGGTGAATTTAAGCTGTCAACCTAAAAACATCCAAACATGTAGAACAAGCATATCCAACTCAAAGGCTAACATGAACCAAATAAAGAAAGCATGCGACCCGTGGGCCGCGAGTTTGACATGCTTGCTGTAGAAAATTTTTATGAGTTTATTTGAGCCAAACTGGTGACATATGCTGGGGAGCAAGATCTCAAATGCTCCTGGAGAATAAAAGTTTGCAGTTTTTTTTATGCACTTGAAATTAAGGAGGGAACTTAATGAAGATTGCTTGAAGGTGCGAGAGAGCAAGGCAGGGGTTGGATTACAGATTGGTTAAGATTATGTGCTCTCTTGAGGGTGGTAATGTCTTAGAACAAGGTGTCTGAAAGGGTGGCTCACAAATTAGAAGGAGGGGTCTGAAAAGAGGCATCTCAAAGATGCACAGAAACAATGATAAGGCATAAGGCCAACATAAACCTTTTACTAAAGAAGTTAGATGCCTGGGTGTGACTACCCACCTCAATCTGCCCAGTTAGGAATTTATGATCAGCTGACCCTGTGAGGTTACTTTCCATAGAACCACTTTGTTTTGTCTACAAAGTATATAACATACCTCATCCTTGTGGAATATTTTGTTTTGGTATAACTTTAAGTGTCGTCTGTTTTGATCTAGCATTTAGTGTTACTTCCTTAATGTTAAGTCTTCATACTTCCAAATTTTACAGAGAAATAAAAATAGGACTTACTAGTAATTGGGATTTTGCTTTCTCTTTCCACAATTATCATCTATGTTGGTTCCCTCTACTTCCCTTGGTTGATAGTGTGGATGATTATGAACTTAGACACGATATGGTCTATTTGCTTATTCCAAAAATATTATTGAGCATCTTTTGTAAATCAGTGCTCCCAAGTATGACGTATGACAGACAAAGTGTCTGTCCTCACGCTGCTTATATTCTGGTAGGAAGAAGCAGCCAGCTAACAAATAAATCAATAAATAAGATGCTCTTACACAGCCAGCACTATGGAAAAATATAAAAGTGAACTGGGACAGAGAGTGCCTGTGGGGAGGAGACCCCTTGGACACTGGTCAGGGAAGGATTCTTTAGAGGAGCTACCATGCAGATAGCTGGGGGTGAGCACACCTGGCAGAGCAACAGCCAAGGTGTAACAGAAAGGACCACGTTGCTGGAGGAGTGGGGACAAGGGGGTGGGGTGAAGGCAGGGTCAAAGAGTTAGGTGGAAGTGAGACTGTTCAAATGACGATTAGCAAGAGTGGCAAACACGTGAGTACATCTAGACATTAACAAATTAAATCCTCAGAACCACCCTGTGGTATCAGCACCACTGTGATTATTGTCCCTGCTTTGCCAATGAGGACTCTAGGGCACAGAGAGGTGTGGTAACTTGCCCTACAACCTGTCACCTGAGAGGCCTGGACTGCAGGTCTGAATCGCTATGCTAATTAGGCTGCTAGTTCTCTGTTTATTCCTTTCAGGCATCCTGACCACTTAGTGAACATGGGTTCTTTTTTTATTCTAGTGTGATTGAAATGTACGTACGCCATCTATCTTCTAGTTTCAAGTTAAGTTTCGCCTTCCAAAGGTTTTCTTTCTTTCAGTTTATTTGAAAATTCTTCGTGTGTGTGTGTGTAAAGCATCTAATATGACCAGCACCAGGCTTCAAGGCCAGTCAAATACATATACAAACCTGAAGCCGAGTCTCCAGAACCTTACTAACAGCCAGTCAGGGAATAATACCTACATCAAGGGAGTGTGCTCCAGGCATGAGGAAGTCATGGGGACAGTGGGTGCTGGGGATGCCTTTTTTAGAGAAGGGAGACACATTCACACACAAAGTGTTTGCTTTTGTTTGTTTTTGGCTTTATTTTCCTTGGTTTTGTTCTCTCCTCTTTGTTCTTTCATCCTTAACCTGATCAGGACAGGATAAGTGAAGGAGTGAGATTTGAGGGCCATTGCTGAGTTTTATAGTCTAAGACGGGCAGAGGGTCTACATGCTCCAGCCAAGATGAGCACAATCACATACCACACAATGCCTTCTTAGTTCCTTTGTGTTGGTCAGCTGTCTCATGGCTTCACTTTTCATTCTGCGACGTTTGAATCATTTCTCAGTTGTTTGACTTGTGATGGTATCCTTTCCTTATCCAGACCATGAACCACTTTGCGGGGCTGAAACCATGGAGGAAACTTCTCTTACGTTCCTCATCTTAGCATTTACATATTAGGTGACTTGATTTGAAATGTCAAGGGACTTGATATGGCATCAAAGGAAAGCCTATATCACAGTAAAAATATTTTTAAAGATCTTAAGTGGAAAACAAACAAAGACATTCTCCATCCTCTAAAAAGCTAAACAAAGAAACAAAAGCAGAAGTTTCCTTTGCGTAATAGAGTCATTTATAGTTGCATTTTATAGGAATCCCGCTGAGCATTTAAGAACTTAAAATAGCTGTTTTTAAAAAAGTTTGATGATGATGCATTTAGATGGTAAATGTCACATACTGAAATTTAGGAAATTACAAAGTTCTTATGACAGTGTTAACTCAGCCACTTTCCAATATTTTCATGTCTATATTAAGTTATTCTTTTCAGAGGTTGAGTAAATGTCATCACTGAAATCTGGGCCTGGTAACATCGTCCAGGCTTTCAGAATTCTGGAACTCTTAGTATGAAAGGCACCCAAAGTTCACCTTTTCCATTAAATCTAGGAGTAACTAGATTAGGTTCTTGTAAAATATCTAGGAGCCCGTCATTGCAAAATGAACTTATTCATTTATGAAGGTGATGATGTGATGTGAAGTAGCCAGGACCCCAGAGTGAGAAGGTCTGGAACTATGGTGCCGGCAGAGGAGGCCTGGCTCAAGGGGCAGCACAGAAATATCTGCCTTGGGTCACTACAGAGAAGCTGTCTCAGACTAGAGGGTTTGAGAAGAAAAGAATATGAGAGAGAGAGAGAGAGAGAGAGAGAGAGGGAGAGAGAGAGAGAGATGAGTGACATGTTTATGAATATAATGCTCATTACCATTCTCTTTCCAATAGTGTGCATCAAAAACCGCCTAAATATTTTCAGAAAATAGGGAAATGTTTTAATATATTAAGGGCAAGCACATCATGAAATATTCTAAGCCCACATCAACACAGTGTTTTTTGAGGAATATTCAAAGACAGAGAGAATCCTCACCACATAATGTGAAGTGAGTGAAAGTCAGATCCAAGTTGTGCATCTGGCATCACACTGACTCCAGAGGGGAGAGGCAGGGAAGGATGGCAAAAAGAGAAACTGTTTGGAAGGCTCTGCTTTCAAATCTATTTTTATATTTTCCCAATTATCTCAAATGAGAACATTTGCCTGTTTAGTTCTTGCTGTGCCCTTTGTATCTGAGGATTTATGTCATCAAGCATGGGACATTGTTAGCCCTTATGTCTTAGAATATTGACTCTCCGCTGTGCCTTCCCTTCTCCTGGAGCTCCAGGCAGTGTTGGAGCCCCTCAGTCTGTCTTTCAGGTCTCCGAACGCCTTCATATTTCTCTTTCCTTCAGCTCTTCATGCTGTGTTCTGTGAATCCCTCAGACTAATTTTCTCTTTTGTTGTAATTTCCCCTTTGTTTTCATTCAGTGATTTTATTTTATTTTATTTTTTTTAGTTTTCATAACTACATTTTTTTTTTCATTTTCAGGATTTCTAACTCATTTGTTTCATATCCAATATTGTGTTTATTTCTGACTGTTTTTGTTTCAGAGTTTCTTGTTCTGTTATTATGGGTGTTGGGTTTTCTTTTGTCTCTCTGATGAGCTCAGTTGTATTTGTGGTAATGTCATTTTCAGGTTGTTCTACTTATTTTCATTTCAGATAGAGTACATTTATCTCTCAATTGGTTAGTGGCTTTTCTTAGGATGTCTTTTTCTCATATGTCCTGAAATTTTAGTTTGTACTCTCATCTGGAGTGGGACGTGTTTGTTTGTTTTGCTTTATTTTCCTTGGTTTTGTTCTCTCCTTTTTGTTCTTTCATCCTTTACAGCTTTGCAGTGACTTCCACCTGAACTCATAGGGTCCCCAGTCCAGACTCAGTCTTCTGTTGTTTGATTGGCATCCCGTTAGCTCCCAATGAGACACACTGGCTCTCAGAGATGTGTTTCTGAAAACCACGAGGGGATCAAGAGGTGGCTCCTGACTGCCCCTCTGTATCTGATTTCTTTGCTCACCGAACTACATTTTTCAGCTTTCTTTTACAAGGAGGGAGAATCCCTTCCCTGCTGCTTATTTCAGGTAGAATCCAAGCTATGGTAGCCTTCCTGTAGGTCTCTGTGGCCTCTTGTGGACATCTCTGATGCATCTGTACCAGAACCAGACATGCTGCAGCTTCAGCCCCACTCACTGCTTTCAGTTTCTTTATCATTGTGTGTATGTTAAATAGTGTGTGTGTGTGTGTGTGTGTGTGTGTGTGTGTGTGTGTGTGAGAGAGAGAGAGAGAGAGAGAGAGAGAGATTTGCTCGGTAGGGAGGGATTCTCAATATGCATAACTTAAGTCAGAAAAAAAAGGGAAAACAGACATTTCACTTGTACAGAACAAATGGCACTTTTTCAAAGTAGATATGAGAACTAGAGGATGACTGCTGTTTCCTCCAAAATACAGAAAATTATAAACATGAGGGGACACTGTTTGGGTCCCTGCCAAGAGAAGCAGTGAGCTAAAAGCTAAGGAAGATATATATTTTTTCCATTTTCAAAGTATAATTTGTCCATGGACAAGAAGAAAAATGTGATCAGCTGATTCCTTCTGATGAGAGAGAGTGAGCTGTCAAGCGCTTACCATCTGGTTCAGCTCCTCGTCCAGATGGGCTGCCAATGGTAATTTATGAAAGGTTTAGAAGCAACGTGTTGTCCTCCGGAAAGAGTCATTAGAACACATTAACATTGGGATTTGCTCCCCTCCCCCAATCCCTATTTGTGACAGACGCAAAGACAGGGCAACTGCTTCCATACAGCAAATAGAATAGTCTATTTGAGCCAGAAGTCAATATGTCTCTGTTCTTTGGTGGGAAAAAAATCAATCATTTTTCTTCCCTCTGCCCTCTCCTCTACTGCCTCAATGAACAAGGGAGAAAAAGTTCCCATGATGCAGTTTCTGACAAATGTCTGCAAAAACCTCAGTCTGTTATTTCTGAGTATCTGTGATGCTTGAAGAAGTCAAAATCAACATCGGGAATAATCTGATGAACCCCACACTCATACAGACAGGTACCATCTACTCCCTCCTTATAGAGAAAGCTCAAAGACCAGCCAGTATTTCCAGTGAAATCACAGAGCCATAGATCCTTAGACCTGGATGTCTAGTCTACTGTCAGCCACTCTCCCACCCAAAGAGGCAGCCACACTGCTCCCAAATCAGAACAAAGTGACAGGGCCCTTCTTTCAACAAGTTTCTGTCACTTGCTCTTAGTTCTTATCCCATCTTTTATTTCACAGGATTGTTCCTTGGTGACTGGTGGAAATCTATTCATTTATTTTCAGCTCATGTAAGAATTGCTGGCAGAGTGAGGTCATGTTTGCCCTTTGATGAAACCATCTGCTTTACAGGCTCTGAGAACATCACCAATGTGCCTGCTATACATGTTTTAAAATGTTTGGAATGTTCAAAGGAAAAGTATGGGATAAGTGTATAAAGTTTCTAACTAAACATGATGGAATTGGGGCAGTTTGTAACCTGCAGATTAGGTTTTCACTAAGAAGGCATAGATGGGGGGTAGCCCTGGGGTTAGGAGTGTGACAGATACTAGTATATTCCAGCTGGGACTCAGGGAGAGGGAAGAGATTAATGCCAGAACAGACAGAGATGATCTAGCTGAGGATGTAAAGACGAAAATAGGAGCTGGCTAAGATAAGCAAGATAATGGGGAATTTCTCATACTGAGGGAGCGGTCTAAGCCCCAAGTAAGAGTGGTGTACTGCCAAAACCGGTTTGGCTCAGTGGATAGAGCGTCAGCCTGCGGACTGAAAGGTCCCAGGTTTGATTCCGGTCAAGGGCATGTAACTTGGTTGCGGGCACATCACCAGTAGTAGGTGTGCAAGAGGCAGCTGATCAATGTTCCTCTCTCATCGATGTTTCTGACTATCTATCCCTCTTCCTTCCTCTCTGTAAAAAATCAATAAAATATATTTTAAAAAAAAGAGTGGTGTACACAGTGGACAGGCAGCAATGCACAGAGAACCAAGGCAATTCAGTCTGACCCTAAGGTTTCAAATAGCAGGGGTGGGAACTGTCCGGCCCACGAGCTGTATAAGGCTCACAAAATCATTTGGTCTGGCCCTGACAAGGCAGTAAGGGTGAATTAATTAACTGTTTGACCAAATACAGAAGGCTAATTTTTAAGTTGATAATTTTGCATGGTCCGCAAATGATGTTATAAATATCCAAATGGCCCTTGGCAGAAAAAGGTTCTTCATCCCTGAAATCGAGGAAGTACCAGTCCACCTAACTATAAATGCTAAACCATCAAGGAAGAAATTGGGCAGTCTTCGGATAGCCGAAAGCGTCTGTAAGTGGGCAAAGGGCAAAGTCGTCATTGTTTGAAAATGGTTATTAGTGACATTTTTATACAGTGACTATGCATGTGTTCTTGTTCCTTAAATCTGTTTTATCTTCCCTCAAATATTGATCAAAGTGTATTTTATTTCCTTTCAAAACATTTATTAACCTGCTACTTACAAGGCTATGTGCTCAGGGCTGCAGAGATATGTGAATGAAAAAGAATGCTGTCCTTTTCTGTAAAGAATTTACAATGCGATTGATACACCCGATGAGGCACAAATCTCCACATAATGAGACCAAATCTCCTGGGTCATTGAAAAATCAAGAATGGATAGTCCTTCCAAAGATAGAGGGAGGGATACCTTTTTGATTTATCAAAATTCAAATTGTAAGTTGCTAAAGAGCATTATTTTTACCGAGGGGATGCTTGGTTTTGTTTTGTTTCCGTTTCCTTCCTCTGTGCTGGTCCTGTGTCCCTCTAGTGGCTACTTTGGAAACTACAGACAGTCGAAGAGAAGCTAGCCAATTTCAAAACATGCCAGCCTCTTTCCATCAACACTCAACATCAGGGAAAGTGAAATTTGAAAGGAAGAATACCCTCACCCTTCTATCATGTGTAACAGACCCAGAAAAGGCGCTATGAAGTGGTAAAGAGTGTGGACTCTGAAATCAGATAAGCAGGTTCAAATCTTATCTTGGCCACTTAATTGTGACCTGGGAAAGCTACCGAGCTTTTCTGTTCCTCAGTTTGCTCATCTGCAGAATGGAGATGACAGTTATACCCAGATCAGAGGGCAGTTATGAGAATTAGAAAAGAGACGGCTCAAAACATTAAAAATGGTGACTTGCCACAGTGAGTACTCGATCATTGTGTTTAGAAAATGTTTACCCATTTATTTCACAAACTTTATTCTCTGTACAGTCTTCTCATAGCGCTTATTCACTATTTTGTTTATCTTTCTCACTCCAGATTTGAATATACTGTAGAAAATTTGAAGCCTATAAGATAGAGGACAATTGGACTTTTAAGTGTTGTTGTTTTTTTTTAGCATATAATGTCCCAACGTCTAAAACCTAGTTAAAATATGATTAGCATTACCAGTATACTGCTTTTACAGAATTTTGTGGACTTAAGTATCATAAGAATTATTTCTAAAACTCTCCTGATTTCTTGATTATACTCTTCACTATCTTTGAGTTATTAACCGACAAACTGATTGTTTTAAGTGTAATATTTGTGGAACATTATGTGTCAGGAATAAGATCCCCCAATTAAACTTCTCTGGGACTCAGTGACACCCACATTATGCACTTGAATCTCATATTCATTGGATTGGATTCTCTCACTTCTTTAGCGGCCTCATTGCCATTCCTGTGATGCTGCTTTACCTCTCAGTCCTTGCCCTCATTTCATTACTAATTAAATTCATTTTTACAGAGTCATAAATTAATTATTTGAGGTAAAACTTCTGAAATCTGTACCTCATTCCAAGATCTTTTTAACTTTGGGTAATTAAATTTAAGAGTTATCGTGTTCATCTTTATTAGTATTTGAAGGAAATGACTGACAGGAAATTAAAGACTTCAGCTTCTTGCATGGTAGGAGAGGCTCTGTCTTAGGAATAGGTTGAAAAGGTACAGAGTGCTCATTCCATCACAGTGTTCTTTGCTTGTCCTGCATTGCTGCCAGGCCCACGTTGGAAATGATGAGGAAACTTGCTGATCTATCTTTAGACGCAGCAAATGGGGTCCAACTCTAAGTTCATGTGTTGTTTTAAAGGCATTTTCATTTTATGAGCTCTCATGTCACTTTCCAGTTTCTCATGAGGCCAGGACAGGTGAGAAATGACAATGTGAGGCTGGGTTTCTTTTTTGTGAACAAGCACATTAGATTCCTAATTGTTGGCGATAACTTGGTTTTCTTCTAATGGATGCAGCCTTGAGCATTCATAATCGTGGAGAACAAGTTCTTTAGTGTTACATCAATATTTTACCTTATTGGATTAGCCAATGTTTGTTAATTGGCTGATCCACATTTCTATTCAAAGAGCTCCTTTAGATAAATACAGCTTTAAAATAACACCCCCAGGAAAAGTCTTGGCAAGCACACTGTGCTTTTTGCCATAAGGTCCTTAAAATCTCTCAGAGAAATATGAAGAGTAAACCTTTAGAGAAGATTAGACCTGGTTGTAAAACCCACAACTCATCTTTTCTCAGGACTGACTGACTTAAACAAAGGAACATAATTTGGTTTTGTTCTTTTCTGTACTGGGACCATCGCTACTTAAATTTTGATTATCCTAAAGCCTGAGTTTGATAACTTTTACCAACTTGTACCTCTCATGAAAGAGCAAATCTACTTTCAAATGTTCCCTGACCCTGGGGCTTCTAGATGGGGGTGGAATGAACTAACAGCTGGCTATTCCACTCAGCTCCCGGGTGATGACCGGCGTCCATGAGATGATGGGATGCATCCAGAGACGAGTGGATCATCTGACCGGACAGTGTTCAGCGCACAAGGAATTTGCTCTCAAGAAACAACAGTTAGCAGCCTCAGTGGAGGGCTACCTGAGGAAGGTAGTTTCATAAAATATGTCCTCCTTAAAATACTATTTAGATGAACCCCTTGTTTGATGATAATAGATGGTGTGGTAATTGCACATGTGGGCCTGAGGGAGAATAGGGGGATGTCTCCTTAGGCTTCTCTCATGGTCCATGTTAGGTTTTACAATTGAACAGAATAGAGTTGCAATTTACCATTGCTCATCATCCATCCCTGCCCCAGGGTGCCAAAACTATATGTAACCCTACTTGCCACCCAGCCATGAACACGTATACACAAAAGCAGTTCTAACCATGTGCATATTTTGATGGTGTCCTTGATTTACATGACTTTCTGCATGCGTAAGTTTTAGTTAACATGGAACCATAGAACATGAGGATATTCGATACATAACAAAAATGATGAGTTGTAGGAGTTCCAGGAATAAATTGCCATTATCGTATTTTATTGAACTAGGCCAGTGCAATGGACATGGTCATTCTGAATATAAGCTCACACTTGGAAATCCTTTCTGCAGAGTGAATAGAATGTCTTGGTATGCGAGAATTTTATTTTCTATTTTCAAAGAGGAATGAAACCAGGCAGCTACTATTTGACTAAATAAAAAGTTAGTTACCTGTAGGTGGAATTATAGCAAAAACTAATAATATCTCAATGATATTAATGTCTCAAATTTTTTATGATAATTTCATATAATACAATGGATTTATATGCCTGACTTAAACAAGTAGAATTAGACTTCACAGGAGAGGTCATTAGTTAACCATGTCCTATTTAAATTGTCACCCCACCTGTTATTGGTCCAGAAACTTGGGAATTTGAGCCTAGTTCTGAGGCCAGGGTTCCAGGGAGATTCCAAATATGGCAGCAGCTGTGGAGCCACATTCCCTAGAGCTTGAGACTCAAGCTAAGTTGGTGGTGATGGAAAACAAGAGGAACTCACACAGCTGTTGCTATTGTCTTACTGCCAGTTCAGAACCCATTTGATCTGGGAAGTATGGTCTCTAGTGAGAGCCCAGATGAAGGCAGTGACTTGAATGGAATAGAACCTTTAAAGGTCACTTTATTCATTTTTTCATGTGTACAGTCTTCACATTCATCAATTAAATTGCCTAAGTTTGTTCCTGTTTTATTATCACGTTTACAGGGTTTGGTGCTGCCTCAGGATCCCCCAGCCCTAAAAATAGTAACCCATAAGATGATCTAATACCCATGCTCTAGACCTCTATCTCAAAATGTGCCAGTAAATTGGGCACCATTTAACTTATAGTGAGTGCTTGTGAATTAATTAACCACATACATTCATCTCTGCATATGTGTTGGCAAGTACATTATCCTGTCTAGATAATACAGATAACAAATTCTTAGAGGGTGTGGATGATTGCTTTTTATCTCATTGCTATAATGAAATATTTTAAAACATACACCCTCTATTGGTAGGTCAGCAGCATTACCTCATATGAAGAGCAGCATTACTAATTTAAATATGAAATTCTAAAATATTTAAAATTTTTTAGCTTAATGTTGATTTACATTAAAGTATAATGGGAATGTGTAGAGTAATATTTACCTTCTCTATACATATGCAAATACATGTTAACAAGGCTACAATATGTTCTTTTTTCCTATAGGTGGAAATGTCAATTCAGGAAATCAGTCTAGTAGTTTCCAATGCCATGGATGTCGGTTCCAGCCTTTCTGAGTCAGAGAAGATTTTGCGTAAATATTTGGAACTAGATATCCAAGCTAAGGTAAATACAACGAGAATCATTATCATGGTTATGATTTTGTAAAGATGATTTCTTTTTTTAAAAAAATATATTTTATTGATTTTTTACAGAGAGAAAGGGAGAGGGATAGAGAGTCAGAAACATCAATGAGAGAGAAACATCGATCAGCTGCCTCCTGCACACTTTCCACTGGGGATGTGCCCGCAACCAAGGTACATGCCCTTGACTGGAATCGAACCTGGGACCTTTCAGTCCACAGGCTGATGCTCTATCCACTGAGCCAATCCAGCCAGGGCAAGATGATTTCTTTATATCTGGTAGCTATAAAAGTCCTAGTTCTCATGAGGGCTGTAATTCTAAATTAATATTGTGGTAAATAATGACTTAAAAACTCCTACTCTTAAGTGTACCTGAATTATCTATATTTAAACATGCACCTCCTAGGGCAGTGGTCGGCAAACTGTGGCTCGCGAGCCACATGCGGCTCATGAGCCACGGTTTGCCTCTCTGTTGACTAATGGGTTTGCCGACCACTGTCCTAGGGAGTTTGAGCTCATTGAAGCTCAGCATTTTAGCCTGGTATTAAACACTCATTTAGCCCCTTTTCCTGGCCTGAAGATGTTAGACACTCCTTTTGGGGGTCCAGAAGATGCAGGGAGAGTGCATTTATAAGACTATTTGTAATTTTTCTACTAGAGTAAGTTACAAAAGAAAATTACCAGAAGCGACATGTGTTAATGCAAGATTCCAGGAGGCAAATCTTGTTTGCACACTAAGCCTTAGGAGACAGAAATTGCCCTCCTCTTCTTAGCACCTTCTCTAACTCCCTTTCCCCCCTTTCCCATGGGACTTAGGTTCAAACATTCCTGCTAGTAGCTCCAGACCTGCCCCAGGTGTTTAGGAAAGTGAGTCACCTGTGGCCCTGGCTCACCAAGTCAGCAGGGGTGGCTGTGCCTCCCCATCAGTCCTCGGCAGCATAGCCTCCTTCACAGAGGCACCCCGCACCCACAACTCACAGACAAGCCCATTTGTTAAATGAAGTGTTTGTAATTCATTATTTAGAATGTTTAAAATAAAATGTATGTCTGAATTCATATATATATTCCAAAATTTTTAGAATTAAGGAAGAAACTCCCCCTGCTTCCTCCTTCCCCGAGTGCCGTCTGGAAGCAGCACTCGTATATTAAAATTACCATCATTCAGTGTAGTACTTGGGAAGCATATTAAACACAAGTAGGGAAGCCATCCCTTCTTGCTGCAAATGAGAATGAAGCTTTTTCTTTCATTTTTGCTTGATTTCTAGCATGGTATCACATGAAATCTTATGTGGCTTTCTATGGCAATTGTATCTGTAATGCCTATAATACTTACTCTTTCATTTCATCAGTGGTTAGATTCCACATGCCACAAATTGCACTCAAAATAAAACACAGAAGAGCGACCCTAAGCAAGTCAAATTCACTGACTCTTTAGGCTTTTTAATATATATATATATATATATATATATATATATATATATATATTTTTTTTTTTTTTTTTTTTTTTTTTTTTTTTTTTACAGAGAGGAAGGGAGAGGGATAGAGAGTTAGAAACATCGATGAGAGAGAAACATCAATCAGCTGCCTCCTGCACACCCCCTACTGGGGATGTGCCCGCAACCAGGGTACATGCCCTTGACTGGAATCGAACCTGGGACCCTTCAGTCCACAGGCCGACGCTCTAGCCACTGAGCCAAACCGGTTAGGGCTCTTTAAGCTTTTTCGACCCCATATCTAATAATTCCCTATACTTGTTTAAAAATCCTTCTAGATAGCAATTCAAACAAGACTGTGTAATCGATATCATTTTTATAAATTAAAAAATGAGTAAACAATTTCTATAAACTTGCCATTTTGTATATAACAAAATTACTTTAAGAATTTGCTACAGCTATTGTTAATTTCAAAAACAATTCTGGTCTATACTTATTTTATTTAAATTATTTAAAATGTTTTTGCCATTTTGTTTTACCACCTTTCATACTGAACAACTTTTATTTGTAACAGAATTTAGAATGCTCTAAATAAGAAGTGTAGCTGATAGACTGAAAGAATACTTTGAGACGGTTTTTATTTTAAGACACCTTTTTTTTTTTTAATTTTAGAAAGTTGTGCCTTCCTTTTATTGAGGAGAGTCTTGGTTACAAGTTCAATTAATAACTGTTATAGATGGATGTGCAGAAGGTAATGAAATGTGAATGTTCATGATTCCCCTGTCAGCTTCTGACCCTCTGTGCTTTGCTTTCATAGGAAGCATCACATGAATTAGAAGCAGCCACAAAACTTATGACAGAGAAAAATGAATTTGAACTTGATGAAGTGGCATCACTTTCTTCTAAAGCTAAATGGCTAGAGGAAGAATTAAACATACTTGGCCAAAGCATCGGCTCCAGGTCCCAAGTCTTGCAGACCTATGTGGCATTTCTAAAGTCATCAGAGGAGGTACAGTACCTATGTGCTCTCCTTTATCAACAAGGTGGCCCCTGTCAGCTTCCTGCGTCCTATGGGGATGGCAGCCCTGGTGGGTTGTCCCATATAGTCCACCCCAGTGCATGTACTCACTTATAAGCCCTTGATTCACCAAGGCACCATACAAAACTAAAGCAGTAAGTCATTTTACTAAAACACAATACAAGTATGTATGTGTAGATATACATGCAAATAAGCAAAGTGGTTGTGTTAGAATACTTTTTACTTTGGCCCATAAATATTTACACTAACCTAAATATAGCATAAAATTATTTTAAAATAAGCCATCTTGTAAACCATGGTGGAAAAGGTACAAAGAAGTATTTGTTTTCTGCATGGTTTTCTTTAAATACCTAAGCAATTCACATGGTTCATTTAACATACACATAATCAGAAATTATGGGCTTTGGGGTCCAAACTTAGATCTATCTTGTGTGATGCCTTTTAACAAGTTGCTTCAGAGAGCTTCTTCTGAGGCACTCTTTGACAGGGTTGTACTAGATAATCTGTAAAATTCCCTCTACTAGACTAGGATTCCATCTCTCAGAGGTCCCGGTTGCTTGAAGATAATGCTAGGGTCCCACCTCATTTAACTCTGGTCCTAGTGCACCAGGCTTATGCGGATCCCCCTCTCTTCAGGGTGGCAGGCACTGGTTTAGTGGGAGGTAGAGCCAGCAGGGTCACTCTGGGGTAAAGCCAACCAAAGTTAGTTAGAATGCTAGATTTCCATCTTCTCACTCCCACCCTGTCAACACCCTCACCCTACCTCCCACTCTGCCATCGCCTTCCTCTGTCAGCTCTTGGTCTATAATATTCTGAATTCTTGCTCCTCTGGAGGAAGGCCATGCCCAGTCGCTGAAAATCTTGGGTAACTGCTGCCTCCTTTCCACATCTTCACTCCATCTTTTGTCATTTCTATTATTTAACTCCAAATTCTCTTGGTTTAGCAGAGGTATTACAACCAACAGCAGTATCCTGTTGATGAATGTTCTTACTCACGATTTGAAATGGTGGAAAAGGTACAAAGAAGTGTTTGTTTTCTGCATCTTTATTGCCAAAAACATACCTCCTTGATTTCTGGTTCAGTTTCTACTTCCATGACCTACTCTGGCCCCTGGAGCTGTGGGTTTAGGGCTGAACCCTTAGCTTTGCAAACACCACTTCCTCAGAAGAACCTATGTTCTTTCCTCTTCCCAGCTTTCACTTAATTGATTTTCCTAGCTGGCAGAGCCTTCTGTCCTAATCTTGGCAGCGCTCTGACTCTGTCACTCTCCTTCCCATTCAGGTTTTCCTTCTTTCCTCACCAGCTCATGGTTACTCATTTGCATTCCATTCTCCATGCCCTCAACTTCCTGCCTTCCACCCTGAAGAACCCTGCCAATTCCCAATACTAGATTAATCCAACACTCTGTTTACTCAACTTTTCTTTCCAAGCTTCCAGACACTGCTGCAGAAAATCATACAATTGATCGTACAATTGTGCTGATTGGCGCTGTTATAAATTTATGGGTCTCTGCCTCAGCTGGGTCTCCCATATGCTCCCTATTGGCACCCATTCAGTAGCAATTTTCAAACATCTTATCCCAGTTTCCATACTTAAATCTCAGCTGGTGCCTTTACTTCATATGTAATAACAACAACAAAAAAGAATCCATTGAGCTTAACTGCCTTGACTTCCTTGGACTTCCAAACCAATTGATTTATTCACCCCTCTTCCACTGTCGCCAATAAAGTCAAGTCTCTAGTTCTGTCCAGCACTAAGAGAAAATTAGTCCCTCCCTGTATGTTCCCACACTCTTCAGAATCTAGCTCTACTAACCTCCTCTAATGTTTGAAATTTGCTTTTTCCATTACTTCCTTGCTTTTGGTCTACAGTTATGCCCAAATGGTCTTGCCCTCATGAAGACAACCACTCTATACTTTCCTTCCCTTTACATCTGGACTTGACAATGGGAAGATGACATTTCTTGTCTCTACTTGCTCATTCTCCCCAGTTCTCATCCCACAGCAATTTAATCCAGCCATCTGCTACCTCTTCACTCCATTGAAAATGTCCTTATAAGTTACTTACTGATTGATAAATGAAATCTCTATTTTCAGTCTTCATCTTGCTTAATCTCTCTGCCACATTTATTTAATCCAGTTATTCTTACCTCCTTTGGCTTAAACCCTCCCTCCCCCCCAGGTTTATTTAAGTATAATTTACACAGCATACAATTCATCTATTTTAGAGTACAATGATTTTTATTATATTTATTGAGTTGTGCAACAATCACTGCATTCTAGTTTTAGGATAGTTCCATCAGCCCAAAAGTAGCTCCAGTGCACTTTTTAGTCAATCTTTGTTTCCACTCCCAGCCTTGGGCAAGGACTGATCTGCTTTCTATCTCTATAGACTTGCCTTACTTGGATACTTCACATAAGTGGAATCACTGTGTCTGCTTCTTTATCTGTCCCTTCTTCTTTTTCCTAACTTGGTTCCCTGTTCCTGAAGTATGGAGGGTCCCAGAGTCCTTGCCTGTGTTCACTTTTGAACATTTTTTTCCTATGAAAATTACACACCCACCCACCTGTGGTTTCAGTTCACCAATAATTTAAAAATGGTCCCTCCTTACTACGCCCATAACATTGTGTGTATATTGTCCTTGTGTTGTAATAACTTGCTTTTGTTTATCTTTCTTCCAGAACTATCTTTGGGAATCCAAGGAAATAAATGCTAATTCTTAGTAGGACAGACTCCTTGGAGGAGGTAGCAATTCAACTAGCTCATAAAGGATGTGTAGGAACACAAAATTGAGAAAAGATCATTCTGGGCTGAGGAGACAAGAATCAGCAAAACAGGGTCATGAATAAATAGAACATGGGAAATGTAGAGAGCACTTCTGTTTCTGAGGCCATTTGCAGGCTCTCTTATTAAGTTCATTTAAATTAAGAATGTTGTTAAAATTTTTAAAATACAGTGACTAACTATCAACTGAAGTTTCTACCCTGTTCAGATTGATTTTGGCTTTCTTCTGAATTATAAAACTCAGCTTTAAATATTATCACACCAGTATTTGACATAAATTGTCCCCAATTGCAAAACATACATTATACAAAATATATAAATCTGATTTGGGTCACAGTAAGTAGGTCTTATAGATAATAAACTTGTTAGTTCTATTTACTACCCAGTAGTAGTCCAGTCTGTAAACAACTTAGATAGATTTTCATATTGTTTTAATAAATTGACAATACTTAAGTTATTTAAAGAATCCTGGCCACAGTGGCTCAGTTGGGTGGAGCATCATCCTGTACACCAAAAGGTCATGTGGGTTTGATTTCCAGTCAGGGACATACCTAAGTTGGAGATTCAGTTATCAGCTGGGGCATGTAAGATTGGCAACTGGTTGATGTTTCTCTCCCACCATCCCTATCTCTCTTCCTTTCTCTGAAAAAAAGTTCTGAAATGTAGCTTCCATTTAATTTTTACATAGGCTTTTATCGGAATCTTGTGTCATTTTCTTTAAAAATGTTTGCAAGTGTTATCTTGCATTTATATTCTCTCTTTCTCTCTCTCTTAGGCAGAGGAGCAATGTGAGCGTCTGAAGGAGTTTTACCGAACTGAAAGCCCGGGGAGGGAAGAGGGTACTGCAGAAGCCACGCACTGGTCTGACTCGGCTGAGAAGCAGTGGCAGCTCTTTTTAAAAAGGAGTTTTTTAGTACAAGACCTAGGGCTTGAGTTCCTTAATTTGATAAATATGGTGAGAATAACATTATGTGAGTCACACCTTCTGCAAGGATTACTTGTCAAAGTCAAAATTATAAATTCAAAACTTCAACTATCAATCAGCAGGGTGGGTTTCAGGGGTGGGCAAACTTTTTGACTCGAGGGCCACAATGGGTTCTTAAACTGGACCGGAGGGCCGGAACAAAAGCATGGATGGAGTGTTTGTGTGAACTAATATAAATTCAAAGTAAAGGAGCGGAGGGGAGAGCAAGAGAACCGGATAGAACAGCCAGATCCGGCCCGCGGGCCGTAGTTTGCCCAAGGCTGGTTTAGAAAGTTCTTTTTAGCTTCATTCAACCTAGAGCAGTGCCAAAGCCTAGCATGTCTGTGTTTATTTAGTTCTATACTTCTCATAAGTTATAATTATCTACAAGAAAGATTGTCTATAATCCAAACGCAACATTTTTATTATTACATGGAAGTTCACCCTAGATTTCTAAGTTATGTTGATAGCCTGCAACGAAGTCCTGACAACATTTCCAGTGGCTCACGTTAACATCTAGGCTGAATCTTCATTTTGAAGAATTTTTTCCTATAGCCTATCTTTCTATAGTGAAGCTCCATCATATTTACAAATGTATCCTAAACTTTAGTTGTCCACTTATATCTGTAAAATACTCTAGAATCCTTTTATCAACCTCTGACCCATATAAAGTTCTCTACAGAATTCTTAAAAGATGACTAATCCTCTTCTCCTTCAAGTATCTTCCTAATGAAACTGCTCATTCCATTGTTAGAAAATAAGAGCTGCTAGAAAACATTTTTTTAAAATGTTAAGTTAAATCTGACTTCATACCTGGTTCTAACCCTCTGTAGTTGCACAAGGTAAGGGGAGACTATTCCTATTTGATTTCTCTTACATGTGAAAGTCCTCCAAACATTGAAAATAATTGCTATATCTAATCTGAGTCCTTTCTGCAGCGAACTACATGCAAATCCTTTCTGTCATTTATGAGGCAGCTTCATTTCTCTCTCCATCCTGATCCTCCCTCCCCCAAATTTTTATGGTTTGTTAAAGTCATTCATAAAATATAACCCAAAAGTAAAGTACAAGTTTAACACAGAGTACAACAAAGTGGACATCATTCTTTACTAATGAGACCTAAGGTTATTCATTAATTTTTAGCCATGATTTCACTATGCTGGTTCATATTAAACTTGTGATTGAATAAAACTCCCATGAATTTTTATTACAATTCCTGCCAAGCTAGGTCTTTCCCATTTTATATCTGTGTCAGGTATTTATCTTTTACATACAAATGTGGGTCTTTATATTTATTTCTATTCAATGTCATCTTGTTCATCTTTACCCATGATTCCATCTTGTCAAACTAATTTTGCATCTGCTATCTACTACATTAGCTCTCTCTCCTGGGTTTAATTCTATATCTACCTAACATCCTATCAATTGCATGAAAATAATTTGGCAGAAATCAGGTTGGCTCATAGTGACCAGGAGATTATTTCCAAAGTGCTCACAAACTGCTTGCTCAATGATGAACTTATTGCATGGTTTTCACTGTAAAGCTTTCCAATCTGTAAACTATGTAGCCCAGTCTTTCCTCCCTTTGAAAATCAAGGCATTTTTCTTTCCCTAATTGTCTGGCCCTTCTCCTATTTTCTGTAGACTTGCAAAGATAACTGACATCTACAATTTTCTCCGTACTCTGGAATGTGATTAATCTCAGTCTGGAGCCTGAATTCATTTGGAAGAGTTAGGTTTTGTCTAACTACCCTCATCTACTTTCAACTGCAATTTTCTCTTTCTCTTCTTTGTTTTTTAGTTCAAGACCTAAGGCTTGAGTTCCTTAATTTAAAAATCATGCGAGAATGGCATTATCTTCTTTGTTTCAACCTTTGTTGTTTGAAAGCCATTCTCGTTCAATTTGTGTGGAAACAAAATATACACGAAACAGTTCTAACATATCTTATACTATCTTTAAGCATCAGAGGAAACTTGCTAAGCAATTTGCCCATGTTATCCAGGTGCTTTTTGTAAAAACAATTGTTATTTTTCAGTTGGAATATTGAGAACACATATTATCTACCTATCTATCTATCTACCATTTATTTATCTTTTACATTTTTACTTTGTTCAGTATATATTCTTCCATCTCTCGATTGTGTACTTCTCTAATTTGCACTCTTAAGAGAATTCAAATATTTGCAAATTGCATTTTTTGCTTAATTATTACTAACTTCATTTCAGACATTTTACTTTTTAGTTCTGTAGTTTCCATTTGATTTTTTAATTTATTGGGTGGCATTAGTTAATAAAATTATACAGGTTTCAGGTATGCAATTCTACAATACATCATCTGTATGTTGTATTGTGTTTACCACCTCAAGTCAAGTCTCCTTCCATCACCATTTAGTCCCCATTATCTTCTTCTACCTCCCCAACTTCCCTCTGGCAATCACTATCTGTTGTCTGTGTCCATGAGTCTTTTGTCTTTCTCTTCTCTCTCTCTCATTGGATTTCAATTGCTGATTAAATTATCTTTCCTATCCTCTCATTCTCATTCTCCACCTTTGTTATATATAACAAAGGGAGAAGAAGGGAGAGGGAGAGAGAGAGACAGAAACTTCAATGATGAGAGATAATCATTGATCAGCTGCCTCCTGCACACCCCCTAGTGGGGACTGAGCCCACAACCCGGGCCATGTGCCCTGACCGGGAATTGAACAGTGACCTCCTGATTCATAGGTCGATGCTCAACCACTGAGCAACACCAGTTGGACACTTTTTAAACTATATTAATCATGGGCATTTAGAGTGTGTGTCAGCTAATTCCTACATCTGGATCTGGAGTTGTCTACCTTTTCTCTTGCTTTCCAGTTATGTAGTCCTATCTTGGTAGGACTAGTGAAAATTTATCAAATGTCAGGTGTTATGTTTAAAAAAATGAATCCTTTACCCTAAGCTCCTTACCACTGTCATATGATAAATAAATTCCTCCTTATTGATAAGAATTATGGTCCACATAATAGTTAACTTCATTGTTTCAGCATCATTCTGAGGTAGGGAATTGTTGGTAAAGCAAGTGAAACACATTTTTTATTCCCATATCTTTTGGAGCGCTCAGCTTTTAAACAAACATTATTGTTGAAATGTGGTAACCAGTTTGGCTGTTAAGAAGGGAGAATGCCAGCTGGCATTTTCCGCTGAGTGTTGCACTTTTGATTGGGTTGCCGTGGCTCTTATTTTCAAGCTGGAAATTAAAAAATTTTCAGTTCATCTAAAAATCATCAAGATTAGAGAAGCCGATTTAAGTGAGAAATCTGGCAGACATCTTGATAAAAGTGCCAATTTACAAATTCATAGTGGTGAACGCCAAGATGTTATTTGGGGTACCGCCTTCCTGTTATCAAGGTATCTAAAAAGCAAGATATCAGAAAACCATTTATTGTGCCTGCATATAAATGGAAAATTGAGAATTGAGTGCCCTGTTGGCTAGGTTATGGCAAAGTTTTCCATGCCCTTCCACAGAAGTAGAGTGAATAGTATGTTTACTAACTAGACCTCCAGTAGATTAATCTTCCTGAGAGGTCAAAGCACTTAAGTCTGCCAAGTACATGATCACTGTTTTTGGATCCTGCCAGCCAGACATCAACAAATGCTGCCATACCTCTCCTTCTTCCAGACCTCACTCAGACATCACTCCCTGCTGAGTACCGCTGTCGTTGGCATGCTGCAAGGGCCAAATTTACATTAAACTCTGTATTACATTACATTTTGATTAGTAATTTCTTAATAAAAGGTGAAAGATACCCTAACTTTATTTATAGCATAGATTAAAATTATGATTTGGGTTGGATCTGGCTGAAGTTATCAAATATCTTTCATAATATTTAGCATCTTGTTAATCATAATTACAGAATGTATCATTTGATTCCTAGATCCCCAAATTCATGGCCAAAAATCTCTTTAGGACCTGCAATTATCTTTTTTTGCAATTAATTGGCTTTTTATAATGTCTAAATTAATATAGGAATATAAATATGCAATGTTAATGCCATTTAAATTAATTTGAAAATAAGATGGTTTATTATTTTAAAATATCCTGTTAAAATATCCTGTTACAGTTTTATGACACCATTTTCTAACTACAATCTAAGAGGTCCCTTGACTTTTTAGATACTTAGTTATCATTGTCATTATAGAAATCCATGTACATTTGCTCCTTAGAAAGTCAAGGATTTATTGAGAACAGCTGGTCATCAAAGTAAAAATCATGGTTTTGCCAAACAAATATTCTTCTGCATTTTTTGATGTTTGTACGTAAAATAGCACATGATCTTACTCTTTGCCTCTCTTATCTTTCTTCCTCCAATTAAATTTCCCCCTTTTTTAAACCATTGTTTAAAGGATTTCAAATCAGTCAGCCAGAGCATCTAGAAGTTGGGAAGGGAAGTCTTTAAACTTAGATACTGTGCTTCTGGTTGCACGATAGACATACAAAAATAAAGATACAGATGCACATTTCAGTTCTCACAAAAGGAAGTAACTTGAGGAACTGGGAAACTTAAAATCGTTGTAATATATACAATGGAGTAGTTTAAGAAAAGATGGCCCAGAGCAACTTGCCCCCTCCCATTCCCTGATACTGCGGTTGTGACATCTGCTATTGAGAGTGTTAAAATGAAAGGTAGAATGCACTTTAAAACATATGCACTAAAGTAATCTTCACTTTAATATTTCTGTATCCAGGAGCTCATCCAGTCACCCTCTTGAACCCCAGGAAATAGACTTTAGCAGGTGACTCCAGCAGCACTGGGTGCTTGGAGAACTCAGGGCCTGGGGCCCAAGCAGGCAACATGGGTTCTGAGAGCCTAGCCATGCCCCTGAGCAGGCGCGCTCCTGTCTTGTCTTTCTATTAGAACCGTCCGTGCTCTGCTTTGGTTGTGATCCTGTCTGCCTCCTAGAGTAGGTATATGAAAAAATGTTGTATTTCTTGGGAAAGAAAAGCCATTATATGGATTATTAATTTAACAGGCAAAAGAGGATGAAATATTAAATGTGAAAAATAAAGTGCACATTATGGAGAACACTATGGAAAGTCAGAAGGCTGAAAGGGAAGAACTCGGCCACCTTCGGATGGCATGGCGACTTACAGCTGCAGCAAGCAAGCCTGTGAAACAGCAGTGGGGAGCGTTCAAAGAGCAACTTAGAAAGGTGAGGGAACACGCAGTGGGGACATTCAGTCTTCAAAAGAAATGAAATTCTGACACATGGTACAGCGTGGAGGAACCTTGAAAACATTATACTAAGTGAAATTAGTCAGATACAAAGGGATGAATATGATATGATTCCACTTATGTGAAGTACCTAGAGTAGTCAAATTTAGACTAGAAGTCACCAGGGGCTGAGATGAGGGCAGGAAAGAGAGTTAGTGTCCGATGGGTACAGAGCTGCATTAGGGATGATGAAGAAGTTCTGGGATGGACGGTGGTGATGGTTGCACACCCATGTGAATGTTAATGCCACTGAACTGCACACTTAGAAATGGTTAAAATGCTCAACTGTGTTATGTATATTTTACCACAATAAGACCAAATGAAGGAAGGGAAACAGAGGGCTTATGCTTTTCTTCATTAATGTGGTTTAGAACCAGGAGCTCACTCGAGGTCATGAGTACTTTCATGCGATTGAAAAGTTTGACGACACACCATGTCATCACCAGGATGATCATAATGTATTTGCTGATGGTGGCAAAGAAAACACATGCTTAACCATCCCATGTTTATTTCAGACTACTCACAACTTAAAACTTCTTCAGGAAGCACTCATGCCTGTGTCTGCACTTGACCTTGGAGGGAGCCTCCAGACCATTTTAGGTCTAAGGAAAAACTGGAAGGCAATGAAGCCTCAGTTCCAGGTAAAGCAACAAACTGATAGACTTGGGTGAATGGAAAACATTTTTTTAACCATTCAATTTCAGTTTACCTAATTAATTTTGACTGGTGAATTACTTTAAAAAAAAAAAAAGCATTGCTTGTCTAAAAATCCATTTAAAAACACACTTTTCTTACTATGTTGTTGTTTTGTTTTTTTTTTTTGCACTATTCTGTATTTGATGATACACAAATATTTGGGCTGTAAAATGTCCTAATCGTAGTCTTATCTTAGATTATTTTAATTTACATTAAATTATTTTCTTATTAATGTATTCATCATACATATATGCACTGTAGTCATTTTCTAAGGGGTATAGCCATGTTTTAGATTGAGTCATCTCAGAACAAGGATGAGCACCCTATGACACAGAGGCTAAGCTGCCTCTGCCCCTGAAATGTCCAAAGTGATGTCACTGTTTCCACTCTCTGGCACCCCAGGCTCCTATCACTTTCCCAGGAATTTTGCTGTGCTCACCTATTTTCCCTCTCAGAGAGCCCTCAGGATGTGAGAGATAAAACCATGAGTCATGCTCCCAGACCCTGACTGCTAATGCATTCCATACCCCACCTGCTGCCACTCCTAAACTCAACACAACTGCCAAAAATGGTCACCAGTCATGTAATCCTCCGGACTGGGTTCTTGTTCTTTGCTGCAAAGTTAAGATACCTGTGTTTCTGTTTGTTAAAACTTTCTAAGTGTTGGCTATAAAGAACTCCAGAATTAGAAGACTGAAGATTCTTCTACAGAATATCTAATTTACATTCATTTCCCACAAACCCATATAGTATATAATCAACCCCCCCCACACACACACAAAACATTGTAGCCCACAGTGAACTCTTAGAAAATCCAATTAGCCTATATGTGAGGTTTATTGATGTGCCCTGTGTTGTACGCTTATTTGCATTTTGTGTGTGCTTGTGTGCACATGCCCTACACATGCAAGAGTGTGCGTATGTGCAAACTCCTCTACATTAGCTACTGTCTAGCTTCTTTAGCTCTGTCTCTGTGATATGCGTATTATTTAATGCCCACCTGCTTGATTTAAACTTGAAGACCCTTATTAGGTCACTCTTCTGCAAATTATTTCCTTAGCCTAAATCATTTCCATTATTTTTATCTTTGCTGAAAAATCCAAAATTATAGTGGCTTGCTCTCTGAGTTGTCCACGCTTTGCAAATTCTACCCCAGGATCTGGAACTCTATGAGGGATGTATGAGTAGTGCTGGGTAAAAGGGAAGGCAGTTTATCCCTCCCTAATTGAGGTGGCTATTTGTGGATTCAGGGGCGGCCACTTTTGAAGCAGCATATCTACTGTGCTACTCAGCTGTGGTTCATTCTGATCATTCTTTTATCACGAGGACAAGCAATTCCCCTAATATATTTTTATACTTCGTTTCTTTTGGTGTTATTACCAAACCACCTGATTCTAAATATCAGAGAGGCTCATGGCTTCATAAAATATCTGGCCATGGCTGGTTTGGCTCAATGGATAGAGCGTCGGCTTGTGGACTGAGGGGTCCCAGGTCCTATTCCAGTCAAGGGCACATGCCTGGGTTGCGGGCTCAATCCCCAATAGGGGGCATGCAGGAGGCAGCAGATCAATGATTCTCTTTCATCATTGATGTTTCTATCGCTCTCTCTCTCCCTTCCTCTCTGAAATCAATAAAAATATGTTTAAGAACTATATCTGAAACACATTTACTTAGCAGACAACTACAATATTTGGTGAGCTATAGAAACACATGACCTTTCATTTCACCACCTAACTTTGATATACTTTTTTTTTCATTGCTCACAATTATAAAAAAAAAATCTGAGAAGATAGGGATGAAATAATATACCCCTATCATCAAGCACAATACCTGAATTTGCAGGAGAGGGGGTGAGGCCCACAAGAAGTTTTTGTTAACAAATGAGAGAATGGTTGATTATTTAGATCTTCATATAGTCCATTATTAAGTAAAGAGCTCTCTGAAAGCTGGATTTCTTTTATGGTTGTCAACATTTTAGCAACTGAATGATGAGGTTCAATACATTGTAAAAGAATCAGAAGAGTTAAATGGCAAAGGAGCCCCTGTGAAAGAGAAGTACCAACAGCTGAAGGACCTCATTCAACTCCATCAAAAACAGAAAGAGAGGATCCAGGACTACGAGGACATACTGTATAAGACAGTCCAGTTCCACCAAATCAAGGAAGAGGTGAGAATTGTCATAGATGTCTGCAAGACCCTCCATTCTAAAGTGAAATATAAATTATTATATAAGTAAAAGCCACATTGCTTACTCTGATATTAGCAGCTTTCCACATCTGGCCTCCAAGGTCTCTCTCACTGTACCTCTATCCTCCCTTACATTTCAGCCAAATAGCTCCTCTCTGTCCCTCAAAGACAGTGCACATGTCTCCAACTCTTTGACTCCCAGGCTGCCATTATCTGACAGGCGTTTTTCTCTCTTCCCGACTCTCTAAACCCTGCCGCTCCTGCCAATGATCTTACCTTGCTTGGACTGACTTTCCTCTCTTCTAAATTTCTAGAACTCTCATTAGTTACTCCACTTATCTGTCATTGTAGCATCTTGATTTTTAATAATTTTTTAACCCAAACTCAAGTGTAAGCTCTTTGAGGCAAGAAAACAAATTCGATTTTTTTTTTTTTTTGTATCTCAGGTACCTGACATCATAGAGTATGCAGTAAAATTCATTGCAGACGGATCACGAGAATTCTCGCTTCATATTACACAGTGTTTTACACAGTATCATACTTTAAAAAGATATTAGCTTGTAAGAACATGTAATAAATAACTTAAAAATGCAATGGTTATTTAATTTTAAAGTGTGCCTTTAACATTTATGTAAAACATTTTTGTACTCGTTCAATAGAAACTTATCTGGCCACTGGGTAAAGCTAGCAATAAAACTACTGGTCCGCAATGTGTTAATAGCCTTTATTAACAGAAAATAGAGATGTATTGATATCTCTTTAAAACAGCCTCTGAATTTACTCAGGTCATAGACCTAGATGTTTCTAAGGTTTTAGACTATAACCAAAAAAGAGTGTTTTCTTCTTTAATAGAAATGACAACTTTAGCCCCTCAGCTTTACCTTATAGGTTTGCAGCATTGTCACTCTTATTTGGTTATACCACTAATAATTATAGATGGACTTGACAGCATTTGACCAGCTAGGAAAATATGTAATAGGAAATAGGCTTTAAAAATCTGTCTCCATCAAAATGAAACAAAGTTAATTGTAAATGCTCTGTATTCCAGCTTGAACATCTCAAATCAAGAGAATTGGAGTTTCTAGAGCGGCCAAAGGAACTGGATAACGCACACGATGCCCAGGTTCGCCTCCGCCGCTCTCAGGAAAAGCAGGCACATATAGACCGTCTCCACAAATTGGCCCTTTGCCTGGGAGTGGACATCATCTCATCAGCGCAGCGGCCGGTAAGCCACTTAGAACACCATCACTCATCCCTAATTATAGCTGGGGTGTCATAGCGGAGAAGCCAGGCAGACTGCCTGGTGTATGTCACATTTAAAAATGCATTAAAACACGGGGGCAGTTATCAGTGGTGAGTTTCTACCATCTATAACAAAAGAAGAAAAATCTGATTATAAAAGTCTTGTTTAACACATCTATTCTCATGCTAATTTAAAAAATTGTAGAGATGTGTTTTCTAATACAGCAGTTAGTTTTTTATTTGCATTTGAAATGTGCTCAGTGCAACTAAGGAACTAAACTTTTAATTTTATTTTAAAAGTTTACAATGTAGTTATTGGAAGACTTTTAAATATGTTTGGAATAACTTGGATATTCCCATTTAAAACCAGAGAGTATGAAAATTAAATACAGATAAAGTATTTCTGATAGAAATGTAGCAAAAATTGAGATGTGCTGTGAGTGTGAAATGCATGCCAGATTTTAAGCACTTAGTATCAAAAAACCTTATTAATATCTTTATATTTGGTTATGTGGTAAAATGTTGACATTTGGATCTAGTTGATTAAACTCTATTTTGAATATTAATTTCACCTTTTTTTTACTTTTTAATATGACTACTAGAAAATTTAAAATTATTCATGTGGCTCCTGTTTTATTTCTTGGACAATATGCTGTGTTAGCACTGCAGATCTGGAAGGTATCCTAGAGCTCACCCGGCCCAGGACACTCACTTTATGGATGAAGAACCTGAGGCCCAGAGAAGCTGCTTTAGCCATAAAAACCCTCATGAAAGAGCCCCCGGGTGGAGACCAAGGGCTCTGGGCACTATCGTTGCACTGCTTGATTCCACAGGATGGGTGAACCTTACAGAGGTGTCTAAAGACAAGGAAATCATTCCGGACCAAATTTTCATACACAGCACATTGGGCTCTGATGCAAAATATATGTATATTTTAAGTTCAAATTATATATATACTAGAGGCCCAGTGCATGAAATTCGTGCATGGGGGAGGGGAGTGTCCCTCAGCCCAGCCTGCACCCTCTCCAATCTGGGACCCCTCAAGGGATGTCTGACTGCCCGTTTAAGCCCGATCCCTGGGATTGGGCCTAAACGGGCAGTCAGACATCCCTATCACAATCCAGGAATGCTGGCTCCCACTGCTCGCCTGCCTGCCTTCCTGATTGCCCCTAACCGCTTCTGCCTGCCATCCTGATCACCCCCTAACCCAGGGGTGGGCAAACTTTTTGACTCGAGGGCCACAATGGGTTCTTAAACTGGACTGGAGGGCCGGAACAAAAGCATGGATGGAGTGTTTGTGTGAACTAATATAAATTCAAAGTAAAGGAGCGGAGGGGAGAGCAAGAGAACCCTCCACTCTTTCGGCTCCGCAGGCCGGATAGAACAGCCGAACGGGCCGGATCCGGCCCACGGGCCGTAGTTTGCCCACGGCTGCCCTAACCACTCTCCTGACAGCCTGATTGAGGCCTAACTGCTCCCCTGCCAGCCTGTTTGCCCCAAACTGCCCTCCCCTGCAGGCCTGGTCACCCCTAACTGCCCTCACCTGCAGGCCTTGTCCCCCCCAACTGCTCTCCCCTGCAGGCCTGGGTCCCTCCCAACTGCCTTTCCCTGCAGGCTTGGTCACCCCCAACTTCCCTCCTCTGCCAGCTTGGTCACCCCTAACTGCCCTCCCCTGCAGGCTTGATCGCCCACAACTGCCCTCCCTTGCAGGCCTGGTCCCTTCCAACTGCCCTCCCTTGCTGGCCATCTTGTGGTGGCCATCTTGTGTCCACATGGGGGCAGGATCTTTGACCATATGGGGGCAGCCATCTTGTGTGTTGGAGTGATGGTCAATCTGCATATTACTCTTTTATTAGATAGGATAGAGGCCTGGTGCATGGGTGGGGGCCAGCTGGTTTGCCCTGAATGGTGTCCCAGATCAGGGTGGGGGTTCCCTTGGGGTGTGAGGTGGCCTGGGCGAGGGGCCTGTGGTGGTTTGCAGGCCGGCCACGCCCCCTGGCGACCCAAGCAGAGGCCCTGGTATCTGGGGTTTATTTATCTTCTACAATTGAAACTTTGTAGCCTGGAGCGGAGCCAAGGCTTCTGCTTGCTCCGTGGTGGCAGCCATTTTTTGGGGGATTTATGTATCTTCTATAATTGAAACTTTGTAGCCTTAAGCAGAGGCCTGGGCCGGCCAGGGTCTGCGGAAAGCTTGGCTTCCTCCATCACCTGGGGCAACCCTAGCCTCCTGCTCTTTCTAGCTCTGTGGCTGCCACCATTTCTGTTTGGGTTTATGTATCTTCTATCATTGAAACTTTGTAGCCTTGAGTGGAGGCCTAGGCCGGCAAGGGCAGGGGGAAAGCTTGGCTTCCTCCATTGCCAGGGAAACCCATGCCTCCCTCCTGCTCTCTGTGGCTGCAGCCATCTTGGTTGGGTTTATTTGCATATTTGTTCCTGATTGGCTGGTGGGCGTGGCTGGTGGGCGTGGGTTGTGGGGGTAGCGGAGTGATGGTTAATTTGCATATTACTCTTTTATTATATAGGATATATATATATATGTATATATATGTATATATATACACACACACACACACACACACACACACACTGAGTGGCTAGATTATTATGCCCTCTGAACGCATAATAATCTGGCCACTCAGTGTATATCCTATATAATAAAAGGCTAATATGCAAATTGTCTCCTCAATCAGGAGTTCAACTAGCAGGCAGGCCGGCCAACCACCCATGTCCCCTCCCCCTGGCCAGGCTGGCCGGACCCCACCCATGCACTAATTAATGCACCAGGCCTCTAATATATATGATCTATATATATGATCTCTGGGCATTCAGAGATCATAATAATCTGGCCACTCAGTGTGTGTGTGTGTGTGTGTGTGTGTATACACACACACACACTAGAGGCCTGGTGCATGAAATTTGTGCACAGGGCGGGGGGGTTCTCCTTAGCTCAGCCTGCAATCTCTCCAATCCAGGACCCCTCAGGGGATGTCTGACTGCCAGTTTAGGCCCGATCCTGGGGATGGGGCCTAAACCGGCAGTCAGACATCCCTATCACAATCTGGGACCACTGGATCCTAACTGCTCACCTGCCTGCCTACCTGATCACCCCTAACTTCCCCCCTGCCAGCCTGATCACCCCTAACTGTCTCTGCCTGATGACCTGATCACTCCCAACTGCCCCCACGCCCATCCACAGCCTGCTATTCAGTCATTTGGTTGTCCCTCACTAACCCCCCTGCCGGTCTGGTTGCCCCATGCAGCCTGCTGTTCAGTCGTTACTGTTACTGTGATGAGTCCTGGACAATTTGCATATTCCTCTATTATTAATATATATATATATATATATATATATATATATATATCCTCTAAACTCCCAATTTAAGGAAAAGAAGATTATGTTTATTCTGTAGAATATTAATCAAAATAATGGACAATTTTATTTTAAAGTTCATTTAAGTATCCACTAAACTCTATGGAATGCACTGAACCTAAAGTATTTTTTTAATTAAAAGATCTAGGAATAAAAATATCTGTTAATGCAATCTATTTTTACCAAGAAGGGGCTTTTTTAAAAAAAGAGTTTTATTTTATTAGTAAATTTACTTTAAAAAGAAAGAAGTAAGACGCCTCACTTTGCACAAATAATGCAAATTGTTCTTCAGTCACCTCTGGCTTTGTCCCTGGCAGCCCTCTGCTGAGTGGAGATTGGAGGGAGCACTTGCATAATGAACCTGAGTTGAAGCTCCAGTTGACAGGAAAATTACTGCGCAGAAGCCAAATGTTCCTAATGCTTGATTTCTGCCTTTTGAGGTAAAAATTACACCTTGTAATGAGTGGTGTCTCTGAGGAGCTAGTGTGATGAGCAGGCTTCAAAACTGGTTTCAAGACTTGAAGTCGAACAGTTTGCCTTTCCCACCATGGTGGGTGTCTGGCTTCTTTCTGAAAGCCTTATGTTCAAATATGCTGGAGGTATTTCAGGAGCCTGTTTTTTAAAATGTCATTCATGAGTTTCCTAATGCAGGTAAATAGCCTACTTGACTCCCTGCTGCTTTGCCTTTTCCCTTTGTTATTGCTATTTCTCTTTCGCTTTCAGAGCTGCACTAACGTGTCTGCAAAGAACCTGCAGCGGCAGCTGGACATCCTTGAGGGGGAGAGCATGAACTGGCGAGCCAGAGCTGAGGAGCATGGGCGGACCCTGGCCGGCAGCTTGCAGTACTGCGCCACGAGGGATGAGATAAACGAGGTTGGTGGCAGGGGTCAGACCGACACACTACCAAAAGCCTCTCTGAGCCAACACTTGTCTCCATGTTTTACACGTATACACACACATAGAATCAGGAGACTTTCTTTTCACTCTTGACATTTAAAAAAATTTTTTTCCCCTCACCAAAGGATATTTTTTCCATTGCTTTTCAGAGAGTTGAAGGGGGAGGGGGGGGGGAGAGAGAGAGAGAGAGAAACATTGCTGAAAGAGACACATCAACTGGCTGCCTCCTGCACATGCCCTAACTGGGTACCTGCAACCCAGGTACATGCCCTTTGACTGGGAATTGAACCTTCAACCTTTAGGTGCATGAGCCAACATTCTAACCACTGAGGAACACCAGCCAGGGCACAGTCTTGACTTTTAATCCACGGAGCAATGGTCTCAGAACTCAACGTTGAGTAAACTTCAAGCTTCCAAACTGTTGAAATCAGTACATTGTCAATGCATTGAAAACCTAGAATTTAATGTTACAGTTTATTGTATGCTTTTTTCTACCACCCTCAAACCCTTATGGCACATATCTGTTGAGTGCATGCAGCCTGTCGGGGCAGGAAGGGTGACACTGTCCGCCTGCTGAGGTTCTATTTAAGTGCCATTGACTCATGGTGGAGCAGATGCTAAGGGCCAGGAGAGTGGGCTCTTCGCCTCAGAGGCTATAATGTCAAATATCTTATTTTTTATTTATTCAGAATGGCTTTTCTGGCAAAACAACTCCTAGAGAAAAATAATGAACAGATGAAAATTGTCTTTCACATCAATGCACTCCTCTATCACATAATTCGACCTCCTCTCCCTCAATTCTACTTGACCCCACAATCCCCAGATACATACTGGACCATAACCACTACCCTTCCCTAATTAAACTTTCCATTCAAAGCCCTTCTTGTTCAGAATAGCAAGGGTCCCAATTCTCGACTGGGGATTGACAGAACACAAGGTTCCATGATTTCAGATCTATCCCCATTTTAAGCAAATTGTCTCTGAGTCCATTAGTCACCAATCTATTAGGAAACAGGGTGAGGGAGAAGGAAGTGAACCTACTTGAAGGTTCTGTTCATGGCCAGTTTATAGGCTGTAGGCCCAAAATGTATCAAACATTAGAGTATTTGTAACTGAACTTGAAGAGCCCTTTCCCGCAGGCCACACTTTCATAAACCACAGGTAAGGGCAGAGGCAAGCACCCCTAGAGGGAAAGTAAGAGGGAACAGAGCAGGAGAGGCCACTTAGATCCCATTCAACAGGAGGGAAGCAACAACTAAATCAATAATGACGTTCATTTTAGCAATGTGCTGCAGGACTGTAGTTTCTACTCAGAGGCTGTTCCAGGCAGTCATTTGGGGCTAAAGATTCATTCAGGGTTAAACTCATAGTGTATCCTGCCCACTAGGTAGTAGAATTGCCTCTTCTGCTTTCTGTACTGCCGTTAATAAGGAAAGCAACCTTAGGAGAGCATTATTCTCTCCAAGGCTATATAATTTAGATTCGCAGCCATGAAAACAATGTGTTTACTATCTTTCCCCAAAGTTTTCTTTTTTTCTTCTTCTTCCTTCTCCCCATCTTTCTTTTCTTCCTTCCTCCTTCTCCTCCTTCTCCTCCTCCTCTTCCTCCTCCTCCTCCTCCTCCTCCTCCTCCTCCTCCTCTTTCTCCTCCTTCTTCTTCGTGGTAACGCGTTTTTATCTTGCTGAAAATTGCTCTTCCTGCTGTGATATTCAGCCTCTACGGAAAACCACAAGTGGAGCTGGCTAAGGCTTATTCCCAGTCCCTTACTGCTCAGTGTCCACCTCCCTGAAGCGCTGTGGCATTTGTGGTGCTGGGTCTCCCTGGTTAGGCCCTTCCCACAGTGGGTTCTGTTTATACGGCTGCCTTGTGATGAGCCCGTGCTGGGAGCCAGCTGGCAAGGACAACAGATCACTCTTCCAGTCATAGTAGGGATGCCCCAGGATTGTCTGTACCTTCCCAGGAATGAGCAACCAGATATGTGCAAGCTTGATTTAGGAATCAGATGTCACTCTAACATGATCTTAAATATTAAGAGACCTGTTCTTCCCCTTTGCTTCTACTTCAGACCCAACTAATCTTTGATGTAGGTTATACTTTCACATTTAAAGGGTCTTTGAACATTGTTGGTCCTCTATCCCCTTTCCTTTCTTGTAGAGATATATTAGGCATGCCACAGGGTAGTTGTCTACCTTGGCCTTTCCAAGCATAAGCCTAAAAGGGAAAGTAATTAGAAGTAATATTTTCAGTGCCCTTTAGTAAAATAAAGATATGTGTGTTCTAGTTTGTATTATGAATATCAGAGTGCAAACAGGTGGCTGATTCCAAGTGAATATTTGACACCTAGACAGTTTTATTATTTTTATCATCATTAAAATTTTGGTATAGATACTTCAAACATTTTGTAAAACTAAAAGCAACATGTTCCACTACTTTGTTTCTTTTTTTTTTGTATAAAAAAATAAAGTTGGGTACCTTAACAGGGAACTAGACCATACATAGCATTTGATTTTTTAAGTTGATTTGAAAACATGTTTTTCTTCTAATATTTCATTGTTTTCTTAAAGGGCTTCTTGCAAGTTCACAGACTCTGAGTTGAAATGAATTTTGAAGGATGTCTGGTTTAACATCTTCATTCCTCAGATGAGAAAACTGAGGTGCATATGATAGTTTTCACCTGACATTGTGCCATAGGACTGCAGTTTCAGCTCAGAGAATGTCAGGAGTCAGCTTTGGGCCAGAGGCTCATTTACTGGCACACTTGTCATTTGCTAAACTCAGACTTCACCTTTCAGTTAATGTTTTAGTTCATTCAATCACTGCACATCTGATATCAAATGTACCTCTTTTCTATACTTTCCTTTCCTATCTTTACTCGGTGGCATATATGACATAGGCTATTTGTATGATCTGATACAATAGCAGTTAATTTGGTCATTTCAACCAAAATTACTTTCTTGATGTTGCCGTAACTAACTTATATGGTTTTAACTACATGAAAGGCCCTTAGAAAAGGATGTGGTATCTCAAGGCAAAATAAAGTAAAATGTGATTTTTAAAAATGTGATGTGATAATTTCTTAAAGACAAAGGATCATGGTTTTGTGCCTTGATTATCTTTGGTTAAAATATTAGTTTTTAAATTTCATATACGAAATGACATGGGTAATTATGAAAATTCATTTTCTCCATGTCTTCCTACTAGAAAACACAGCCTTCAGACTGACATATTTTGTGATTTTTTTCTCACCCATTTCCCACAAAGATATGTTTGTATGCATGAATGTTGAATTTCATTATGTTTTATCGCCTGACACTATAAATAAGCTATTAATACACAAAGCATTATAGACATTCTCTGCCATATTACATGACAGAACACCATTACTCATTCTTTACCATCTTCATTTAGAAATGTAATAAGTTAATATTGAGCATGTTTTCTTCTTGCAATCTGATCAAAAAATTACCTCTACATTTACATGATGTTAATGGAAATTTGTAGCTAGAGTCTCATTGTAGACCACAAACAATTACTTTGCTGAAAAGAATAGTAATGACAGAATTGGGTTGCTATCCATTTTCTCAAATTTGCAATCAGAAGCTTTCATATAATTATATTACTTAGCCTGAAATTTTTTTTGCACTGTAGCAACATCTAACCATCAGAAAGGAAACAGAAAATGACTATATATATATATATAATGATTAGAAATGATAAATTAGAATAGGGAAATAGTGCAGCTATAGACACATATACAATTATTAAGCCTCCTGACATTGCATGGTGATTTGCCATTGACAAAATGACCATGGACAGTCACTCTGTAGCAAGAAAAGAAGCAGAAAATGTATGTACAGATGAGTAAAACACCTGATGGGGACAGCACAGAAAATTATTATTTTTGTAGATTGATAGCCTTAGTTCACCATTTTAAGAGAAAAACCTAAATTATTGTCATTCAGTAAATATCAGCATGGCTACCTGTGGTGGCAGGAGGGTCATAAGAATGTAGAAGTGCTCAGGAATCAGAGCCCAGGGCAGCTTAAAGCCCCTGAGACTTCAGTCACGGCCACCAGTAGTCAGGCCCCACCCTGGGTCCATTCAATAATATGTGTAAGAGAATAGGAACTATTGTGATTTGTTCTGAAATGTCCATCTCATATGGTTAAAATCTGTTAAAGTTTGGTGTTTTACATCTGCAAAATGCCTCTTCTTTCTAAAGGATATAGAGAGCTAAACTGTAACATCATAGTTATATTCAGAAAATAAAATTTAAATACATTATGGACACAAATCTTGCAGGGTGGATAAAATGGGCACTACTGAGACATGCTGCCACCTATAATTTAAAATGAAGCAACTGTCTTCTCGTTCCAAGCCCTCTACTTTCTGCCGGTACAAGACTGGCCGTCAGCAAGACAGCGGTGTAGTTGCTTTATGGAAGGAGGGAAAAAGGTCTTATCCCAAAATCTCCCCAGTGCTAAGGCTTAATAATCTGCCATTACTAATTGTATAACAAATCATTCCGGTTAAATTGTGAGTCTTTGGGTCCCTTCATGTCAAATCCAAGCATCCCTGGGAGATGACAACATTGCAGCTTTCTCTTTCTAAAATGAGCATCAATCAGAAAGCTTTTGTCTGGATTGGGCACAATGGTGGGCAAGAAATGAAGCTCATGAAATGGACATTAAAAAAATGGACTACTTGTTCTGTGTTTTTACTTCTGGCCAAACATGTGCCATAGTTCTAATGAAAGGCTTTTGTGAAATGTATTTCCTTAGTTTTAAAATGTCCCTTGTCCCCTACATAAATTGGCCTTGTCAGCAACAGGCTCACTAATAATACATTCTTGTGCCAACACTGCCTCAACCAGCACTAAGAATAGCAAGCCGGTCTCGTTGTCGTCAGCCTCTTTCCCTGCTGTTTCTTCTCAACGAAGCTTTGTTCATTCCTAACCCTGAGAGAGGCTTACTGCTCCCTGGGACATTTGGTGGAGATGCTCATTCTGCTAGTGTCAAAAGACCTACAGTTTTAAAGTCTTCCTATTCCCCCCTTAGTTATAGCTATATTAACTTAGTCTGCTTACTCTATAGCAAAGATGAGCAAGTGGGAAGGTAGGGAAATCATACTATTCACTAGGAAAAAAAAATATCCCTCTGATTTACTTAGGACTTTCATAAATTTTTATGAATATGAATTGTAACAACATTTAAATATTTCTGGGTAGATTTCATCTTGCCCCAAGCTTTGGTGTTTTCTGTGGCTTATGTGTTCCAGTTGAGCAGTAGTTGTCTTAGCCATCGCCACCATTCCCCATTGTTGACAAGCTAGCTAAAGTTAGAAACAGCTGCATGAACAATGATACCACAGTGAAGTGACCATGGCTCTCAATTCCTTTAAAAATATGATCACAGGTTACGTGGGGATTAGATGGGAAGTTAAGTTTTTAGATTGAAAGGTGCAGGTAAGAAAAGTAAGCATGACTAGATTTCTTTTTGCTGAAAGGTGGTTCATGCAAGCTGCCTCCCACTTGTATCTGCAGCGGTCCTGAATCCCAGCTGGGAAAGGCACAAGATTTAAGATGGATTTCCAGTGGGACCCAAAGAGAAAAGTGCCAGAGGAGCTCATGTGTCAGAGAGAAGCCGATCCCATGTCACATGCCCACAGTGCCATGAACATTCTTTGGCCTTTAGGTCATTTTCAGTGCAAGTGCTTACATTCTGAAACCAATGTAAATGAAATTGCACTCATTGTTTATCAGTCTTCAATTTATTCATCCAGAATAGACTTAAAATTTCATGGCTTAGAATTAAAGGGTTAGGATTAAGCCTTTCTCCATTCATCACTTATTTTCAAATAGATGTTGATCTTTCCCATCTAAACAGCAGATGTAACCCAGGGATGGCAGGGCCCCTCTTCCTTTTCCTGGACTGAAGTTCATGACACAGGCTAGGGCAAAAGTAGGTTTATTTATTTCATATGGAAATAAAATAATTTGATAAATAAAAACACAAGGATAAACTATTTCATGTACTCACAACTGTACTTTTGCCCCACACTGTATATGTCATGTCCCAGTAAGGGAAAAAATAAGAATAACGTAATTTATTTTTTAATGGAATATATTAGAAATAGAAAATGTTATTTTTACTTTATTTTTAAATTTATTAAAAACAAAAATTTTATTTTTAATTGTGATAAAAAATAAACATAAATTTACTATCAACCATATTAAGGATATAGATCAGTTATATTAGTATATTCACATTGTTGTACAACCATCCCCCTGTACACCTCCAGAACTTTTTCATCATCTTAACAGGACACTCTGTATTCATTAAAAACTAACTCCCCATTGAGACCATGTTTCCTTAAAGATACAAGGGTTTTGGTTTCTTTGAGTGTGGTAGTTAATATACCAATAGTTGCTGATTTTTACTTCACAGAAAAAAGTTCCTTTCAAAGTTTTATGTGAGTAATTCAGGATATAGTCTCTTTATGTCTCAGCCCCATAAAATTAATCTCATATGTCTTTTCTCTCTAAAATTAAATATACATTTTAAAACATCAAATGTCAAATAATTTAAATATTAATTGGTTATTTTATAAATATACTGAGTATGATCTTTTAAATATTTTCCTGAGTTCTAATAGAGAAATCATTTTCAAATTTTGAAGCTATAGTTCTTTCTGCTCCTTTAGAATATTACTGATTTATCAGTTTAAATGTTTAAATGTGCTTGGTTTAGTTTGTAGCTTAAAACTAATGTTCAACACTTTAATTTACCATATAAAAAAACAATGCTGATTAAATAGAGGTGTGTCAGATGAAAAACTTCCATCAGTATAATTTCCATGTATGTAGTTCTGCTAGAGCTTTATAGATCATTGTCTCCAAAACATGTTAAAGGTAAGGTCAAAATTTTGTTTTTATAGTATGCACAATTTGAAGTAAGCATTTTGAGAAAGCAAGCATTTTCTAAGGCAGGTGTTTCTTTCTATGTTACAAGTTTAAAATCTAGCAAGTAGACAGCCTTTATTCCCTCCCAAATAATTTATTTGCTGTCATTGAAGAGAATTTTAATGTTTTCTTGACTTTCCTTATCATAGCTCAAATTTACCAACCATGACGTTGTTCATTCTTGATGTTAAAATGCTTACATGTAATCTAAGGTTTACCTTTTCTCTGTACTTTTCTTTGCTGATAATATAAAAACAGAGTGGTCTGTCCACATGTTTACTCTTCCTGAATATAACGAGGGGCCCAGAAAGCAGTTTGTTCAAGGGAACTGGACTGCTTAAAATTTTGCTTCACTGGTAAAGTTGAACTGTTTGTTCTTAAGACTGTCACAATGTATGCCTTGTTTCTCAGTGTTTAGCCAAATACTTTGTTTTTATAGGTACCAATTTGTGTTATTATTTTCTATCGTTGCCTAAAAAGTTACTTGAAAACTAACAGCTTACTTCTCGCAATTGTCAGTTGATTTGGTAGTTTTTCTGCTTTCCCTAGTGTTGAGTGATGAAGGCTAGCAGGTTTAAAATGCCCTCACATCTTAAGACAAGTTGATAATGGTTGGTTATTGGGAGCCTACTGGAGGCGGCCTGAGACCTACGTCTCTCCCCTGCCGTGGTGCCTTAGTTCTCTTCCAACCATATATTTGTTTATACAAGTTAGCATTTTATAAGTGGTGACATCTGTTACTCTTCCATTTGGGAAGGACCTCTGAAGTTAATGGCCTATATCTAAGAATTGAGTCTCTTCTGGAAACTGCTCAGGAGAAATAATTTTTTATTGTTTGGGGCAAATAAGTCCTTTTCCTACTAAATCTCAAAGTGGGTATCTTCTTTAATCTCACCAATATCCGATAGTCCCAATGTCAAAACTCCATTGACCTCTGCAACATGAACAGCTCCTTGGAGCCTTAATCAATTTCTACCTGGTGACTGTAAGAGAGCTCTGGGAGCTAGAAATATTAATATTAACACAGAGAGAATGGAATGAATGGAAAAATGATACCAAATAAGTACAAATAGGAAAATTAGAGTTGTCTAAAGTTCATGATATCTTAAAAACTTTATTGGTTGGAGGCCAAAGGATGTTCTATAACAGTAAGGCTAATTATAAATTAAACTCTAAAAGTACTAAGACAAATTTATAATTACTTATATTTTGGGTATATGTTTAAATTCATATTATATGTTCACTTAGCAGACATGTTTTCTATTGAAAATCACTGAACACATTTTAAAGGTTATGAATATTTTTAAGTGTTTAGATATTTTCATTTATTACAAGTGAATATTACTGTTCTCATTTTAAGGAAATCACCTCTTTCTTTTTATTGACCTGCAGCTCAGAGAATCATTCAAGGATATCAAAAAGAAATTTAACAATTTGAAGTTTAATTACACTAAGAAAAATGAAAAAGCTAAGAATCTGAAGGCTCTGAAATATCAAATTCAACAAGTTGATATGTAT
This sequence comes from Plecotus auritus, assembly GCF_963455305.1. NCBI lineage: Eukaryota > Metazoa > Chordata > Mammalia > Chiroptera > Vespertilionidae > Plecotus > Plecotus auritus. The sequence goes on from NC_137776.1 coordinate 42,592,585, forward strand.
GCTGAGAAAATACAGGTAATGAAAAAAAGTGTGTGTGTGTTTGCATGCACTACTACAGTTATTGCAAAATTATTTTTCATTTCAATTCTAGATGCCTAATCCTTGGGCTTTTTTTTTTTTTTACAGCATTGGGACTGAAAAGACAGTTATTCATTTTTATAGAAATTTAAGTTTTTTATGTAAAATATATAATAAATTGATTTATCTTTGAAAGCAGCTCCAGAATGGTTTCTACCAAACCTACCTAGCCTCTCTGCTTCCATTCTTGCCCCCAACACACACAAACATACACACTCACACACATGCACACACATACACACATATGCATACATGCATATACCTTTTGTACATCCTCTTTTTCCCCCTCACACCTGCTTGTGTAAGGACCTTTCTCCACTGCTTCTATAGTTCGGTACACCTACCTTGATTATCACATCTATAGACTAGATTATTTGAATGCCTTTTCCAGGAGACAGTGAACTTACTAAAGACAATAAAATATCTGATTTTATGATCATTGTCTTATTTTTTTAATCATAGTATCATTCTCAAAATCTGGAATAGACCCTGGCCTGTAGTTAATTTTCTATATGTTTGCTGAGTGCTGAATCAATATACTATCTAGAAGAAAGTCCATTCTTTCCAAAATTCATTTTAATAAATTATAGTTTTAATATATTACAATGGAGGAAGCTTCAAACAGTTTTCCCAAGTGTTTCTCCAATATTTAATCACTAGCTAGCTTCTTAAATAAAAATTAAATTTTATTTAAAAAATTTTATTTTTTGGCACAGGTTTTGAAAAGGAAAATGGAAAAAGTTGAGAACAAGACTCCTGAATCTTTCTTAAATTACCCAAATAGTAAAGTTACTGTCCTTTTGGAAGCCATGAAGGATTTGCAAAGACATGTGGATGAGTTTGATAAAGTTGTAACAGATTACAAGAAGAATTTGGACCTGACCGAGCACCTCCACGAGATGATAGAAGAGGTACCTGCTTCCTGTCGTGGTGTCCATACTGTAATGCTGTCCTAGAAAATCACTCTGATACTTTATAACAATGCTGTAGTAGCTATTATTGTCATTAAGCCCATGCATCATTCTTCTTTCCATGATTATTTGTTTAGGACAATTTCCTAAAGTAGAATTGCTGAACCAAAGGGGGTAAATGTTACAACATTTTGATTGTATTGTCCAATTGCCCTTCAGAAAGACTTGACTAACTTTCTCTTACTAGCAACATATGAGAGTTTCTTTCTCATTTCTCCATAACCTTGTCAACTCAAGATGTTTAATAATCACGAAATTATGTTCACTGCTGGATATCTGTTTAAAATACTCAAAATGACTTATTTACTTCACAGAATATGAAAGTTTTTAGAAAGAAAGGGTGATACTTGGATTTTTCAGGTATAAAAATTATTATTGGTGTTATTTTTGTTTTGTCAAAAGGATAAAATGGAAGAGTATACATAAAATATATAAAATTTGACAAGTTAAAGTTATTATTTTCACACACATATTTAAATATATTTTATTGATTTCAGAGAGGAAGCGAGAGGGAGAGAGAGATAGAAACATCAATGATGAGAATCATTGATGGGCTTCCTCCTGCATGCCCTCTCCTGGGGATCAAACACACAACCAGGCATGTGCCCTGACCGGGAATTGAACCATGATCTCCTGGTTCAAAGGTCGACGCTCAAACACTGAGCCACACCAGTGGGGCAGCACACTTACATTGAAGAAACTCTGCACTCGAAGTTCTTGAGTGTTCTTTGTAGCCTATTATTCTGAGATTTAAAATAAAACAGCAAACACCTCTATTTACCACTGATGCAGTAGAGTTTTTAGATTTAACACCAAATTAAGAAGGATCCAGATGATCACTCTTCTATAACACATAGGTTTGCTGTAGCTCTGTGGCACTTATTCAAAGCTGGCTCCTAACAAAGTCATGTGTTTCTATTTCCCACTCAGTGTAAGAGCTTGTGGCCTTGGTCAGACATGTTCCTTCCATCATGGTTATTTTTAGTGAAGAAACTCAGTTCTCCAGTGTGCTTTGAAAATATGACTATCTTCTATTACAAAAAAGGTCAAATGCTATTCCTTAGATAATATTTCCTTAATCCATAGACTACATCTCATTCTTAAAAGAGAAGTTATTTGAGTGATAATCAGGCAATACTTTATTCTTTTATTGTTAATGGTTTCAGTAAATTGGGCTGGATTTTGTGTTTGGGCTTTTTAATTTCCTTTTAGGTTATGTTTGGATTTTTTTAGTGCCATACACTTTTTATATTGCCTGTTCTTGCAAATATGCAACATTCCTCTTAGGAATTATGCTTCAGACAAATTTAAGAAGGCAAGAAAATCAAATGAATTTTCATACTTTTTCTTATCTGATTCTAATATCCCAGTACAAAGTATATGATCATGTTTTGATTTTTTAAATTAAGACTTAGAGAATTCAAACTAATTTGAACATAAAGTTTGAGGAAATTTAAATTTGATATTTCAGTGACCAAAGCAAAGAACATTAGAATGATGGTGTCTCTTTAATCTATGCTTTGTTCTGTTTTAATTTAGTGTCATTTTTGGTGTGAAGATGCAAGTGCCACAGTTGTAAGAGTTGGAAAATATTCCACAGAATGCCAGACAAAGGAGGCTGTGGAAATTCTCCACCAGCAGTTCAATAAGTTTATCACGCCTTCAGTGCCTCAGCAAGAAGAAAGGATTCAGGAGATCAGTGACCTTGCTCAGCGATTATATGGTGAGCGCTCTCTCTCTCTCTCTCTCTCTCTCTCTCTTAGGATTTCAAAGGTGTTTTAATAATTCCATAAAGCTTTCCCCCCCTCATACATGAAATAGAAAACTTATTTAAGGCCATGACTAGCTAAAGGCATAAGTGTGAATAGATATTTTTTAATGTATTTCACGTGGTTTTACATGAAATATTTTTTATCTTTATTGTTGAAAGTGTTACAGATGTCTCCTTCTTTTCACCAGTGAGTTTTTTTAGCCTGCACCCTCCTCCAGCCCCAGGCCTTTCACCACACTATTGTCTGTGTCCATGGGTTGTGCATATATCCATACCAGTTCTTTGGTTAATTGGTGAGATCTCTTTTAAAATATGCCATGATTTCCCATGAAACAAACCTATGCTGAATCTAATCTAGCAGAAAGTAGAGGGTCACAAGTCCTCACGGTCCTCTCTACACCAACCTATTCAGGGAAAAGGCTCAAGATAAGAGCTCAAAACCTGCAAAAGTAAACACTGGGGAATAGAGGATGAAACTTCAGTCTGCAGATTTTTAACTACCTTATGTAAACTTCCTTCTCTGTCCTCCTCTCTCCCTCATTCTTGTTGCCCATCTCCAGGGTAATTCCAGGGTAATAAAAGTAGGACAATACTCAGCTTTTGTAGACCAAATATATATATATATATATATATATATATATATATATATATATATATATATATATAATTTCCACTAGTGTGATTCCTTGAAAAACATACAAATTTCCCATGATACTTTAAGTAAGTATCAAGCTAAGACTGAAGTCTGAAGTCTATAGCCTTCTCATTTCTATCATGGTTATGGTTTGTGGACATAAGAAAGATGGAAAATTTTCTCTTGCCTTCCTCTCACTTGTGGAGTAAATGGGAAAACTAAGATTATCATCTCATGGGTTCTTTCCTCTTCTCCATGACTAGCAGAGGTTAAGTTGTTAGCTTTACTATCTGAGAAGTCCTTCTAGCTAAAGGGGGCTCCCATTTAAGATGCCCCCTGGATAATGACAGTCCTTGAGAGCAGTGAGGAATGTTTCATCAATTCCCAGACGTTATTAACTATGAGACCAAGACTTACTCCCAGTGACCAGGCAAATTCATCCCCAAAAGAAGATAGCAACAGGTGGTACAAAATGCTTCATTTGGATGCCCAAAGCTGATGACAGATGGGGATTTTCTCTTATTACATGGAGCACACTGTCCATGGATTGACCTAAAAATTTGTAGAACAATAAATACTGCAATAACTAATATTAAATTGTTGTGACTGAATTGTTAATGATTTTCCAAAGGAAAAGAGTAGAAACATCAAAATAATAAAATACAGATTGAAAAGTTAATGAAAACTAATATGATGTCACATCCTTACTGTTGTTATTCTATGAGTTGCAACAAAAATTTTGGAGGCACTCTGTCCTCATAGCATTGTATATGTTTTCTTCTAGTATTATATTTTTTACACTGTAGCATAATTGCCTTTTTATTTGTCTTTTCTACTGACCATAAGCTCATTGAGGGCATGGAAAGTATATTTTATCACTGTATTTCAGTGCCTATTCAAATTTAGTACACAGAATGCATGATTCTGTATCCTGCTTTGTTTTATATTCCTGACCCTTATTACAAACTGACATTTATACAGTTATTTATATGTTTTCTCCCTTCCCTTACCAGAGTATAAACTTTATGAGAGAAGGGATTTTGCCCGTTAGTTCACTGCTTCATGGTACATACTAAGTGCTTAACAAATATTTGATGAATAAATGAATCATTGAAAGAACAGCATGGGGGGGGTGGGAGGTAATGGGGGAATAAAGACACATATGTAATACCTTAATCAGTAAAGAAATTTAAAAAAAGAAAGAACAGTATGAGTCGTTTCCTGTTAAATATGGAAGTTATGCATTTTAAAAAATTTTCATCAAGTAAGATACTTTAGGAATATTAAATCATCTATTCTTGTAGGTCACCCAAACATTACTGAACCCAGAATTTTAATGCAAGTAAATTTATCACAGAGATTTCTGAGTACCTATTAAGTACTAGGAGCTCTAAGCAATATAAAGACAAATAAAATCTAGTTCCTTCATTCAAGAATCCATGGTCTAGGCTTAGAAATCATGATATGGTAAATACAGTGAGAGAGGTATAAAGTGTGTGTATGAGTCAGCTCAGGCTGCCATAGCAACATGCCATAGACTGGGTTGCTTAAACAACAGGAATTTATTTCCTCCAGTTCTGGTGGCTGGAAGTGTAAGATCAAGGTACTGACAGGGTTGGTTTCTCCTCAGGCTTCTTTCCTTGGCTTGCAGATGGCCACCCCTTGCTGCCTCTTCACATGGACACCCCTCTGTGCACACACACCCCTGCTGTCTCTCCCTGTTCTTATAAGGACACTAGTCATATTTGTTTAGGGCCTTACCTTAATGGCCTCTTTTTAATTTAATTACCACTTTGAAAACCTTATCTTCAAATAGGGTTACATTCGGAGATACTGGGGATTGGAACTACAGCATATGAATTTGGGGACAAACACAATTCAGTCCATAATGATGTGCAGTGGAGTTCAGCCTAAACTTTGGATTCCAGTAGACCAGGTTTGAATCCCTGGTCCTCCAGTTATTTTCGGGGTTACCTGAAGAGGCTCTTTAGAGCCTCAGATTCTTCATTTGTAAAATACAAGAGAACCTACTTGAGGGGGATTACATTAGATAATGCATATGAAGTGCCTATGCACTCACTACTTGGTAGACATGTTCATTATTATTCTAATCAGGAGAGATTAAATACATTTGGGAAAGATTAAAAACATTTTCACAAAGATGTTGGCACTTAGGTAGAGCTTGAAAAAGTAGGTAGGGTTTTGACAGCGGAAATGGAATGGAAGAAGGGCATTCGCAGTACAGGAAAGAATGCCCAGTGGCTGTGAGGATTTTGAGGGAAGAGTTGCTTGTTCAGTTTGGCCAGAGATGAAATATGTGAGAGAATTAGGGTGATAAACATTTGAGAGGGGCAAGTTAAACCCATATTATTGAGGGCCTTGAATACATACTCTCTAGGTACTAAAGAACCACTGAACCTTCTGAATTGGGTAAAACTGATTGGAATTCAGCTTTAAGAATATTAATATAGCAACATTATTTAGGTTACATAAAAGAGACATGATACAGTAAATGTAAGCATTTTTCTAGAATACCTGGTTCTCAAAAATGCTTCTATTTATTTATCTGTTTAGCACATATTTTATTAAGCACTTACTATCTACCAGACCTTACACCAGACACTGGGGAGATGAATTAAAACCGGTTTTGTTTTTTCTGCCAAGGATTTGACTTTTAAAGATAGTTTTATTCCTTCTCCTTCCCAGGTTTTGAAGAAGGGCAGAAATGTACTGAAAAAATTGTGGCAAAACACAAAGAGGTTCTTGAATCTATTACTGAATTATGCGGCTCTCTCACAGAGCTTGAAGAAAAGCTGAAGGTAATGTCTTCCCAGAATATGTACATTCAAGTGGTATAAATAAAAATGTGTTCATCAGGTGTCTTCTGGTGCAAAGATGTTCTAAAGGAAATTCTCAAGGGACATAATGTGCACATTTGTTTCACAGTTTTCTAACATAATTATTTGGGTATTTCTGATAATTAATTCTGTTTCTTTTTCATCACTGCAGAGAAAACACATTGCTGAGAATGAGGGCTAAACACAATTAAGGTGTCTCGTTTACATTTTCATGGATCATGTTTTAAAGGATAAATGTGTACCATTAAAATCAAACTAAAGTCTGAATTAAGTAACCTTATGTTTTTATTCATAAATAATGAATGTAAGTTTTTATTTTCTCTCCAGATTGTGGCCCAAGAGAAAATAAAACTATGTTTTAGGTGTTATGTTCATTGAACAATTAACTTCATGGAAATATTAAACTAATCATTAGCATTATTCATGGACTAGAAAATCGATGCTATTTTGATTACTATGGCCTTGTAGTATAGTTTGGTGTCAGGTAGCGTGATCCCTCCAACTATGTTCTTTTTTCTCAAGATTGCTGTGGCTATTCAGGGTCTTTTGTGGTTCCATATAAATTTTTGGAATATTTGTTCTAGTTCTGGGAAATGTGCCATTGGTGTCTTGATAGGAATTGCATTGAATCTATAGATTGCTTTGGGTAGTATGGACTTTTTAATGTTAGTTCTTCCTATCCATGAACACTGTATATGCTTCCACTTATTTGTATCTTCTTCAATTTCTTTCTTCAGTGTTTTATAATTTTCTGAGTACAGGTCTTTTACATCCTTAGTTAAATTTATTCCTAGATATTTTATTTTATTTTTTGATGCAATAGTAAATGGGATTGTTTTCTTCATTTCCCTTTCTGAGGGGGATAGTTCATTATTGGTGTATAAAAATGCAGCTGATAATGCAGATTGGTGCAGCCACTGTGGAAAGCAATATGGAATTACCTTAAAAAATTAAAAATGGAACTGCTTTATGACCCAGTGATTTCACTTCTGGGAATATATCCGAAGAAACTTGGAACATAATTCAAAGGAATATATGCTCCCTGTATTTATTGCAGTGTTATTTGCAGTAGCCAATATTTGGAAGCAGCCCAAGTGCCCATCAGAAGATGAGTGGATATAAGGCAGTGATTCATTTACACTATGGAAGACACCCATGATTATTGTTGTGATCATTGTTCTTATTGAGACATAATGGTGCTCTTACAATTCAAAGCAGAATTATAGTTATTTCTAGCAAACATATCTTTCTGTTTGAATTTCCATTTCATAAATTTGAATACTAATTCCATTCAATATAGGTTGCAACCTTTTAATTCAACCATTTTACCTTTGGTTAAGAATCTAGATTTTTTTAAAACTTCTTTATCATTTTAAATAACACTACAACAAACATTTTCATGCATATAGCCCCTTCTTTCTTTTGTATTATTATTTATGCATACATTCTCCAGGTTTGGGTAAATGGGTATGAAATTATTAATGCTTCACATATGTGTATATGAAATAATATTAATTGTTAATGTTTCTAATATGTATATTTATATTGCATTCCATAAATGTTTTATACTTATAATGCCACCAGTAATGTATGAAAGTGCCATATATCATATATTATCTTTCACAACAGTTATCATTTCCTCCCTACCTCGACGCCACCCCTTGAGGATCTGTCTCTTCTCCTGACTTCTGATACACAGCCTGAAAATCACTGCTTCTCTGAAGCTTTGCTCCCTGTTGTCTACAATGTCCCTCCCAATTATGTTGTGCATCTTCAAGTGAGATCCACTTAATAAAATCCATTCTCTTAAAGTTATAGCCTTTTCCAGATTTTCACCTTCATGGATATTCCTCCTGAAAGCTGTTTCTGTTCCCTGTCTACACTTCCTCATTCCCTATGCCTTCTATACCCTTTGTAGTAAGGATTAGACCCTCTCTTTCTAATTTCCTATGCATCACTTAGATTCTTTTTTGTACTAGTCAGGAGCCTCTTAATTATACATTCCAGCTAGATTGTCCTTCCTGAATACAGTTTTTCTGGTGTCATTTTTATTTATTTATTTATTTTAATTAATTTTTTATTTTAGTTTTTCCATCACCATTTATCCCCTCTATGCTCTCTTCCACCTTCACCACCCCTCAATCCCCCTTCACCCTGCTATCACCATACTGTTGTCCATGTCTATGAATTCTCTCTCTCTCTCTCTCTCTTTTTTTCTTTTTCTTTTTTGCTCAATCCCTCCATCACCACCCCAACCACCCCCTGCTGGTGTCATTTTTACATTGAAAACACTTCACTACAAATAAAGTTCATATTAAAAGCCTTCCGGTATTCTGAGGCTGATGGTCTTTCTAAACCACTGTGGTTCTACAGTCATTATAAGTTTCTGTCTCACTGGTCTGCTGCCCCCACATTCCCAGGTTTCCTGCTTCCAAATCTTTATTTCAAACACATGACCTTCTTTCTCTGTTTCTCCGAATCTTACCATCTCTCATGGGCAAAGCCAAACACTGCCTCCTCCACATCACCTTCCTTAGGTGTCACTTCCTCTCTGGTCTCTCCTAACACTGTGCTCTTTCCTGACACAATCATCAATATAACTACCATTACCATCCCTAAGTCGCCTGCCTGATTATATCTGAGGAAACGCATGGCTCTCTTCAATATAGCACCCACACATTTGCACCATATTTTGCCTAAAGCAACTTGTCCAGAAAGGGTTTTGATATTTATAGTACAAACTCAAAGGATTAGTACAGAGAAGAATCATTCCATAGCTCAGAAAGGTTGAATCAGGTGCTAAAAATGAGGAGAGGCTTTTCTGGCAAGAGAAACCGGCATCAGTATTGCGCTTGGGAGTTGGAGCCTGAACAAAAGCTTGTCAGAGAATGCTTTCTAGCACTTACAGATGTTTGTAGGAGAAGCCCAAGTGACTAGTTTTTATGCTTGATACTTTGGCTCATTTTAGGAGCTATTAAAAAGTAGGCCCAGACATCCCTGTTGAGGCTGAAATAGTGATAATAATCCTTTCTATTTGTATAGCAATTTGAGATTTACAAAGGATTCTCATACATAATTACATCAGTGATTTCCAAATAACCTTGCAATGGAGATAGGGCAAATGTTTTCTTTGTTTCAGAGGGAAGTTCAGAGAGGGTGAAAGTGCTTTCCTGGGCTCCCAGTCAGTAGTGGTGGACCTGGAATTTGAACTTGGATATGATTTAAGATCTAACATTCTTTCTACAACAGCTGCCATTTGGAATTAGGTATCAAGTGTGTACTAATGCAGAGTGACCAGTAATATAAACTAGTTTAGGTTTTAGAATTAAGGCTAAAGCTGAATATCCCCCATAATGTATCCCCCTAATCCTCTGAGTCAGTGTAGAATGTGTACTTTGAAGGGCATGCCTGTTTCTTGAAGGCTCATGCAAGGACCATGTTCCAGGTGGAACAGAGACCCTTCTGTTGCAGTAGAATCATCATTCTAAACTGGTGTTGTCACTTGTGTACCCGTATCTTTTTTCACCTTCACCAAGTCCTCTCAGCCCTCACGCTGGCTCCACAGCAGTTTGCAAACCCCCTCTACCTCCATGACTAAGACAGAACCCCATTAAATGCAGGAGCAAGATATCGTCCTTTGTTCTCAATTGTGTGTGTTGTTTTTTAACATTCAGTGATATTTTCTCCCTCCTTTAATGAGTCTCACAAGCATTTTGCTTGTTTAAGTTCTCTGTATTTCTTACTTTTTTGCTACACCAGACACCCTTAGTCATTTCTGTCTCATTGCTGCTCCCCCAAACTCTCCTAATGGTTTAAATTGCAGGGTACAATCACACCTTTCTCTAAAGAATGCTCCTGCAGGTGCATTCTATTGTAACAATGACTTTTTTTTTTCCTTCTGGGCCTTTAAACAACCAATTTTTATTGGCAATGAACTTTATCAAAGGAATGAGATAGGAGGGGACCTGTGAACTTGGAGGGGTAATTTCATAAATCTTATGGGAGGACATCAGTCTTGTGTGGAATATATTCACTAAAAGATTGCAGGTGGCCTTTTTTCTTCCAAGTGATTATTATATGGCACTGTCCCTCCAACTTTTCTGGCCCAGGCGCTCACTAACTATCACTTTGTACAGCAGGGAGGTGCTGTAAAGATGAATCTGAATTCGGAAGACTTCCACGATGATTGCATTGACCTCCTGAAAGAACCAGTGAGAAATAAGCAGACAGTTTTCAATGAAGAAATGAATAAGGTAAAGAAAACTACATAGCCTTGGATACTCATTACTTCTGTTTTGATGTTCAAGTCATTGTCCATTGCAAAAAAAAAAAAAAGTGTATCGAAGCCTTCTTATCTATATGGATCAAGTCTCCCAATATAAATGCAATGCAAGTGCCCTTACTGCCTTTCTATCCCCTACTTAGTCCTTTTGCTCAATGCTCTTTCCTTGCGTCCCTCCCAATGAATACTAGAACCACAGCATTTTACATTGACACTGAGGCAGCCATTTAAACACCATACTGTCACCCCAAACCATTTCTATTTCTCCCATCTTTAGCTGCCTTTCCCATTGTCCTTTCTCGTCAATCCCAAAGTCAGATTTTATTTCTCCCTCTTTATGATCTCACCAAGCTATGATTTTATTGTTTACAGTACTATTAGAAAACCTTAATATATGAAATCAGACAGTATCTTGTTCCCAGAGAATCTGCCTTGAAGATATTTCCAGACACTAAAATATAGAACCCAACTGAAACATGAATACTAAACTATTTAGAGAAATGTTTAGATTACGTTAAGTCCTATGCATCACAGATAAATTAAGCCTGTAGCAAAAACTGCAAATACCCACAGAATACAAATGTATCATGATATCAAATATATTATTTAAATCACATCAGTATGGGTTTCGGCATAAGTTGCTCACTCTCTATTCATAGCTGCTGGACTATAATTACCTCTGGACTCTTTGCTTTGCCAAGTTGCCTGCTCCCTCTGTTCTCCCTCTCCCAAGAGACTCAAGTAACAAGCAGAATCAACACTATTCTCAACTACCCCAAATTTATAAAATATATTTCGTGTGACCCAAGACTTAAAAAAAGAAAAATCTCCCCAATTGTTGTGCACATTTCATGAAAAAAAAACAAACAAACAATTATGTTTCCTTGGAGTTAATACAGTTCTCAGAGCTTGTTTATATGTCCTTTTCCATGGGTTAAATGTATGTGAAGATCTAGTCTAATTATATAACCTTCAGACAATAAGAATCATTAAGCAAGCTGCCTTGTTTTTGGTGCGGTGACCCTGGTTGTTCTCTGAGGCAAACCTTGGACAACTTGTTGGGCCCTAATCTTATATCTTAGTCTTTGGTTACGCTGATTGGTCTAAATCAGGGTTTTTCAACCCTCAGTACTACAGATATTTTGGACTAAAGCATTCTGCTTATAGGATGTTTGGCAGCATTCCTGGCCTCTATTCTGGATGCCAGTAGTAGTCCCCCAACCCCCCCCAGTTGTGACAACCAAAAATGCCTATAGAAATTGCCAAACATCTTCTGGGGAGCAAAATCACTCTTGATTGAAATCTGCTACTTAAAATAATAAATAAACAACATTAAATGTATCACATTTTCTTAACTGAGTTTCTAAAACATACTAAATCCAACACCATAGTATTTTTTGTAATTCTGCACATTTTTTTACATTGTCAACCACACACATTTACTAAGATTAGAAGTGGAAGTCATTGCTACCAAATCAAAACGTAGTAAAAAATGGTTTTTTCTTGCTATTATTTTGTTTGAAAGAAGAGTTAAATGAACAAATTCCTTTCAATAGAAAAAAGAGATTTACCTTCATTCAAAAGTCATTTTTATTTTCATATAAAGTAAAAGATACTATAGATCATCAGTTACTTAGGATGAAAGTGAAGGTCCACAATTATAGCTGTCAAGAACCTTCATTGGCATGATTTCATGTATACATTCAGTATAATTGGTAAAAGCAAAATTAAAGGAAGTAGTAATCTTCACTTCTAAATATCATATCACATTTACTCTCTGACTATCTCTATCACTTATATTATAGGTCAGATGTAATGATTCCCCAAAGCACCATGTGGGCAGATAATAAGAAGCAACACATAAAAAGGTTGTTGAGGTATCACTAAGTTCAATTCTAATACCCTTACATTGTGTTGATCTTCCTTGGGAAATGATATAAGTCAGAAAGAACAATTCCACCAACATATTACAAGAATGTATTAATCACAAGATTTTCTCCTGGAGATAGTAAAGTGCTTCTCATTTTTCTGACCCAAAAAATGCAGCAGGTGGAATTGGGCAATTCAGTAAATGCAATGCTCATTGCACTGCTAACAGATTAGTGACGGTATTTTAACCCCAAGGTGAAGACCGAAGCTAAATCCACAATAATATGTGAAAACTCCTAAGGTTAAATGGAGATGCAGAGTATTAAGAGACTTGCCTAAAGTCACAGAACTGTTCAGTAGAAGATGAAGGCTTGCGATGCCAGCAATTAGAGTTATGGAATTCTAGTGCTAGAAGGGATTTAACAATCATCTGATCAAATCTCATTTTACAGTTGAGGAAACTGAGGCCAAAAGAGATGATATATTTTGCCCTCCAAAAATCACAGCAAAGTAGTGTTAGAACCGGGCACGCAGCCCAGTTCTTCTGAATTTCAGCCATGTAACTCTTTCCACAAGGCCAGAGGAAGCTCCAAGGAACTGCTGCATATAAATAAGCTGTTTTGTAAGGATACTGTAGATTCCTGTGCCAAACCTTTCCCCTCTTTGCATTCATCTGTTTTCATGATGGTTAATAAAACAGTAGCATGGAATTACTTTTATTTTTTTTAATTATTTTTATTTTTTTATTGTTTAAAATATTATATATATTAGTACATATATCTCCTTTTTTCCCCCATTGACCTTCCCCCAACCTCCCCTACCCCTTTCACATGCCCTCATCCCACCCACCCAGTGTCTTGTGTCCATTGGTTGAGCTTATATGCATGCATACAAGTCCTTTGGTTGATCTCTTTCCCGCCTCCGCCACCCCCAACACTCCCCAGCCTTCCCGCTGTAATTTGACAGTCTGTTCGGTGCTTTACTGCCTCTGTATCTATCTTTTTATTCATCAGGTTATAATGTTCTTTATTTTCCATGAATGAGTGAGGTCATGTGGTATTTTTCTTTCATTGCCTGGCTTATTTCACTTAACATTGTGCTCTCCAGGTCCATCCATGCTGCTGCAAATGGTAAGAATTCCTTCTTTTTTACTGCAGCGAAGCATTCCATTGTGTAGATGTACCATAGTTTTTTAATCCACTCATCTGCTGATGGGCACTTAGGCTGTTTCCAAATCTTAGCTATGGTGAATTGTGCTGCTATGAACATAGAGGTACATATATCCTTTTTGATTGGTGTTTCTACTTTCTTGGGATATATTCCTAGAAGTGGGATTACTGGGTCAAATGGGAGCTCCACTTTTAGTTTTTTGAGGAAACTCCATACTGTTCTCCACAGTGGCTGCACCAGTCTGCATTCCCACCAGCAGTGCACGAGGGTTCCTTTTTCTCCACATCCTCGCCAGCACTTGTCGTTTGTTGATTTGTTGATGGTTGCCATTCTGACAGGTGTGAGATGGTACTGCATTGCCGTTTTGATTTGCATCTCTCGGATAATTAGTGACTTTGAGCATGTTTTCATGTGTCTCTTGGCCTTCCTTCTGTCTTCTTTCGAAAAGATTCTATTTAGGTCCGTTGCCCATTTTTTTATTGGATCATTTATTTTCCTTTTATTAAGTTCCCTGTAGATGTTGGAGATTAAACCTTTATCAGTGATAACATTTGCAAATACATTCTCCCATACAGTGGGCTTTCTTGTTGTTTTGTTGATGGTTTCTTTTGCTGTGCAAAAGCTTTTTATTTTGATGAAGTCCCATTTGTTTATTTTCTCTTTAGCTTCCATTGCCCTAGGAGCGGTATCGGTGAAGAAATTATTTCAGCATATGTCTGAGATTTCTCTGCCTGTAGATTCCTCTAGAATTTTTATGGTTTCCCGTCTTATGTTTAAGTACTGTATCCATTTTGAGTTAATTTTTGTGTATGGTGGTCTAGTTGGTGGTCTAGTTTCATTTTTTTGCATGTATCTGTCCAATTTTCCCAACACCATTTATTGAAGAGACTGTCTTGACTCCGTTGTATGTTCATGCCTCCTTTGTCAAATATCAATTGAGCATAGTGGTTTGGCTCAATATCTGGATTCTCTATTCTATTCCATTGGTCTATATGTCTGTTCTTGTGCCAGTACCAGGCTGTTTTGAGAACAGTGGCTTTGTAGTGCAGCTTGAAATCTGGTATAGAGATCCCTCCTACTTTATTCTTCTTTCTCAGGATTGCTGTGGCTATTCGGGGTCTTTTTTTATTCCAGATGAATTTTTGGAGAGTTCTTTCTAGGTCTGTGAAATATGCTGTTGGTATTTTAATGGGTAGTGCATTGAATCTATAGATTGTTTTGGGTAGTATGGACATTTTTATGATGTTGATTCTACCAGTCCATGAACATGGTATGTTCTTCCATCTGTTTATGTCTTCCTCTATCTTTTTTTTTCAATATCCTGTAGTTTTTTGCGTATAGGTCTTTTACCTCCTTAGTTAAGTTTATTCCTAGGTATCTTAATTTTTTTGGTGCAATGGTAAATGGGATTGCTTTTTAAGTCTCTCTTTCTGTAAGTTCACTATTGGTGTATAGAAATGCCATAGATTTCTTGGCGTTAATTTTGTATCCTGCTACATTGCCGAATTCATTTATTAAGTCTATTAGTTTTTTGATGGAGTCTTTCGGGTTTTTTATGTACAATATCATGTCATCTGCAAATAAGGACAGCTTTACTTCTTTTCCAATTTGGATGCCTTTTATTTCTTCTTCTTGTCTAATTGCAATGGCTAATACTTCCAGTACTATGTCAAACAGGAGTGGTGAGAGTGGGCATCCCTGTCTTGTTCCTGCTCTTAGGGGTAATGGTTTTAGTTTTTTGTCCATTGAGTATGATGTTAGCTGTGGGTTTATCATATATGGCTTTTATTATGTTGAGGTATGATCCTTCTATTCCCACCTTGTTGAGAGTTTTTATCAAGAAAGGGTGTTGGATTTTGTCAAATGCTTTTTCTGCATCAATTGATATGACTATGTGATTTTTATCTCTCAGTTTGTTTATGTGATGTATCACATTTATTGATTTGCGGATATTGTACCATCCTTGCATTCCTGGGATAAATCCTACTTGGTCATGGTGTATGATCTTTCTGATATACTACTGGATCCGATTTTGCTAGAATTTTGTTGAGGATTTTGGCATCTATGTTCATGAGGGATATTGGCCTGTAATTCTCTTTCATTGTGTTGTCTTTGTCTGGTTTTGGTATTAGGGTGATGCTGGTTTCATAGAATGAGCTTGGAAGTGTTCCTTCCTCTTGAATTGTTTGGAATAGTCTGAGGAGGATAGGTTTTAGTTCTTCCTTGAATGTTTGGTAAAACTCCCCTGTGAAGCCGTCTGGCCCTGGGCTTTTGTTTGCTGGAAGCTTTTTGATGACAGTTTCAAATTCTTCCATAGTTATTGGCCTATTGAGATGTTTAGATTCTTCCTGATTGAGTTTTGGAAAGTTGTATTTTTCTAGGAATATGTCCATTTCCTCCAGGTGGTCCAGTTTGTTGGAATAGAGTTGTTCATAGTATTTTTTAACAATCCTTTGTATTTTGGTGGGGTCTGTTGTTATTTCTCCTCTTTCATTTGTGAGTTTGTTTATTTGGGTTCTCTCTCTTTCCTTCTTGGTGAGCCTGGCTAGAGGGTTCATCAATCTTGTTTATCCTTTCAAAGAACCAGCTCTTGGTTTTGTTGATCTTTTGTATTGTTTTTTTGGTCTCAATGCCATTTATCTCCACTCTGATCTTTATTATTTCCTTCCTTCTGCTTACACTGGGCTTTTCTTGTTGCTCTCTTTCTAACTCTTTGAGTTGTAGGGTTAGGTAATTTATTACCATTGTTTCTTGTTTTTTGCAGTAGGCTTGTAGAGCTATGAACTTCCCTCTCAAGACTTCTTTCGCTGTGTCCCATAGATTTTGGATTGTTGTGTTTTCATTGTCATTTGTTGCCATGATGTTTTTTATTTCTTTTTTAATCTCTCTGGTCAGCCAGTCATTGTTTAATAGCATGCTGTTTAGTCTCCATGTGTTTGATTTTTTTGGATTGTTTTTATTGTAGTTGATTTCCAGTTTTATGCCACTGTGGTCTGAGAAGGTGCTTGATATGATTTCTATCTTCTTGAATTTGAAGAGACTTTGCCTATGACCCAACATATGGTCTATCTTTGAAAATGACCCATGTGCACTTGAGAAGAATGTATATTCTGTGGCTTTGGGGTGAAATGTTCTGAAGATGTCAATTAATTCCATCTGGTCTAGTGAGTCATTTAGGATTGATGTTTCTTTGCTGATTTTTTGTTTAGAGGATTTTTCCAATGGTGATAGTGGGGTATTAAAGTCTCCTACTATGATTGTATTGCTGTCAATCTCTCCCTTGATATCCTTCAGGAGTTTTTTTTATGTATTTGGGTGCTCCTGTATTGGGTGCATATAAGTTTACCAGTTATTTTTTCTTGTTGGATTGCTCCCTTTAGTATTATGAAGTGGCCTTCCTTATCTCTTGTTATGTCCTTCACTTTGAGATCTAATTTGTCAGATATAAGTATTGCTACCCCAGCTTTTTTTCATTTCCATTCGCCTGAAAAACCTTTTCCCATCCCTTCACCCTCAGTCTGTGTGCATCTTTTTTTCTGAGGTGGGTTTCTTGTAGACAGCAGATAGATGCCTCGTGTTTTCTTATCCAATCCATTACCCTATGTCTTTTGATTGGGGCATTTAATCCATTTACATTTAAAGTTATTATTGATAGGTGCTTTTTTTGTCACCATTTTTATTCTTTACCCCTGCATTCCTTCTTTGCTTCCTATTTCTTTTTTTTACAGCAGACCCTTTAGCAATTCTTGCATTGCTGGTTTGGTGGTAATAAATTCCCTTAGTCCTTTTTTTGTCTGTGAAGCTCCTGATTTCACCTTCAATTTTGATTGATAGCCTTGCTGGGTACTGTATTCTTGGATTCAGACACTTCCTTTGCATGACTTTGTATATTTCATTCCATTCCCTTCTAGCCTGATGAGTTTTTGTTGAGAAATCAGTCACTAGTCTGGTGGGGGTTCCTTTGTAGGTAACTTTCTGTATCTCTCTGGCTTCTTTTAAGATTCTTACTTTGTCATTGGTGTTTGCCAATTTAATTATAATGTGCCTTGGCGTTGGTCTTTTGGGATTCATTTTGCTTGGGACTCTGTGAGCTTCTTGGATTTGTGTGGGGTTTTTCTTCCCTATATCAGGGAAGTTTTCTGTCATTATTTCTTCAAACAGGTTTTCTATTCTTTGCTGTTTCCTCTCCTTCTGGAACCCCTATTATGAGGATGTTGTTTTGTTTCATGTTGTCCCAAAGTTCCCTTAGGCTCTCCTCCTGCTTTTTAATTTTTTTTTTCTAGAAGCTGCTCTACTTGGGTGTTTTTTCCTACCTTGTCTTCTAGCTCACTGATGCAGTCCTCTGCTTCTTCTAGTCTACTCTTGATGGTTTCTATTGAGTTCTTTACAGCAACGATGTCATTTTTCATTCTTCTTGGTTCTTCTTCATTTCCTCTTGGTCTTACACATATTGTCAAATTTGTATTCCATTCTTTTCAGCCACCTTATGACCATTTCTCTGAATTCTTTCTCTGGCAGGTTGCTTGCCTCCATTTCGTTTACTTCCTTTTCTGGTGATGCCTGCTTTTCTTTCATATGCGGGCTGTTTCTTTGTGTCCCCATGGTCTCTCTTCTCTGGGTGTCTGGTTATATAGTTCTCTCTCTCCTTTCCGTGGTGGAGTGTAGAGCTCCTCTGAATCCGTGTGTTTGCGCAAACTGGAGACCGGTGCTCTGGGGTTCGCAGCTGTTCGGTGGGTGCCGCAGTTGTAGATTTTCAGGCTCCCGATAACATACACTTTCCCTTTCAAATTGGCGCGGTCTCCGAGTCCAAGTGGGTCACTCCAGGAGGGAACCCAGCAGCAATGGGGGCTGCCCGGTCAGGGGAGCCCCGTGCAGCAGTCCCCCACCATCTCCTGGAGTATAGCTGTCCCTCGACTCACCAACAAACACTCCCCGTGCAATACTCAGCTGTTCTTTCTATCTGCTCCAGGACAAGGCTCAGGACACATCTGTCTATTCTGCCACCATTTTTTCATCTCCATGGAATTACTTTTATAGCAAACAGTTCAGTGGAGTGCTCTTATCAGCCTGGGTGAGGACATTCCCTGGCCTTCCTCCTCTAATCCTAATCTCTAGGTGGGCAGAGGGAGATGATCTTGAGACATTTGCTTTGGAAAAATTTGGGAAGAAGACAAATTGTTGTTCACCACCTTCAGTTCTCCTTTATCTTGTTCACTCCAAGTGCCCAAAGGTGCCACTCAACTCCTTGGCTGCTCAAAGCCCCTTCCAAATTCCTAGAAATGCCTTTCATAGACCAAGCCCTATGTTTAATGTCTTTTTTTCACCACTTCATACTTAGCTTCATTTAATTGTACTTAACCTAAGATAAGATTAAGATATTTTGGAAGGTAAAGTCTTGTGGTGTTTCCTTAAATTTACCACAGAGATGGCTTCCCACTCCATGTACTTTGAGGATTGGTGCTATACTCTTAGTTTGGTGGGTGTAGAATATCATGTATTATGTGTTCATTTTGTTTGGCAATGATTAGAAATCCAAGTGGTTATGTTCATCAATGGAAATGAAAGTTCAGAAATGCTGACAAAAGATCTGAGGCTATAGATTTAGGGTTATTAAATAAAAGTTAACTGGTCATTAGATGTGAAAGTGAATGAGATCTTTGAGGGGGAGGTATATAGAGAATATTACAGAACATAAATACAAGATCATTTGTTATTCATATATTTAGAAGTTGGGAAAAGAGAAAGAAATCAACAAAAAAGACAAAGAGCAACCAAGGCTGTAAGAGAAATACATTGAGAATGGGAAGTTTTATAGTGAATTAGATCAATTGCCCAGCCTTTTTGCCAGAATTAATCAGAGTGATGCAAATATGCCCTATCGGTGCTGAAATATATAGATTAACCTCCTTTTTCTAGAAATACACACACGTACACACACCCTCACACACACTGTTTCCACAGAAAAAAACACAGTTTCATGGTGGTGAAATATGAAAAAATAGTTGGTGTACGTGAATGTTGGGGAACCATTATCATAAAGGAAAACTAGTAGATACAGGAATGTATAACTCAGTGAGATTTAGAAAGAATGTTTATAAAATTCCATAATGATTTAAAACTGAAAGCTTATTTGTATTTGAAATTAAGGCAGAAATGCCAAAAGACAACATGATTTGCTCAGAAGAACTTGTATTAAACTCATCTTATTTTGCTTTCTGAGATGATTATTTACTGGGCAATTCTAGATTAGTGCCATAGGCAAAATTTATTATGGTTTTAGGAAGTCATTTGATAAACACACTCATGTTATCTCTCTTAAGTGGGAAAATGTGAGCTGAATGAGAGTTTGGTCTGGTGATAATTGTACCCAAGAGTGTCAAGTAGTTTATCAATGTCACCCTGGAAGACAGCTTTCCTTGCCAGGGGGAGACATCTGGCCTTGTCCTAACCTATGCAGTGTTCAACATTTTTATCAATGATATTAATGGACAGAGAAAGTACAAGATTTTAGTTGTTTAAAAACTCAATATAGACTTGTATGCATGCATATAAGCACAACCAATGAACACAAGACACTGGGGGTGGGGGTGGGCTGAGGGCATCTGACAGGGGGTAGGAGAGGCTGGGGAAGGTCAATGGGGAAAAATAGGAGATATATGTACAACTATATGTAATACTTTAAACAATAAAATAAAATTTAAAAAATAAAATAAAAACTCGGTATAAATTCATAGTCCCATGTGGTTCTTATAAAAACAAAAAAAAGTACAATCACTTTAATAAAAACATATATAGATCAAAGAGATAATCTGGTTGCTTCCCATTCTGGAAAGTAAATGAATCCTGGAAATAAACATATTTAGAGGGAATATTAATCAGTTGAGAAGTTCCTTTAAAAAGATTTGAGAAAACTCTCTTATTGCCGGAAGTTATCAGGTAGTTTTATTTTCTGCAGAAAGTATTTTTTATGCTTTAGGAGTTGTAGGGAGTGAAAAATAATATTCTTGGATTGCCTTTTTGAGTTTGGCACAGTCTGAAAGTGAGACTCAGCAGTCAGGAATCAGTAACCAGTAAAAGCTGGATTGGAGGACACAACTGGGACTTATCTAGAGGGTTTCCCAAAACTTCATCTCTGATTTAGACATTTTTGTCTACCCAGACACTTGGGTGCATAGCTAGACAACCACAGGCTTCCTGTCCAGGGGTTTTTCATGCCTCATAGCCAATGTAAATGCACCCATTTGGTGGAATGCAGATCTAAAATAAAGAACATCAAAGAGAGAGCTGCGATTGTTGGGTCCCTTCTACTAAACCCGCAATTAGGTAAGTCAGTTCCTCTCCAGGAGGGAGTGAGGAGTGGGGAGACTGGCCTGGACTTTTATTCTAGTTTCTCTCCTAAATTTTTTGAAAATTTTCACACATTTTAAAAACATTATTTGTTTCTGGAGAGCCATAGGTTACTCAAAGGAGTCATTAAAGAGCTGCCTGCCCATGGGTGATGCTTAGATCAACAAATGTCTCTGCTTCCCTGTGAAACAGGTCATAGCCGTAGGACCAGGACCTCCAGAAGGCGGTCAGGATGATGAGAGTTCCAGGAGTCAAGGTAGAAGAAGACTTGGGTTTTTTTTAGTACAAAGACAGAGACTGGAGGGCTGTGGGACCAGTTCTCCCAATAGCAAAGGGCTGTTTTAAGAGAAGAACAGATGGACATCTCTGTTCTTCCAGGAGGCCATGCAGATCCATTGGTGGGTACTGAGAGAAGGCAGCTCTTTGCTAAGTATAGAAAGAGATTCTTAAGACAAGTAAAGCACAGAATTATCTTCAAAGAAAGCACCATTCAGGAAAAGTGTGCAAACAGAGGCTGCCAGATGGCATAGAGAAGATTTTTAGACTGAATGGGAAGTTAGATCAATGTCCCTAAGAAAAGGGTGAAAAAAACCTACTTTCAGGAAAAGATAAAAAGAGGCAGAGCTAAGGTGTAGTAGGAAAACCAAAAAAAGGAGAGGCATTACCTACTGGGTATGTGTTTATTTATTTATTCTTTTAATTAGAGGGACTTTTAAGAACTTTGGACTTAGACCCAAAATGCAAACTTCTCTTAAATGGCTGAAGAAAACCACTTTCTCTAAGCTGGGTTTATGATTTCTCTGAAAACAAGTCATGTCTGTAGGCTAGTAGGAGGAGCATTGTTTTATTTTTACTTCTAATCTTCAACCTAAAAACACATTTATTTCTCAAAAATCACTTATAAAGTATATCAGGAGCAGGACTATGTGTGAAAACGAAGAACTCAAGGTCAAGGCAAGACATAAGTTTCTTATGTGCAAGCCAGAGCATTGGAACAAAAACCAGTCATTGTTAATTAAGTAAAACATGCATCCAAAATGCTGAGGAAAGGCAAAGAAAGAAGCCTGTGTACAAGCTGCTTGGGATAGGTGGGATCCCTTTCAGCTTCACTGCTCTTTTGCGTCTGTGCCAAAGGACTTCTTAAACCAGAGATAGATGTGGATTCGCGGGGAGGAATAATAGGACAATGTGAGCAGTAGGTGATGACTGGCACAACTTATGTTCCCACCTGGGACAGAAAGATGAGTGGCAGGTGTTCCTCTATTGTATCTCTGTGCGTTTCATTGTGAAAGGTCATAAGGTGCGACGGTTCCGTTAATGTCTACATTCCCCACTAGGCTATCATCTCCATGAGGGCAGAGGCTGTATTTCCTTTTGCTCACCATTTCATCTCTCCAGTGCCTAGCACAGTACCTAGTATATCACAGGCTCTCTGTAGATATTTCTCAATGTGAGAATAAAACTAAGGGGCTTTAAGAAAATAAAACCAGTCATCAAAAATGACTAAGTATCTAGAGTTGTAAAATTCATAGAGACAGAAAGTGGAAGGGGCTGGTGGGAGAGAAAAGGGAGGATTGCTGTTTAAAGGGTTCTGAGTTTCACTTTGGAAAGATGAAAAAGTGCTAGAGCTGATTGGTGTGATGGTTGCACAATAATATTTAATGTATTTACTGCCACTTAACTGTACACTTAAAAAATAGTTAATATGGTAAATTTTATGTTCTGTGTATTTTGCCATAATCACAAGATGGCCAGCAGGGGAGGGCAGTTGGGAGAGACCAGGCCTGCAAGGGAGGGCAGTTGTGGGCGATCAGGCCAGCAGGGGAGGGCAGTTGGGAGGGACCAGGCCTGCAAGGGAGGGCAGTTGGGGGTGATCGAGCCTGCAGGGGAGGGCAGTTAGGGGTGACCAGGCTGGCAGAGGAGGGCAGTTGGGGGCGACTGGGCCTGCAGGGAAGGGCAGTTGGGGGAACCCAGGCCTGCAGGGGAGAGCAGTTGGGGGGGACCAGGCCTGCAGGGGAGAGCAGTTGGGGGGGACCAGGCCTGCAGGGGAAGGCAGTTAGGGGTGACCAGTCCTGCAGGGGAGAGTAGTTAGGGGTGACCAGGCCTGCAGGGGAGGGCAGTTATGGGTGACCAGGCCTGCAGGGGAGGGCAGTTAGGGCCAAACAGGCTGGCAGGGGAGCAGTTAGGCATCAATCAGGTTGGCAGGGGGTGGTTAGGGAGTGATCAGGCTGGCAGGCAGAAGCGGTTAGGGGCAATCAGGAAGGCAGGCAGGCGAGCAGTTGGGAGTCAGCAGTCCTGGATTGTGAGAGGGATGTCTGGCTCTGGGATCTGGCCTAAATGGGCAGCCAGACATCCCTCGAGGGGTCCCAGATTGGAGAGGGTGCAGGCTGGGCTGAGGGACACACCCCTCCCCCATGCACGAATTTCGTGCACTGGGCCTCTAGTAAAAAAATAAAATGAAAAGAATGACTTCCTGAGGAAGGAGGGGGGCTATTCTAGTGGAGTCTCAGATCTGACCTAACAGGGGAGCTTCTGATGTGTAGGAGCGGGGTTCACGTGGAGTGTAGACAGATAAACCGACACACAATTTGCTGGTGAAAGGAGGCTCCTCAGGTTATGATTTGAAGAGACATTTATCCAGTCCAAGCGCTTCATTAGAGATGATAACTAAGCTGTTCTCTCTTCAAAAGGTCTATCATGTTTCACTCGGAGATGGGAGGTCAGTTTATGATTCCTCAGTCATGGGAGGGGACTGTGCCCAGTTTAAATAGACAAGTGGTTTTAAGTGCTCTAATGCTTGAGCCAGGGCCCGCTTTACCCCACTGTGGGTTTTCTCAAGTCGCCTCTCTGAAGTTGAGTTTGAGGCCTGGAAAAAGAAAACCAATGACTAAACGAAAGCTTTGGCTTGTCTGTTTTGAAGGAGCAGGTGCAGGAGGCAGGAATTTTGCCCATCGATGGAGCAGGTGAGGCTCAGCTACCTCGGGACCTGCCGCGGCTCTCCTCTGGCCAAGAGTGTGGTGTCCAAGGCCTGCCCCTGCCTGCGGACACGCTTCCTGCAGAAGAACATGAGTGTGTCTCACCCGATGACATCTCCTTGCCTCCACTGCCAGGGAGCCCCGGCTCCCCCTTCGCACCCTCTGACATGGAGGTAGAAGAACATGCCAGCCCCTCTCTCAGCCTTCACATGAGCAGCGACAGGATGCAGATGGGGGCCAGTGGTCCAGGGGAGGCCCAGGAGTGTGGCCTTCCTCCACCTGCTGCTTTTGCTGATACTTGCAATGATGAGAGAGAAACATTTTCAAGTCATTTTGAGAAGCCTTCCCCCCAGTTCAAAGCTGAGCCCCCATTCACCTCCAGAGGGTTTCTGGAACAGAGTACAGCCATCAGCAAAACCCATGCTGACCATCCTGGGAGCATGCCGAGTGGAGTGCATGAGCAAGCTTGCCAGCAGCACCCACGGGCTCGGGAAAGTGTGCTAGAAACACGGGAGGAAATGCATGCTGCTAATAACGGCACTAAAAACCAAGACAGGCTGCATGCTTCCCAGGACACGCTCTCGGGCCTCGGGTTTCAATTAGGCCCCAGCCGGGTCTATCAGAGGCAAGTGGTTTCCCAGGAAGAGATTAAAAGCACATCAGCAAAGAACAGCGTGGTCAGCCTAGCTGGCCAGGCACCCAATTTCTCCAGGCTCCAGTCTAATGTCACTGTCGTGGAAGGTTCTCCAGTGACTTTGGAAGTTGAAGTAACAGGATTTCCAGAGCCTACACTGACATGGTGGGTAGCCTATAATGATGAGCCTTAACCAGAAACAAATTGAATCACTGAGGGAATCATTCGTGGGCACTAACTGACAGGTGCAGGGATAGCTGATTAATACTCGCCAGCACTGCAACTCTGCATGATGCACCCTCACACCAACCCCCAACTCTCATCTTAGGAGCAG
Source organism: Plecotus auritus (assembly GCF_963455305.1). Lineage (NCBI taxonomy): Eukaryota > Metazoa > Chordata > Mammalia > Chiroptera > Vespertilionidae > Plecotus > Plecotus auritus. Next base: position 42,617,508 of record NC_137776.1, read on the forward strand.
CATGGCTAATCCCCTGAAGCAAAAAAGTAGCCATATAAAATAATAACTTAACAAACTCCTAAAGCACTGTGACTTCGTTGTGCTCTTTTTGTGTCCATTTAACATTCCACATTTCTAAAGATGGTGAGTTGAAATGCTTTCCTATTGTTTATTTTTGCATAAGCATGACATTTTTTTGGTTTAACATCCCTTATTCAATTAAAAAACACACATAAGAACCTGGTTTTCCCCCTTTCTTTCATTTGCCTATCTCAACTTCTTTCTCTTCCCAGCAGTCACTCATGTCACTTTTGCAGTCCTTGTTAGTTTCACTAAGATTTCTTTTTATACATTTCTTCAGTGTGAGATGTGGAATAAAAATATTTCTTTCACAGTTACTTGCAGTGACGGGCAATAAACCCATTTTTGAAAGGTGGTGCAATAACTGAGCTGTAAACAATATGATTTCACTCTGGAGACATTATTATTTTTAGCCTATTTGTTTTAATAGGAGTAAACTGCAGAATACAGGTTTGGAATCACATACTGTTGCTATGAAAGCAGTTCTTAACTTTCTCAATACTTGGGTTACTTTTAAACATTTTAGAAAATTTTCAACCTTAAGCAGATTTATTTGAGGACAAAGTTTTAAATTTGTGGGCACGAGTTCATGTTTCTAAACTATGATAACTAAAACAGCATTTATTTATCATAATGTTTAAATCGATATTAAGTGATCAGTGTCAGTAATTGTGTGTGCCCACTGGTGGTACTTGAAGTGTGAGTTGGTTATCTAAAGAATTTATGAGAAAACTTTGGTTTCTTGGATTATTAAAAGAAATTGCACTTGTGCTACAGTGCAGCATTTATGCTTTTTGTTTTATTTTGTTGTTTTTACAATTGCATGGTTTTTTACAGAACAGGAATTTCATATTTATGAATTTAAAAGATATTTAATTCATCATTAAATATCAGTTTACCCCAAAGAAAAATGTTGTCTGAAGTGTTTCTTATTTTTGTCCACATAACAAATAACTTGGTTAGTACATATTTTTGAAGAACTATTGCAACTACTAGGTGTACCAGTTAATAATGGCGGATTTTGTAATCAAAGAAGACAAGATAATTTCAAGAGAAACATCAAAAGTGCTTTATTCAAAGTAATGTCCATCACTAGCTACAGATTTCCCCCATCTTTCAGGTAATTTGTGGATACCATCCCAATAGAACTTTTCTTGTTTTGAGGCAAACCATTCAGAGACCCAATTTTCCACTTCTTCGTATGTTTTGAAGTGTTGCTCAGAAAGTGCGTGTGCCATTGATCAGAACAAGTGTTAATCTGAAGGAGTAAGGTCTGGTGAATACGGTGGGTGGGTTAATACTTCCCAGGCAAGATCTTTTAACGTGTCTTTAACTGGTTTTGAAGTATGTGATGGTGCGTTATCATGAAGCAAAATTACTTTGCCATTTCTTCTGGCCCATTCTGTTCGTTTTACAATCAAAGCATGGTTCAAATTGATTATTTGTTGTCAGTAGCAATCAGTATTAACTATTTCACCTGGTTTTAGAAGCTCATAATACACCACACCTTCCTGATCCCACCAAATGCAGAGCATTGTCTTCTTTCCGAAGCGATTTGGCCTTGCAGTCGATGTTGTTGGTTGACCTGGATCAACCCATGATTTTGTGCATTTGGGATTCTCAATATAAATCCACTTTTCATCGCCAGTCACAATTCGATGCAAAAAAGACTTTCTTTCATGCCATTGAAGAAACATTTTACTGATGACTTTTTGGTTCTCCATTTGTCTTTCGTTCAGTTGATGTTGCACCCATTTTCCTTCCTTTAAAATCTTTCCCATTGTTGTAAATGATCGGAAATTGTTTTTGAGTTTGACACACATCTTCATCCAATAATGCTTGTAATTGTTGGTCTTCAAACTTTTTCAGTTGACCTGGACGTTCTTTGTCTTTCACATCGAAATCATCACTTTTAAAGCATTTAAACCAGCGTTCACAAGTATCTTGAGATGAAGCATGTTCACCATAAGCTTCCCGAAGTATATGTTAACTTTTTCTTCAAAATAAAGTAATGAATTAAAACTTCCCGCAAATGCTCTTTTTTTTTGGCAAGAAAATTCAACATTTTTAAGTGTAAAAAATATCTATCTTCAGCAAATTTGACATATGAAGTTTTGAAGCTTGCTGTCAATACAACCAAATAGCATACATATCAAATTGCATATATATTAACATATGTGTAACTCCATCTATTGAAAAAATCCACATTATTAACTGGTACACCTAGTATAATACTGAAGGACTATTGTGAGAAAACATCTTACCCTCAGATTTGCAATTTTACTCCATTAACAATTGGAGAGCTATCATACATTCTTAGGATACTTGGAAAAATGAAAAATTATCACTTAAGCCATGAGAACAGAAAACGATTCAGGTTTGTCATCACTTCTTGTGTAGAAAAATGTGGGTATTGATAAGTAAAGAATCTAGAATATACAAAATAAATTATTTGCTTTATAAAAAATATGCCTCTAAGTGCTCATGTTCATAGGAAACTTTTAGAAATATGTCATTAATAGTAATAATCCAATTGCATAAATGCCTTTTATAATTAAAAACAATTTTCTTCTAATGAGATTAATTCATTAATTAAATGAACTCATTTCTCCAGGAAATGTTGTATAAGTACCTTCCTCTAACACAGCACATTGGTATTTTCATGTGGATCATATGGGATGAATATAATGGGGCAGATGAGGGTCACTCAAATGCAGGTTCCAGACCCACAAACTGCTGTTCTATCACAGCTGAAAGAATGAGGGGGCTGAACAGGAGGGTACCATTTCCCATTCTAGATAATTGCTATGTGCAAATGGAGCCCCAGTGTGACCAGATGGTCTGCTTTTTTGGGATTAGTTGGATATCTAAATTTTCATATGCAACATTCCAATTGTTAACTGCTGTCAAAAAATTTGGTTTTTAAAAACATGGTCTGAGCCGATCAGGCACTTCTCTGGCCACCAGCTACCACAGCCCCTTTGGAATCTGTGGTAGCTGCAAAGCCCCTGCTCCTACTAGAAAACATTGCCGTGGTGATGGATTTTAGAAATTGGATATGATGTGAATGAACAGTGATCCTGATTTTAAAAACTGACTCTCTGCTTCAGGTACAAGAAGGGCCAGAAATTGCCTGCAGATGGACACTTACAGGTTTCACACAAGGAGACGAGACATGCGGTGTTCATTCCGAAGGTGTGCCGGGCAGACGCAGGTCTCTATGTGGCTCGGGCCCAAAACGCTAGTGGCATTCTCTCTTCCAATGTCATCCTCCACGTGACAGGTAACCGCAGGCCGCCAATCACAAGGATAAACTGGATCATGCTGTGCGTCATCTATGTTAGTGTGTCGCTCGTGTACTGGCTGCTCAGACAGTAACTGTGGCGTTGGCACCCATGGACGTCATTCTCGCAAGCCCAGAGGACAATACTGCTGTTTATTTTCCTACATTTCCCACAAAGCATCCCCCACCAACTGTATCTCCTTTCCGGCCATACTGCTTGTTTGGCTAATACCACTGTTCAGTGAAATAATCAGGTTTTCTTTAGTGCTTTAATCTATTTGAGGAGCTTAGAAAATTATTTGCCTTGGATAAGTGTACATTTTTGTATTCTAGAGAGAGTTGTGTTCAATATAAAACAGCAAAATTATGCTATGTTTGTTCCTTCCTAATTTAGGAGCATGCAGATCAAGGCTCATAGCATAGAGATGTGAGTCAAATTTCAAATCCAATTGTTTGAAAAATTATTTTTAATTGTACTCATATTCATCTCTTTGTGGAATAACAATAGAAATATTGAACCGAAGTTGTAATTTTCATTATTGCGTTACGTGTCCTTTAATTTTGTTTTTCATTTCTTGACCTCATTTATTGAAATATATCCTATGTTTCAACATAGTCCACATTCCTGAGTCTGAGGATGCTGCCATAAATAACCGTTCCTCATGTTGATCTCACAAGCTTGCCATTGGAGAATAGATGTTCAACTCCAACTTTAAATGGAGTTTCAAGGTTCCAAAGCTATGCTTGTCATAGAATAAGATGGAACACAGGCAATGCGGAGGGACCAACGTTATTCCTGTCATTCCATTGGCAGGTGTGAGGCAGCCATGTTCCGCCTGCTTCTAGTTTTGATTCTGCTGCTGACCATGTTTGCAGCCTATGCTAAGGCATATCAGTGCCTCAGTTTTCCATTTGGAAAATAAGGTCATCATCTACCTCTTGGATAATTGAGAGTTTTCATTTCATATCTTAAAAAAATCTATAAAATTAAAAAATGCATGCTATGAAGACAAAGGGTAATTATATTGTTTAATGTAATTCGTTATCACACTGCCTCCTGTCTACTAATTCTCTTTCAGATGTTGTTTCTTCAGAATATTAAATTAAAGAAGTGGTATTAGTATGTGATCTCCAACTGTTCACATATGAGAAAATGTTCTATGAATTGGAGCTTTAATTCCTTTCTGATTTCTTAAGACTATATCCTTTGCAGAGACTTGAAATTAAATTCAGGAGGATGCATTTAGTATGATCTGGGGGCGGGGGAACAGTGTGTAGTAAATTACATAAGATGAATTCTATTCTTTCTTATAATTATCACTGTGATATTGAAGAATGTTTTATGGCTTTCTGAAATATATTACTTAGAAAAGAGGGTCATCATTTTAGCTCCTTTAAAAATAGACATAAATAAGAGATGCATTTATTTTTTAGATTTTAAAAATAGTCTTGTCATGCTAGGGTAAAATCTTGAGTTGAAAGAATAATTCATTATAGTTTTTTTGAAGAAGGGAAGGAATTAATCATGTTGCTATACCACTGTCTACAAATAATAAAATATTTAAATGTAATATATTCAAGTTGATATTTAAAAGTTACTGAATGTTAACTGAAGATGCAAAGTGTGTGGTTGAGTAAGAAGTTGCATTTGTTTTCTTGTACTCCATATTTAGTTTAATTAAAATATTAAATCTCTTAATTTCCTTTTAATTTTTGACATAAACCTATTAAAAGCTTATATACACAGCATCTCAGGAAATACATGGTCTCTTAACTCTCCTATCCTTTTGGTCCAGCTCCAAGTATTTTGCATATCTCGCCTAGCTGCTATTCCCATGTTGAAACTAAAGAGTGAAATCTATTCATGTCCAAAGCAGATAGGCAGGACCAGGGAACAAATTCTTGCCCCACCCTCTATCTCTGTCTTGATACTTTAGTGGGATCTCCTTTCCCATTTTGTCAGCTTGTTTGAATCTGTGGTATTTAGGGGATGGGGACTTGCCGATTTGCTTCACCTGTTGCATGCGTGTTAATATTAATCCTTTGGGGATCAGGGTGGGACATACATACATTCATGGTGTATGAACAAATAAGGTATGTAAAGCCCCTGCTATATTTGATGTATATATAAATATAAGATTGTACATATATGATTACACATACATACATAGAGTCCAAATGTTGGAAAAATATATTCATATTCATGATATATTTCAGATAGCTCTCTGTATATCTCTGTGTCTACTAGTATCTGTGTACCTACCTACCTATTTTTCTGGGCTCTCAATTGACTAGTTAGTAATTCTCACAGCAGTAAAGAATAATTTAGCTATTGGTTATATTTATTTTTAATATATTTTTATTGATTTCAGAGAGGAAGGGAGAGGGAGAGAGAGTTAGAAACATCAATGATAAGGGAAAATCATTGATTGGTTGCCTCCTGCATGGCCCCCACTGAGGATGGAGCCTGCAACCCAAGCATGTGCCCTGACTGAGAGTTGAACTGTGACCTACTGGTTCATAGGTCGACACTCAACCACTGAGCCATATTGGCCGGGCCAATTGGCTGTATTTAAATTTCAAAGACTTAAGCGTGATTTTCCTTTTTGCTAGGATTTCTGTCTTGATCAAAGAATTCTCCTTATGAAAATATGAACTGAAATTATTGGTTAAAATGGAAAACATAGGAACTTCAAATGATGATCCTATTTTAAGATATAATTATGATTTTTGCCCATTTACTTCTAGAAAAAATTCTGGACAGTTAGTAATATCAGAACAGTTTTTCAACAAGAAAATGAAAATGAGATGAAAGATTAAAGAGAATATGTACTTGACACCTTAAAGGAGTGCAACACGAAGTGTGTGTTGATCTTCCTATAAGAAAAATCACTGAGTTTCCCAGTTCTGACTTTCTAATAAAAATATGTATAAACATTTTGTTGTAAAGTTTTTCTCACACTGAATTCCAGGAGAAATATACTGTACAAATCCTTACATTTGAACCTCTGCATATTTTATAATACCTAAAATAGTTGGGGGAAAAATCAGGAAAAAGTTAGCTATTTCATTCAATAAGGTTAACATATAGTTAAGACACAGGCTTAAAATAGACTACTGTGAAACCTTCTAACTGCTTCACTTAAGTTTAAATTCCTTCCCGTAGTATATGAGACCCTTGCATACCTGGCCTCCCTTTCCAGCCTCTGTTCCCACCCCTTCTGACCTCTCCTCCCCACAAAGCAATATTTAACTTTATGCTCTTTCTTCTCCCTAGTCCTTTCTCCCCCAAACTCCCATACTCTATTCTACCCTATCTACATGTAGCTTAATTGCTGCTTACTTTTCCAGTTCCATTTGAGACGCTTCCCCCAGGAAGCCTTCTGACCCATCGTGTGGAGTACAGATGTTCCTGCTATGTGCACTGTCAGCACCAGAGCTGCCCATCCTCATGTCCATCAATACACAGCATCTGAATTGCATGTTCGAGCATCTGTCTCCTCTGGCGAGAATAGGAGATCTTTATCAGCAGGATCTTGACATCCCTGTTCATCATTATATTTCCAGCACCTAATATTACATGATTTGAATTGTTGTCAGAGGTAAACAAAGATAAACTTAGCTTGTTTTTTCTTTTTGGAGAGAGGGGTGGGGGATGTAAAAAGAGAATGATATATTTGTTCCCTGATTATTCTTCCTTATTGTGAACATTGCCCAGTCATAATCAGCTTCTAGCCAGGAAGAATGTATAAAACACCTAACATAAAAAAACTTAAATAAGAACCCTCCCGATTCTCTGAGCTAGACCAGATAGATGCTGGCTCTAGTGGTCAAAACAATACTGCAGAGAGAAGAGGCAAAATCCAGGGCCATTGTTCAAACATGTTAAAGCAGATAAAATCAGGCACAATCATCTTCAGGTGTCAGTGCAAAAGTGGTGTCTCCACGCTCAGTGACTATGTCCTACCTGCCCAAACCAGAAGTTATACACTTCTTTAGAACACTCCACAAATTATCCATGTTTTATTGTCACGGGGGCTCAGTAATCTGGTTGTGAACAGATTTTATCTGAAACCAGTATTTCATTCATATGTGTACTTGAATTCCAAATGAAGGAAGAAAATAATAAGGCACCTTGTTCTACTTTATTTTTATTCATGACCATTCCTTACTAGAAATTGCTATCTGAAGCTTTTTTTATCCCCAATCCTCACCTGAGGACAGGTTTTATTGATTCTATATAGAGAGAAAGGGGTAGAGAAAGAGAGAGGGAAAGAGAGAGAGAGAGAGAGAGAGAGAGAGAGAGAGAGAGAGAGAGAGAAATGGATTGGATAGGATAGATTGCCTCCCATACATGCCCAATCTGGGATCAAACCCACAATCTGGGTATGTGCCCTGACCAGGAATTGAACCCACAACCTTTCAGTTTACCAGAGCCACACAGGCCAGGGCACTATTGGACATTTTTTGACATTCCTGTTTTATCTACAATATTTTAAATGTATCCATGAAATAGGTTAGTTGAAACAAAATAAAATATTTCCTACTAATATGCTCTGATATTGTGCTTGTCAAAGCAAATGCCAAAGCATGATACATTGTTTTCCATTAAATATAAGCAGAATCTTGAGCTACATCAGAAAGCCAAAAGATTTGCATTCATGAGTGAAAGTGTCCTACTTAAAGCAACAATTCAGTTTCTCTGCTTTTATCATGAGATGAGATTTGAATGTTGTCAGGTGTGTATAAGTTCAACCTCAAATGGAAAGTAAAAAGCTACTAATTTGGCCTTTACCCATGAATCCCCACATCACTGCTCCTGGTGTGGTGAGAGTGTGTGTCACATCATGAATCACCCAAGAATCGGTGGTGAAGGTTGGATGCATGACACGCCTCCAGATGAACAGTCTTTGATTCTTGTCTGATTGGCCAAGTAGCTCTTCCTTTTGTTCAATGTATATTTCCTCCTTTTTATAAAATAGGAGAATTTTTATTTTATTTACTCCTTAAACTAGGAGGATTTATTTTTCCTCCTTTTATAATGGAGGATTAAAAAATCCTTCTTATCCTATCTAATAAAAGAGTAATATGTAGATTGACCATCACTCCAACACACAAGATGGCTGCCCCCATGTGGTCAAAGATCCTGCCCCCATGTGGACACAAGATGGCCAGCAAGGGAGGGCAGTTGGGAGGGACCAGGCCTGCAGGGAAAGGCAGTTGGGAGGGACCCAGGCCTGCAGGTAAGAGCAGTTAGGGGTGACCAGGCCTGCAGGGGAGGGCAGTTAGGGGCAACAGGCTGGCAGGGGAGCAGTTAGGCATCAATCAGGCTGGCAGGGGAGTGGTTAGGGGGTGATCAGGCTGGCAGGCAGAAGTGGTTAGGGGCAATCAGGAAGGCAGGCAGGCGAGCAGTTGGGAGCCAGCAGTCCTGGATTGTGATAGGGATGTCCAACTGCCCATTTAGGCCCGGTGGGATCGGGCCTAAACGGGCAGTCGGACATCCCTCGAGGGGTCCCATGTTGGAGAGGGTGCAGGCTGGGCTGAGGGACACCCCCTGCCCCGTGCACGAATTTCGTGCACCAGGCGTCTAGTTATACCATAAAATTAACATCCTCTCTTCATTAAAGGACAGGGAACAGAAAGAATTGTATAGACAAGAATGTTTGAGAGCATATACCTCTCTGTAGCACAATAAAAAAACAGGTGAAGTTGAAACATATTTTAACCATGGGAGTAGCTGGAAAACATTGATCCAACCTGATTTTTCTTTAAACCAGAACAATAATAGTTAATAACTTGAAGTTTTCCATCTGTATTTGGATGGCTCCCTGCTATGGCTATTTTTCCCATTTAGAACCCATGTAAGTCAATACTTGTGAAATCCAGCTCCGGAGATAGCTAGTGAAATATACCCTTCCCTTTGTCATTCAACAGCTGTTCTCTTCCAAGAATGTTATTGATTCAAACAACTTCAAAATGACATTTTTATCTTACACTGGCATTAAAAATCATTTAATAAAATCTTTCAGAGATAAGAATTCAAAAGATGAACTATAAAGAAACATACTTTACTCATGGCAAATAGTCTCTAGCCCATATTATGATAGTGATGCTAGAAAGTCTCCTTTCTATGTAATAAGTATTATGCAAACCCACACACAGACAGGCAAACTGAATAGTTGGACACACAGTAGGACAGCAGTTACCTGGCAGAATTAAAAAGGCTAAAATGCCCACTTGCTCCACAGCCTTCTCTAGCAACCATCACCATGCCAACCCTCAGAGGCCTGCCTTTGATTAAAGTTGATGCAGCTCCAGGCAATGCCTTTTTAAATGCCTATTTATTCATTTCTACCACTCTTAAGGGAGTAGTAGAATTATTTAACAAATCCTGGTCAGGGTTATCAGATTAAATAAAAATGTCTCCCCCCCCCCAACCTTAAAAAATGAAAAACTAATGATGATTCTTGTAAGGAAATGGGATCTGTGGGAACCAGAAAGAGTTGGGCTGCATGCTGTGTCCCCCTAAGTGCTGAGAAATGTAGGCAGGAAGCAAAAAATAAGCAAACATCAGGGTGAAGAAACTGTCGAATTTGGGTTTCATCCTCCTTCTCAGTGTGAATTTCCTACAGATTCAGGAAACACGTGTATGCGGGGAATAAATGTAAATGTATGTGGGGAGCCCCTGAGAGGAAGTCAGAGGCCATAATAACATGTGTCTGCATGACATTTTTGTCACCCAATTAGAGGACTATGCTGGGTAGAACAGGGTGTCTGGTAGTCCCTAAATTCAGTGACTCGTATTCTTCCAAGAAGGCATGATAGAGATGGAGACAGGAGACACACAGGGAAGGGCCATGTGGCCATGGATGCAGAGGTGGGTGACATGCAGCTGCTGTGAGCCACGCGGCATGGGAGACTGCAACCACCAGAAACAAGAAGAGGCATGAGGAGTCTTCCCTGGAGACAGCAGGGTCTCTCACTCAACACCGAACTGGAAGTCCTAGCTAGTGAGTAAGACAAGCAAGGAATGGAAAGTTGCACAGATTGGAAAAAAAGAAATAAAACCATCTTTATTTACAGGTAGGATGATTTTCTATATAGAAAATCTCCCAAATCTACTAGAAAAAAAACAACTCTTGGAAGTACTAAGTGAATATAACAAGTTCATCAAAAGCAGGAAGCCTGCAACAATTGCATCCAGGAGAAAGGCGGGGATGGCAAAAAATAAATCCCAGTGAATCAGCCGTCTCCACAGGCCAAGGAACATGGATTTGTCCCTTTTCTGGAAATTAGTTATAGACATCATAGATATTTCTAATCTAGTTGCAACATCTAACACTTGATTTTTCTTGCAGCTTCCTGTGATACTTGGGGTGGGGAGGGGGTGTTGGAAAGAGGTAAATTATCTGAAGGAGACAATGCTCACCAGAGCAAGGGAATACTTGATGTGGAACTTCAGTCAAATTTGATCATTTGCTGGCCATTGTCATCATCAATAGCTGGGAAAAATTAGAAAGACATTGTAACAATAGCATTGTAGAGCTGAGCTTCTCCAATAATAACAGAAGAAAAGAAGTCCTTTGGCCTCTGACATCAAATCCCAGGTGATGTATTAGTTGGCACTCTGCTGCAATGCAAAAATGAATATCTCTCAAGATTAAGTACTTCCATATCTGCAAGATGGGCTCTTGCTGCCCATATATCTCCAAGATTTCTTGGTAGAACCCAGAACTAAAATATGTCAGCCATTGTATTCTACTTTAAAAAGTAATCAGTTTCATAAAGCCATATCTTGTACTATTAATCAGTTAAAAGAGCATACAAGTGGCTACTTTGGTACCTACATTTAATTGGAAACTTTTCAATGAAACTAATAGTTTTAATTTTGTAAACTTTAACTATAGCTGTTTTCTTCAGATCCATGTTCTTAAAGGTCATTTTTGGTCCCATATGTCATTTGTCTAAAATAGAATGATGTTGTACTTTATCACTTAAAAGAAAATTGATGCACCACAAAAGCCAAGTATTTGTGTTTTATAAAAAAGGCTTTGCAAATATAATCACAGAAACAGTGGAGTATTGTTAAGACCCATCCAGGTCTTATTAATGGATGTGCAAGCAAAGTACTTATCGTAGATTTTATTAAAACCTATGGATACATATTATATAATTGCACAAATATTCATTTTCTACTACAATTAAAAATAGACCACGAACACTGTGAAGAGTGACCAAGGCTTCACAGAATATGCATGGCCAACTCTAGGTTTTCTTGGCATGACTCCCATTCTTCTGAGCTCTAACTCTGATGCCATCACACAGACAACCTCAGAATTACAAAAATCTATATGGTTTCTTTAAATATGAAAAATTGTGGGTGGTGGGATGAATCACAATTTTGTCTCACTGCATGTTACATGTCATTAGAATCATTTTGAATTAATGAAAATCAAGGCAAGAGTTTTTTATCTTGGTGATGTGTGTGTGTGTGTGTGTGTCCGTACCTACTCAGAATGAGTTCACATCTATATGAGTTAGAGAATATGTACAATGCCCAGGTGATACATGATATAATGAGGTTAGAAAACACCTCATTTTAGTGGCACCAGTGTCATGAGCAACCGATGGCCAAGAGTTAATGAGGAAACAGGTTTTTCTTAGTTTAACAGTTACATAACACATACACAGTTTATGTGCATGCTACAAGATAAAACATCCAGCAAGAATCCAGTTTTTGAATGTATCATTAGGAACCAGTGTATTCCACACAGGATTCCCACATAGCTGAATTAAAGGGGGAAATGCTATTCAGATAAACATACAGCATATACATATATCAACTCCAAATAGAAATCCATTTAAATCCCCCAAATAGAGCAATCCCAAAACAGTTATTTATAAATAGAACTAGAGGTTGCTTTTATTTAAATGTAATAATAGTATAAGTCATGCTCAAGAAGCAGCTGATGGTTTTTTAATTTATTGGCTATTGTATTTGAATTGTTCATATGAAGTACTGAACATGAGTCCTTAAAGACAGACTTCATTTCTCAAGGTCATTAGAGCATATATGATTATGCAGGAATAAGTGTTTTGTATGCTCATTTCTTTTATATTAATGGTTTACATATGCTAATAATTAAATGTATATTATGTCTACTAAGTACCTGTAAACAATAGAGTTTACTTGCCTTTTTTTAGTTCTACTGGGAATCCTTTAAAGTGTAATTTAACATTAAACTCCTGTAAAGACAATAAATTCAATCTGATTATCTCATTCAACATTTTGCAGATAAGGGATTTTTTTTCTAATATGAATATTGACTCACAAATTATCTTAATAAATTCTCTAAATAAATTATTCCAATTCAAGAGGAAAAAGCATGGTAGTAGTTAATGTTTGATAGAGAACATACTTCTATTTCACATCCCATTGCAGAATGGAGATGTTTTGTAACAGGACAGTAATCAAAGCAAGTGAAGCCAGTTTTCTAAAGTCAAAGATGCTGGTTTCTCAATGTGGCACTGACTACTGAATTCATCTCCCCTATACTTACTCACCATGCCTTTAGTTTTACTGGGGAAACATTTAGGAAAGATAAAATGATAAACTATTTGTTTTGTCTGGCATTAAGTATCTAATCATATACTGCATAGATAATTGAACCCAATGGTCATATTAAACATTTTTTAGGTTTGTGGAACTGTGCTGGTGAAATTTACAGAAATGGAATTCCATGTCAGACACAAACAGGAAATATTATCTAAGGCAACAAGGTGATAGTTGATGAAGACAAGATGGCAAACAATAGCTGGAACCACATGAAGAAATGATAAATGATATGGAGGATGGGAACCACTATCAGTGCTGAAGAGAAAATGCAAACCCAGTTATGATTGTGTGCTAATTTTCTTCTCTGTGGTGCTCATTTTAAAAATATTGTGTCCTCCTTTCATTGTTCTGCTTTGGAATAAAAACACATACAGATACATACACCTCCATTTATATTGGCAAACTTGCATATGAATGCATCCAACTATATCTATATCCATATGGTGTCTTCTGAAACCCACAAAGACTCGCTTTAGAAAATCATCCCAGGCATCCTCATCTGTCTCCACATGACCTTTCCACCTGGGACTCCTTAAGCTGGCTTCAGAGAAGTTTCCTCCAGGTTGGAATGTAGACACTGTCATGTAAACCACTCAGTGAGCCAACCTGCAAAGTTTCAGATTGGTAGGAAAGAGGAACGTTTCTTCATCGTGTGTCCACACTTGGCAGCCCCCTGCTTACATACCTGGTTTTTTTTTTAAAGGAAGAATTAATATAAAGGAGGAGGAAAATATTTTTCACAACTGCTATAGAACTGCATATCCTAAAGAATATGATGCTGTCAGTCAGCTGCATATTTGGTTTAGTGTGTCTTTTACAGCCTTCCTACAACAGACCAGAGCATCAGCATCACCTAGCAGCATCCTGTTTATGCATACTAAACTTTGAGAAACATTGTTTTCAATAATACCTTGAATTTTAAAGCGTTCAAGCCTTATATACAACTAGAGGCCTGATGCACGAAATTCGTGCAAGGGGCTCGGCCCCGCCACCACGACTTCGTCTGGAAGGTCATCCGGAAGGACGTCCGGTCTAATTAGCATATTACACTTTTGTTATTATAGATCATTTCATGTTGGTGACATCTGTGCTCCAATGTATAAGATTCACAATGGAAGAATTCAACATGGAAGCATTGAGATAGACTGGCAGATTTCTGCAGTAGAAACAGTAAAAGAAATTAGAGTGCTATGGACCACTCTGAGATCTGTAGAGTCCTGTTTGGAATGAATTCAGGTTTAGGCATCACATGTTTAATCAGATAGTTTTGACATTGTGTGTTGTTTAGGTAATGCCACTAAGAACTTTGCAAAATAGATACCAGAAAAAAAGGACAAACTTGTATGTTCCAAACCCACAGTGCTGCCCAACTAAGCCTTTTAAGGCCATGGCAGATCAGGTTGGTTATAAAGGCTAGAACGCCTGTCTGAAAATGTGCCAAAGATTTATTCAGAATGGGAAAGACATTCTCTGCATTTAGAACTCTGTTGGGGAGGAAAAAAATCACAAACTGCTTGCAGTTACACTCATAGTTATTTGCTCCTCCAGTGAGTATAAGTAGCTAACAAGTCAATGCCAACATTAAATGCCCTTTGGAAAGTTTTGCTATATGAGTTCCCAAAGCATACTATTTCAAGTGACTTAAAAACTTGAGCTATGATGTGCTTACTTAACGTTTTTCAGTTAAAGTAACATCTAATTTTTAGAAGATGATTAGCGTCCACTGCTGCCATTGCTGTAAAGAGATACTACCATGGAAGCTTTGCTGTTCATGTTATCATTAAAGTATATTTTTGACTCCATATACAGTACAAAGTTCACATGGCTATTTTAATAACATTGACATTTTAAATGAGTATCATTGATAGTGAAATTATATAAAATTGGTTCTATACATTATAAGGAATGAATTATAACCAAGGTTCACTTTCATTTTATTTTTCAATGATGGATATGACTTTACATGTCTAATTTAGAATTATCGTTTGGAGATAAAATAGATGAGATAAAACTCAACCCCTTTACTGATGCTGTTCTGAGAACCTACAGGTATTTGAATCTCTTGTAAATTGGATAAACATAGTGGGATACTGATTTTATAAAATATATCATGCATTTGAGCCTGTTTTAATTTTGCAATCATAGAGAAATGAGCATTTGTTTTAAAAATATGGGCTATTCTGTATTACTCCTGGTAAGTGTCACTATTTTGAAGAGCTAAAAACCTAAATTCTAATTCTACGTCTGCTACAGAAGAGCTCTAAGGATTTAGGCAATTAAATTCTCTGACCTCATGTTCCTTGACTGAATGAAGGTATAAATTAAACCATCTCTAGAAGTACTTCCAGCTCTCGCTGATCTCTAAGGGATATTAACTACACAGTGCATTCTTGGTTTTCTCATTACAATAGGGTGATGATATTACCAAGGACTTAATATTTGGGGGCCAAATGATCAACAGGCCTGCCAAGTTTTAGAATAAAATTAAAAGACAACTTCCTGGGAAGCAGAAGGCAAATAACTTTCTTTGCTGATAATAGCACACTCCTTGTTCTCTGTATTCAACAGAGAAGAAAAGAACATAACTGAGACCTCCAAATAGAGTCATCTAAAAGCCTGGTATACCCAAGCACAGTCAGACTTTTATTCAACCCCCAGCAGGCCCAGCCTCATAGCTCTTCGATGCAGAAATGCTGTTGGCAATCTATGTATGACTCAAATGATAAAATAACTAAGGATATAGCACATAGTAGTTGATGAAAATTTATCCCTCTGTTAGAAATGTGAAAGTGTCTTTTAGATCTTGTCATTCTCTAGAGAAATGCAACTCATTCTCTTTGTGTAGAATAAGTGAAAAAATGCATGTGGTATAATAGAACATAGAAAGTCTTTCTGACAAGTTTAGCATGTGGAATCTTGAAGAAATTCATGGACAGGCAACCTCATAAGACTGTAGTGCTCTAACCAGGGCTATCAACCTGTCCACCCACACAATACCGGCCGTAAAGAAAAAAGCTCAGTACCAGTTTCAGGCAACTTATAGAAAATAAAATCATGGGTCAATGCGGGCGGAAGGGGGGCTGTATATAATACTTTCAACAGTAAAGATTTAAAAATTTAAAAAAGAAAGAAAAGAAAATCCTGCATTAACATAGCCTTCACAAAGAAATATTATTTAACCTTTTCCTTTACCTGTTTTTTTTTTCTTACGTGGATTACTTCTATCATGGGTAGATTACCAAATAGTTCTAGTTTAACAGTGTAATAATAATGATGATGTGCAAGCAAATATATCAAATAGAAGCCCACAAAATTCATCAGATTGAAGTATATATTCTCCTGGATTTTGATAGAAAAAAAATGTGGAGGATATAATTTTTTGGTAAAGAGGCTAGCTACATTTGTAACCCAAGGCCACATGCATAGTTCTAAATGTCATCAATATCAATTCTGTCTAACCTTATGCCTATAGTACAGTCTCCGAGAATGTGGCTTTCACTCTGGAAGCCCTTACTCTGACAGGTCCCCATAGTGCATGGCATCATTCGGTAGCTTAAGAGCAAGTTCTCTCCCCTTACATGTGAGGAAAGTAGAATTAATTGAACAAGATGACTATATTCAGGAGTCTTGAAATAAAGCCACCTTTTTAGGTTTTGTTTTTATTTTTGCTTTTAGTTTTTTTTAAGGGTAACTATTGGTGGCTGCTAGATGTTAGGAGTTAGAGATATTGCAGTAAAAAGAAAATTGGCATCATTTATAAATACTTCTGAAAATGAACACATTTCAATATTCCATATGTGTGGCTTGTATCAGCAATTTAATATTTCTCTTTTTTAGTACCAGACAAAATTCCAACATTCCTGGACAGTGTTGGACCTGCCCACTTCCAAGAAGTGACCACTTGTTACTTGGTTCAAAGAAGACTTCCAAGTGAAAGTACATCATGTGGTTTTTGCCTTTTATTTTCAGAAGAATCTATTGTTTTTCTTAACTCTCTTGTATTTCCTAAGTGTCTTGTGGAGGTAACCATATTTCTAAGTATAAATCTTCAAATGTAGAACTATCCACAGCCCATATGAATATTGTATGCTTTATTAGCCTTTTAACTTTCAGAGCTATCACATTACTATATATATATAAAAGCCTAAGTGACCGGGTGACAAGCCCCCTGACCAGTAGCTATGAAGCACACTGACCATCTGGGGGCAGATGCTCAATGCAGGAGCGGAAACCACAGGCATGGAAACATGGAACAGACTAACGAATCTCAGAGAGAAGGGGGGAGAGATTAACCAAAGATCTTATATGCATACTTGAGGCCCTCGGCCTGGCCGGTGCCCTCTCACAATCCAGGACCCCTCGGGAGATGTCAGAGAGCTGGTTTCTGCCCGATCCCTGCAGGCCAGGCTGAGGGACCTCAGCGGTGCACAAATCTGTGCATCAGGCCTCTAGTAATAACTATATTAGGCATTTCTAATCCACATGTATAATATTCATGAGGAACCTAAAGTTCTCATTTGGGATTTCTCTTAAGCCAGGTTTTAATCTCATCTGAGGAGGCCAGTATATGAAAACTGTCCTTTTATCTTGAGAGTGAGCCCATTCATCACGTAAGAGCCATGTCCAAAATTGTTTTTCCATAATTCTCTCATTATGGTATACACTCTAAGTACTGAAGTACCTATTTTATTCTGGTCAAAAATGGCCAGGAATTCACACCTATGCAAAAGGCTAAAATCTAAAATACTGACAACGTCAAATGCTGGTGAAGATGTGGAGCAACAGGCTCTCTCATTCACTGCCGGAGGGATTGCAACTACTCTGGAAAACAGTTTGACGGTTCCGATTCCTTCCAAACTAAATATACAGTCAAGGCATAAACACTCCTTACCTAACATACCTTTGGGTGAGGAGTTGAAAATTATATCCACAAAGATATTTTCACCCACTTATTTATAGCTGCTAAGACTTGAAGTGAACCAACCTGTCCTTCAGTAGGTGAATGGATAAACAAACTGAAGCATATCCAGACAATGAAATATTTCTCAGTAACAAAAACAAAAAACAAAAAAAAAAAAAAATGAGCTATTAAGCCACAAAAAGTCACAGAGAAAACAAATGCATATTGCTAAATGAGCAAAGCTAATCTTTGTATGACTACAACTATATGACGTTTTGGAAAAGGCAAAAGTATGGAAACAATTAAAAAAACAAACAAACAGTGATGCCAGGAGTTTGGGGGAGGGGAGGGAGAGTTGACTAGGTAGAGCATTGGGGATTTTTTTTCCTCTTTTTTTTTAAATTCTTTATTGTTTAAAGCAGTGATTCTCAACCTTTCTAATGCCTCGACCCTTTAATACAGTTCCTCATGTTGTGGTGACCCCCAACCATAAAATTATTTTCGTTGCTACTTCATAACTGTAATTTTGCTACTGTTATGAATCATAATGTAAATATCTGTGTTTTCCGATGGTCTTAGGCGACCCTGCTAGTGTTTCTCAACCTGTGGGTCACGACCCACAGGTTGAGAACCACTGCTGTAGAACCTAAGACCATTGGAAAACACAGATATTTACATTATGATTCATAACAGTAGCAAAATTACAGTTATGAAGTAGCAACGAAAATAATTTTATGGTTGGGGGTCACCACAACATGAGGAACTGTATTAAAAGGTCGCGGCATTAGAAAGGTTGAGAAACACTGGTTTAAAGTATTACATATAGTATTACATATGTCTCCTTTTCCCCCCATTAACCTTTCCCTGGCCACACCCCAGCACATTCCCTCACTCCCCTAGTATCTGTGTCCATTGGTTATGCTTACATGCATGTATACAAGAGCACTGGGGATTTTTTTTAAATATATTTTTATTGATTTCAGAGAGGAAAAGAGAGGGAGAGATAGAAACATCAATGATGAGAATCATTGATTGGCTGCCTCCTGTATGCCCCCTACTGGGGATCAAGCCTGCAACCTGGGCATGTGCCCTTGACCTGAATCAAACCCAGAACCCTTCAGTCCACAGGCCGACGCTCTATTCACGGAGTCAAACCAGCTAGGGCACATGGGGGACTTTTAAGGCAGTGAAACTATTGTAGATACTGTCATGGTGGGTGCATGTCATCACACACTTATCAAAGCCCATAGACTCTACAATGCAAAGAGTGAACCCCAGTGTAAAGTATGGACTTTAGTTAATAATAATGTATCAATATTGGGTTATCAATTGTGATAAATTTACTACACTGATGCAAGATATTAATAATAAGGGAAACATTGTGTATAGGGGAAGGCAATAAATATATGGGAAATCTTAGTACTTTATGCTCAATATTCTGTAAGTCCAAACCTACAGTAAAGTAAAGTCTATTGGTTTTTAAAAATGTTTCTGAAAAGGAAACCACTAATTTCTTAAATGATAAAAATGGGAAATTTAATCAAACTATGGTTCTTAGGCATAAAATGGAATGATTAAGTTTTAGACATCTCTTAGATTTTCAGTGCCACTGTTTATTAAAACTATAACAATAAGAAATGTATTTAAAAAATATTATTGCAGGTCCAAAGGATTTTGGTTATATTATTTTAATACATTATTACTTAAATTTGTACAAACATTAAACTAAATATAACTTATTTATGTTTATTATATACTAGGGGGGAAAAGCTGCAAATCAAAGATAAAACAAAACCAATAAAATTATTTTTGTCATCATTCACTAATATGACAGTATGTTGCTAAGACTAATCACGGCTTAAAATGTGAATCTATATTATAAAAGGCCTGTGGCCCTAACACCTAAACGACCAAAGACCAGTGTGGGTGGATGGGGCCACGCGATTTCACATGCTGGGCTTCTAGTATGGTTTATAGCAAGCTAGAAGGGAAGCCAAATCATCCTTCCAAAGGTTGCTCAGTGACATGGAGTTAGAAGGATAAGTTTGAATTCATGACTATTGGGCTCAAACAGCACAATGTGCTTATTCCTCACAATGTGGTGAAGGTGCAATGAATGTGTGGGCCTCTCAGGTACATTGCCTGCGCCTTTCAGAGGATGCAGGAAGGGACCAGGAGCCACACTTGCCTTGGTAACTCCTTTTCTGCACTTCTAGCTGAACAGCATGCTCACGACTTATTCAAACCATTTTTCTTTTCCTTGAATTCTACTCTGGCCTGAAAGCCATTCTGTCTCATTAAAGTAACTTTGAAAATCTGTCTACCATCCAGAAGCAGTCTAACTCTCAGAGAGCAACCCTATTTCTTTCATTGTTCAGTACTAGGTTTGGCCTCAGTGTTATCCTTTAAGCAGATTGCTACCCCACACCCACCCCACTCAGCGTGAATGGAGGTCTTTATTCAGTCATTTCTCATTCAGCATTTTAAAGCCTCATTACAGTGTTAATTTTCTAGAATCAGTAGCAAGTATGAAGTGACATTCTTTGGAAGCATATCCTTATTTATTCACGTGTCTATGTATCATGTCCTGTGAAATGACATGCCCTTGACATTCTCACCATCCAATATGAGCCAAATAGCTGAAATAAATACAAATGTACTCATCATGGATGTAAATGCTGATTTTTCACACTTCTCTGGGAAAAACTGGTAGATGTTTCTAATGTGAATCTGGTAGATGTTTCTAATGTGAATCTGAACTACCACTCTATTTTTTCCTCCCTTTCACAAAAGACATGTCAGGTCAGATATGCATATGTATGGTTATGGTTAGGCTTTGCCCATGGTAATGGTGGTGACAGGAGATAGAGCTTCCCCGTGTCTGTTGGTGTTAGAAGAGAAGCAACTCCATAGAGAAGACCCGGAGAGGACAAGACCCAAAGCATTTCTATAGAGGAAGAGTGTGGAGTGGGAAAGAAGAAATGAATGTCATGCAAGAACTGCAAGACAGGAACCTTGTGGCTGAGAGGGGGAAAAGCCATGCAAATACCAACAACCTTCAGCAACAGCTTCCACACTGAGCATGTACTACATACTGTGCTATGAAACAAGGATACATATTATGATAATGTACCTAAAACATGGTAATATATCTAAAACAGGTTGTAAAATTAAAAAATAAAATGAACATTTAGAAAATCTAGTTAATAAAAGCAAAATAAAGAAAAGAAGAATACTCATGATGAGTAAGTATTTCTATTTCACAAAGAAGAAATTAAGCTTCAATGATTAGTCCAGGGTCCTTCTGCTAATAACCAGCACATCTGAGATTTGATCCAAAGTCTGTCTGATTCAGAAGCTGTGCTGTCCATCATTTTCCTCTACTTTATTATGCTCGGATGTTGGGGTCCCTCAGGGCAACAGCAGGGCTTACTGAAGTGGGGCTGATGCTGATATCTTCAGTGAATGTTGAAGAATGATGCCCTGAAAGTCTGCAGGAGAAGAGCAGAAAGTGGTAGCCAAGAACCTTAGCTTCAAAGTAAGAGCAGACATTTTTCATGAGTAAAAAAGTGAATGTCTACAGGTGGTAAAGGGAAGCCATGCCTTGGCTGTGTGGACACTAAGCAGTTTCCACCAGCTGAGGCTGCCTGGGAAACACCATCCTCCAGACTAGAGGAACCGCATTTCAGCCAAAGCAGGAAGGTGGCAAAAGCACTGTGAGAAGACCAATATGTGGAATGTCTGTGTACAGCAGAATGGAGGTCCCAGAGGGCTTGGAGAACATAAAGTCAAGTGCAAGGGAGGCACATACCACACCAACAACAAAGAAAGATTTTTCCGAAAGGCTCATTTCCTTCTCCAACTGTCTGATTTATGTGGATGATGGTTGTAACTGATTTTTGTTAGGGTTTGGATGTTTTGATCTTTATGAAAATAATACATGCTTATTGCTCTCAAATAACATAACTAATTACTTCAGTATCCTGGGCCTCTTTCCTGTCCTACTTCTCCTGCCTGGGTATGATTTCCTTTGTTTAGATCTTTTTGGCATTTGGTCACTTTCATCCACAGAATAGTAGCTTAAGGGAGTGTCTTTCATGGAACAAGTTTCTTTGTTTTGTATTTTATTAAAAATTTTTATAAATTAAAAAAATTTTTAATTTCACATCTAGTTTTGGATTTGGTACCATAATAATTCATTTAAAAAAATAGTGATACATGTTCATGGTGAAAATTCAAACTCTTCAGACAGGTATAAGGTAAAAATTAAGTTTTTCATCCTTGCCTTGAGACAGCTAGTCCCAACTATTCACTCTTAACCGTTCTTTTCTGTATTGTTCTATGGCTTCATCTTCAAAAGCCCATTAGTGTCATAGACTCAAGAAAAACAATGCGTAGCTAGTGCCTCAGCCTCCTCCCGTAGCAGTAGTTTCTGACACTGAGAAATGTTTGCATTTCATGCTGACCCACCCAGAGTGCTTGTTTGCCTCTTAGGCATTTATTTACAAAGGGAAAATCCATTCAATGTCTCTGAGGACTATTCTACATCAATATTGTACAATGCAAGAGCATAATTACCAAACTGGAAGTGGATTTATGTACAAAAATATAATCACTTGTAAGGTCGTGATTGTTGTTGTTAATGCCAGTGAGAAAATGTAGAAACCTTTACATTACAACAGGGAATGGGAACTTTGTTTAAGACTCTTGAAGAAACTGTTAATCACTTCTCAGTCAATCAAACAGAAGACCAGGTGCTTAGCCAGAGTACTCAGGGCTTTCAGGTTCAATTCCTGTCAAAGGAACACCTGAGAAAGGTGATAGTTACCAAAGACCTTTGGGACATTACAAATTCTGCCCATGGATCAGGGGCTGGAGTCCTGCTCCCATTCCAAGTCTTTTTAAACTTGGACTGTATTTCTTTAGCCCCTCATTCAGGTGCATTTAGTGAATTGCCTTTTAGTGTTATGCCCTTGACTTTTGTTAAAAAATGCCACTCAAAATATCAGCATATAAATTAGGCCACTGCTATAGGTATATTTTAAAAACACTTTATGTTCTTTATATCACTCGGTGCCCCTTCTATAAAGTAGTACATGATACATTATTAAAGTTCAGTGTTAGAAAAATTGCACTTCCCTGAGGAATTGGTCCACTTTCCTGTGTATATTGAAAATTATGGCTCACTTTTTTCTTTAACTTCTAGGTAGCTCATCACCAAACTAAAAATCAACTATAGCAGATACAGTGTTCCTCTTGGTTTGTGAACTGATGCTATTCCTTGACATGGTTTTAGTTTACTACTTTGTCTCTATTTTCTCTGACACATTCCTTATTTTCATTTCTCTTATCATATTTTATGTACTTTCACTGAAATGCCTCAATTCTTTTCTTTGTTTTCATACTGAGCAGAATTTTAATAACATTAAAAAATAATTTTAAAACAAATTTATAATAATATTTATTAACTAAAATGTACAAGGTCAAGACATTATTCCCCATAATGATTTCCACTGAAATATTCCACAGCATCAAAATACACTCATCTCAGGAGTGAGCACTGCTTAAAAGATGCAGATCCCATTGCCTCAGTTCTTCTGTGGAATGAAATGCAAACACCAGCCCGGGTTATCCTCCACGAGGAGTCCTGCTTTTGCTCCACTGCTCGTGTCCATCTCTGGTTTCCTGAGCACTTGGTGTCTCTAGCAACCATTCTGGCTCTTACCTCCCATGGTCTCTCCTTGCACTGTTACATAGGTCTCTTGTCTTCCCAACATCTAAGTGAAGGATGTTACATTTTCCATATCCCCCAAAGTTCTTGGTACATGGAAGACACTCATAAATCACTTGAGAAGAAAAGAAAGGTAAGAGATAAGAAAAGGGGCAGGGGTTGGAAAGAAAAAGAATCTGAATTTCTGTTAAAAATAACATGCGGCCTATAAGGAAGAAGTCTATTGGAAGTTGAAACAATTACCTAGCAATGAAGGCAAATGCTTAAGTTTGTTGAACCTGAGAGTTTTAGTAGGGTCTCCATACAAATAAGTCAGGTCATAGTCGGGGCAGGAAGCACATGCAACTTAAAAGCCTCACTGAAAAGTTTAGAGAAGGGACTACCTACTCCAAGGAGCGGGCAGGTTCATGAAACTTAACAGGAGATGGCAGAGAACCTGAGAATAGCAGTACCAAGTTCTAGCTACAAACAGTTACCAAAATCCAAAGACAGTACCTGATGGAGCATGGCCACAAGTAGAGGAAAGACAATGCCAAACCAGAGCCGGGCAAGGCGGAAGCCAAAGGAATAAATATCCCAGGTGTTTTCCTGCCAGCACTTCCCTTAGCTGAGCCTTATCAAAAGCCAGAGGACAAGGAGGCCCCCTGTAGGGATCAGCCTCCCAGAGATAGGGAATGGGATGGAAAGGAGTAACTAGTGGGTGGAGGGCCTCCAGAGAAGATCCAGCACCACCCCCACACTTTGCTTTCTCAGTGAGGGCTTTCTTCTAAAGGATTTTTTATCTATAATTAGGTGAGGAGGTGTGGGGGATAGGGTGCAGTATTTGGCTAGACGTGTGAAATAAATGGGGTGAAACAGAGATAAAAATGACAAGTCTCTTCAACAGACACAAAATATTCAGAATTCCAAATGAACGTAAATCATGATTTAAGTCTCAATGGGTCTTACAAATATTTCAGAGCTTACCTTTGTTTTTTGAACAGTAGAGCTGCCTTCAGGGTCATTTTTTAGATTTTTATCCTACACAGCCTCTCTTACTTTGGAGGGTCCACTCCTTAACATATCAAACATATTAAACTATACCCATCAAAAATGCAGTTAGCTAGCTGACGTGTCTTCTTTTGTAGACATTCAATAAACATCTATTTTCCATTTTTGCAGATTCTGTTTTATATTTCAGAGCAAAAGCTGTTTTTCAGCTCCCAAACTCATTTTTTGGCCCTGAAAGAGCCCTGAATCCCTAGGTCCTCCGCCTGCAGTGGTTACTGGATAAAATGAGCCCAATTGGCTCCCTTCAATGTGTGTGAAGCTTATTCTTTGACAATAATATCACCTCCAGGCAGCGTCTGCTAGTGGTTGGATCTGATCTGGTTTGTGGTTTCCTATACCAATCTCCCATAAACCAGCTTATTTCTTCTTTAAGATTGCAGTAATTCTTGGACTTTGCTTTAATTCCACGTATAAATATCATTCACCTTTTGATGTCCTTCAGAAGGATATAACGTGTTTTTATGAGCTCACTTTTGGACTTTTCAAAGATTTCTTAGAAAACACTATCTGGATATTCAGCACGGCAGTTAGGTAATTAATCAAATCCATATTTCTAAGCACAGAAATTATTTTCTTTTGTGTCATGCTTGGTAACAGCAAACAAACTAAATGCCCACCATGTGTCAGGTCTCACTGTCCTGGCCACTGTGGTGTCCATTCTGTCATTTGATCATCCCAATAACCCTTTGACATGGATATTATAATCCCCAATTTACCACTGACAACTGAGACTCAGAGTCCAGTGAGCTGCCTAAGCCCATATAGGGAAGGAGCAACATTTCATGTTCTCTTTCTTAGAGTCACTGCTTCTGAGAAATTCAAGACTTTATGATGTGTTTTATTTGGGTATCATACATATTCTAAAAGCTTTTTTCCCTATTTAATTGCATTAAATGTGCTGGTAACAATGAATACACCTGTCATTTATTGTAGAAATCAATTAATTTGATCTTACTACCCAATTATAACTGGAAGTAGTAAAAATGGGATAAAGGAACATCTCCCTTGAATTTTACATAGCATTTTCTTGCCTCCCATGTCCCCAGTGTAGCCTTCATAATTCAAGAAACACAGAAGAAAATACATTAGAATGGATTGTTTGGGTCAGCATGTTTTCCCTGTGTATTTCCTGAACTTGTTCTTCTACGCCTTTCTGTAAAAATAGCTCAATGATAAGTCTATATCCCAGCTTTAAAATACTTTATAACTGGACAGGACTTTGTAGGTGTTACATTAGTAGATATTACTGTGCTTACTAAAATGCAAACCCTCCCGGGGCCACAGTTTCTGTCTTTTGTATGTATTGCTACAATCCCAGTGTATGAACTGTGCTTAACACAAGAATGCACACAAACATTTTCATAAATTATAAGACATAAATCTTACTCTTTTCTCTCAGAAAAGACTTTTACATTATCCTTAAAAACTGTACCCATTTCTCAAATAGCCCCCGGTATGTCATCCCTTTGGTAGATAGTTCTGTGTAGTATAAACAAAGTCTGACACCATAACAACTGTGCAGATAGAGTGTACTGCCTGAGTCTAGGTCTCAGTCATAGTTTACTGAGAGTTTATAAGAAATTTATGTAGACCACAATTTCTAAAAGTGAGGGAACCATAACTGCCTTCTTGGTCACCACTGTCTAGCCATCATCTAGCACTACACCTAGTAAAGATTCACCACTCAGATATTTGTTGAGTCAATAAGTGATAAGAGAATCCAGAACCATCATTTAGCACAGTGTTCAATACTGAGCATATACTTAATAGTCATTGAATTGCCTTAACTGTGATGCTCAAAAAGAGAATCACTTTATGCATTCCAAAACTAAGTAGGCATTATATTTGAATTATCAGCTGCTTGGGATTATCTATGGGACTCCTCCCACTGTTAGGGTGATAAATTAAGATCTTACTGCATCAGCACATGCCCCAAATCTGAGTAGCATTTGGTTTCCACTGGGCTAGCTTAGTATATTCCATCTAAGACATATTGCATTTTAAACTAATGTTTACCATGATAGTACTTACTATCCATTATTGTTTACTAATCCAATAATATGGCCTTTCCAAAGTAGTTTATTAGTTATTTACTAGCTGCCCCTTTCCCTCTTTTCCTTCCTCCCTCTCTTGCTTCCTTGCTTCCTTCCTTCCTTCCTTCCTTCCTTCCTTCCTTCCTTCCTTCCTTCCTCCCTCCCTTCCTTGTTTTAACTCTGAATGTCATATAAGGATGCAAATGACAAAAGGCAAGGACCTTGACAATACTGCAAAGTCTAGAAATGTCTAAGGACAGTGAATAGACAAGCAGCATTGGAGGGCAGACACTTGGTCTATCATCTTATATTGGTCTTGAGCTCTCTGTATTGCACCGGGTCATAATGACACAGTTTCAAGATTATATTCGCTCGTTCCCTCTGGTTGCCACAAGAATTAAAGTAGTTGACTTTGGTTCCAAGAAATGTAACAAGACGTTAATATGCTTCTCATTAGGTCAAATCAATCTAAAAATATACAGACATATTCACAGACACACACACACACACACACACACACACACACACACACACATGCACAAACTTAAATAGCTACCCAAATCTGAAAGATCACACATAATTTCTAGTCTTGCTTTGTCTTATGACTCACAGGTTGCCTGTAATATAAGTCTCTAATTGGGAATTAATTTCAAGATATATAATATGAAATTAGTTGTTTTTTAATAGAGCAATCAAATGGGATTATAGCAGATAGAAACTGGGGTGGGGGTGATAGGGGATAATGCCACCAATGTAGATATGATTACTTAAGTAAAGAAGACAAATGTTTAAATAAATAAATGGTATCATCTTGTCTATATAATTGTATTATCTCAGTTGTCCAGTATATTTTAGCTCTGTTAAATGTTAATAAATTAATCATTATATCAATAATTGCAAAGTATGAAATATTCAGGAAGTTGAAAAATCTAGTGTATGACCAAGTTTCTCCACAATAGGGAATATTTTTATTACTGACATAAATAAATAGAGCTTAAATTTTAAATTTTTATTCAATTTTATTAAGAAAACTCTCTTTTCATTATCAAGACCAGTTTCATCCCTTTTAGTGAAGTTTTACAAATCTTCCAGCTAAACTATTATAAAAATCTTTTAGTGTGTTCTTTTATATTTGAAATATCTCTTGCTTGAAATTAAATTCAGTCCTAAAATAGCAACTATATCATCTCCTAACCACTTTCCATTAGTAACAGCAAACTCCCGAGATTAGTGAAGCAGCCATCATGTATGCAGAAAAAAACAAACACCCCTATGGATGATTTAAAGGTAGGATTTGGCTATTCATTAAGAAACAGTGCATGCATATTTGTAAATATTAGTACCAGAAAAAAATGAAATCTACAAAAGTGAAATCATTACACTCTATAGACTAAATCTAAGCAGAGTTTAGGTTTGGCCTCTCAGCATTAATTCTTGCAGGGCTGTATAAACACTTAGCTCATTAACATTAGCATAACTCTCCCCAAAGTGCAAATGGGTTCTGGAGAACTTAGATAGTACAAAGAAGCTCTCTTCAATGGTAAGGTTTACAGCCATTATTTTTTCAAAGAAGGTGAGGTCTGATGCATGAGAAAAAGTCCCTCATCTGGTGTCATGATTGACAGGTCCATTTGGTTGCTTTTATGGGGGTAGGGAACAGAAATGGGGCCTGACTCACAGGGCAGAGTCCTTGGGTTTGGGGCTCTTTTCTGACTGCCCACAAGTCTTCTATTGTCACAAATCCTCCTCAGACCAGTGTTTTCAGATTTTAACACGGGCAACAAATGCTTCTCTGAGCCTCACCACAGTTATTCTTTAAATACGGTTCCATTTCCTTGGTAAAGCCTCTTCTGAGGTGCTAAATTTAGCACTGCCAATCAGAAGGACAGGTGGTATGAGACAACCAAATAGATCCCTCTCCCATCAGGCTGCCCAGGGAGAGCCAATCACCCAGGGCCCTGCCCTGAGCATGTGGGGCTGTCAGCAGATCTGGCAAATATAAGGGCAGGGCCAGACCCTGGCTCTTGAGCAGTCGTGCATTCCCAGCCTCGCCTCGGGTGTAGGGATTGCATAGAAAAGCAAAACTACACAGTCACAACTGTGTAGTTTTGTTTTTAAGTTTAGAGGCTCACCGATTCATGTCGGAGATGGTCGAACAAACCAACTCTAGATAGGACGTCGTTTCAGAAGCAACCTTGGGCTTAGTCCCACTCTTTTTGGGCACTCTTGAGAAATCAGGTGAGCAGCATCTCTTCTTTTTTTTTTTAACCATAGAGCCCCTTTCTAATTGATTTCCAGTTCCCCATTGTCTTTGTATGCTAATGCCTAGGCAGAGATGTTAATCTCATTACTAGTGACTGGTGAGGATCCATGATTTGAATCTGCTTGTTAAATTCTGTTTTAAAACAGGTGAACATTGTTCTTTTTGACGTTGGAATGCTTTAGCGTTTCAGCCATCAATGATTCACATTGCTTAAATGCACCTAATATTCTGAAAGTGTTAAAGCTGAGGTCCAAAATGGTGATAGAAATGTTTGCTTCTTTTGTAGACTCTTTGTCTGTTCGAAATGTTCAAGGTTATATTACTCAGGGACAGAGTGAGACACCCCAGAATAGCTCTGATAAAATGCTTGTGGTGTCAGCTGCACCCTGATGGCTTTTTAAGGGAATCAACTGCTGAACCATGGGTCCCAGGACAGTGACAAAACACTTGCCTGCTGTCAGTCAGCTTGGGAGAGTTTATTTTGGGAGCCTGACATTCTAGACGCATACCTTCTGCCCTAATTACACAAAGGCCTCTGAAGAGCAAGTGCAACAAACTTTACCTAGACAATAGGCATAAAAGACCCACTTAGGCCAGTTAATTGAAATATAGTTATAAATTTTTTGGGGAAAAGTTATATAATTGTTTTCTGAACTACTCAGAATCTCATTATGTATTTTAATTCAACTCACTATCAAAGTATAGGATAGGAGATAAATGCTGATGCTAAGAAGGGTAAGAAATAATGTTTTAGAGATTCTTTTTTCTAAGTACACTTTGATTTCCCATCTTCCTGGAATTAAATTAATAATTGCAAGTGACTATAAACATATAAATGGTGTAAAATAATACAGCTCTTTTAAGAAGATGCACTAGTTTGTAAACAGGAAAAGTTAGACACAAAAAGTTATTCCCCCTAAAGGTAATACACTATAATAAAGAGTTATTGACAAAAGTTTCAGAAAAAAATCATTTGGAAATTATCTGAATTTTCCAAATATCAATTTTACTGTCTCAGAGAACTCTTTAACTAAATAAAAAGTTATAATAAGGTACAGAATTATTACTAAAAGATTATTGCTCCATAACCTTATAGTGAACAGAGAATGTTATGGAAAAGAGTAATGAAGCAATTGACCACTGAGAATCTGTATCAGAATAATGAAACAGTCACATTAGAATAGATAATAAGGAGTTTATGCATCAGAAAATTCTTCAGTCTCTCTGAAACGCATAGACAAAGTACTTTCTTCCACTTAACAAATGGACTAACTGCAAATTTTGTATTCATTTATTTTGAATATTTATATTATAAACACAGGTCTTTTCATCTACATCTCACACCAGCCTTCCATTTTTTAGAGTGTGCACATTGTCCCTTATTAAGTCAGTATTTTTCTTTCAGATCTGTAATAAAATTTGGCCTCCTCACTTAAATTTAAGTTTTCCTGAATATTTACTTCAGCAGTAGCAACATTTATTGAGCACTTACAATATGAAGAAATATTAAGAAATAGAAAACACTGTATGCTTTCTACAAATGGTTTGCAATTTTGATAAGGCTTGCCAAAACTTTTCAAGTAAGAAAAGAAATTTCAAGGTTCAAATTATTAGTTTTGTTGATGATTTAAGTAATCACCTGAATTACTTAAGTTAAAAATGTCTGAATCTCTGTCAACTTTTTAAATATATACACAGTAGGGTGGAAAAAATTGGGAGGAAAGAAAATTTTTTTGGACAATTGTCTCTCTTTTTTTGAACTGCTGCAAAGATTCATTTCACACTTCCATACATCTCTTTTATTATTCTTCCCTACCCTCAACCCATCCACTCCCACCCTCTTACTCCAGCTTCCTTTTATCCTACTCTAATCCAGATTTCCCACCCTTAGTAAACCTGAATTTCCCTCTCTGACCTCTAGGGTACATTCCTTGCTCTGCTTACCTAATTTTTTTTCCCCATATCCCCTTATACTCACTACTATGTTAGGCTTTAAGTAAGCTCAAATGCTGACTGTTCAAATTCAAGTCACAAAGGAGGAGGCCCATCAGGCCAGACCCACAGACAATCTATGGAGCAATCTGTATGAAAATGTGTGTCTCTGTCATCTACAAAATAGCTCCAGAGCTGCCCTAACTGTGACATTCTAATTTATTTGCTCTTCATTTTCAGAGTGCCTGAGAAGATGGCAGCTCAAGCACCGACGTTTAAGCAGCCGTTACAAAGTGTTGTGGTACTGGAGGGTAGTACTGCAACCTTTGAGGCTCACATTAGTGGTAAGCTCACACATTCCGCTTTCCTTCCTTTCCTTTGCCTCCAGCCCAATAAGTAAACTTTGCTGTAAAAACTTGATGTCAGGTTTAGGCCTGCTTTCACTTTGTAGAACTGCTCCCACCCCATGGAAGGATTATTATAAGGAAGGATAATACCATTCACAGATTACTGATAATATCTTACAATATAATGGCTTGAAAGTGTTTTATTCATATTTATAAATTCTACAAAGCAAAATAATTAGCATTGGATTAAAATTGCTGTCAGAATCCAGCTGTTAAGTAAGGCCAGATTTGGTCATTCTATTTTTGGGTTCAGCTGCAGAGCCAGACTGGAAGCCAAGAACTCAGGCCCAATAGGGGCCGGCCACAAAGCCACTGGACCAGCAGCCTGGGCTGACCAGCCTGTGTGCCTGAGCCCGGTGGTTTTATGTGGAAAATTACAATACAGCTGACTTTTCTCACAACTTTCAGTGATGCGCTAACTCCTAATTATTTTATTTTTTTATTCTCAATTTTTAAGTGATTCTAGTGAATGAAAAAGATCTTCCAATCATTTTGAAATGACAACAAAAAATAATATATGCCACTCTGTTGTATCTATTAAAGAGAGAAAAACAATGACCCTGGAATTTTATTTGAAAGTTCTCTTTTTTTTTTCCTTCTTCATGTTCTTCATAGCTCATTGTAGGAATAATATCATGAAATGCATGACTTATGAGAGCATCTTATGAAAAAAATGGGGATAATCTACAAACTGTATTGTAAATAATTTCAAAATTATTTAATCAGTACTGCCTACTGCACTATCATAACCAGTCATAGAAATCAAATGGATTAATTGAAAATCATGCTTGATGTACCTCCCTAAGTACATTGCCCCCCTTTTGTTTTTAATTTTATGGCTTACAATAAAGATATAAAATAAGATTGCCTTTTCCTTCCTCTTTCCTTTTTTCTATCTTTTTTATGTTCCAATCTTATTCATAACTGAATAACACTTAAATTTTACAGTGCACAAATATGTAATCACTCTTCATTTTCTGTTGTATATGTATATTAACACCAATTCAATTCTTCTCATGCATGATAAACGCTGACAGATTTCCAAAAATCCACTTATTTATCATGTGAGGCTCAGCAACTTCTGAATGGAGCAGAACACACAAGGCTTCATAGGGAACTTTGCCTGATAGTGAAGTAGTGGAATCTGGATTCTTCATAGCGTCTTGTTCCTTCACACTGTGCGCTAATAAATTCTTAGAAAAGGGCCACTGAAAATACTTGATCCCCATGAATCAGTCAAATAAACGATTCCCTTGTCCGCAGTGGGAGGCTGGCTAATGTAAGGGTAAGAAAATAAACTTCCTCTTGGTTGTCCTCATCTCCTAACTGAAGGATGGGTCACTAGCCTTTGTGCTAATGCAAACAACCTGCGCTCTGAATTTACCGCCTTGCCTGACTGCACAGGTGTAATTCACTGAAACCGTGGACCCACGCGCATGTCCTTCTCAGCTCCACAGTTAGGGCGTGGAAGAGAATCTGCTTTTCCACCTGCACTCCAGCTCTACATGTTGTCCTGGAAGACTAGGTTTGGCCTCCTCCCTTACTGCAGGAGAGCCGGCCTCTGCACGGTGTGGCATTTTTATGGCGATTGCACACTTTCAAGGCAGGAGAGTTCGAGAAGACGGTGTCCTGTGACCTCAGGAGAGGGAGAGAGATGCGCGGTCCTCTGTACTTGTCACAAGGCAGAGCTGTCAGATCCCTTTGTTGTTTTTGCTCTTCACTTATTTTCAGAAAGGACAGTAGTCGCCATTTATTTCAGTTTCCTTGGCTCACCTCTTTTATAAACCGCTCTCATGATTTTAATGGTGTCTCTACATTGCCCTGGCAGGAGGGCAGGAGATGGGCATTCTCAGGCTCCGTGTGCCACGGAGAGCCCAGGAACTTGGAAAAGTCACTGCGCCTCTTTGGCCTCAGTTTCTTCCCTGTAAGACAAAGCGCTGGCCTCCGCATGAGCCACAGACTTTCTTACGGTCTGCGAGTTCACACTTCGGTGGTGCAGCCGTGGTGTCACCGTCCTTAAGTGGCACTGCACTCCGGGCAGCTTTTAGCGGTAGGACGAGGCCCTGCACGCTGCGGGACGCGCAGAGGACTCGGCGGTGCCCACCCCAGCATGACGGGTGAACTGTCTTTGCGCTCCAGGTTTCCCAGTTCCTGAGGTGAGCTGGTTTCGGGATGGCCAGGCAATTTCCACTTCCACTCTGCCCGGCGTGCAGATCTCCTTTAGCGATGGCCGCGCTAAACTGACGATCCCCGCCGTGACTAAAGCCAACAGTGGACGATTCTCCCTGA
Organism: Plecotus auritus; assembly: GCF_963455305.1. NCBI lineage: Eukaryota > Metazoa > Chordata > Mammalia > Chiroptera > Vespertilionidae > Plecotus > Plecotus auritus. Next base: position 42,651,072 of record NC_137776.1, read on the forward strand.
GAGCCACCAATGGGTCTGGACAAGCGACTAGTACTGCTGAGCTTCTCGTGACAGGTACGCTGGGGGCGGTGCCTGTCCTCGGCCCCTGCACCCCCGAGGGCACCTTCAGGTCATGGGTCTGCAAAGAGCCACTGAACACAGTACAAGCAGCTCCAGTCCGGAGAAGGGCCCGCTGGAGGCTGCATCGAGAGCAAAGTTGTTTGCCTTGTGGAATTTTCATTTTCCTCTCAACATACAGCACAAACGTGGCTGAGAATCAGTACCTCTTTGCACATACTCTGTCAAACACTCACAAGTATATTAAGGAAAGGTTAAAAAATCATGTTTCCGAGCAAGTAGAAAGGCTTGGGGCCTTGTTTATAAGCCTGATAAAGAAGTATGCACCCCTCCAGGAATTCACACTTTTAACAAGCACCTAGCTGATTCTGATGCAAACAGTCACAAACCACCCATTTAAGAAACTCTGTTCTGGGCTATAAAGTTTAACAATCTTCATTTATTTTTAATTTCTAATACTATGACACAGTAAAAATGCACAGAAAAAGGCCCGTGCTTGTTTATTATTCAGATGCATGACAGTGTCTGCAGAAAAGTTGTAACCAGTCCTCAGGGACACTGTCCTTTTCGCCTCCATCCTTTACTTCCTGATAAGACACTAATACCCAGAACATTGCATTACTTTGCACATTACACAACAATATCGTTAACCAGCTGCATAATGTCATATGTGTTTACCCAATAAACTATTCCTTTAGCACTGTTCAGAAGGCGCATCAGGTAACGTCAGGTGTGAACATATATCCAGAAAATTCAGAAATGGAAAATGCACAGGGTTGACAGCATCTGCTGTTGTTTATTACTCAAAAACATACCAAAATTAATCCCATTAGCTCTTCACGTTTATTTTATTAAAAATTTATTTTGACATCATTAACAAAAAGAAATCTCCTTTCCATAGCATAAGTAACATTAAATCATGTCGTTATTTAGACTAACATTTTAAATGCAAGTAAATGTTTGGGTTATTTGAATAGTGACCAAGTTGGAGATGATTTAGGTTTTTAAAAATTAAATTATAATGTAATGATCCTGTAAGTCACAGGTACACCCTTTAAACCAACTATTGGAATTCATTTGAATGCAACTTACTGAAATATGAAAAGTTACCTTAACATGTTAATATAGTGCTAGAGGTAAGGTTGGGAGGAAGTGGCAGAAAGATTCTCTAGAAATGTTATAACAAGATTGAGGCTTTTTCTTTAAAAAAATAAAATAATTATTTTTAATGTGATGCCAGAACTGCTAAACAAAACAAAGCAAATAAAATAAAATACGATGGCAGGATTGCCTTCTGTCATCTGCTGGCTGCATTCTTGCTGTCATCTGCTGGATGAGCTGGGTTCAAGGGCAGTCAAGGATGTTTGGTTCAGCAAATCATTGCCTGGTTTTGGCATCAGAGCTGTGATTGTTTAAAAATAGCCTTTTGGGAGCACCTTGGCTGCAGTCCTAATTTTCTTCTCTTCCCCTTGCAGCAGAAACAGCGCCACCCAACTTTGTTCAACGACTGCAGAGCATGACCGTGAGACAAGGAAGCCAAGTGCGACTCCAAGTGAGAGTGACTGGAATCCCTACACCTGTGGTGAAGTTCTATCGGGATGGAGCCGAAATCCAGAGCTCCCTTGATTTTCAAATTTCACAAGAAGGCGAACTCTACAGCTTACTGATTGCAGAAGCGTACCCTGAAGACTCTGGGACCTATTCAGTAAATGCCACCAATAGCGTTGGAAGAGCTACTTCAACTGCTGAATTGCTGGTTCAAGGTACTTGCTGGAGGCTGAGGAACAGGGAGAAGGGGGGAGGGATGCTTTAAGACAAAGTTGGGCCGAGGTCCATCTGCCTCCCCTCTAAGGTCTGGCAATGCTATGAGCTGAAATCAAAGCTAGCTTTTCAATACCCTTGAAAAGTCTTTGAGATTCTCATCTATTAACCCCAGTAGAAGTCTTTTAGTTGTTATCTACAATTTCAAGTTACTGGCAAATAATGAAAAAAAAATTTAAATGGCTCTAACTAAATTCTCTCTCTCTTTAATTTTTTATTGTTTAAAGTATTACATGTCTCCCCCCCCCCAATTGACTCTCCCCAGCCAATCCCACCCACTAGCAATTCTAAGTAAATTCTTATCTAATAATGAACATTTTTCTATTTTTAAACATAATTGATGTTCATACAAAATCCACAGCTTTCTTCATTTTTCTCTATTGGGACATCTAGAAAACCTTCCTGACTTTGTAGTCAGAACTAACAAAATAAGACATGGTGTCCCCTCCTAAATATTTATCTTTCCCTTCCTACAGGTGAAGAAGTAGTACCCGCTAAAAAGACAAAGACAATTATTTCGACTGCTCAGATTTCAGAAACAAGACAAACCCGAATAGAAAAGGTATTTTTCTATAAGGCCAGGGTTCAAGCCTTTCAGACTGTGGTTTCACCAACTTCCTTCTCATCCTGGGCTTTGTTTTTGTCTTTTGCAGAAGATTGAAGCCCACTTTGATGCCAGATCAATTGCAACAGTTGAGATGGTCATAGATGGTGCCACTGGGCAACAGCTGCCACATAAAACACCTCCCAGGATACCTCCTAAGCCAAAGTCGAGGTCTCCCACCCCACCATCCATTTCTGCCAAAGCACAGTTGGCTCGACAGCAGTCCCCATCGCCAATAAGACACTCCCCTTCCCCGGTCAGACATGTGCGGGCACCAACCCCATCTCCTGTCAGGTAAAACCATTTAAAAGCAATCAGGTCACTATGTATTTTTGAATTAGGTTTCACCTAATAAGAAGAAAAATAGAGGGAAGCAATAAAAAAATGTGGCATGTTTAGCCCTGGCCGGTGTGGTGCAGTTGGTTGAGCATCATCCCCCGCACCTGAAGGTTGCCAGTCAGGGCACATGCCCAGGTTGCTGCTCTATCCCCAGTAGGGGGTGTGCAGGAGGCAACCAATCAGTTTCTCTCTCACATTGATGTTTCTCTCTCTCAGTTCCTCTCTCTCTAAAATCAATAAAAACATTTTTTAAATGTAGTATGTGATCAAAGAGGTAAACAGAAAGGGTACTAAATATGATTTTCACAAATCCCCACTGTCCATAGGTAAATTGGAGAATTTTATAAGCTGCAATTCTAAATTCTTATGGTATACATTTAACAAACATCTGCTTTGTGGGGACAGAAAAAAAGCACAGCGAAATGAGAACAGCACAGAATTGGTTGGATGCTCAATGTTGAATCAACCTGATCACTTGCTACCAATGTGATTTAGGAAAATATTTGTAATAATTAAATAGTCTGTGTTATACATTTGATTGGCACACTATGTATATTACCTCATTAAATATCTGAAGCAACCTCTAAGAATTTTTACCCCTAATTTTATAGATAGATGACTGAAGCTAAAGAACTTAAATAATTTGCTTAAGGTTTTGGTCATGTCATTTGTAACTTAAAGAGAATCACAATAAAGATGATCTCAAGGTATATTGTGAGGATTTGAGATAATTAGGTAGATTGTAAATAGAAAATCATACAAATGTTCTTATGCTTTGATAATAACTAAAATCTAAATATTTTGCATATGCTTAAGTTATTTTATCTAAAAAATAAAATGGTTTCTAGACTTAGTTGATATGGGGGTATTTTGGAAAGTGAGCATGAATCAGGTCTCAGAAATTATATAATCCTAATGATAAAAACCCTGGGTCGTAACATCCAGTAACAACTGAGGCTTGACCAATCGGAAGTCAGTCCTGCAGTCAGCGCTGGGTTGCCCCGGCAACCCAGCGCTGACTGCTTCCACTGCAGACGTGGTGCCCCAGCACTGACTACTGAGGGGGCTGCAAATCAGGGCCAGAGAGAGACCTGAAGAGAGAAGTAGGAACTGATCCATTGCCTCTGTGGCAGCTTTTGATCAGCACTTGCCTCTCTCTCTCCCAGTCTGGCCTGCAGCGACGCCTCCATTTCTCTCCAGGCCTCCACTGGGGCTGCTGATCAGCCCTGCCTTTCTAATCAGGCCCCATTGATAGGGCCCAGAGATGCTGACTGGCATAGAAACCAACCAATCAGAACCAAATCTGGGTCAACTATGAGGAGCCAATGGCTGCCTAGGAGGTGGAGCTTTTTTTATATATAATATCCTATCTAATAAAAGAGTAATATGCAAATTGACCATCACTCCAACACACAAGATGGCTGCCCCCATGTGGACATAAGATGGCCGCTACAAGATGGCCAGCAGGGGAGGGCAGTTGGGAGGAACCAGGCCTGCAAGGGAGGGCAGTTGGGGGGGACCCAGGCCTGCAGGAGAGAGCAGTTGGGGGGACCAGGCCTGCAGGGGAGGGCAGTTAGGGGCAAACAGGCTGGCAGGGGAGCAGTTAGGCATTAATCAGGCTGGCAGGGGAGTGGTTAGGGGGTGATCAGGCTGGCAGGCAGAAGCAGTTAGGGACAATCAGGAAGGCAGGCAGGCGAGCAGTTGGGAGCCAGCAGTCCTGGATTGTGAGAGGGATGTCCCAGATTGGAGATTGTGTAGGCTGGGCTGAGGGACATACACCCGCCCGCTCCCCCTCCCCCCCGTGCATGAATTTTGTGCACCAGGCCTCTAGTATTTTATTGATTTTTTTACAGAGAGGAAGGGAGTGGGATAGAGAGTTAGAAACATTGATGAGAGAGAAACATCGATCAGCTGCCTCCTGCACACTCTCTACCGGGTATGTGCCTGCAACCAAGGTACATGCCCTTGACTGGAATCAAACCTGGGACCATAGGCCGACGCTCTATCCACTGAGCCAAACTGATTAGGGCAGGAGGCGGAGCGTTTGATTCTGACTGGCATAGAAACTGACCAATCAGAACCAAATCTGGGTCAACTGTGAGGAGCCAATGGCTGCCTAGGAGGCGGAGCTTTTAACGCTGACTGGCATAGAGACTGACCAATCAGAACCAAATCTGGGTGAAGTGTGAGGAGCCAATGGCTGCCTAGGAGGTGGAACTTTTGATGCTGACTGGCATAGAAACTGACCAGTCAGAACCAAATTGGCTGGCAGAAGAGGGCAGTTGGGGGCGAGACCAGGCCAGCAGGGGTGGGCAGTTGGGGGCGAGATCAGGCAGGCAGAGGCAGTTAGGGGTGATCAGGCAGGCAGGCAGCGGGGTTAGGGGCAACCAGGCAGGCAGGCAGGTGAGCAGTTAGGAGCCAGTGGTCCCTGTGGGATCGGGCCTAAACCGGCAGTCGGACATCCCTCAAGGGGTTCCCGATTGGAGATGGTACAGGCTGGGCTGAGGGAACCCCCCCTCCTCCGTGCATGAATTTCATGCACTGGGCCACTAGTCAAGTATAAACTGTAGACAGCAGATTAAAAACTTTGGAATTTGGCTTAACATGCTGAGATTTTTAATATAATAAACTAAAAATTATGCAAAGTTTGGAGGAAACAAAAAAGTGTTCCTTGATCAATTTGAATGAATGTTTTAAATTTAGAGAAAGTTTTCATGCAAGAAAAATTGTAAAAGAAGTATAATAAGCAGATAATTGATCTAAAAATATTCAAACTTACTGTGAGGTTACTGTAATCAAAATAGTATGCTATTGGTAAGTAAATAGAAAATACACCAGGGGAGCAGAACAGAGTCCAGAAATAGATTCAGATATTCAGGAAATTCAATTTTCAATCAAAGTGACCTTTCAGTTCAGCAGGGAAAGGATATTTTACTTGATAAAGAATAAAGGCCCGATTAGTTGCCCTTTTGGAAGAAAACAAATATTAACCTCTGCCTCACACCATTTAAAAAATAAATCTCAGCTTGACTAAAGAGCTAAATTAAAAAATAAAAACCAAAACAATGAGAAGAAAAGCCTTTAAAGGCTTTTGTGAAGGAGAGCCTTTAAAAATATACCTACAGATTCAACTATCTAACAATAAACATTTATGTATGGCCAAAGCAAGGTCATGGCTAAACCAAACAGGCATTTATAAATACATTTTAAAGTTTAAAATGTTTAAAAGTGTTAAAACAAATATACAATGTATGCAATGTGAACGTACAAGCCTAGAAACAGTACATAATCTGCATAACTGTGCATGCTGAGGCTGGGTAAAACCCCACAGAGAAGCAAAATACTAACAGTAGTTGTGGGGGAAATGTTTGCAACACTTATGACAAAGAACTAATGTACCACGTGTATTAAAAAACTTGTACAAATTAATTTTAAAGGGAAAAAGAAGCAACACAAATGAAAAAAAATGACAGAAGACAAGCATTTCACATAAGAAGCAATTTAAATGTCCAATAAATATATGAACAAAATTCTAGATATTTTCCAATTTTTATTATACAGATATTGGCAAACACTAATGTGAAGCCTTGAACAAAAGCTCAGTTTAAAAAATCATACCTAGCTAACAAATAGAAAAAGTGTTCTGTCCCAGGCTTAACTCAAAGTTTGCACAACATGAAATCACAAGACAGGCCACATGTGATTTGGGGGGCATATAACTACCTCACCATATTTTAGATCTAAGCCTAAGGGTCACTGAGAATCACAGAGCTTCCCTGATTCCATGGAGCACTTCGAGTTCTGAAAATTCATTAATAACAATCCCAATTACTTAGCCCCCATAATTCGCTTTAGAATAATTAAGAAATAAAACTATCAGTTTTTATAGAGAAAATAATGATTATCCAAGATAGATTGCTTCCTAAAACATACTTCATTGAATAAGGTGCACTGTATCTAGCTGTGACCAGGTGATTATTTCTTATTGTAAGAGCAGAAATAGCACTTTCCTATAATGACTCCACTTACAGAGATTTTCACAGTTATGGGCTTACCTGCAACCTGCTGCTAAGCACTCACATCATGCTAATCATGTCTTTCGCTCTTTTGAATTAAACCCAATTTACTGGGTACAGCAAGAACAAGGCACAGGTTGAAACTAAGAAGTACATACATGTCACTTTGCTTTTCTTCAATTAGTGTAGAGCCACGTTATTTTAAACTGGTCTTCGTTATATTTCTAAGGCAGTCACTTTCAAAATAGAGACTTGTTCCCTTAGATCTCCCTTTAGTTGATTGCAACTTTGTTTATAAAATGTAAATTGGTTTCAACCAAAAAAAAAAAAAAGCCTTCTTCAAGAAAGTGATTGACATTTCTTCATTAAATTGGTTAATATTGTAATGTTCTGTTAAGTTACTCTGTAATTTAGAGCAGGTATCAACTGTACCTTCAGCCTTAATTAAAAATAATTGTTTCACTCATTATCAGTATAAGTTAAATACCGTATGGAGTGCCAGAATACTTTTTTAAATTAAATTTATTGGGGGTGACATTGGTCACCATGAACACATGAGTTTCAGGTGTGGGCTTCTATGTTACAAGATCTGTATATTGCACCTTGAGCCCACCACCCAAAGTCAAATCTTCTGTTACCATATATTTGGACCCCCGTCTCCTCCCACCCCCAGAATACTTTTATAAACATTTTCCCATATGAAGTACCAGTAACATGCAATGATGAGGCAATACTACCACCTAGAGGGGAAAGTGTAATACACCTTACTGATTAAGAATTAAATTATGAAAACTTTATCTTAATATAGTTAACTAACCAACCCCTAGAATTGTTGATCTGAAATTGCCCTTTTGTTTGTCTATAAATGCCAGGATTTAGCACCCAGATTCTTCAATGAATGCTATTGTACTTTGGACATACAAGAAAAGCAATGCAAACTATTTTGGAAGAAGCCACTTTATCAATTTAATAAAAGAAAAATCATAGAATCCTTGGGTTTCAAATTAGCCAGTTGCCACTGTAACTACAAGGATATTTAAAAGAAGTCCAGAGCATAATGCAATGCGGCTGAGAGCAACAAATACAGAGACAACTTTAAAGGGCAAGCCACACACTGTGACTAGAGCAGCAGGTTCCAAAGCGCATCGCACAGCCTACGGGTTCTGAAAAAGCACCTCCTACCAGAAGATTTACAAGGCATAAGGGCCTGGTGCAGGCTGTGGGAAGTCCCACAGGAAAACAAAAAAGGTCTAACTTGTTTAGCCTGGCCTCCCCAAAACACCTTTGCTTTTACTTATCTCAAAATAAATGTGACACTTGACGTATGGCTGGGAAGTACTATAAATCCAGGATAATTTCCCACCTCATACTTAGATTTTCTGTTATAGTTTAAAATCGCTCTAGCTTTCTTCCTTATCCTCTCTTGAGTGATGTTTGCATCTTCATCCTGGTTTATTATTGTAACTTTTTGTCTAAGGTGTATTCATGCATTTGACTGCAGAAACCTTTCTTTGTTCAACATGCACTGTATAGCATTTGCTCACCCCGCCCCCAGAGTCGGGAGCACTGAGAAACTGAGAGCTGTGAGTGCGATATTCGCCAGGGCCTTTCTTTGGCTGTGGTTCAAGGAAGCACCTTCTGCTGTTGTCACTTTTCAAAATGTGAGAGAGTGGAGCTGGGCCCGAAACTCTTTCGCTTAGAATTCAGTCTGGTTCTCAAGTTACAGCAAGAGTAAGGCTTAGGGAGACTTAAGACAGATTACATTCAAGGACATTATTTGCCTCGGAATAGATTACTGAGGCACACAGTTTAAGACTCCGCATTACATTAAACATGCCCAGGTTTTCCTGCCGTTATTCAAATATAATGACCAGAGAGGAGTTCTTGTCTTGGGTGTTTCACCTCTGCCGCTTGGCTTTCAGGTCCGTGTCTCCGGCCGGGAGGATCTCCTCGTCCGTCTCCACGTCCCCCATCAGATCTGTGAAGTCCCCATCACCCATGCGGAAGACTCAGACGCCCACCGTGGGCCAGGGCCCCGAAGTGCAGCCCCCGTGGAAGCAAGAGGGCTACGTGGCCTCATCTGAGTCTGAGATGAGAGAAACGATGGTGACCAGTGCTACGCAGATCCGGACAGAAGAGAGATGGGAAGGGAGATACGGGGTCCAGGAGCAAACCACCATCAGCGGAGCTGCGGGCGCTGCCGCCAGCAGGTCGGCCGGCGCCACCTTCCAGGCAGGGGCCGCCGCTGCCGCAGCTAAAGAGGTACCCTGAGAGCCGTCTTGTTTCCTTTCGCGTTTTCCTTTCTCCAGCCAGAATCCCACCAGGAAACTCACGTCTGTGTAGGTTGTGCACAGGAACGTAAGACTCTATAGAAACTGAAGACCAAATTTGGCTCTTGCTTTGTAAAGGTATTTTTAATTGGGACAAAGGCTCTCATCTGTGAGGTTTACATAAAACATAGATTTTTAACAACCTGCATCCTATTTCTCTTTGGCAATGAGAAGTGCTTATGCACACGTGTATTTTATTCTAGGTAGCTCAGTTTCCAGGATACTTTTTTGTTTTCTGCGGGGCATCTCATTTTAAAAAGTAACGTGCTTGGTCATTTCCAATCTAGGTGAAACAAGAAACTGACAAAAGTGCAGCTGTTGCGACTGTTGTTGCTGCGGTTGACATGGCCAGAGTGCGAGAACCAGGCATCAGCGCTGTAGAGCAGACTGCTCAGAGGACAACCACGACTGCTATGCACATCCCACCTGCTCAAGATCAGGTAAGCGCAGCCGGCCAGACTGGGCGTGGCTTTGCTCTCAGAGATCCGGGATGAGTCAAGGCCCACAATTCTCTGAGGATAACACAGCCCAACATGGCCCCGACTTTCAGGACTTGCTTAGCAAAAGGTTGTCTGAGATACCAGAGGTGTGCAAGACATAAAACCCCCAAGTACCTGGTCTCTGTCACGCAGGTAGGCAGTCGAGAGTTAACTTTCAGAAAGTCAACACGGAGGTCAGACAGGTATTTGAAGTATCACCGTGCTCCCGGGGCAGGGGGGGCACAGGGTGGCCTGGACTGTCACTAAACAAGGCAGGTGGGGAGGCGCACATTCAGTGCTGCGGTTCCAAGCCAGTCAATCAGGAGTCCAGACGCTCCAAGAGCCAGGCATGGGAACCATTATTTCAGGGCAGACATCCCTTTTCTCTAAGCTTCCCCCAAAGACCTTTGCTTTTACTTTCCTCAAAATAAACGTGACACTTGATTCATGGCTGAAAAGTGTTATAAATCCAGGATAATTTCCCATCTCATTTTTTAAAAGAGATTTTCTGCGATCGTTTAAAATCGCACTGGTTTCCTCCTTATCCTTTCCTGTATGACGTTTATGCCTTGATCCTGATTTATTGTTGTAACGTTTTATACAAAGTGTATGAGAGTATGTCCCTCTCTCTCCCCTGTGAAATCAGATGAGAAAGGAAGCAGAGACGTCTGCTGTAACCAAGGCAGTAATGGCTGCCGACAAAGCCAAGGAACAAGAATTAAAATCAAGAACCAGAGAAATGATTACGACAAAACAAGAGCAGGTGCACGTAACTCACGAACAGGTGGGAATGGTTTTTGATGTGAAATTATTGTTGTTATTACCTGTGTCAACGCATATAATAATGTCTACTGTGGAGGGTGGTGTTTCTTGGGCAACCTGGTTGTTATCACACTAATAAAATCCCCTTGTATCTGTGTGTTCCTGGGCACTGTATGTCACCAAATGCTTCCCTCATGCAGACAAAAGGGTCTCTGTGCACACACCCTGGAAGTAGAAACAGGGGGTTTGGGATACACTAACTACACATGCTACTGTGAGGGAGGTGAAACCAGGAAGAAGAAAAGTAGGAACAGGGAAAGGTGGAAGAGAACACTGAATACCCATTACTTTGGAAATAACTTAATATCTGCTCCCTTACTCTTTAGGAGAACATTTGAATGTGGATTTGAAGTGAGATGAACAGCATGGCCTTCATGGGTCAAATGGCCAGAAAAAGTAAAAAAAAACAGGCCCATGATCGGAGGCATCCAGGGACAGATTAGACAAGGCCAACTGGTAGGGCTATAGGCCCGTGAACCAATTGTCAGCTAGGTGGTTTGAGAAAATGAATTTTTAAGTTTATTTCAACCCCGAGACCCTGAATTTCAGTGATGATGTCCGAGACTGGCAAAGGGACAATTGGGAAAAACTCTGTCCCTTACCCCCACCCCAATACACATGCCTTTGGCATCCAGAGCCAACACAGCATCCTTGAGGGGATTACGAATTTGGAAAACATTTTGCAAAACTTTTCTCCCCATAATGTCTCAATTTAAAAAAGTCTTTTTATTTAAAACCATTGTAGTATTTAAGAAAATGTTCAAGGCAAAAATATTGTACAAATGCAGATTGTAAATTGTTCACACTTGATTTCTCTCATATATAAAATAACAGGGTCACACAAAATTACTTCTAAAGCCTTCACTCTGTTATCTTATGCTCTAAGATCATCTTTAAATGAAAGGAGTAGCATGGAATAATATTGTAGTATATCCATTTATAAAAACTGGAAGTCTTTTCAAAGAAAGCAAACAGTGTTGAAACCAACTTTTTTTTCTCTCTAAACAGTATAACTATGGTGCAGACAGAAAAAGAGTATGGTCATACTAATGAAAATGAGATGATTTATTACATTTAGTAGTATTTCCAGAAAAATGATTTCACTTCTGTTTTCAAATTCCTATTTTGTTATATTTAATAAAAATTATGTCACTTCCATTAGAGACCAAGAGACAATAAGGTTTTATTTTTATTATTTATTTCAGATAAGAAAAGAAACTGAAAAAGCATTTGTACCAAAAGTAGTAATTTCCACGACGACAGCCAAAGAACAAGAAACTAGAATTTCTGGAGAAATTACTACAAAACAAGAACAAATAACTCAAGAAACAGTAAGTGTGATTTTCTAAATACCTGTAGTTCATTGACAAATACATTTCAGTCAACTACATGAAGTCTCTAACCAAAACCTCTGAAAGAAGGCGTCTGCGTGTATTTCTTTTTGTCATTTCTCTATGTCTAGTATTGAAACTCGTTCATGATGGAAATTCGGTTCTCATTGCACAGTTTTCCACTCAATTGATCTTGTTTGGGGAGATTATTTATTAGAACATTTTGGGGCACATCTATAGCATTTCTAGAGTGTTCTTAGAAGATAGCTATCACCCCAGACCAGATACCTATTTGTACACTCAGTTTTTTCATGCACAGCCTGATCCCTCAGTCACTTCGATTATAACACAAAAACTTCATAGTTGTAGGACACATGCTTGTACACACACACCAGTCATGAACACTCCAACTGAACGTCACAAGAAAGTGAGGAAATACTGGACCTCAAGACCAGTACTGCTTCAAGAAAGAGCCCTCATCATGGATTGATTACAAGTGACCTAGGAGTATTTTGTCTCTGCTTTTGTGTCATTCTGCCATGTGGCAACAACCTCAGTGTCACCAAGATGCACTTCTCTCCCACGTGAGAAATCAAACCTTAAAGTGCCAGAAAAGGGGCATCTACTTTGAATTCTTTCATGTTCTAGGGATTGCCTGTGCTCACCTTTCTTGATCTCAAGCTCTTTGCTGATCCCAGAACTACTTTTTTGAAAAAGTCCAGCTGAGAACTGTTTTAATGTGTTTTAACGCTTAAAAGGCTGGCTACCAGCTGTTGGATTGCTTTCTCTCTCCTTATAGTACCTGAGAGACTTTGAATGCATATGAAGGGCACAGAAATCCCCGTTGCCATCACAGGGCTGGTATGGCAGGTTCAGCTGCCTATAGTTTCCAGGCATTTGCCATGGGCCACTCACTGGGGTCCATAACATGTCAGCCCTTCTCAAAGACCAGACCTTTTCAGTTACAGGACAGTTTGCTACAGGGCAGGTAGGAAATAAAGGAGCCCATTCCTCAGAAAAACGAAAGTCTGTGTTTTAAATACAAGTGAGGACCTTTGAAATGGAAGCGTGATATTTTCTCCCCTGAATGTTGCAAGATACCTTGCCATTTCTTTAGCCCCTTTTGAAACTCAAATCTTTATTTTACTCTGAAAATCAGATAAGACAGACAGCTGAGACAACCGCTGCATCCATGGTGGTACTTGCCACTGCAAAGGCCACAAAACTAGAAACAGTTTTGGGAGCTCAAGAAGAAATTGCCACACAGCAAGATCAAATGCATGTAACTCATGAAAAGGTGATGACTTCCTGCCTGTGTTAAATTCACTCTTGTATCATCTTTTGCAAGCCACCTACATTTTCATCATGGATAGTAATCACTACTTTTTCACCTCGTCATTGTCTTATAACTCAATAGAAAAACTTCACAATCTCTATGCCATCTACCTAGCATTCACTGCCACTTTTCATTCCTAACCTTCACACTTTCTTTGGATTGTTACTAACATGATATAATTCACTTTAATGTCATTCCATTGAAGTAGACTACAGTGTACACGTTTGTTGATAACATGCAAAAGTATGTGTTATTCATGGATGGCTCTGCTGAAATTTTCCATACATTATAATAAGAATAATGTGAGAAAGAGAAATGTATCCCTTATTCTTTTGTTGCTAATCACATTTTTTTCTTTTAGACTGAACTCTTTTGTTGTTAATATTTTTACCAATGATGCCGTTTGAATGATCAAAGCACCTCAAATGATGTATTTAAGTGTGACTAAAATGTCCTTGACTAGGAAGAAATTTTGCTTCTTTTCTCAGTTTTGACTTCAGTTTCTATTATTAGAGGATGTATGAAATTTAATGACCATTTTTCTCATTTTTTTTATCATATGACCAGATAATGAAAGAAACTAGGAAAACAGTGGTACCTAAAGTTATAGTTGCCACACCCAAAGTCAAAGAACAAGATTTAGTGTCAAGAAGTAGAGAAGGCATCACTACCAAGAGAGAGCAAATTCAAATAACTCAGGAAAAGGTGAATACAGATATTTGTAATGGGAAAGGTTTATCTTTAGACTGACTTCTAGTAAATAATAACTATGATGTGGTATAAATTATTAATGTTTATTTTCCTTTTTGGATCCCAAACTGAAAACAAAATGGTAACTGTGTGATGGCTTACCATTAATCTTATCTGTACATTTGATTTTCACCTATCTGTAACATTTACAATTCATTGTATTCACCACTATTCTTTGCATGAAGAAGCAATATATAGAGTCATCTGGAGTTTTTTTTATAATTAATATTTCTAAGTTTTGTGATTCCCACTCAGTGTGTGCAAATATTGCCAAGTGAAAGCTAACTTCTCTTAACCCTGAATAACTAGGAGGGGTGGACGGGTCACACCATGTGTGTATGAACTTCTGTACAATTTAAACCTTGATTTTACTGTAATAATCAGATGAGAAAGGAAGCCGAGAAAACTGCCTTGTCTACAATAGCAGTTGCTACTGCTAAAGCCAAAGAACAAGAAACAATACTGAGAACTAGAGAAGGAATGGCTACTAGACAAGAACAAATCCAAGTTACTCATGGAAAGGTGACTATACCAAGTGTGAAATCCCCTATTATAATACATTAATACCAAATCTCAGAATTTCTTATGTATGAGACACTATTAACCTAATTTATTTTTAGATGATTAAACTATTAGAAACTAAAAGGCCGAATTATTTATTATTGTTAATATTACTACATAATTATTTCCCCACTGATCTCTTCACTATTATTTTCCATTTTTTATTATTAACACCCAGAAATTCTCCAGAAGTTGATGATTGAAATTGCATGCAGGCTAATTTTAATATACTTCATGAACATAAAATAATATATATATATACACATATATATATATTGAATCTTACTGACTGTCAAGAAGATGTATGTTTTGAAGGGGTCATAAATTCAGTATATTACTTTGTAAAGTGTGGACTTATTTCAGAAAATTATCCGTCATTTTCTTCATGTGAAACATTATCTTTTTTCCCTCTGTAAATATCAGATGAGAAAAGAAGCTGAGAAAATGATAGTGCCTGCTGTAGTAGTTCCCACTAAAGCTAAATAAGATACCATATTAAAATCTAGAGAAGGAATTATCCATCCAGAATAAATGCACATAAGCCATGAAAATGTTATTTGTAGCTATGAAATTTCTATGAATTAACTTATTTCCCATGACTCTTTCATTTACCCCACATGAGCTATTTACCTAATTTTATTCTTTATTGCTAATACAGTGTTTAGAAATCAGCAACTAAAGTTTTTCAATTTCTTTAGCATCATGGTTGAGTCCTGTCTGAATTTCCCTCAGTTTTGTTTTCTATCTCTACATCTTTGGGTTTTTTTTCTAAAACATGACTTAAGATTAGCTTTTTAAACATTTATCCAAGACTTATATTAAATGCCATATCAGCCTTTCAGAAGCCTCATAGATGCTAGAAATTCTAATAGGTAACATACTTCATGAGAGACGATATTTGAATTTTTGTTATTTCTAAATCACATAAATTTGACTATCTTGCTTTTGTTGTTAAAAATTAGCTAATAATGGAAGCTGAAAAGGTGTCTAGACCCAAAGTAATAATTGCCACTGCAAAACCTACTGAACCAGCCACATTGCCAAGGACTAGAGAAGGATTTGCTACTAAGCAAGAACAAATACATCTTTTTCATGAAGAGATGAAAACTGATGCTGTGGAGGTGAAAAGCATTGTTTGTTTCATTCCATTTCATCATCAGCTCTCATAACCTTTCATCTGTCATGAATCATTGTGGTCAAGGTGTTCCATTTAATAGCTTAACTGATCAATAAAACATTAGAGATGAGATCCAGTCCAGTTCCTCCGTGGAACAGTTAGCCTTTCCATTTGTGAAAAGCCAGATTAAATAACACTTCTCTTTGTGTCTCCTAAATTAATCCTCACTATTTAACTGGTATGATTTGGGGTCTTTGGTTCAATGAGTGATGTTAGGATCCACTAAGAAACAAAAGCAGCTATGAGCATAGAGTATGCATTTTTAGTTGTCCACCATTGGCATATGTATAAGGACTTGGTGTACATTAACTCTAGAAAAAAATACTTAGGTGCTTCCCTAATTTAAGGTATCGTACTATAATTAAGATTCCTTTTATGTGTGTGTAAGTTTTATAACAAGATCTGTATATTTCAGTTGGCAAAAGATCATTTCTTTGAGTCTACTTTCTCATTTTTAAAACTAAAACTCAACCTGATTACTTTGTAGATTGGTTGAAAGGTTCAAATGAGATATAATGTAAATGCAATCACTCTACGAGCAAAGTTATAGATATAAGATAATACAAACATTATATAATATATATTATCTGTTGAAGATGTTAACATTTCAAACATCTGCAAAATTAAGGTCAACTAATGGCCTATATGATTAAAAGAAAAAATAAGCAGATGAACAAATTTCACCTAAATCTCACATATATTTTACAGTTTCTTCTAAAATGCCATCTAGAGTGAAGATGGTATTTGTAATTCTTCAAGGCAGGTTAATTAAAGTGTATCTTCCTAGAAGGAAGCACTAGATAAAGCACTAAATCACAAACAGCCCAATTCCATCTAAAAAAAAAAAAACAAAAAACCTCATTTTTATCTTAAATGGTTCAGATAACAACTTTAACAGTTATACAGGTAGCATACTTGGAAAATATTTCAGATGCAATCTAGATTATATTCACAGCAGTAGAAAAGAAAACTGGCGATGAATAAAATATTCCAGCATTACTTTGAAAGAGCACTGATGGACATGGCAATGTGATTTTTACAATATGCTTTTTCCAAGTATTGCATAGAATCAGTCTTTAAAAGAGAAACTCCTGTCCTGGTCGGTGTGACTTAGTTGGTTGAGCATCTTCCTGTTCACCAAAAGGTCGCCAGTTGGATTCCTGGTCAGGGCACTTGCCTCGGTTGCCAGGCTCAATCCCCAGTAGGGGGCATGCAAGAGGCAGCTGATCAACGTTTCACTATCACATTGATGTTTTTCTCTCTTTAAAAATCAATACAAAAATCTTTTTAAAAAAGAGAAACTCCTTTGCAAACTGTGTTCCCATTTATGTTAATCAAATTCATGAAAAGAGAAAACATCATTTGTTTCCTTTTTCCTGTTAATTCCCAGAAATAATGAAAGTAAATTAAACTTCTATAGGAAAATTGGTTCTCTTGAATACAAATATAACACTTTTTCATGTTTATCACAATATCTTCGTTTGTGTGTTTTAAGAGAGATATTTTCTTATAGATTAAAAATTCTTATCCCTGCAGAATCATAAGTAAATTAATGTGCTTCTCTCTGTGTTCGTGAGCTTTCATGTTATCTCAGTTCTGCATGCACTGTACAACTTTGCAGCAACTGATTTCTCTGGATGGCATTTGAGTACATTTTTATCATCACTGTCATTGTGTCAACACAAGACTAAATGATTGAGAAGATAACAAAAAGAATCAATGAAGATAACCAGCCCCAAAGTTCTGATTTCTCAAGGGCTAATTGATTGCCTCAGACATAATGCTTGAAAAACTCAAAATCTTCTTACTATTTTATATACATGTTGTGTTGTCCTATGTTGTGTGTGATTTAATGTCTAAGTCTAAATAAGCAGTTGCATACAGAGTATATCTAACCAGATGTCTATACATTATAATAATCTGTGAAATATTAAGTTCTTAAGTGCATTTATGAGTTATATTTCTAGAGACATTAACATATCTATATAACATGGGTGCCCTCTGACTATCATGCCGTTAGGCATTCATCTCTCCCAGGAGGAGATGGCCCAGCCTGACTTTGACATGACTGTGTATTAATTCTGGAAACCTTATTTCCAGGTGGACGCTGGGAAAAGGGCAGAAGCTGTAGCAACAGTTGTTGCTGCAGTCGACCAGGCCCGTGTCAGAGAGCCCAGAGAGCCTGGGCATCTTGAAGAATCGTATGCTCAGCAGACTACGTTAGAGTATGGCTATAAGGAGCATGTTTCCGCCACAAAGATAGCTGAGCAACCCCAGCGTCCGGCCTCAGAACCCCAGGTTGTCTCTAAAGCAGTCAAGCCTAGAGTGATCCAAGCTCCTTCTGAGACTCATATCACAACTACTGATCAAATGGGAATGCATATATCATCACAGGTGAGTGTGAACCTGCTGCTTTTTTAATACCATGGGAAAGCAAGTGTAACCTCTGTGATCATCTGGCGAACAGTGGTATCACTGAGTTTCATTTCAATGCAGATCAAGAAAACTACAGATGTAACAACTGAAAGATTAGTCCATGTGGATAAACGACCCCGCACCGCAAGCCCTCACTTTACCGTTTCAAAGATTTCTGTTCCTAAAACAGAACATGGATATGAGGTAAGAAGTTAATAAGCATGAGGAAGAAATGTCTGGCTCAAAGGAACTGAGCATCTAATGTGTGATACAGAATTATCTTTGGTATAGGCAAATGTGGCCTTTTTTCGTTAATGTCCGTTTGCATTCGTAGTGTACTCAGAGCCCCTAAAGTTTGGTTTCTGACATTTGCCAGGCAGGGTGAGCCTGGAGTAGCAGGTGGTTATCTCACCGCTCTGAAGAGACACAAATTCATGCAGGCTTCTCTTTGTTTCACATTCTGTAATTATACTATTTACTTTTCCTTATGTTATGAGACATTTCAGCGTAACTTAACTGAGAATGTATATAAATACTAAAGACAGATATTGAGACATCATATAGTTGTATCCTCAGTATAACAAGATGGAGAGGTGGTATTGTGTGGTGGTTGGATTTTGGAGTCAAACAGCCCTGAATTTAGTGTCCTGGCTCTGCCCCTTATTAGCTCTGTCATCGGGGCAAATTAATACATGGAAAACCCTTCACAAGGGGACAGCACATACTAACCCTCAACATTTTTAAACTCTTGTTCTTATTGTACACATCCAAGACATAGAATCCAAATCTTGTATGCTTTCAAAGGATTGTAAGGTACACTTGATACCTATATTTGGGATAGTCCCAAATTACTATTGAAATCAAATAATCACAGAAAGCAACAAAATAAAAAACAGTAAGGAAGCCTTTAAATTACTTCTCTGAATGTCTACATTTTCACCTTTCAAATAGATTTGTGGCTGAAATATAGATGTGCTATTGTAAAGTAGTTCTTAGGAATTTACCAAGTATTTTAATAATTTCTCGACTTTGAATAGCTCACTGTGGTATTTTCAAATGCAGCATTGGGCTGACTGAGTGAAAATTCTTGACTAAGCTTTAGAAGACCCTCAGTTCCTTTATGATAAGAATGTAAAATAAGGAGTTCTTAATACAACTCTTTAAGAAAGATATTTTCTATATATTTCACAAAGTGACAGGAATGACAATGAGCTTTATAACTGGCTTATCTCTAACTGACTTTTCACTCACTCTAAAGTGATAATGAGAACATTAAAAAAATGGACCCCCCAAAAAAGAAATAATAGACTGAGAGAGACTCACAACAGAAATCCTAGTGGCAAAGCACTTCTAAATGATGACTTGGATGACAGTTAAGTGACTTTATTTTCTGACTTCCATTTTCATTTAAGGCATCAATAGCCGGTAGCGCTATTGCTACATTACAAAAAGAGTTGTCAGCCACATCTTCTTCTCAGAAGATTACCAAATCTGTGAAGGCTCCCAGTGTGAAGCCTGGTGAGACCAGAGTGAGAGCAGAGCCCACCCCCTCACCCCAGTTCCCCTTCGCTGACACCCCAGAGACTTACAAGAGTCAAGCTGGCATTGAAGTGAAAAAGGAAGTAGGGGTGAGCATCGTTGGTAGCAGAGTCCGCGAAGAGCGCTTCGAAGTACTTCATGGGCGTGAGGCCAAGGTTGGTCCCCGGATTGCATGCTGTTTCTCACACATCCCTATGAATCACGGCCAGACACTCAGCAGTTTGCACTGCAGAAGCAGTCAGCCGGGCGTCTTGCCTTCCTCCTTTCCTATGCTCAAACTTAATTTTAGTGGGACAGAGCTCTTTTTCTCAACTTATTTTTATAATTTTGCATGAGCTAAATGTTTGTGAGAGTTCCCTGATTTCATGGGCATTTTGTAAATATCCTTTGTAAAAATCATAGGTAACAGAAACAGCAAGAGTGCCTGCACCTGCTGAAATCCCTGTTACTCCACCAACTTTGGTCTCGGTGAGTAAAGAAGCTGATTGTGTTGGACCATGTGAATACCTGGGCACATAATTTTAAAATGTGCAAAGATCAGTTTCTCAAACTGGAAAATGGCATCAGTGAGTTTACAAATGCTAAGTTTAAGACCATACACTATTTGGAAAGAGAAAGGGAGATTGTGTGTGGCAACCATGGGTCATGTAGTCAACAGATTTAGTGAATTTCTATTATGTGTAAGGCATTAAAGGAAAGTATGGAGATAGAGAAAGAGAGGTGTAGCCTTCTGAAACCTTTGCCTGACTGTCAGGGAAAATGTCCAAAACAAGCAAGATAAAATGAAGGAAGTGATAAGCACCTCAACAGAGGGAGGATCACCAGGAAGGGCCAATTACTTAGAACTGGGGAGAGCTTGGAAAGCTTTGTTGAAGAGGCAGCACATGCTGCTGAGCCTTCGGGCTTTGTTAAGATCTGAGTATGTGAGAATCACAGCGGGTATGGAGTTACCCCGTTATATGGCATTAATACAATTCCACCTTAACAATTCGGAAACACCTTGCATTTATTTCAACTTGGGGATATTCCAGTTTCCAAAAGGAATCTCTGCTAACATTTCTAAAGTCCCGATCTTAACCATTTATGGCAATTAGAATGTACTTCAAACCCCCACATATGCCATAACATATAGAGATGATGAATGAAAATGCACACTTATCAATATTACATTCTTTTTTTTTCTCTCTTTAGGGCTTAAAAAATGTGACTGTTATAGAAGGTGAATCTGTCACCTTGGAGTGCCACATCTCCGGATACCCATCCCCGAAAGTGACATGGTACAGGGAAGACTACCAAATAGAAAGTTCCATTGATTTCCAGATAACCTTCCAGAGTGGAATTGCTCGTCTTATGATTCGGGAAGCCTTTGCAGAAGACAGCGGGCGATTTACTTGCAGTGCTGTGAACGAGGCTGGGACCGTCAGCACATCCTGCTACCTCGCTGTGCAGGGTGAGTGGCCATACGCCCATGTCCTTGCATACATATTGTCACTCACTCATCACTCCCAGCTGACACTTCCCTGCACAGTAGGGTCTCTGCACACTTCCCAGTGGTGTCCCCTTTTGGAACTGGCGGGTAGGTTATGGAGTCAACTTAAATTGTTATGCTAAGCAGGGGTCACCAACAAAATGGACTAAGTGCCTGACTTTAATGAGAAACTTCTATCTTTTTCCAGTGTCAGAAGAGTTTGAAAAAGAAACCACAACCATGACTGAGAAATTTACCACAGAAGAGAAACGGTAAAACATTCTTTTATTAATGAGCTTTCGTTCTAGTCAATGTTTGAGCAACAGGGATTTGAATGTATAGGTTCACTTACACATGGGTGTTTTTCAGTAAATACAGTCAACCCTTGTGTCTGTTAGGTTTCGCATCTGCAGATTCAACCAACTTGGAATCAAAAACAGTATTTTCACATTCCCAACCACAGATTCCCAATGGCGAATTGAAAATGCTATTTTCAATCTGGTTGGTTGCATCTGTGAATTTGAAACCTGTATATAGGAAAAGCTGAATTTAGAGTCAAAAGATATACATGGCCCTAGCCCTGTGGTCGGCAAACTGTGGCTCATGAGCCACATGTGGCTCTTTGGCCCCTTGAGTGTGGCTCTTCCACAAAATACCACGGCCTGGGCGAGTCTATTTTGAAGAAGTGGAGTTAGAAGAAGTTTAAGTTTAAAAAATTTGGCTCTCAAAAGAAATTTCAATTGTTGTACTGTTGATATTTGGCTCTGTTGACTAATGAGTTTGCCGACCACTGCCCTAGCCGGTTTGGCTCAGTGGATAGAGTGTCGGCCTGTGGACCAAAGGGTCTCAAGTTCCATTCCGGTCAAGGGCACATGCCCAGGGCTCGATCCCAAGTAGGGGACATGCAAGAGGCAGCCAATCAATGATTCTCTCTCATCATTGATGTTTCTATCTCTCTCCCTCCCTCCCCCTTCTGAAATCAATAAAATATATGTTTTTTTAAAAAAGATATAAATGAATTGCATGGTGTGTTGGTGCCCCTAAGCCCCACTTCATTCAAGAGTCAATATACAGTCTTGATTTTTTTCAGTCCCTTTAGTATTAGAAAATTACAATCCAGAAGCTAATGTGAGGAAATTCTATTCCCAGCTTTGTGGAGTCAAGAGATGTAGTAATGACTGACACTAGCATCATGGAAGACCGAGCAGAGCCTGGAGAACCTGCTGCTCCTTTTTTCATTTCAAAACCAGTGGTCCAGAAACTGGTGGAAGGAGGGAGCGTGGTATTTGAATGCCAGATTGGTGGCAACCCAAAGCCCCATGTCTACTGGAAAAAATCTGGAGTTCCTCTAACCTCTGGATATAGGTACGTTAATGGCTGAATGATATAGAGTTCTCTGTGATTTGCATGATATGTATATGAAGCTTAGAGAGAAGCAGAATATACTTACAGCACCATTCCCTGAAGGTAGGCTCTTTCACTATGGAGCCTTCATTGTGTATTTTCACATGTTTGTACAAAGTCTTATTGAGAAACAAAGTCATGTGACAAAGTGGATAGAAGATATATTTCTTTATATTCTAGTTTGATTCATTTATAGTGCTAGTGAAATAGAGAAAATGTATATTTTTACACACACACACACACACACACACATTTTTCCTGAAAGAATCTGAGATAATTTTTAACAAAAACACATAATTAAATCACTAAAAGATAAAGAGAATAAGGGTCATGTGATGAAGAAGATAGTTATATGTGAAAAGTAATGCTAATAAATTTGCTACAATTAAACATATTTACAGCCACTTATTTCCATATATCTGATTCTAGTAGTATTATATTCTTTATTTTAAAGAGTGTTCATGTCCCTCATTACTCATGTCCATGTATTTTCCACAATTTTCAGCTATCTGATAGTTGTTTTCTATGGTAGGGCTTAGTCACATGCTTAGGATCATTGAATTTTATAGCACAGATCCACATAAGGATTATTTTAGTCACATAAGGATTATTATATGACTGAAGTTTTTGTTTGTTTATTTCCATAAAGATACAAAGTGATTTACAACAAACAAACCGGTGAGTGCAAACTGGTGATTTCAATGACTTTTGCCGATGATGCTGGAGAATACACTATTGTTATTCGTAATAAGCATGGAGAAACTTCTGCATCTGCCTCCTTACTTGGAGAAGGTCAGTGCAATTCTAACTAGTACCTATGTGCATGATAAGAGTACAAACACATGGAGGGAGCAGGGCTGTGTATTTGTGGAAAGGCCTGTTGCAGTACCCTGGTTCTGATACTGGTTCTATCTCAATCGCTCCCCTTCTTTGCCTCAGCCATAATAGGAAATATTTTTAGCTTTCTAAATCTTTATTGTTGAAAGTATTACATATGTGCCCTATTTCCCCCCATTGACCCATTCTAGCCCACCACCGCCTCCTGCCCCAGGCCTTCACCACACCATCATCTGTGTCCATGGGTTATGCATATATGCATACAAGTTCTTTGGTTGATCTCTTCCCACCCACCCATCCCTGCCTTCCCTCTGAGATTTGAAAGTCTATTCTATGCTTTTATGTCTCTGGATCTATTTTGTTCATCACTTTATGTTGTTCATTAGATTCCACATCTGAGGGAGATCATGTGAAACTTATCTTTTTCTGACTGGCTTATTTCACTTAGCATAATACTCTCCAGGCCTCAAAAACCATACTGGTGTTGAACTTCTAAGTTGCTAGTAACATTTTTTCTTTGGTGGCATTCATTTGTTGCATATCATGCCTTTGAAGATGAAGGGATTCAAAATACAGTTGACTCCCAGACCCAGGCAAATAGATAATATCAGTGAGCACAAGGAAGACCATGGCAAGCTGGAGAGTATATGCCCTGTGTCAAGGGGGCAGTGGTGTCCTGTCACTAGTGTGTTATTGCCAGGCACACTTGTACCAGACTCCATTTTGCTAGAGTTTCTGATATTTTATAGAAAAGCTGGAAATCATGATTTTCAAAATTTGTAAGTAATTTGAAAAAAAAGAAATGTAATAGCATTCAGGCCAAACAAAATATATCTGTGAATCACCATTATCTTTGTTTAGCTGTTCACATTTACAGTGGACCATCCCATGCTCTGTCTCATTTGATCTGCACAACACCTCTTAAAAGAAGGTTAGGATATTATCCCCACTTAGCAGACAAAGAACTCAAGACCCAGGAAGGTAAATTAATTGCCAAAAGCCACATGGGAAATTAGAAAGGCCTCCAGGATACATCCCAAAAAACTGACTGCCAATAAGAAATTGTTTCTACAATAGTAGGGGCTGGTTTGACTTGTTTGGTTTTGAAAATTCAATCTAATTAATATTTATTGAGTACTTTGATAGTAAAATTTGGAAAAAATCAGTCTTTTGGTTATCAACTTTTTCTAGTGTGGGGCTTGCCTGAGTGAACAGTGGGATGAAGGCTTTTACATAAGAACATTAAAAAGTAACTTATGTTCTTAACTCCTAGCTGATTATGACTCACTGATGAAGTCTCAGCAAGAAATGTTTTATCAGACTCAAATGACTGCCTTTGTACAAGAACCTAAAGTTGGAGAAACAGCACCTGGATTTGGATATGCTGACTATGAAAAAGAGTATGAAAAAGAACAGGCCTTAATTAGGAAGAAAATGGCCAAAGATACTGTAATGGTCAGAACTTTTGTAGAAGACCAAGTGAGTATAAAAATAATGAGATGTAAACCCTTTTACAAATTATGCTTTCCTCCTATAATCTCCACCCCCCTTTTTTAATAATTTCATTGTCAAGTGATGGGGTCAGTTAGACTGTTATTAATTGGCCCAGGTTCACTGCTGATAAGCTTCCTTCATGACATGTTGCACCTATGACTTTAGAAACAGATTTCATATATGCAACAAAATATGACTTTAGAAATAGGGATTTTTATATATATACAGAAAAAGACAAACACTAGCATGATCAGGTTCATTACTGCCAAGATCTCTTTGTTTGTATGATAAACATCTGAACTTTTGTAACCCACACTTTTAGACTATCATTTACCCAAGATGCCACAATGTGAACCAGCAAAGATGATTGTAATGCAGATTAAAAACAAAAAGAGCTCTCTAAAGTTTTCTCCTAGCTAGAAACTTTCATCAGTCCTTATCTCTGAAACTAATATACTTAAAGAATTTCTATCAGTGAGGATATATCTTTTTAAACAAACTATCATCTCCTTTGTTACATAGGAATTCCACATTTCTTCCTTTGAAGAGAGGCTTATTAAAGAAATTGAATACAGAATAATAAAGACTACATTAGAAGAACTTCTTGAAGAAGATGGAGAAGAAAAGATGGCAGTTGACATTTCTGAATCAGAAGCTGTTGAAGCAGGATTTGATTTAAGAATCAAGAATTATAGGATTCTTGAGGGGATGGGTGTTACCTTTCATTGCAAGATGTCTGGTTATCCATTACCCAAGGTAAAATAGAACCATTTATCATACCTCCATGCCACAATAAAGATACAACTAGGTTACATTGTAACTATTTTATCTACATTTAATTCACCTATACATATTACTTGCAGATTGCTTGGTACAAAGATGGCAAGCGCATTAGGCATGGAGAGAGATACCAAATGGACTTTCTACAAGATGGCAGAGCTAGTCTGCGCATACCTGTTGTTCTTCCAGAAGATGAGGGCATCTATACTGCATTTGCCAGCAATATTAAAGGAAATGCAATCTGCTCCGGGAAATTGTATGTGGAGCCTGCTGCTCCACTTAGTGCTCCGATGTACATACCCACACCAGAGCCAATGAGCAGAATCAGGTAAGAGTCATAATAATTTGGGCTGATTAGTATTTAAATTATTTAAAATACTAAATATCCCGGTGGCAAACTGTTATTGTATGTGGGGGGAGGGGGAGTAGGAAGAGGTTTGGGGTGAAGGCTGAGTGAGACAGCACAGAAACCTGCCAATAATTGCCAAGAGATTTTATTTCTTGCCCCTATGTAAGATGAGCAAAGCATTTTCATTACTGTAGCACACTCTTCATTTTGTCAGTGTTATAACTAATATAATGAAGGCTATAAAGTTTATCTAACATCGTATTTTACATGTTAGCCCTAATTTATACAATAATGCTGCAATATAGGGATTATTATTTCTAGTTTGAATGTGGGAACGCTGAATCTCTGCAATCCTATGAATACTGCCTTAGTTTACCCAGCCTGTAGGGTTATCCAATCCAAGCCATTCTAGCTGCAATGTAAAGATAGGATTTTATTTTCAAATATAATTTTTATGTTTTTCCTCTTGTTGGGTAAGAACAGATGTTAATCTTTTTTCTTATGCATTGGTTTAACCAACCAATCTTTATTGAGATGTTTTGAAAGTGGAATCAAATGCTTTGGTAACTAATTAAGTCAAGGTGGTGAGAGAAAGACAGTATTAAGGATCATTTCAAGATTCTGAGTCCCTGAATACCTGGCTATGCTAAATGACTACTGACTGGTTTGAGGATATATGAAAAAATATAGTTTGGGGGGGGGGGGCCATGCTACTATATTCCATTTTAGATCCCAGTGGGTTGGAGGTGCCTTCTGTAACATACAGAAGTAAATTATAAAAGGACATTTATGAACAAGAAATAAATAGGTTTGTTTATTTTGCTGAATTTTCTCTTCATGAAAATATTTCCTTTGTTTTCCAGATCTGTCTCTCCGCGTTCAGTGAGCAGGTCTCCTATACGCATGTCTCCTGCACGGATGTCCCCTGCACGGATGTCCCCTGCACGAATGTCCCCTGGACGTAGGCTGGAGGAAACAGATGAGTCACAACTCGAGAGACTGTATAAGCCAGTCTTTGTGTTAAAACCTGCTTCTTTCAAATGTTTACAAGGGCAAACTGCCAGATTTGACTTAAAGGTTGTGGGTAGACCTATGCCAGAGACCTTCTGGTTTCATAATGGTATGATAAGTTTCTGCTCACAAATTCTTAAACCCAAAAATAAGCGTATATGTGTCGCTCAACAATTTAAAAAACTATTTTAACCATCTGTTTTCTTTTTCATTTATTTTTTGACAGGCGAGCAAGTTGTCAATGACTATACCCATAAAGTTGTGATTAAAGAAGATGGTACCCAATCACTGATTATTGTCCCGACAGCACCCAGTGATTCTGGAGAATGGACCGTGGTTGCCCAAAACAGGGCAGGCAAATCTTCAATTTCAGTAACTTTAACTGTGGAAGGTATTTGCTTTTAAAATAAAAAAGAAATCTCCTTATCACTTGGGTTTTAAACAGGTATTTCAGCCCTGTTCACTCTAAATCATGACCTCTCTCTTTCAGCTGTGGAACATCAGGTTAAACCAGTATTTGTGGAAAAACTGAGAAATGTCAATATAAAGGAGGGTTCCCGACTCGAAATGAAAGTCAGAGCTACGGGTAACCCTAACCCTGACATCGTATGGTTGAAAAACAGTGAAATCATTGTACCTCATAAATATCCAAAAATCAGGTGAGTTTGCTTGGGGATAATATTACTAAGTCCATTCTGCAAATCCAATAACCAAGGAAACAACTACTACTTCTGTATTAGTGATTTTTTGGTTTGTTTTGTCTTTAATTTGTTTTTGGTTTTTTTTGTGTGTTTTTTGTTATTGTTGTTGTTGTTGTTGTTTTAGAATTGAAGGAACCAAGGGAGAAGCTGCCCTCAAAATTGATTCCACTGTCAGCCAAGATTCTGCCTGGTATACTGCAACTGCTATTAATAAGGCTGGCCGAGATACTACAAGATGCAAAGTAAATGTGGAAGTTGAGTTTGCAGAGCCTGAACCAGAGAGGAGATTAATCATCCCAAGAGGGACATATAGAGCAAAGGAAATTGCAGCCCCAGAACTGGAGCCCTTGCATTTGCGATATGGTCAAGAGCAATGGGAGGAGGGTGACCTCTATGACAAAGAGAAACAACAGAAACCATTTTTTAAGAAAAAACTCACTTCCTTAAGACTCAAGCGCTTTGGGCCTGCCCACTTTGAATGCAGGCTAACACCAATTGGTGACCCAACGATGGTGGTGGAATGGCTCCACGATGGGAAACCACTTGAAGCAGCCAACAGGCTTCGTATGATCAATGAATTTGGGTATTGCAGCCTTGATTACGGAGTTGCATATTCTAGAGACAGTGGCATCATTACTTGCAGAGCCACTAACAAATACGGAACAGATCACACATCTGCTACCCTTATTGTTAAAGATGAGAAAAGTCTTGTGGAAGAAACTCAATTGCCTGAGGGCAGGAAAGGCTTACAGAGAATTGAAGAATTAGAGAGGATGGCTCATGAAGGTGCTCTTACAGGTGTAACGACAGATCAAAAAGAGAAGCAAAAGCCAGACATCGTCTTGTTCCCAGAGCCAGTAAGAGTACTTGAAGGGGAGACTGCTAGATTCCGTTGCCGAGTGACAGGTTACCCTCATCCCAAAGTCAACTGGTACCTCAATGGACAGCTCATCCGCAAAAGCAAAAGATTCAGAGTTCGCTATGATGGCATTCATTATCTGGACATTGTGGACTGCAAATCATATGATACAGGTGAAGTCAAAGTCACCGCGGAAAATCCTGAAGGTGTGACAGAGCATAAAGTGAAACTTGAGATCCAACAGAGGGAAGATTTTAGGTCTGTCCTTAGGCGAGCTCCTGAACCAAAGCCCGAGTTTCATGTACACGAACCTGGGAAACTTCAGTTTGAGGTACAAAAAGTCGATAGACCTGTTGACACCACCGAAGCCAAGGAAATTGTGAAGTTGAAAAGGGCCGAGCGAATTACCCATGAAAAAGTGTCTGAAGAATCAGAAGAGCTGCGCAGTAAATTCAAGCGCAGAACAGAGGAAGGATATTATGAAGCCATTACTGCTGTGGAGCTCAAGTCTCGTAAAAAGGATGAATCCTATGAAGAACTCCTTAAGAAGACAAAAGATGAACTTCTCCATTGGACCAAAGAGCTAACTGAAGAGGAGAAGAAAGCCCTTGTTGAAGAGGGCAAAATCACTATTCCAACTTTTAAACCTGATAGGATTGAACTAAGTCCTAGTATGGAAGCCCCCAAAATCTTTGAAAGAATCCAAAGCCAAACAGTGGGCCAAGGGTCTGATGCACACTTCCGGGTCAGAGTCGTGGGGAAACCAGATCCTGAATGTGAATGGTACAAAAATGGTGTCAAGATTGAACGCTCTGATCGAGTCTACTGGTACTGGCCCGAGGACAATGTTTGTGAATTGGTCATAAGAGATGTGACTTCTGAGGACTCTGCCAGCATCATGGTAAAAGCCATCAACATAGCTGGGGAAACCTCAAGCCACGCATTCTTACTCGTCCAAGGTAATTCAAATTTCGTTCATTTGATGGATCTCTCTATTTATTCATGAATATTCACTAGTGTATTTCTTTTCATTTTCCCATTATTCTAACTTTCAATTTAATGCAATTTGTGTTTTTTTTTTTCTCCTTTTCTTATAGCCAAGCAATTGATCACTTTCACCCAGGAATTACAAGATGTTGTTGCTAAGGAAAAAGACACCATGGCAACCTTTGAATGTGAAACTTCAGAGCCATTTGTCAAAGTGAAATGGTATAAAGATGGAGTGGAGATTCACTCGGGAGATAAATACAGGATGCACTCTGACAGGAAGGTTCACTTCCTCTCCATTCTGACCATTGATACAGCTGATGCCGAAGACTACAGCTGTGTGCTTGTGGAAGACGAAAATGTAAAGACAACTGCCAAACTTATTGTTGAAGGTAATAAATGATTATTTCAATGTTTACTTGAGTTATAAAGTCAGCCTTAATATCTGAAAAAAATTGTCTAGGCAATTTTCCCTTCATATAAAGAATTAGTTGGGATTCCTATATAATAAAGAGGTAATATGCAAATCAACCGAACTGCAGAACAACTGGTCACTATGACATGCACTGACCACCAGGGGGCAGATGCTCAATGCAGGAGCTTCCCCCTTGTGGTCAGTGCACTCCTACAGGGGGAGCACCACTCAGCCAGAAGCCAGGCTCATAGCTGGCGAGCGCAGCGGCAGTGGTGGAGGGAGCTTCTCCTGCCTCTGCAGCAGCACAAGGATGTCCGACTAACATGCCCCGAGGGCTCCCGGAGTGCTAGAGTGTGCAGGCCGGGCTGAGGGACCCCCCTCCAGTGCACAAATGTTGTGCACTGGGCCTCTAGTTGTATATAAGCTCTGTAGAAAGAATCATAAACTTATACTATTAATTAAGAATATTTACAATTTGGATTTTTAATAAGCAAGGTTTTATGTGTTATATTTTAATGTTCTCATTGAAATATAAGTCTGTGCTTTAAAAATAATTTAAAAATTAAAGTAATTCATTTTTATTGAATATTTATTTCCCAGCCTATCAGCAGGTAGATATTAAGAATATTCCTGATAGTATGGAAGAGATAAGAGATATACAAGGAATGTTCCCTATGCTCAGTCTATATGAATAACTCTCCAGAGAAATTAACTTCTTTCTATCTTATGCCTCAGGTGCAGTTATTGAATTTATAAAAGACCTTGAGGACATAGAAGTTCCAGAATCATTTTCAGGAGAGTTAGAGTGCATTATATCCCCAGAAAACATAGAAGGCAAATGGTATCACAATGATGTGGAGCTTAAATCCAATGGCAAATACTCAATTACATCTCGCCGTGGACGTCAGAACCTCACAGTCAAGGATGTGACCAAAGAGGACCAAGGAGAATACAGCTTTGTTGTTGACGGGAAAAAGACCACTTGTAAACTAAAGATGAAACGTAAGTCTCCCCATTCCTTTGGGTCTGCAGGGAGCATCATATGGTTTATTGACAAACAATGATTATAAAATTCATTTTCTCCCCATCTTTTACAGCCCGCCCCATTGCTATCCTACAAGGACTCAGTGATCAAAAAGTCTGTGAAGGGGACATTGTTCAGCTTGAAGTTAAAGTCTCCTTGGAAAATGTGGAAGGTGTCTGGATGAAAGATGGCCAGGAAGTGCAGCCCAGTGACAGGGTTCACATCGTGATTGACAAACAGTCGCACATGCTGCTCATTGAAGACATGACTAAGGAGGATGCTGGAAATTACTCCTTCACTATTCCAGCCCTGGGAATGTCAACCAGTGGGCGCGTCTCTGTCTACAGTGAGTGCAACTTACATGGTTTTCTGTGTACATTGTCAAGGGAGGTAGGAGCTTTAATAAACAGACTTTTAAAACAGAATCTATATTCATAAATATTCTATATGTGTGTTTGTGGTTTTGCAGGTGTTGATGTGATAACACCTCTAAAGGATGTTAATGTGCTTGAGGGTACCAAGGCTGTTCTCGAATGTAAGGTCTCCGTCCCGGATGTAACTTCTGTTAAATGGTATTTAAATGATGAACAAATCAAGCCTGACGATCGCGTACAAGCCATTGTCAAAGGCACTAAGCAGCGACTGGTGATTAACCGGACCCATGCTTCAGATGAAGGACCTTACACACTGATGGTTGGCAGAGTTGAAACCAGCTGTAATCTCTCTGTAGAAAGTAAGGATTCTCCCATTTAACCTAGCATTATTTTAAGCATTCTGTGTTCCCAGTGTAATAATAACCAAGTGATTGTTTTACCTTTTCCACAGAAATTAAAATTATAAGAGGACTTCGTGACCTTACCTGTACAGAAACCCAAAATGTGGTCCTTGAGGTTGAGCTGTCCCACTCAGGAATTGATGTCTTGTGGAATTTTAAGGACAAAGAAATCAAACCCAGTTCTAAATATAAAATTGAAGCTCATGGAAAAATATATAAGTTGACAGTTCAAAATATGATGAAAGATGATGAAGGAGAATATACATTTTATGCTGGAGAAAATATGACATCTGGAAAACTTACTGTGGCAGGTTGGTCCATTTATCACTTAACCTAAGTTCATATATGGGACAGTTGTTTAAACATAAAGAAGTGGTTGCTCATTTCCTGCCAAATTCCCATCAGTTTCTCACTGCCGTGACTCCGCTTATGCTCTTTTCAAAGCCTGTAGTAGTATGCTCAACTCTGGCACGATCTCCCTAGATTCCAAATGTTCCTCCAGGGACACCTACCTCACATGCTTTCTCCTCTGTGAAGCCTTCCTGAATCTCCCCATTTGTAGAAGATCTCAGTCCTCCAAACTCAGAATCACTTTATATGTGCCTCTCCCATAGTCCTTACCATATGCTTGTCTTATCCCAATTTCTTCTTCTTGCACCAGAGTATAAGCTCCCAAAATCTGAAATTGCTTCTTTTTCTTCCTTGTGTACTCCAGTATGAGAGAGGATCAATAAGTGTTTGTTGAATTGAGCTTTATTTAAATTTTCCTACTCTAAACATGTATTTTCTTTCATACTTTTTATGAACCCAGGGAATATTTTAAAAATATAACTCAGTATATCTGTGTATCTCTTTCTAATGAAGTAGACTATTTTCATTCAGCAGAAATCCTTAGCTTTAAAATGAAGAATCAGAAGTATAAGTCAGATGTCAGGAAAAAACTAAAGTCATCATTAATTTGTTTGGTTCTTTATAATTTAAGTATTGAAGAATTGGGATATTACATTGAGATTAAATTTTGCTATCCAGGACATCTCATATATAAGCAAGTTATATGAGAACAGTGTTTCTTATTTGGAAAGAAAGTTGCATGGTTTATATTTTATTACATTGTAAGATTTTCCCATAGATTTGACTATGAAAAAAAACTTCTGAAACAAAATTTTATATCTGGAACTTTGATATATTTAATGTAAATGACATATTTTTAAATGTGTGAAAACAAAAAAAGAAACTATGAGCCCTTATGTGATTTCACCCAAAATTTTAAAACTACTTACCAGAGCCAGACATTGCTAGAAACTCAGAACACAGAAATGAATAAGGCATGATACTTTTTCTTGAGGAATTCTCAATTTAGAGAGGGACAGATGCATCAGCAACTAACTTGCTGAAGGAGTAATTATTTCTGCCAGTGCATGACGGTATTGGAGACAATGGGGGAGAACTTCATAGGAGAATAGTGATTTTTAGAATATAGGAATCCCTAATCTTATAGAAACATTGATGCCTTGGCCATTTTGTGTAGCATTTTTTTCCCAATCAAATATCAGACATATTCCCAGGAAGAGGTGCTTAAGAAGACTAAGTAGAATGCTTCTGAGGAAGGAGCAATTGCTATGGTATGCTGCACAGTAGGGTTTTCAGAATTCCGTATTAACTTGACAGTTGCTTTTCCTTTGCAAAACCTTTCTGATGCCAGCATTTTCCCTTGTTATCAGTCCTGCATCCTTAGAATAGGGGTTTCTGTGATACCCTTTTAATATAGGTTAAAATAATTGTATTAGACATTCCATGACATTCAAATTCATGTTTTAAAATTTGATATTTTAAAGTAGATAAGGTCAAAGATTTCTTTATGGCATAAATATTTTTTAAAGGACTCACACTTGTACTCCTTTTGTTCCAAAGGAGGGGCCATCTCCAAGCCACTCACAGACCAGACAGTAGCTGAATCTCAGGAAGCAGTATTTGAATGTGAAGTTGCCAACCCTGATTCTGAAGGCGAATGGCTGAAGGATGGCAAACACCTGCCGCTAAGTAACAACATCAAAAGTGAATCTGATGGCCGCAAAAGGAGACTTATCATTGCTGCCACCAAATTAGATGACATTGGAGAATACACCTACAGAGTGGCCACCTCTAAAACATCTGCTAATCTCAAAGTTGAAGGTCAGTGATACAGTAACAGAATTATCATTTCAAATCACATTACATTCTTGTCAATTACCGTTTTAAATGTCAAATGGCATGACCATTTTGGATGCCTTAAGTCTTTATTTCATAAAACCATTAAAAACTCTCTGAGCCTTCTTTCTGAGCCATGTACCACAAGGTACAAATTGTTTATGAGTTGTGTTTGTGTGAAGAAGCATTTCTCAGGTTCCAGCTCTGGGGAACAGCTAAATTAGATGTTCTCATTTTCACTCTTCTCCAATTAATCTATTAAGCTGTTAGGGTGTAGTTCTGCAAATTTCCTCCCATTCAAATATAGAAAAATTATTGCCAATGTGTATTTCAAACTGGATCCCATGTTTTCCTAAATAATGTCAAGGGGTCTTTTAAAACAGAGATGCTGCATATCTGTAAAGTTTTTGATAATCATTCATTTGCAAGATGACCAGGTAAAGCTCTTATTCAGGACTCCTTTAATTTAAATATATCATCCTTATTTTCTAAACCAACCATAAATTTGTCTTCAGCTGTCAAAGTTAAGAAGACGTTGAAGAACCTCACAGTGACAGAGACTCAGGACGCTATTTTCACAGTCGAGCTAACACACCCTAATGTGAAAGGTATCCAGTGGATCAAAAATGGGGTTGTGCTGGAATCCAATGACAAGTACGATATCTCAGTCAAAGGAACAGTTTACTCTCTGAGAATTAAAAACTGTACCATGATGGATGAGTCTGTTTATGGCTTCAAGCTCGGAAGGCTAGGAGCCAGTGCCAGACTGCACGTTGAGAGTAAGTTGACTTAGAAACACTTTACAAGTTGCCAACTCGTGGTTACCATGACGCTAACCATTTCACTGAATCACTTCAACTTTCCTTATTAGCCGTCAAGATCATTAAAAAGCCAAAGGATGTGACCGCCTTGGAAAATGCCACCGTTGCCTTTGAAGTTAGTGTTTCCCATGACACGGTTCCAGTAAAATGGTTCCACAAGAATGTGGAGATTAAGCCGAGCGACAAACACAGACTGGTCTCAGAAAGGAAGGTCCACAAACTGATGCTGCAGCATATTGCCCCCTCAGATGCTGGGGAATATACAGCTGTGGTGGGACAACTGGAATGCAAAGCTAAACTCTTCGTGGAGAGTAAGTATTAGGCAGCCCCACAGCATTTCCCTGGATGATTACCATGTGTTCATTTGTCTGTTTGATTCATCTGCCTTTAAAAGAAAATATATTAACTGAAGTACTTTCTGATTTTTCCAAGCATTACATATAACAAGAACCATGAAAAGCATCGAGGTGCCTGAGACCAAAACTGCCTCCTTTGAGTGCGAGGTGTCCCACTTCAATATCCCTGCCATGTGGCTGAAGAATGGTGTGGAGATTGAGATGAGTGAAAAGTTCAAGATAGTGGTGCAGGGAAAACTCCACCAGCTGATGATCATGAACACCAGCACAGAGGACTCGGCAGAATATACATTTGTCTGTGGCAATGACCAAGTCAGCGCCACCCTGAAAGTAACGCGTAAGTTAAAAGAAAAAAAAATCTAAGGAATATCTAGTAGAATCATTGTTATTCCATATGCATGCTACACATTTTTGCCTGATCATTTGGTCCACTGAAAAATCTTTGATTGGAAGGTCTACTGAGAGATCGCACTGAGTTAAGCACTAGTATCTCCACCTAGATAAAATTTTCCAATTAGAGTAACATTGAAAGGCTACCTATAATGATGTCCCAGTGTCTGTCACTTGCAATTTCTGTTCCCCTTTCACTTGCCATTGTTCTGTAGAGAGAGGGGTACCTGGAAGGTATCATAGCTCATATCTCTGAACTGTTGTTGCCTTATCAGACATATTAAATACATGCCAGGTTTTCATTCTGCACCTGTTACGACTCACACTCTATTGACATAAAGTCTCCTTGGGTGTTTTTCCTTCCCCTTTTGCAGCAATAATGATTACGTCCATGCTGAAGGACATCAATGCTGAAGAAAAAGACACCATTACCTTTGAGGTGACAGTGAACCACGAGGGCATCTCTTACAAATGGTTAAAGAATGGCGTGGAAATCAAATCAACGGACAGGTGCCAGATGAGAACCAAAAAGCTCACCCACTCCCTGAACATCAGGAACGTTCACTTTGGAGATGCTGCTGATTACACCTTTGTGGCTGGAAAAGCTACGTCGACAGCCACCCTTTATGTGGAAGGTATGGCTTCGTAGGTGTCCTGTGCATAAAAATAATGTCAAACACACTGTAGAAAATGTTAGTGCATAAATTGGTGAGTGGATAATTGAAATGTGGTATATCCATGCTATGGAATATTATTCAGCAATAAAAAGGAAGTACTGATACATGCTACAGCATGAATGAACCCTGAGCACTTTATGCTGAGTGAAAAGGCCAGTCACAAAGGATTACATTTTGTATGATTCCATTTACAGGGAATCTTCAGGATACACACATCTATAGAGATATAAATTGGCCTACATCTGAGGCGAAACAGTAATAGGAGTGTGAGGGGATATAAATGAGGGGCTCATAGTTTCTTTCTAGGGTAACTAGAATATTCCAAAATTGATTGTGGTGATGGTTACACAACTCTGAATGCACTTAAAGCCACTGAATCGTATACTTAAGTGGATAAATTTTATAGTATGTGAATTATGTCTTCATAAGGCTGTTGAGAAGGTTAATTTTATACATGCTGTTTTCTAGCTCGTCATATAGAATTTAGGAAACACATTAAGGACATTAAGGTGCTCGAGAAGAAGCGAGCCATGTTTGAATGTGAAGTTTCTGAGCCTGACATCACTGTACAGTGGATGAAAGATGGCCAAGAACTGCAGATTGAGGACAGGTCGGTTGTTTGGTCTTACCACTTTCCAATTGCCCATTTCCTCTGAGTCGGCATACATTAAACTTCAATTTCCATTTCATCCATAGAATCAAGATACAGAAGGAGAAATATGTCCATCGCCTTCTGATTCCATCCACCCGGATGTCCGATGCCGGACAGTACACCGTGGTGGCAGGAGGCAACATGTCCACTGCCAATCTCTTTGTAGAGGGCAGAGATGTTCGCATCCGAAGTATTAAAAAGGAGGTTCAGGTATTGTATACATGCCACATTTTTTGAGAAATCATCAATAGTCCATAATCCATATTTCCTATTTTAATTATTGACTTAAATTGTCTAACTACAGTCTTCTAAAGAATTAGTCAGCTTATCCTTACTGGTTTACATTCTTATGCTGACATCAATTTAGTCAGTTTCCCTCACTTAGGGAATAAGTGTGTCCTTAGCAGCTTTCAAAGTTCTTTAATTAACACAAGGAAGCCGCCTGCTAGGGAGATGTGGGATGTAGGAACTTGGCTGGGAGCACTAACTCTGAGGTCCAAGAGGAAGACCAGTTTGAGCAAAGCTGTATTCCCAGCAAGAACGCTGATCAAGCACCTGTGCTGTCTACTACCTGTACAGAGCTTGCTCTCGTTGGCACCAGTCTTCCCAAGTGATATAATGGAGATAACATATTAAGAGAAATACCATTTGTGGTTAGCTTCATTATATTGCTCATCCAAGAAGAACTGGGTGTCACAGGCCTTAGGCATGGTGAAAAAGCCTCATTCAGCAAGGGCTCAGACATCCTGGATATGTCCCCACCCTTTATTGTCCATTTCCGAATCTTGATAGCCTCACTTTTAAAACAGTTCCTACCTAGTCCATAATGTTATTGTTTAAAATCAGTGGTCACCAACTGGTGGTCCGCAGAGCACTGGTGGCCCGTGAGGTCCAAAAGGTTGGCGACCACTGGTTTAAATCACATGAAATCAAATTGAATAGTATAGTAACTTTCAAGAGCTTTATAAGTAATAAAAAGTCCACAGATGCAAAGTATTATTATTTCTGTTATTAATTAACAAGCAAATATTTAAGGATAAAATCATTGCCTTTTTGGGCAACCTCCTCATTGCAGGTGTAAGCATGATCCAAGAAGTCTGGGTACCATTTTCCCAGAAATGGCCAAAATTAGAATGTGCTTTAACCAATCAAGTTATTATATCATAATTTATAGGTTTTGCATGCTTAAAAATGAGCACTTTTAAGAACAGGTTAATTGGAAGGAAAACAGGGCTTCAATATTCTTTTTTATGTTGCTTCATCTAAAGGTTATTGAGAAACAACGCGCTGTCGTTGAGTTTGAGGTCAACGAAGACGATGTTGATGCCCACTGGTATAAAGATGGCATTGAAATCAATTTCCAAATTCAAGAACGACACCAGTATGTTGTAGAGCGAAGAATCCACCGAATGTTTATCTCTGAGACCAGGCACAGTGATGCTGGTGAATACACCTTCGTGGCAGGAAGGAACAGGAGTTCTGTTACCCTCTATGTCAATGGTAGGTAGAGATATTAACATATTTTGTGGATCCATCTAGAATAACCCTCCCCTTTAAGTTCCTGAAGTTCTGATAGTTTCTGTGTAATTTCTAAAGAACCTATAGTACTCATGTGACTACATCTATATTTATTTTTACATTACACCTATGGTAAGGGATGGCAGCTATTAAAATGAGAGTTAAGAAATCATTCCCCAAAAACCCCTGACAGCTAGATTTTTATTGATTAGTCAACACTGTTGAATACCCACTGCGTGTCAATTATACCTCAAATCGGTTTCTAGATATGGATTCAGCTCTTCTAGTTGATCTGCCCTAGATCCTAACTGCTTACATACTGGCAGCACTACCAAGTGTAGGAGCCTTTTTAACCTCTAGTCTGCAGTGCTGGGGACAACCCAGAAGTCCTCCCCTGTGAGACCACAGAGGGCCTAGGGAGCCACAGGCCACGTGGAACAGAGTTCTCTCTGCCCAAAGCTCTAGGGCAAGGGGCACTTGCTTCAGAGGGGGAATTTCACATGCTATCAACTCCTAAGAGGAATGCCATTAATCCATACACTTTCCTCATTAGAAACCTTAGGGCTGAATTTCAGGCTGGCCTAGATCTGAGACTAAGCTAGAAACACAGAAAAAAATGGAGCTTCCTTTCCTGTTCTACTTATTTCCTTCCTTATCTTGGGCCATATCTGTCTGAATAAATACCAGTGAGGCAAATAAAGGGACACTAAGAACAAAAATAGATCCAGAGACAGAGAAACATCGATCAGACCATTAAACCTCAGAGGGAAGGTAGGGGAGGGTGGGGGTAAGGGGGAGAGATCAACCATTGACTTGTATGCAGGCATATAAGCCTAACCAATGGACACAGACAACAGGGGGGTGAGGTCATGAGTGGGGGGATAGGGGGGTAGTGGGGAAATAAGGACACATATGTAACACCTTAATCAATAAAGAAATTTTTAAAAAATAATAATAAAAAACATAAAGCACACAAAAAATAGAGTAATCTCAAGTTTCAATTGAACCATATTGCCAACATTCCCTTGGTCCCTAAGAGACCAAATGGTCCTGGTGTCCAGTTATTATTTCTATACTAGAGTCCCGGTGCACGGATTCGTGCACCAGTGGGGTCCCTTGGCCTGGCCTGCATCCTCTCGCAATCCAGGACCCCTTCGGGGGATGTCAGATAGCTGGTTTTGGCCTGATCCCCACAGCCTCAATCCAGACAGGAGGGAGCCTGATCCTGTGCATTGAGCATCTGTCCCCTGGTGGTCAGTGCACATAACAGCAACCAGTTGACCTGTCCTTTGGTCATTCAGTCATTCGGTCGTGTAGGCTTTTATATATATAGATTAGTAGTGGGGAAAATGAGGCACAGAGAAGAAAAGCAGTGTCAGTAACCAGCCTCACAGAAGTCATTTCTCTTTATTCCTGTGTTCTGTGGATTACCCAGTTCCCCTCACTCATCACAACACTAAGAATATGTTTTCATTAGCATAACAGGAAAGCTGATTTTAAAATATATATAAACATTTAACTACATCTGAAATAACATTCATTCTTTCATACGTATAAACGCACTTCACTGTATATAAAGAGATGACTATGACATATACACAAATATTTACAAAACGAACAAACCTGAAAGAGATGTGCCATTTTACTATGTGATGTGCCCAAATTACTTTTAAAAATAAATCGCATGTGGAAGCTGTTCTAGAATTCTTTAGAGTACTGGCCATCACTACACCCCCACCCAGACCATGATTACCCCCAACCAGAAGCAGGGGTAATCATGTTTTGTTGAGAAACACTTTCAGCACCCTCTGCCCCTACCCTTTAGAAAGTATCTTTCTAAAGCTATTCCCCCTACTTAAGGACATCATTCCAAATGTTTTCCCCTCTTAGCGTAACGGATGTCCTAATATCCTGAGGCAAGCAAAGATGTAACAATTCCAAAGTTTTATTTCTAGATGGGTAACCACCTGGCAACAAATTAATGTAGAGTTTCATGAGCTCTCCTGTGTTTTTGAACTTTTTCACGAGCTATTTGTTTTCATTTACTCTCAGCTCCAGAACCACCCCAAATTCTGCAGGAGCTCCAACCTATTACTGTGCAGTCTGGCAAGCCTGCCCGCTTCTGTGCTGTGATCTCTGGCAGACCACAGCCCAAAATTTCCTGGTACAAGGAAGAGCAGCTGCTTTCCACTGGCTTCAAATGCAAATTCCTCCACGATGGGCAAGAGTACACACTTTTGCTCATTGAAGCCTTCCCAGAGGATGCAGCTGTTTACACGTGTGAAGCCAAGAATGACTATGGCGTTGCCACAACCTCAGCTTCGCTCTCAGTGGAAGGTAGAAATGTCTTACTACTTCTAAGCTTATAATAAAACTGAAGAAACTAGATTTTGCATTCTCCCAGTACATTTAAAAATTCAATTTGGAGCTCATGCAAATAGATTGCTACCCAACTTGGGAACTCTGAAAGTGTCCTGCTGTGAGATAAATTACGATAAATCGGCATGCTCCATTCTATGAGGTCTGTAAGGTGACTCAACCATGATAAACCCTGTGGTCCCTTTCTTTAGTTCCAGAGGTCGTGTCTCCTGATCAGGAAATGCCAGTTTATCCTCCTGCCATCATCACCCCACTTCAGGACACTGTCACTTCTGAGGGACAGCCCGCTCGATTTCAGTGCAGGGTTTCTGGAACTGGTAGGTTTACAAGCAACAGTATTGTGGCTAATATTCACAAATAATGACGTGTGTGTGGGGGGGGGGGGGGGCGGGGAGGGTCTCATCTTTTCCTTCATCAGAAACATCTCTCATGCATAATTTAAGGTTTAATAAGGCTCATTTGCAGAAGACTTATTTGAATTATTGGATTAAAAATTAGATCAGTGTTTTTTGATATTGGACTACCCACCTAAAAATAATTAAGGTGGTCAATTCTGTAATTTTTAAACACAGTAAGAAAAGAATCAGATCAGTATTTTCCAGTGTTTTAAACTTCAAAAAAAATTTCATGTTTTCTTTATGATTATAGTTGTACTTTTGTTATTTATTAAATATAATAGAAACTACAGTTATTGTGAGATTAATTATAATAGCATTTTACAAAAGATTCAAAATAAGGGTCTATTTATATGTAAGACATCATTAAGTCTTTAAGTGTTTATGTGGAATGATATATTATCCCATAGTGGTCAAATGAAGGGTTTTATGGTCAGAGAGGTTGGATTTGAATCTTGGCTCCCCTGTGTGACCTTAGGCAAAAATATGAATTCTCTGGTTCTCTTTCCCTTATGAATAAAATAAAAATAATATTGCATTCAATCTTAGAATGTACATTTCATGAGGCCAGGGATTCTGTCTTAGTACATAGAACCTGGTGCCTGAAAAGCAGTAGCTACTTGAAGACAAACTCCATGAGAACAAGGAGGTGACTTTTGTTCTAGAATAGCTCTGTATGTAGTAGATACTCAATAAGTAATTATTGATTGGACAAATTAACAGTTGTTGAATGATTAATACCAATCACTTAAGACTATTATCAGGATTACGTTAGATAACCCAAGTCAGCACTTAGCACAGTATCCATCATATAGTAATTCCTCAATCTGTTAGGATTTTTAAATTTTATTTTAGAGGACGTTTATTAAAGCTGGGGACAGTAAAAGAAGGAAGGGCCTAGGATAACAGGAGAGGGACTAGGTGGGGAAATGAACCTAGGCTGGGCTGCTTTGGCTCACTAAGAGGTCAGAGAAAAGGGGGCCTTGAAGACAGGTTCAGGGGATGTGCCTGGGACAAACTGCCACTGCCCATTGCTGCCCTGGTCGCAAGCCTATTGGGGTCCCTTAGAGTTTAGGAGATGTACACCTGCGGGGGAAGAATGGGAAGAGGGGAAAGGCAAGGGTGTGCTTCCAGGAGGGCCAATCAGTTCGGATTTTTAATTGGGGCATACTAGCCAACTACCACCAACCCTCCCCTTTCCCCCAGGAGTTTGACATTGGTAGAATGAGACAAAATGCTTGGAGCCATTTCAAACCATTTATTATTGTAGACTGGCCTCAGAAAGGGGCAACATAAACCAACTTCATCCAAAATGAAAATCACTCTCGTATTTACTTGGCGTTTTTATACCCCCACCAGAGGAGAATTCTCAAAGCTTGGGCATCTCATAGCACTCCTAATAAGTTTTATTGTTTTGTTTATTATGCTTCTCCCATTAGTTTATGACCCAGCATTACACTGCTGAAAGCTATTTTCCTAAACAAGTTAGTATTTCAATTGGCTGCTATGTCTTGAGATTTCCTTCTCTGGGATGGAGATGCTAACCTAGAAACTAAATGGATTTGTTTGATTTTATGAGCATAATTAAAGGATATAATGTATGCAAAGCACCTATAGGCATAGCTGGCAAGTGACTGGTGCTCAATACATTAATTTTATCATGTCCATAGAGAAGAATTATACAAACATAAAATCTGGTATTGTGTGACCAACATAGCCTTTGTCATTTCAAAGCATAGTATTTGAAAAATATTAAATATCAAGAAATGTGGACTAATTTGATAATATTCTATTTACACATTAAAGAAAAATACATCTTAATATCAAATTCACTAAAGCTAGACTAAATAATTTATTCATTCATTGAATTTTTAGGAGAAAATTTTCAAAAAATATACATATATGTGGATTGTCCAAAGTAGTATAAAGTCTTAACAATATTTGTATAGTGCTTTGTACTTAATAAATCATATTATAGTTTGCCTTTAAGGTGTTGCAAAAATACATTTGAAGTCCTCTATGAGACTCTGAAGTAAGAAAAGAAAAAAATCTCTTTCTTTTGTATAAGATAGATGTCTTTAATTGTTTAAATAGTTCATCAATTCATGAAACTATTAACTCTCTATGTGTGGTGAAACATATACAAGTTTTAACACCCTCTTGAAAACATATTTTCTATATGACAAAAATTCATTAAATAAAATGCCCTTTTAAAAGCTTACCAAATTACATAGTTTCATGTCCCCAGGACTGAAAATATTCAGAAGCTTCCTCTGACCAAGTATTTATTGCCTCAGGAAATTAAGTGCAGCCCTGCCTTCTATAAATTGGAAAAAATTATGAGGCTTCAGAAGCCTCAGTTGCATGTTTGGGGGAACTCAAAACTTGTTAACTGGGGAACATGGTCATGAGCAATCTGGTGGTGCTTTCCCCACCAGAAAAATATTGTCTATTGAAGGTCTCTGGTGCCACCTACTGGTAGAAGAGCTATTGGGAAAAGTAGAATTTTAAAATGTGTTTATTAGTGTTTATTTTACAGGTGAGTCAGAATCATTTGGAGGCTTACAGAGTGACAGCTAGCTAAAGGAAGTGATCAGTAATTTTTGTAGCAATTATTTATGCCCATTTTTCATGTAAGAATCTATTCAGCTTTAGTCTGCCAACATTTGTGTTCCTGCTATTGAGACATTGCCCTAGGTCCCAGGGATCCCCACACCGGGCTCTTGCCTTCATAGAGCTCAGTGTGAACGTGAGGGGGTGCACAACTACATCCCAAGGTTGTAAGTGCTGTAACAACCCATGTACTTAGTGCTCTGTGTCTGGGAGACAGAGAAAGATGCATGGACTGAGCATCGAAGAATCAATAGGGTCATTGAATACAATGGTGTTCCAGGCAGAGAAGCACATCGACATCATGTGCTGGAAATGACAAGTGGTTTAAGTATGGTTGGAAGTGATGTAATGAGTGGGCAAGAAGGCTAGGGCCAGATACTAAAGTGTTTGGTATTCTCTGCTTAGGATTTTAGATTTTATCTTGTTTACATTTGAGGAGCAAGTGAAGGATTTTTAAGCCTCTGGGCACATGATCAGGTTTGCTTTTTAGAAACAATACTGTGATAGTGAAAGGAGGAATAGAGAGAGTGGGGGCTAAGACTGGAGTTAAGTGACCAGGGGAGAGGCCATCACAACAGGTGTGGAGGGTGTTGACTAGGCCCTCAACTAGGGGAGTTGGGAGAAAGAAGGGAATAAATTGTAGAATTCAGGAGGTAGAGGTTGAGGAGCAAGGGCAGTGGAACGGCCTCATCAAAGCAACACGAGGCCAATGACCAACACAGATAGTGGCATCCCAGTCAGAATCACCAAGTCCATTGTAAAGAGAGGTCTCATCTTTTAGCTCATTGATTGTTGGCAATTCATGTCGGTCCTACTGCTTCATTCAGTTCACCAAAGGAAGAAGTTGTAAAAATAAGCAGAGAACCTCAGAGGGTGCAAACCAAACTCTTCATCCTTCTATTTCAATTGACAATTAAACAAACTAAATAGTAGGATGATTGGGTGTGGCTCAATCTTTTGGCATTATTGAAGGCACCGCTGACCCCTTCCATGATGTTAGACATTCTTATTTTACTGACTGATTTTTGCCACTGGTTTATAAAGCACTTTCAGAGGTGTATGGCATTTAATTTACACATCAATTTTATTCAATGAATAGCCCATGAATTATTATGCATCTCATTTTACAAATGAGAAGACTGGTCCAGAGGGATTATATGACATGTCTAAGATCACACAGATAGTAAATTATAGTGTCAGGATTCCATTTTCTA
Organism: Plecotus auritus; assembly: GCF_963455305.1. NCBI lineage: Eukaryota > Metazoa > Chordata > Mammalia > Chiroptera > Vespertilionidae > Plecotus > Plecotus auritus. The sequence continues at coordinate 42,695,955 of NC_137776.1, forward strand.
CCTTTTCTTGTCATCTAAGGAAGTGAAAAGATTTGTTTATTTAAAAGGTGATCCTGTAGTTTATAAGCAACTCAATATCATCATGGGAAGAAGGGAAACCTTCATAAACCAATATTTGCAATAAACACAACCAAATGCAAGATGGTTGGGCTATTAGAAGATTCATATGGTTGTTATTAAGATAAGGAAGTTATATAGTGACCATACTCCAAAAACAAGATGGCTTTAATTTTGGCTTCTAAAAGAAGTAACTAAATTTAAATCCACTCTTGATTTATAGGGTTATTGTTTTAATGTCAGTATAATATTTTTTAAAGTGCCTGTCACCTTAACAACATAATAATGTTACTTTATCTCTGCTTTCGTGTTTTTATTTTCTATCATTTTAAGATAGTTCAATTCCTTGTGTAAAAATAGCTAGTTTTATTAGTAGTCACTATTGCTACTACCTTGGCAAAAGCCAAATATAACTAGAACGACCAAATTCCATGACTCTTTCAACTTAAAAATTATTTTCAATTTAAAAAATATTTTCTGTGGTGCTGAGAACTTTTGATGCTTGCTCTTTGGTAATTAAAAAAAAATGCAGGTGTGTGTTTTTATTCAGCCTATTTTAGACTTTGTGAGATATTGATCTTTTTAGCTCTTTTTGATTGATTTTTCTGCACACCAGAAGTGCGCATTTTCCCCACTTCCTGTCCCAGTAGGCAGCCACAGTCCAGATCAAATTCTTTATGATGACTGTTTCTCAGAGCTCTCTTGTTTTCAAGGTCACTAAGCATGTCAGCATCTTTACCTGCTTCCACAGCATGACATGCAAGTGGTTATTAAAAGAATATAACTAAAATTGTAAATTTTCAAATATGTCAACCAGTCTCTAAGCTGAATTTTTCTATAATTGTGTTTCCTTGATAAAGATGAAAAGAAATCATGTAAGGGCAGATTTGGTATGACTAAAAGAAAAGTATAATGTTATGAAGATAAATGTGAAATGTAGTCACCAGTATAATCGATATTGTGTTTGCAGGTAAATTTAAAATATCCACCTGTTTTTGTGATTTAAATATACATTATCTTCTGTACTACAGATCTAACAGTGTCTTGGTACAGCAAGGACAAGAAAATTAAGCCATCTAGGTTCTTCAGAATGACTCAATTTGAAGACACTTACCAACTGGAAATTGCTGAAGCTTATCCAGAAGATGAAGGGATTTATACTTTTGTTGCTAATAATGCCGTAGGTCAAGTATCAAGCACAGCCAACTTGAGACTGGAAGGTAGAGTAAAACAACTTTAAGAATCACATTTCATTATAGATCTAATCTCATGTCAGTAACAATTACTAAAGATTTCATGTAAATCATGGTTGGTCCTATCATTCTCTTTTAATGCAACTAATTGTGTTCATGTCATATGTGATATTCTCACTTTTCATTTACTCCTTCTCATTCTGAGCCACATACCATCCCTTTGTTATTTTTGCCTGCTTTGTCTCCATGATGTTTTGTGATCTGTTGCTCTCATCATCAGCTTTCATGCTTCCTGATAAGCCTATATCAGAATGGGGATAAATGTACTTGATAAAAATAGGTATATTTGTTTTCTCATTTGGCTAGGATAAAAATTTAGATTTATTTTTAAAAATCTAAGAGTGTAACCATCCCCGCATTGTATTCACATAATCCTGATTTCACAGAAGTGACGGTGGGCAATTTCAGGTCTGTACACCAGTTAGCTGTACACTCCATCATTCAAAGAATGCCTGAGAGTTCAGGGGCACAGTCCTAGGAAGGTTAAACACTTCTGTTACTTGAGTCTCTTAAGTTACAATGAGAAGCACTTCTTTGAATAGGAGAGGAGCAGGGGGGAGGCATTTTGATTCAACAGGAGATAACAATATTTTTTTTACAGAGTCTTTTCCTGAGCTGATTTATTCTACATAGTATTGAGTATATGCAAATATATAAGGATTTAGGGCAACTTTTGATTTTTTTCTTCAATTGTAAACACTTATTATAATAACCAGATATTTTCTTAATAATCAATTTAAAGTGGTTTGCAAAGTAGAAAAGCTGGTTTTACAACCAGAGAGGAAAAAATAAAACCAGAAAACAAGAATACCTATACCAAATTGTGTACTCCACTACTGCCATCTTGAACAATATGGTGAAGTTCTTTAGACTGTTGATGTCTCAGCTTGTTTGTCTGGAAAATGCAAGTGAACCTGTATGACTGAATCCACAGGGGCATACAGTGACCAAGTGTCAGGACTGGACTGGATTCTAGTCCACTGTTGAAATTTGCCACTGATCTGCTGACAATTCCACATGAGTTCCAGTTTCAATGCAGGGCACAACATTAAAGGTTGGCATGCTTCTTTTCAGGATTTAGCAACCTTGAAGAAGTTACATCAAACTCCCAATGGCATGTCTCTTCATCATTTTCATTTAAGAAGGAGTCCCTTGGCCAAAAGCCCATCTTCATCCAGCCTCTATCAAGCCTCAGGGTGCACAGCGGGGAGACAGTCAGATTTCATGCAAGGGTTTCTGGCATTCCCAAACCGGAAATCCAGTGGTTTCATAACCAGCAGCCAATTCTACCAACAAAAGATGTAGTTTTCCATTTTGAGGAATCCACAGGCATGGCTTTAATGCTTATAGTTGACGCTTACTCAGAGCATGCTGGGCAGTACTCTTGCAAAGCAGCCAATAGTGCTGGGGAAGCCGCTTGTGCAGCTACACTCACAGTGACTCCAAAAGGTAAAGCCCAACTTGCTTCGAAGACTTTGATTTGCTGCCTACCTCCAACGCCCACTGTTACTAATGAGAGTCTCAGCTGTTTGTCTCATTGCATATTATGGCAGTACCTAATTTACTAATAAAGTAACACCCAACCAGCCCCACCACCAAGGTCTCCGTTATGGGCTAACCTATGTATCTTAAGTCTGACATTAGTAATTATGTGTTCCATGCATTACATTAGTAATCATTTTGTTAGGCATCAATGCTGCTTAACATTTAACAGCATCTCATCATTGCATCATTAATGATCTATTTACTGTATATTTTTTACAAAGCATATTGTGGAGAGAGGACAAATGTTCTGAGAGAGAGAGAGAGAGAGACAGAGAGAGAGAGAGAGAGAGAGAGAGAGAGAGATTCTGGATAACTGCAGTGACAACAAAAGAAAGAAGCCAGATACTGTATGGCATCTGCATGAGCCTTCACCATCCATTCATCATTGGATTGCTGGGAATGAATTTTCCTTTGTGTGAAAATTCTTAGGGCATACTGCATCTGGCATGTTGCTTCCAAGCGACAATGTCTTTCATCTCCATCTCCATGCCATTTTGTGTTACTAACCTTGCCAAGTGACAAAGCTTAGATCTTAATATTCTTTTCTTTTTTTCTTGTCACTTGATTATACAGTGCAAGCCCTAGCTAGGCAAAGTTCTGGGAAAGATGTAAGAGAGGCCACCAAGTCCCAGGCAGTGGCAGATTCCTCTTTCACAAAGCAGGAGAGCAAAATATCCCAAAGCGAAGTTAAGTCATTTCAAGGATCATCATATGAATGTGAAGTGCAGGTTTTTGAAAGTATATCTCAAAGTTCCACCCACACAGCTGCATTTGTGCAAGATGTAGGGTTGCACCATCCCGCATCCCTCTCACAAATTGCAGAAAGCACTGAGTTATCTGATAAATACTCGGAAGAGACGATGGATGTGGCGCCAAAGATTCTTCTGCATCTTCAAGACCTGTCTGTAAAGTGCGGCGACACTGCTCAGTTCCTCTGTGTTTTAGAGGATGAATCTTCTGTTGATGTAACCTGGACTCGTGAAGGTGTAAAGCTAGAGGAATCTGAGAGAATGAAGCAGTCACAAAATGGAAATACTTATTTTCTTACCATATGTAATGTTCAGCTGGTAGACCAAGGATTGTACAGCTGCATTGTACACAGTGGGTATGGAGAGAAGACATCTTCAGCAGTACTAAGCATAGAAGGTGGTTATTTGATTTCTAACTATGACTTGCTTCATTCATTTCATCCTCATCGCTTTATGCAGCTTTTCTGCCATGCAAATTGAATCAATGAATATATTAATTAGAGTATCTCTAAATTAGTACTGTATTCTTCAATGGCTTATGAAAATTGGCCAAGTCATTGGCCAAACTTGTTAAGAACATTTAACTTTCCAGTATAGATTTAGGAAGTATAACTAGCAGATCCAGGTTCAGGAATTAAGGTTCATTTCACATGGGCTGCCTTTTCTAATCTTGACCAAATGTGCCACCTAGGGAGTGTACCAAAGAAGATTAAGATATTATGGTTCCAGTATTTATTGAGTATTTATTTTTGTGCCTGACACTATGCTACACTTAAATTTAATTGTTTTAGTAATAGGAGGCTCAAAATTTCTCATTTGCCCTTTGTGTTCAGATTTGGAGATTCTAGCTATTACAAGGAGGCCATGAAAATGTAAAAATGGGCACTTACAATAATAGGTCTGGATCAAATTAGTCATCTCTAGATATTTCTCACTAAATCATGCTGCTTTTATAGCCTCAGATCTTTTGGGAATTGTAGAATTATCTCATGGGAAAATTGTTATTTATGTTATTATTATGCTTGATTCTCCCCTGTGTCTGGAAAGGCCTGAATAAATTTGGGCAAAGGATAGCTTTTTTCTCTTATCTGTGGACTTTCCTTTTATGGACTTTCCTTTTAGATACTAATAATATAAGAAAAAATTCTTATGCTAGAAGCCCGTGCTATCTATTTGCCAACAAAGGAGCTTCACTGAATCCAAGGAAGGAAGCTGGGAGAAGTTTGGGCATCTCCAGTGGTCTATTGAGAGCTGTGGCCTCAGGTTCTTCCAGATCTGACCATACTATTTTTTAGTTGTTAGACATTAGCAGGGGCAAAAATACAGTGCTATGTGCATAGCCCTCTCTACCCTGAATTTTGAAATTGGCTCATTAATTCACTTAATGCATCTACAATATTCACTCACGCACACAAAGAAAGGCCTTTTTTTCTTTTTTAAGCTGGCATTTTGTTCTATGGCTATTTCTGGTTATATTTCCAAAGTCCAGGACTGAGATTTAGTTATGCAAATGAGGTGGAAAATTCCACCATCCAGAGACTTGACCACAGCTGCTGGCAAGCACAGTAATCACAGTTACTATTTATCTGGAGTTGTTATCTACACGTCTTGTAGGTGACAACTATGACAGTTTCAGCAGCAATATAATTGGGAATCAGCTGTGCTGTGGAGGTGGGAGAAATGTAGGTCTTTCAACTTGTTTCCTAAAGAACCTAGTGTCATAGTACAGTACTTGAAAGTCAAGTTCCCAGAGGGGATTTGCTTAGACATTTCTGCCCCAGGAATTCCAGTTCCAATTAAATATCATTAAAGTGTTCTTGGAAAATGAACACTTTTTTTTTTTCTTGGAAAGTATATGGCCTTACTTGTACTTTAAAAAGTTAAAACATTTTTAAGTGTTTGAAGGGTGAAGGATCAGGCACAGTTGTCCAATTATCTAAAAGAAGGCAGTTTTTATATAACCCTCTTTTATTCTGGCCTAATAACTTTACATAGGCTACACAGTTATCCACAAAGTCCAAGTAAGAATGAAAAACCCCATAAGGCAGTTTGTGTTGAGTTCTTATGTGCATAGTAAGCATAGCTATTTCACATATTAGTTTTGGGACTAATGTGCCGCTTTCCTTCTCATCCTAATGACATTCCATCTTCTCTAAATTTAGCATGTGTTTTACTCGTACAAACACAGCTAATTGATTCCTTTTCCTAACTTTATTCTTACCTAGCAAAGAAATCGCAAACCAGAGCAGTTACAAAAATCACCCTTGGTTCAAATACTAAAAGTTTTAAAACACTCAAAGAGTCACAAATTAAAACAACCCATGAAGTAAAGAGAGAATCGTCAAAGAACACATCAAGTTTGTCATTCACTTCATGCCAAAGACCACAAGGAACTCAGAAGCCCACTGACACAATGCCACACGAACTGAGAGATGAGAGTGGTACCAGGGCACCTGCCTCTCTGAAGAAGCCACCCCAGAGATGATTGTGTCTAAAGACTGTTCCTTTTCCTTATGTAATAAAAGCTATTTAGAGTGGTTGACTCTTTGTTTTGCTTCTTAATATGTAATTGAACTTCAGGTAGTTTGACATTTTAAAGGTGATTTAAATCAAAGGAGTATTTATTTACTAGCTGAAAATGCTCAATTCTGCAGGAAAAACTGAGAATAGCCATCAACTAAATGTGGCATGTTAAAAAATGCATGTCCCCTATAAATGTGACTTCATCTCTTAGCAAGTGTTCAGTCAATAAGACATTTTTTAAAAAGAATTTTCCTTTAGCTTGTGGATTGCTTTTCTGAATGCATGTAAAGGCATGGAGAATTATAGAACTAAATGTAGAAATGTCATAGAAAACCAAAAATAAAAATGCTTTTAAATCTTTCTGCCAACATTGTCATGTACTTTATCAGTTCATTGATTTGTTTGGCATGAATTGTTTGATGCATTTGGTGGATGTAGTTTTCTATTATAATAAAGATAAAATAATAATTGTAGGAATCATATATTGAGGCAGACAGTATATGGAATTAATCATTAAAATTTTGTATATGTTTTTTTTTTCCATTTTAGCCTATGAATCAATTTTACACGAGAGGATTGAACAGCAGATTGAGGTGGAGATGAAAGGTATTATTACATTGAATATGAGATTTAAGTAGAAATTCTGAAGGATTAATAGAATACTTAACTGCCTTCTTTCATTTACTATCATTGAGAAAAATGACATAGATGTATAAATATATCTCTTAGAGTATATATTACTATGTCGCATGCCTGGTTTAGTATGCTGATGGTTACATGCATTTCATAGTATTTTGTTTTACAGTAATTTAAATTCTCGAATTTAAAATTTACCAGCCACATCATTTTCATGTTTGCAGCCATTTTCGAAAGTGTGTATTAGAAAAAGTTGGAATTTTAATGCATGAAATCATGAAATAGAAGTTTGTTTTCAAAATCACAGTGAATTAAATTGAACAGTAGACAATAACCTAGCTGTCATTCTCAGAATGCAATGTCATGAATGAATGATGATTGAAATGCTACTTGATTTAGGGTGTGTGAAAATGTTACATTCCCATCTGGTTTACACTTCATGCTCATACATCATTTTAACATTGATATGTCTCTTACACTGGCTTGCAGATAGCTGCCTTATGTGATCCTTATTGCCTGCTTTTCTTTGTATAACGTTGTGACTATATGGCTGTATTAGTTCGAATAAACGCCTTCTTATTTTATTTTAGCTATTTATGGTTTTGGTTCTTATATATATATATATATATTTAAAATAGTTAATTATCAAAAATATAATAATTTAATCTGCAATCAAAAGGATCAGAAAGGGCGTTTATTCCACTCTCTGCAAGTCAGGTAAGATTTTCCTCTTAGCCATCAAAGGAACAAAGTTTTCCTGCTCTCAAAACAAATATGCACAGGAACATGTTATTTTCAAATGCATTTTTGCTTGTTCAAGAAGAAATTTCAGCAGTTTGAAGAAAAGACCAGACAACGAACGATTTTCGTGTCAGAATCTTTTAAACAGAGCATGGTGTTGCGTTTATTCGAACAAATATGGTGAGTGAATTTTTCTATGGATTTGTGAGAATCTGTAGCATGCATTTTATTTTATTTCTATTTTGCAATTTCATTTATTTTCAACTTTTTGAAATACTATGGAAAATAGTAAAATGCTTTATAATTTAATTTCTTTTCAGAATTATTCTCCGAGGAAGAATCTGAACATTCAGAAAGAGATACACGTGATGCCTTTTCAGATTCTGAAGATGTAGACCACAGCTCTATGGCTGCTAAAAGATATGCAAGTAGAATATTATCTACAAGCTCCTGGCCTGAATATTTCAAGCCTTCTTTTACCCAAAAACTTACATTTAAGTATGTTTTAGAGGGTGAACCTGTTGTTTTTACATGTAGATTAATTGGCTGTCCAACTCCGGAAATGACTTGGTTCTATAACAATCGGCCAATCCCAACAGGTCTCCGGCGGGTTATAAAAACTGAGAGTGATTTACATGATCATTCTTCCAGCTTAGAGATTAAAAGGGTCCAAGACAGAGATTCTGGAATTTATAGATTGTTAGCAATTAACAGTGAAGGGTATGCTGAATCAACTGCATCGCTGCTTGTTATTCAAAAAGGGCAAGATGAGAAATATTTAGAATTTCTGAAAAGGACAGAACAGACACATGAAAATATAGAGACATTAGTTGAAAGGAAAGAGGGCAGGATGAAGGTTGACCTGAGGTTTACTGGCTCTCCCTTTAACAAAAAACAAGATGTAGAACAAAAGGGAATGATGCGAACTATACACTTTGAGACAGTGAGTCCTAGCAAGAAAACAGATTTTATGTATGATGAAGAATATCTAGAAGGTAAATCTGATGTCAGAGGATGGCTTAACGTAGGTGAAAATTTCCTGGATGAGGAGACCAAAAGGAAGTTGCAACGTTTACGGGAGGCAAGAAAAACATTAATGGAGAAAAAGAAGTTTTTAGATATGTCATCTGAACTAAGCTCAAGAACTTTGAGAAGGGAAGCTAGTAATAAAGATACTATGTTCTTTAGTGAGGAAATGGAAAGCAAGTCAGTATCTGATCTAGCTGAAAATAGGGCTACGGTTGGATATTCAACTGAATATTCTAATCAAATGGATCAAAATATAGAATCTGGAGAATCTCTCACAAGTTTTCCAACTACTGTTGATGAAGAAATTCTCCAGACTGAAATAAGAATGAGCCAAGAGGCATTTCTAAAAGAGAGTCGACCAAAAGACCATTTACATGGTAGAAGTCAAGTAAATGAGAATACCCAAGCAAAAAGACAAGTTGAAGAAATTATGACCAAAACTGAAATTGGAGAGTCATCTCAATATATCACTAATGTGTATAAAAATAAGGAAATAGATGAGACTTCTGAAAAGGTGTCCCAAGCTGTTATACCCCATACGAGTGATTTTGGTACACTTACAAATATTAAAGAAAATGAAGAAATAGATAGTAAAAGAATAAAAAAGTATGATTTGAGAGAATTACAACACTCCACTTTCACAAGAGTTGAAGAATTTAAAATTGAACAGGAAGAAAAAACCATAGGATTTTTTGAAAATTCGTTCCAAAAACATCTGCAACGTTGCCCACCTTCATTTCTTCAAGAAATTGAATCTCAAGAGGTTTATGAAGGTGACAGTTGTAAATTCATGTGTCATTTTCAAGGATATCCTCAACCCATAGTAACATGGTATAACAATGATATACCAATCCCACGTAATCAAGGCTTTATCATTCATACCTTGGAAAACTATTCAACATTAACTTTTACTTCTGTTCTTCCTCACAATGAAGGTTCTATTACCTGTGTGCTGTTTAACCAATATGGAACAGTAAAGACAACAGGTATACTAAAAGTGAAAGCAAAACAAAGGCACGGTGTCAAAGCACATAAAATCCCAATATTGCATGACTACACTGATGAGGAAGAAGAGCTGGCATTGGTGTTTGACCAAGCAGAAGATGTTCATCCATCTTTGAGACTAGAAGGCCAAACAAATCTCCATATATTACAAACTACCCCACCAGGTCCTCCTTCTGCTGCAGACATAGAATTGCTTTCCTTTCCTGTAGAAATTCAGATAACAGCAGCAACTCCTACCCCAGAACAGGATAAAGAGTCAAGAGAATTGTTTCAATTTGAAGAGTTGGAACCTAAAGCAGCACCTCGAGATGAGGCTACTCAGTCACCAAAACACAAATTTGTATTTTCATCCGATATTACTAATGAGCCACCAAAAATGTTACAAGAAATGCCAAGGTATGCCAGGTGTAGAGAAGGGGATTTCATAGTACTTGAATGTGTATTATCCGGTGAGCCTAAGCCAGTGGTAGCATGGTTTCAAAATGGAGTCCTTTTAAAGCAGGATCAAAAGTTTCAATTTGAAGAGTTTGATTATAGCTACAGGTTATATATTCATGATATTGATGTTCAAGATTCTGGAAAATATAAATGTGTTGCTGAAAACAGTTCAGGAACAGTTGAGAGTGTTTCAGATCTGACAGTGGAACCTGTCATTCACTGGGAAGATAGCCAATTAGAAAATATTGGTGGAATTTATGAAAAAATTTCGAAAGGTCAACAAATTCAGGGCGAATCTGTAAGGGCACATTTGTATGATTATCCAGCTGGTCCTTTTACTTCCCAATCTAATGTAAAAGAATATTCTGTAAGGGAGGTTTTTCAAAACTTTGAGACAACTGAGCAAATAGACCAGAAAGGCTATGCTCATTGTATATCTTCTAGAGAAAAACTCCCCAGATTTATGCAAGTTGCTTCTAGGTCCATAAAAACCAACAGACCTATCAGAGCTGAACTCATACAATGTCAGGATGAATGGAAAGAAGGGCGTGTAAGTGAAAAATCAAAGCTGCACCAAGCAGAAGGTACTGTTTACCCATTTGTTGATGATTTCAGTGAAGTTAAAATTAGGAGAGAGGTTAGACATGATTTTGGAAAACTTGGTGAACCAGAAAGGGTACATGTGCGAGAATATGCCCAAAGTGACCATCTCTCAAATATCCACTCAAGGAAAAGTTCTGATAGTTATGATACAAAAGACTCATCTACCATTGCATATGAAGAACCCCTTGGTGAAGAGAGATACTACCCAAGAAGAAAAGTGAAGCATAGAATCATTGCATTTGAAAAGTTACAACATGCAGAAAAAGGAGTTCTAGAGAAAAGAGCTACCAAGCGATCATTTGTTAATCCTCCTCAGAAGAAGCCTGATGACATTGACTTTCCATTAAATCAAAGAGAATCAAAATCAAGTGACCTAAAGGCAAATATGCATCAGACAGATAAAATGTCTCCCAACACAGAACCAGATTCATCTAACATTATTATGAATTTAAAGTTGCTTTCTTCTCAAACTCATGGGGAATTTAAAGTACAGGAGAGGGAGCAACAGAAAGAAATAGGTCTTTTAGAGTGGTCTGCAGTTTCTGAAAGGGCTGAATATGAAACTCCTATTACATTTGACCTAAAGCAGTTTCACTCTCAAATAGAAAAACCAGATTTAAAATCCCAAGAATTAGATAGTGGTCCACCAGAAGAAGCTTATTTTAAAATCCAACATCCTGCTTCTGAAACAACTGATGCTGAGAACATTGTATTTGATCTAAAACAAATGTATTCTCATATAGGAGATGCAGCTAAGGATTTCCAGGAATCTAGGCCACAATGGGAAACACCTTATAAAGAAGAAATTCCTGGCCCTGAAATATTACTATTTGATACACAGGATATGTCTAAAAGAATGCAAAATGACATACTTACAAATCAAGACATTTCTTCCAGTCAGGACTGGATGAAGGAAAGTTGTATTGATGAGAAGACCTATTATTTGGAAAAAGAAGTCCAACAGATACAGGAACAACAGGTAGAAATTTTAGACACAGATACTTCTCTTAAAATCTTTTCTGATGAAATCCATAGGCAGGCAGGGGGCCTACTTCAAACCTCGTCTGCAGATGTAGGAGAAACTGATATTTCTGAGAAAAGACGTTCTTTAGAAAATGGAGATCAAAGTTTCATTTCACTTTTGAAAAAAGCAGCAAGTGAGGAAGAGGTTTGTGAAATGAAGGAAGAACACACTTTGGAACAAGAGTTGGCATCGTTTCAAAAGCAGGATGAAGGGAACCAGGCATATGCCACCGGAGATCAGAGAGGTGATGTTCAGGAAGCAGACACACTCCACAGAAAACCCTCCCTGAGCCAGTGCTTCTCATTCTTGATGACTGAGGAACAATGGAATCCAAATGAACAAAGAAGTGAAAGAAATGATGTCTCTGAAGAAGAAAAAGTTTACGAAGTTCAAGTGAAAAATGAAACTTCTTTCTTCACGACTGAAGAAGAAAAGATTGAAACTTGTTTTCCTAAATTGGATGAGGCACATACAATGGAAGTAAAGGACTCTGAGTCCTCCCTAACACAATACTTACTTGCTGCTGGAAAACATGAAGTTCCTGAAACTAAAGACACCAAAGATACGGCAAAACTTGTCCAGAGTGAATCAACCACGTCCATGGAGGTTGAAGAAGTAACTTTCAACACTGTGTATGAATATTACAACCAACAACAGGAATCAGGTCGCCCATTTTCTCCTGAATCTGATATTTCCATTGATGTGGGAAGTATAAGCAGTGAAGAAATCTCTGAGTTAGATCAATTTTATACCCCACCATCCTCTGTTGAACATTTTGAAACTCCAAAGTCTCCTGATGTATATTTTGCTCCATTAGATACAACTAAGCAATCCTCAACAGACTCAGGAGGTAAGACTGTTCAAAGAACCACACCTTTGGAGGAAGTTGCTGAAAGGTACTCAACACCTTTGGAAGGGGAGATAGCAGAAAGATATTCCACGCCTGCAGGGGAGACTTTAGAGAGATATTCCACACCCCCAGGGGAGTCTCTAGAGAGATATTCCACACCCCCAGGGGAGACTCTAGAGAGATATTCCACACCCCCAGGGGAGACTCTAGAGAGATATTCCACACCCCCAGGGGAGACTTTAGAACGATATTCTACACCTTTAGGAGGAGAAACAGTTGAAAGATATTATATTCCTACTGGAGGACCAAACCCCACTGAAAACTTTAAAAGGTACCCATCAAAAATAGAAAGGGAGGACAGTACGCCAAATGAACATTTCCATACACCTACAGGAGAGAAAAGCTCAGCCTATGAAGTATGGCGCTCGGATTCATTTGGCACACCCAATGAAGCCATTGAACCCAAAGACAATGAAATGCCTCCATCTTTTATTGAACCTCTGACCAAAAGGAAGATATATGAAAATACAACATTAGGCTTCATTGTTGAAGTTGAGGGCATTCCAGTTCCTGGTGTGAAATGGTATAGAAATAAATCTTTGCTAGAACCAGATGAAAGAATCAAGATAGAAAGGGTGGGTAATGTATGTTCTTTGGTAATTTCTAACATTCAGAAAGGAGATGGGGGAGAGTACATGTGTCATGCAGTAAACATCATAGGGGAAGCAAAGAGCTTTGCAGATGTAGACATAGTACCCCAACAAGGAAGAGCAGTGGCACTCCCACCTCCAGTAACACATCAGCATGTCATGGAGTTTGATTTGGAAAATAATTCATCATCAAGAACACCTTCTCCTCAAGAGATTGTCTTGGAAGTTGAGTTAAGTGAAAAAGATGTCAAAGAATTTGAGAAGCAAGTGAAAATAGTCACAGTTCCTGAATTTACTCCTGATCATAAAAGCATGATCGTGAGCCTAGATGTTCTTCCATTGAATTTAGCAGATCCAAATATGGCTTCAAGAGGGGAAGAAGACAAAGATTTAAAAATTGACTTAGAAGTATTTGAGATGCCTCCTCGTTTTATAATGCCTATTTGTGATTTTAAAGTTCCAGAAAGTTCCGATGCTGTGTTCAAATGTTCAGTCATAGGCGTCCCCAGTCCTGAAGTTAAATGGTATAAGGAATATATGTGTATTGAGCCAGATAATGTTAAATATGTGATTAGTGAGGAGAATGGAAGTCACACCCTTAAAATTCGAAACGTCTGTCTTTCTGATAGTGCGACATACAGGTGCAGAGCTGTGAACTGTGTGGGAGAGGCTATCTGTCGGGGATTTCTCACCATGGGAGATCCTGAAGTATTTGCTATGATAACAAAGAAAAGTCGAGTGACTTTAAGCAGTTTGAAGGAAGAGTTAGTCTTAAAGAGCAAATATGCAGACAGCTTTTTTGAATTTCAGGTGGTGGAAGGGCCTCCCAGGTTCATTAGAGGTATTTCTGACTGCTGCGCCCCAGTAGGCACAGCAGCTTATTTCCAGTGTTTAGTTCGTGGCTCTCCAAGACCCACAGCTTACTGGTACAAAGATGGGAAATTGTTGCAAGGAGCAAGGTTCAGTGCTGAGGAAAGAGGCATAGGGTTCCACAACTTATTCATAACAGGCTTAGTAAAAGATGACGCAGGTGAGTACAGGTGTGTAGCTATCAACAACAGAGGAATGGCCGAGACCTGTGCAGCACTCACCCTAATGTAAAATTTCTTGTACAATGTTTTAGTGCCTTAGTAATTATTACACTTGATTTGAGTGCTTTCATATCTTCCAAATTATATAGATCTAATAAATTTCCAAATATGTCAACTCTATTTGAATGCATTGCATTGAAGACTCCTGGGAACACAGTTTCTCCACGTGGACATCTCATGTTTGTAATACATGTAAATACTCTGTTATCTAAATATCTGAACTGTGGAATCATCGCTTGTGTCAATTATACTGTGAAAAATCAAGCACAATTAAATATCTCTATGGCTACCTACTTGTATTTCTACTTTACCTTCATTTCTCCTTCTCAGAGTGTTTCAGCAGAATGTATTCTCTCTTAGAGATAAACTATATAGGTAAAGTGAAATGTAAAAGGGAAGACCATGTCAGATGATCACACAGATTAGTAAGAGAGAATCTTGTCTCTGCTCTGAATATAAGTAATTTTTGAAATTACAACCCTTTTGAAGCCAAATTAATGCTTATTTACTCAGCCTTAGAAGAGATAAAACAAAGAATAGAAACCAGCTTTGCTCAGATGGTAACTAACTATATACAGAGAAATCTTGGTTCTCGAACTTAATTCATTCCAGACGGGTATTTAAGAAGTGATTTGTTTAAAAAAAAAAATCATTTTTTCCCATTAGAAGTAATGTAAATTGAATTAATACCTTCCAGACCCACTAATAACTCCCTGTTTTAACCTTTCTTACATAAAGTTCATTTCTAAGGTACTGTTTAACCTATAAACAAGTACTTCTTTTCTTAAATTTATCCAACCACCCCTTTCTAGCCTTAAATTAGTCACTTTCAGCACTCCTCTTCAGAGTCTTTCAGGGGGTGAGTATGCAGCATCTTTACTTTTTCATATATCATTGCCTCTGAAATGCTATCACTGGCTAACTGCTTTCCCTTTATACAAATTAACAACAATTTTTCTATCTCTTCAATTGCCTGTGATTGTTGTTTTTTTGAGCACTTTCACACCCTGAGCAACATTAGCACTCTTGATAGCCTCTTTATGTTTTAAAATTGTGCTAATAGCTAGATTTCTGCCAGTAACAAAAGAATTTGTTACCTGAGAGATGCTTTTTGTCATGCTGAGGTATTAGCATGAAAGCGTTGTCAAGTAGAAAAGGGAAGTTTTGTTCCACAACTTGGCTGAGAACCAAATTGTTTGAGATGGGAGACATTTGAGAACCAAGGTTTGACTGTAATCTGTTTGATATTACATCCTCAGTATATGTTTGGCTCTTTTAAAAATGTTTTAATTATTAATATCCCTCTTCTTAAGTCTTTTAACTCTTGCTGGTTTTTAAGGGACCAATGGTGCTGCTCAGATAGATATCATCTGGACATTTGCAGAATATGCA
Source organism: Plecotus auritus (assembly GCF_963455305.1). Taxonomy (NCBI): domain Eukaryota; kingdom Metazoa; phylum Chordata; class Mammalia; order Chiroptera; family Vespertilionidae; genus Plecotus; species Plecotus auritus. The sequence goes on from NC_137776.1 coordinate 42,711,541, forward strand.
AACACAGATTTTTTTACTTTTGGAAATACCTCATTTTCTCAGTTCAAGATGGCATCAAGTGTAAAATGCAACATTAATTTAATATTTTCCTTAGGAGAAAAGAAACTACCATATTACATTTTTATATAAGATTTTAAACTGCAGTCCAATTTCAGAATCTTTAAAATTAGGAAGAGGAATGTGGAATGTTTTTAGAATTGAGACAGTATGGTAATTTGTATTTGTATATAATAATTGGCTTTCTTGTCATTTGCATTGTTTAAACTAACTCAAAATTAATAAGCATTCAAATTCAAGATTTATATATGTTTCTAAATTGACATTTTTTTCTTTTTCAAAATTAAAATGATAATAAATTCACAAAATCCTTAGCATTGTACCTATGTACCAATGTGAACCTAAATCTTCTCATATACATTGTAATAAATATAGAAAAATTCAGGTAGTTTTTTTTAATCTGAAAATGAGGGATTTTACCAGAAGTCCTAAGAGGTGATCATTCAACTCTCTGTGTCATCCCAGTGGTAACTTTTAAAAAATAATTTAGAATAAATTTCAGTTGTACAGCAGATGATGAAAGAAACAATAAAATATAGTAATGAAATTATGAATCTTTCCTCCCCTCAACTCTTAAATATAGCCCAATGACTATATTTGTTCTCTACATTGAGCAATTTTTAAGTACCATGAATATATTAAACATATTAATTTTAATGCTAAAAAGTTTAAAATGTAATGTAAATTTAATTTTCAAAAGGATTCATATGACCAATTATGTTTACCATGCTTCTTTCATTGTATTACCTTTTTATTCCCACAATGGGAATTCCCTTAAAGCCCTTCCAAATTAAATAAACAATTGGGAATATGTACAGAATGTAGACAGAGCAGTAAGGCTCATACCCTCACCTCCATGCCCCCCAAAAACATTTGTTCTGCTTGTTTTAAGTCACCATAATTCATCAAGATAGATACACTCTTGTGGAGCAATCATTTCTGTTTCCACCAGTGTGCATACAATAGCTGTGATAATCATTATAGATATAATGAAATATATCCATCCTAACTCCCTAAAATAAAACTAATTCTATAGTTTATGGACTGAAGGATTTATTCTACTTTTAGTCACCAAAGGAGGTTTAAATAAATTAGAAATTCAAGTCATGATAAACTTGACAAGCACATTTTACCCAATTGTTATATTAGAGCATAGATAGCAACAATTCAAAGACTGTTTCTCAAAAAAAAAAAGTAAGAAAGAAAGAAAGACCAAAAAATGTGGATTTGCAAGAAGCGCTGAAAATTTACTTTTATTCACATAACAAGGAGGGCTTTGTTTTGCTCATTAGAATTCTGTTAGTCTCAAATGCATTAAACTTGAGGATATGCAGAATAACAGTGAATGAATAAAGAAAAGTAAGCTTTGGTCACATTTGGCTTATTTATTAATTGTTGAAATATTTTTAATTTTCTGACTCAATGGCACATAACTTAAAAGCCTAGAATATTAATTTCTCTGATTCTGGATAAAGAATTCATTTATTACATAGTCGAAGTGAGACAATTATTAGCTGCTACTACTACATGTATTTAAACCACATGTTTCATGTTTCAGGACATTTGAATTTGACTTACTATCTTTTTATGGTTAATACATGATATTTAAAAGTAAGGGAGAATATTTCAAGATATTAGTGAGTAGGGGTATATGAACTATATTCACATTCTTTCCCTTTTACAGATATTTTGTCAGTTCAAGTAAAGGGAAAGCTGACATGAGTAATACATTACAGATTAAATGTAAAGTTAAGTGGCCACCATTAGTATATGAAATTAATGATTTTATGGCAACTAATTGAAATAATAAATAATTGAGTATGTATTCTACATATTATAGATAAGTTTTACCAGTACATTTATAGCTAGCTGGCACTGGAGTCCTGCCTTCTAATGCTTATACACTAGAACAGAAAGGTATTAAGTTATAAGACTAGTTCATGTAATGCAATTGGAGTGAACTAATAAAATAATACAACTGCTTTTGAGTAAGGCAATAAAACTACTATTTATGGGGCTGTTGTACATACATGACAGCTTTAATGAAAATCCTAATTCCTTGTTATCAAATCACACATCTTTCATTCTGTTGTCCATAATACTGTTTAAAGGGTATTTGTTATTCACTGTTTTGTTTTTCTGTTCAATAATTGTTGAATAGGTATTTCTTGCATAATAAAATACAATCAAGGTTGTTTTTCAAGCTGAAGTTTTGTTTAAAATGTAAAAGAATTGGTTCTTAAAAATTCATATTAGTAAAGCAAAAGGATACAGTGCTCTCTACATAGGACTCAGCCAGCCTATCCAAGGACAGGGTAATATTCAGTAATGAAGTATTTAGTGATAGATTGTCTGTATGTAGATTATATAGAGATTCTCAGTGTGTGATTTTGGTTCTTGGTTTACATCTTTACTGAGGGTGAACAAGGACCACTGCTCCTTAACCATAGCCAAATCCACTGGGCCCAAAGTTCTTTGCATGGCATCCTTTACAATAGATGTCCCCTCTTTATCATTCAGAGTTGTTGATTTCTTTCCATACTTGGCACATTGGAAACAGTTTTTGTGACAGGGTTTCCTGCTCCAATTATCTTTTCAGCAGCATTAACAGAATTCCTGCATCTGACACATTTCTTAGCATCTCCGTATTTCTGAGAAAATTTATAAGTAGTTGGATTTGTTGCAAGCCTGTGAGGCTGAGCACTCGCTGCCTTGAAAGCCAGTCTCTTGCCCACTCTATGTTGAGACCCTGGCCTTACTCATAACCTTTGGGCCCATACTTCTTGCAATAGGAGGATTTGCAGTAGGCCTCTTCATCTTGAATTGTCGCTATTATGCTATCTAAGATTTCCTGCAAACCATGCACAGCACAGAAAGCACAGTGGTGATAGTTTCTCACACCACACTGCACCTCTTCCACATGCTCTTTAGTCCTCCCCAAAAGGCCATTTGAGTGGGAGGTGAGACCACACACCAACAGTGAAACTGAGGAGATTCGTGAAGGGAGTGCATGGGAGTCAGGAGCCCCAATCAAGATTTTAATTTGGAGTGGTTTTCTCTCATTTCTGATTCTCCCATTTTCTTGACTAACTTGAGTTAACATAGGTCTTATTATCAAAGCCGTGTTATAGTACTGTGGCAGTTTCCATGGGCAAAAGATGACTTGCATTTCTAGTAACTGTAAACAGCAGTTCTCTCATAAATTCAGATTAAACATCCCCTGCAGCCCCCCCCCCCTTTTTTTTAACAATGGCTTCAGTTTATAAGCAGTAACTGGATATAGATGATTTATTTTGGAAATCATCAGTCTTCAATTTGATAATGAGGATATTTTTGCATATTAAAATTTTATGTATAAATAATAATTCTGGGCCTTTTAAGAAATTGATTGAAATAACCATGGATTCTTTTAGTACAAATAGCCAGCAGTGTTTCAAACTTGAGTAATGATATAATAGCACAAAGAAAAATTCATAAGAACATCTTTAACATTTATAAACTCTAACACAAATGAAGTGACTGAAAGCTGCATTAGTACACTCTTTATAATCATATGTGATATAATAAACTAAGGTTAAACACTTAGAAATGTGCTTTGTAATAAGTTAATCTCAGGATAATCTAATGATTCCAGGAATAAGGCAGAAGAAGACCATCAAGTGATACATAATTCTTTGACTTTCATTTTTTTGTTGTTAAATAAAATTGATGGTAAAATAATAATCATTTTTCCCCATACAGAGTTTTCTAGTTGTCTTCTATCTGCTGAGGAAGAAGGACTCCAAACCTATAGCTCTGACCTTCAGCTATCTAAAGGAAACGAAACACTTGAACTTTTATCTGAACCTCCAGTTCATTCAACTAAATTCTATTCCAAAAAGGAAGGCAGTGTCCCAGTTTTTATCAAAGAATTGTCAAATGCTGAAATAAGCATAGGGGATGTGGCTAAACTATCTGTTACGGTCACTGGCATCCCCAAGCCTAAAATTCAGTGGTTCTTCAATGGAATAAAGTTAACGCCTTCTACTGACTACAAATTTGTTTTTGACGGTAATGATCATAGCTTGATCATTCTGTTCACAAAATTTGAAGATGAGGGAGAGTATACATGTATTGCCAGTAATGAATATGGACAGACAATATGCAGTGCCTATCTAAAAATAAGTTCCAAAGGAGAGGGACACAAGGAGACTGAACTAGAATCAGCAGTGGAGAAATCATTGGAAAAGCTTGAAGGTCCTTGTCCTCCTTACTTCCTTAAGGAGTTAAAACCAATCCACTGTGTTCAGGGGCTCCCTGCCATCTTTGAGTATATGGTGCTTGGAGAGCCTGCACCCACTGTTTTGTGGTTCAAAGAAAACAAGAAGCTCTGCACCAATGTGTATTACACTATCATTCATAATCCTGATGGTTCTGGGAAATTCATTGTCAATGACCCTCAGAAGGAAGATAGTGGCCTCTATGTTTGTAAAGCAGAGAATGTGTGGGGTGAGTCCACCTGTGCTGCAGAGCTGCTGGTGCTTCTGGAAGACACAGACATGACTGATGCGCCGGGCAAAGCCAAGCCCACCCCAGAGGCTCCCCAAGATTTTCCACAGAAGTCGTTAAAGGGCCCTGCCTTTGAAGCATTTGACTCTGAGCTGGAAATTGCAGCTGAGCAATTGCAATCCACAGTCTTGTTGGAGCAGGATATGCCAACTCCTGAGAGCACCAGGGGACTTCTTCCCCTCGATGGCACTCTTCATGTTCAGCCTATCAAGGAGCCACCTCCCAGTTCACACCTGCAGGTTGTCCAGTCCCAGAAAACCCTCCCCAAAGAAGATATTCTAATGCCTGCATCACAGGTGGTTCTATCAGATACTGAAAAATTTTCCCCAAGTGCCATTTCTGTAGAAGAAATTAGTTCATTAACAGCCGAGCCTCTGAAAACTTTATTAGCTGAGCCTGAAGGGAATTATCCACAGTCTTTGATAGAAGAACCTCCAGCCCATTCATATCCAACTTCTGTGGCTGAGGAAGTACTTTTACCAAAAGAAAAGAAAGTACCAGGTGTGGACAAAGAGCAAATAGGGACTCCTCACAAGCAAGAGGCACACAGCGCTCTGATCCTGAGTCAGAGCTTAGCTGAGGGACATATGGAAAGCTTCGAGGGTCCTGACATTGTGGTCTCTGAGGTAAACCGTGAGCCCCAGGTCCCTTCAGAACACACATGCACAAAAGAAGGTATAATTTTGATGGAAAGTGCAGATCAGCTAGAAAGTACAGCTCATGATTTTGTGGCCAGGACTGAGGAGAGCAAGTCCTTAAGTTTCCCACTAGCATGTGAGGAAAAGCAGGTACTGCTCAAGGAAGAGCATTCTGACCACTTGACAATGCCCCCTAACCAAACCATGGAGTATAAGAAAGAGCCGGTGGCAATAAAGGGCGTGCAGGAAGTGCAGGGCCGTGACATTCTCACTAAGGAAAGTTTGCTTTCTGGTATTCCAGAAGAGCAAAGATTAAACCTGAAAACGCAGATCCGCAGGTCTTTGCAAGCAGCAGTGGCCAGTGAGCAAACGAGTCTTTTCTCTGAGTGGCTGAGAAACATTGAGAAGGTGGAGGTCAAGGCCATAAACTTCACCCAAGAGCCCAAATGCATTATGTGCACCTACCTTATTACCACAGTGAAGTCTCTAACAGAAGAAGTAACCATCGCTATTGAAGGCATTGATCCTCAAATGGCTAACTTGAAAACTGAATTTAAGGATGCTCTGTGTGCTATTATATGTGAGGAAATAAACGTCTTAACAGCCGAGGACCCCAGAATTCAGGAAGGAGCTCAAACAAGCTTGCAAGGAGAAATGGATTCTTTTTCAGATTCACAGAAGATTGAAGCAATCACTGAACCAGAAATTGAATCTAAATATTTTGTCCCAACAGAAGAGGTCAGTTATTTTAAAGTGGAAAGTCAGATCAAAGTTGTGGATGCAACTCTCACTAACGGGGTTGTCACCCCTGCTATCTCTGACGAAAAACAGGATGAGATACCAAAACCATCTGAGGAACAAGACAAGTCCTGTGAGAGTGGTTTAGAGAAGCCTGGGCTAGTAGAGATACAGGAAGCTGGGGGTGGTCCTGTTATACATACACCCTTGGTGGACACTATTGCTCAGGAAGGTGACTTTGTTAAACTCACATCATCCATAACAAATGCCAAAGAGGTGAAGTGGTATTTTGAGAGTAAACTGGTGTCTTCAGATGAAAAGTTCAAGTGTTTCCAAGATCAAAATACGTATACTCTAGTAATCAACAAAGTAAAAACAGAAGAGCATCAAGGAGAGTATACCTGTGAGGCCTTGAATGACCATGGAAAAACAGCAACTTCGGCAAAGCTCACTGTAGTCGAAAGAGGTTGGATTTTTAAGGATTAAGTAGATCAAGCTCTAACATTCACTGGATTGTAATGATTTAGGTTTCATCACCAAATTTTCACTTATCTGCCACTGCCAGAACGTAGTCGAGTTAAAGATTGAAGTCACAGACATAATCATGGTTATTCACCCATATCCTTTTCCTCGCTGCCTTATTGGCCAATGTTATATCTACATCATTATTCATTTTTAAAATAAGATATGCTTTTATATGTTTCATAATACCAACACATATGCTTTTTAGTTTCTTTTTATATGAAAATACTTTAATAACGTGATACAAAGCTGTCAGTGAATGCCTAGCCACTCTAAAATGGCCAGCCTCATCCCCAAATTCAAAATAACCATGATTAATTGTCTATTTAAGTTTCTTATTTCTATTTCTTTTTTTCTGTTGTTTCACTTATTACTTTATGTAGTAGATCATGTTTTTTTCACATTGTTCTCAGTGTTTCTAGTCAGCATGGTATATTTAAAGAATATGTCATGTTGTTATGCATGTAAGCCAGTAGCATCACATTTTAATAATTTTTTTTTTCACAATTCACTGCAAAGTAATGATTGACTATGTTGAAAGCTGCTTATTGTCTTCTTCTGCCTTCAATGATCTTTCTCATTTTCCAGTCACTTGTCGTACTGCTGCAATCCGTCTCACCAATTTCAACTGTTTTAATTCATTAACAGAAACAAAAGTTAGAAGGAAAAGAAAAATGTGATCTGCCTGAGAAGGAGGCCTACTAATGGACTCTGCTTCCCTTTGCAGCTGCCCCCGTGATCAAGAGGAGAATCGAGCCCCTTGAAGTAGCTCTGGGCCACCTGGCCAAGTTCACCTGTGAGATCCAGAGTGCCCCTAACGTCCGATTCCAGTGGTTTAAAGCTGGCCGAGAAATTTACGAGAGTGACAAGTGTTCTATTCGATCTTCAAATTATGTCTCCAGCCTGGAAATTCTGAGAACCCAGGTTGTTGACTGCGGCGAGTACACCTGCAAAGCCTCTAATGAGTATGGCAGTGTCAGCTGTACAGCCACACTCACTGTGACAGGTAAATGCCGAACATTGAATCCAATGTTGTCCTCTCATTTCATATTGTTGCCTGATTTGCTTTTCATCCAGGTGCCGGAAGTGTGTGTTCTACCAACTGGAGAGACCAATAGCCAAGATGGTAACATGGTAACATGGTGGTGAGGTGCCGCAGAACCTGTGCGGGACAAGAAAAATCATTATTTAGTCGTGGTTCTAACAATAGCTAAATAAAAATAATTTATTATTTTGAGGAAAATGTTAAGGAATCAAATGAGCAGTGGCTCCTGAAAATTGGTTTTGAGAAGTTTTGTTTTGTTTTTCTCTCTCTCTTGTTTTTAATGACCATCTTGGTGGATATATCTTGGGTTAACTACAAATGGCTTGGCCCGTAATATAAAAATTTCAGGACCACCAAAATTTTTGTGCCACTAAAAAAATATATGATACCCCAATATATTTAATAATTTGGAACCAGTTAATTATTTAAGAACGGAATTACAAACTAAGAAAAGCCAGAGCATAGGACTAAAGTGAAATAAATTCTGATGTAAGATGGGGAACTAGCACAGGGCTGTAAACTAGGCTTTATTCTTTATTTAAAAATAAGAGCAACTACACAAATATTTTGTTTCCAATATCTTAATTGACACACAGGATGACATTAGAGTACTTAACACTTACCAAGTGTTTGAATTCCCTCATTAGAAAAAAATCAGTAGCTCTTTCATTCTCTCTCTTTCTTTCTATCTTTCTCTCTCCTGCCCCCTTCAAGGCAAAGTATGAACTATGATTTAGGGTCATGTTGTTGAGAGAAGCCATGCACTAATGTCAGGGCAGGACTGTGGACTAACCCTTGGTCTTCTTTTTCAATGAGAACGTTAAGGGGGAAGGCAAAAGCAGCACATCTGTTTGACTTGAAAAAGTCAGAGTTTCTTGCAGCTTCCATTCTTATACAACCTCTTTACATATCAGAAAATCTGAAACTCAGGCCCATGGCGACCCAACCAGTGGTTTTTACTTTGCAATCAAAGAATCTCCATGCGAACATGTACGTGGCTTTAATTGTAATGACACTTTTGGAAATTTCTTTACCCAAATTAGGCAAATTCAGTAATGGGACTAATACTCAAGCTTCAAATATGAGAAGGGAGAAAGGAGGAAGATTTCTAAGTATTGGAAAGGGGGGTTCCTAAAAGCTTGCTTCACAGTTCAGGCTGGAAAGGAGAATTATGGCTATAAATATTTTTACAAGTTTGAAATGACTTAGGGGTTGCTTTCAGAGTTTTGTCATTTAAGGATTTACTGGTGGTTGACATGAGGGTTAGAGAGACTTACAAAACGACCAAACTTTTTACCACTGAATATCTCTACTGTTCAGAAAAGTCAAGTCCGGTTTTTATCTTCCTTATACAGTCTTCTAATTAGCCAGAATTAAAGTATCAGCTGAATTGCTTCTCAAATAATTCAAACAATTAATCAACTCCTAAAATGGACAAATCTTTAGCAATAGTAAGTTAATGTTGCTAAATAAAGGAACATTTGTTCTTTCTCTAACATTTGATAGAGACATTTACAATGCTGTCTTGCTCCTCTATAAAGAATACTCTTACCCATTTTCTTTGACAAATCTTTTTTATTTTATTAATACACTACCTTATTTTATTTTATTTTATTTTTAATTTGTCTTTATTGTTGAAAGTATTATAGATGCCCCCTTTCTCCCCCGCTTGAACCCTCTCCTCCCACATCACCCCCCACCCCAGGCCTTTACTGCACTATTGTCTGTGTTCATGGGTTATGCATATATGCAAATAAGTTCTTTGGTTAATCCCTCCCCCGTACCCCTCTCTCTGAGATCCGTCAGTCTGTTCCATGCTTCCATATATGTGGATCTATTTTGTTTGTCAGTTTGTTTTGTTCAGTAGATTCCACATATAAGTGAAATCATATGATACTTGTCTCTCTCTGACTGGCTTATTTTGCTTAGCATAATACTTTCCAGGTCCCTCCATGCTGTCTCAATGTGTACCTTATTTTAAATAATGTCTCATGTTTATCTAAAGATATAACTCATCTTTTTTTTTTTTTTACTTGGAATATGTAATTATAGCAAGAGCTTTGGTGGGGACAAAATATAATGTTGAAAAAACTTTTTTTGCAGAGGCATATCCACCAACCTTTTTCTCCAGACCTAAGTCCGTTACAACCTTTGTGGGTAAGACCGCCAAGTTCCTCTGCACAGTGACAGGGACTCCCGTGATTGAAACCATTTGGCAGAAAGATGGTGCTGCTCTGCCACCTTCCCCTAACCGCAAGATTTCAGATGCAGAAAACAAGCACATTTTAGAACTCTCAAACCTTACAGTTCAAGATAGAGGCGTTTACTCTTGTATGGCTTCTAACAAGTTTGGAGCCGACATCTGCCAAGCTGAGTTAATCATAATTGACAAACCACATATCATTAAAGAATTAGAGCCTGTGCAATCAGCTATCAATAAGAAGATCCACCTTGAATGCCAGGTAGATGAAGACAGAAAAGTCACAGTGACATGGAATAAAGATGGGCAAAAACTCCCAGCTGGGAAAGATTATAAGATCTATTTTGAAGATAAAATAGCATCCCTTGAGATCCCTCTTGCCAAACTAAAAGATTCAGGAACCTATGTTTGCACAGCCTCGAATGAGGCCGGGAGCAGCTCCTCTTCTGCGACCGTAACCATCAGAGGTAAGAAATGTGTGGGTGGTATTTTTTCATCCTTCTCTGAAAGGATGAAAAACTGTTGACAAACATTTCAGCACCTTGTGTTACTGAAATGATTTCATCCAAGCAAACCTTTTGGTTTGGACAAATCCTGACATTGCTTGATTTTATTTTTTCTATCTTCTTCAGAATTCACTTACTTTTCAAACTATCTGCCATTAACAACACTTGCTTAAAATTTCTTCTAAGAACTTCAAGTGTCTAGGAAATCCTTAACTAATCTTTTATGAAATTGCTCTTTGTGTAAGTAGAGTTGGCTTGGGTTTGTTTGCTTGCTTTTTGTTTGTTTGTTTGTTAATCAAGAGATTGGAAATGTGTTTTAGAATCATGGAAACATGGAAAGGTATTGTAAGCATCACAACCTCTTCCAACATTCCATGCAGATATTTTGTGTTTGTTACGTGTTTTTGTTGTATGCGTCTACTTATCTTTTGTGGAATTCATGCTGCAGACATCATTTCCTTTTTCTCTTCTTGTTAACTTCACGTAGAGCCACCATCCTTTGTGAAGAAGGTGGACCCCTCTTACTTAATGCTCCCCGGTGAATCAGCGCGCCTCCATTGCAAGCTGAAAGGCTCCCCTGTGATCCAGGTCACTTGGTTTAAAAATAACAAAGAACTTAATGAGAGTAACACAATCCGAATGTCTTTTGTCAATTCGGAGGCTGTACTCAATATTACCGATGTAAAAGTTGAAGACAGTGGGAGTTACTCGTGCGAAGCAGTGAATGATGTTGGCAGTGACAGCTGCAGCGCTGAAATAGTTATCAAAGGTTTGTGTGCTCAGTTACAGCCCATTGCTTTTCTGAGAAAAGGTTTTCTTTATAATTGCCAGTGACACATGACTTACACAATGCTTTCGTGCTTTTGTAGAACCTCCTTCTTTCATCAAAACTCTTGAGCCTGCAGATATAGTGAGAGGAACAAATGCCCTCCTTCAGTGTGAAATCTCGGGCACGGGACCGTTTGAAGTTAGCTGGTACAAAGATAAGAAGCAAATTCGAAGTAGTAAAAAGTACAGGTTGTTTTCTCAGAAGTCTCTTGTGTCTCTGGAGATCTTTTCTTTTAATAGTGCGGACGTTGGTGAATATGAATGTGTTGTTGCTAATGAAGTCGGCAAGTGTGGCTGCAGCGCAACACACTTACTAAAAGGTCAGTGTTTGAAAAACTGATGCCTCTTTAAAAAATTGTCCAAATGGCTTTCTTAACCGTGGAAAGAACACTGGTGGTTTCCCATCTTCTCTTAATCTTTCATAATACGTTTTGCCTTTGGTTTGACCTGGGACCTTGGGTATAAAATAGGAGACCTTCATCCAGTGTTAATCCTGAGATGGGTGTAAATATTTAATATCTGATAACAAAAGTGAATTACATCAAAGGCTATTTTGTTGACTGATAACCATCTATCTTCTATGCTTCTTTCTCTTGGATAAAATTGTAATTCTTCTTAAATTTCATTTCTTCCCCTAATTAACCAACACTATGGGATAGCATATTGGACAAGATAAGTGTAATCTAGATAAAACACTTAAATATATATGGGGTGGAAAGTGTTTGGGAATTGATAAGTTTTGTATATACTCTCTTTCTTTGACTAGAACCACCAACCTTTGTAAAGAAAGTAGATGACTTTACCGCACTAGCAGGACAAACTGTTACCTTACAAGCTGCTGTGAGAGGGTCAGAGCCCATTTCTGTCTCATGGATGAAAGGACAAGAGATCATCAAAGAAGACGGGAAAATCAAAATGAGCTTTACCAAAGGTGTCGCGGTCTTGATAATCCCTGATGTTCAGATTAGTCTGGGTGGCAAATACACATGCCTGGCTGAGAATGAAGCCGGAAGCCAAACATCAGTTGGGGAATTAATAGTTAAAGGTTCGTGTAGGAACATTTTAACTTTGAATCACTATTTCCACTTAAAAATAAAACCCTAGCACACATCTTGGAATTTTAACTATTTAATGCCATTGTAGAACCTGCCAAAATTGTTGAGCGAGCAGAACTGATCCAGGTGACAGCAGGCGACCCAGCCACGCTGGAGTATACGGTCACGGGCACCCCAGAACTCAAGCCCAAATGGTACAAAGACGGGAGACCTTTGGTGGCCAGTAAAAAGTATCGAATAAGTTTTAAAAACAACGTTGCCCAACTCAAATTTTATTCCGCTGAGCTGCACGATAGTGGCCAATACATGTTTGAAATCTCCAATGAGGTGGGCAGCAGCTCCTGTGAGACGACTTTCACCGTCCTAGGTTAGTATCTCTAGAAACCTGTGCTTCAATTCCTTTGAAACCAACAAACAACCAAACATACAAGCACGAACACTTTTCCACATTGACCTTTCTTCCCTTCTTGTGCCATGAACAGATCGAGACATTGCTCCATTTTTTATCAAACCCCTACGCAACGTGGATAGTGTTGTTAGCAGTACCTGCAGGCTGGACTGCAAAATCGCTGGCTCCCTCCCCATGAGGGTGTCCTGGTTTAAGGATGGTAAAGAAATAGCTTCTTCTGACAGATACAGAATAGCGTTTGTGGAAGGCACTGCCTCTTTGGAGATAAGCAGAATAGACATGAATGACGCAGGGAATTTCACCTGTCGAGCCACGAATTCCGTGGGAAGCAAGGACAGCAGCGGAGCCCTGATTGTGCAAGGTTGGATGGAGACTGCATTTCATTCTACTATAGACGATGTTCAAATTAAGACTTCTCCCTTAGATCGCGCCTCTTAACTCTTTGAAATTCTTTCTTATACCCCTTCTTTAGAACCACCCAGTTTTGTAACTAAACCTGCATCCAAGGATGTTCTGCCCGGCTCGGCAGTCTGCCTGAAGAGCACCTTCCAAGGGTCTGTTCCTCTCACAATCAGATGGTTTAAGGGTGACAAAGAGCTGGTTTCTGGTGGAAGCTGCTATATTACCAAAGAAGCTTTAGAAAGTTCCCTGGAACTCTATTCAGTAAAAACCTCCGACTCAGGCACATATACCTGTAAAGTCAGCAACGTCGCCGGAGGCGTGGAATGCAGTGCAAACTTATTTGTAAAAGGTTTGCAGTGTTTTCTGGACATCTTTGCACTGCCATTGTTATACATTGCTGCCTCTTTCTCATGTTTCTTAATAACTTCTTTCCTTCCGTAGAACCTGCCACATTTGTTGAAAAATTAGAGCCGTCACAGCTCTTAAAGAAAGGAGATGCCACCCAGTTAGTCTGCAAAGTCGCTGGTACCCCTCCGATTAAAATCACATGGTTTGTAAACGATAGAGAAATTAAGGACAGCCGCAGACACAAAATGTCTTTTGTGGAGTCCACTGCAGTTCTAAGGCTTGCAGATGTTGCCGTCGAAGACAGTGGGGAATATATGTGTGAGGCTCAAAACGAGGCTGGCAGTGACCACTGTGGTAGCATTCTAATAGTCAAAGGTTTGTGTTCACCTTGCCCCTTATGTTACCAAAATTGTGGTCCATAGCACAGATTCCTCCCCCATTAACTCAAAATAATTCCTTTTCCACTGTAGAGTCACCTTACTTTACCAAAGAATTTAAGCCAGTCGAAGTGTTGAAGGAGTATGATGTCATGTTGCTGGCCGAGGTGGCAGGCACACCTCCCTTTGAGATCACTTGGTTCAAAGATAACACAACTCTGCGGAGTGGTAGAAAGTATAAAACCTTTCTTCAGGATCAAATGGTTAGCCTGCAGATCCTCAAGTTTGTAGCTGCTGATGCTGGTGAATACCAGTGTCGGGCGAGCAATGATGTGGGCAGCAGCACCTGCAGTGCCAGGGTGACGCTCAGAGGTTAGTGTTGGTTCAGATGATGGACTAGCTCTTCTGTAGAGTCAACTCATTCTTAAGCCAGTTTTTCTATAGACCTAGTATTGATTGAGGATTCATTCTTCTATTAGAACCACCAACCTTTGTAAAGAAGATCGAGAGCACCAGCTCGCTTCGAGGAGGCACAGCTGCCTTCCAGGCCACTCTGAAAGGCTCCCTGCCCATCACAGTGACTTGGTTAAAAGACAACGATGAAATCACCGAAGACAATAATATAAGAATGACCTTTGAGAACAATGTGGCCAGCCTGTACCTCAGTGGCATCGAAGTCAAGCATGATGGGAAATATGTCTGTCAGGCCAAAAATGATGCAGGATTACAAAGATGTTCTGCATTACTCTCAGTAAAAGGTTGGTTCAGAGAGTCAACCATGGGTTTTAGGAAAAAAGTTCAGATATACGCCTTTCAGCAGAGCGATTTACAGCCCACACTTATCCCTTTGTTTTCTACAGAACCTGCAACAATCACCGAGGAGGCTGTGTCTATAGATGTCACCCAAGGAGACCCAGCCACTTTGCAGGTTAAATTTTCAGGGACTAAGGAGATTACAGCCAAATGGTTCAAAGATGGCCAAGAACTGACCCTGGGCCAAAAATATAAAATCAGTGTCACTGACACAGTCTCTATACTGAAGATTATTTCTACAGAAAAGAGAGATAGTGGAGAATATACTTTTGAGGTTCAAAATGATGTTGGGAGAAGCAGCTGCAAGGCTAGCATTAATGTGTTAGGTTGGTATTGCTTTTTTATGGGGAGGAACTGGGCATTTCTATGCTCCTTCATCTCTTACAATTGTAGAGAAGATATAAGTTGGTGGATTGACCTAACCATTCTTTGGTTTTTGTTTTTTATTACATAGATCTTATCATACCTCCCTCATTCACTAAAAAGCTGAAGAAAATGGACAGCATTAAAGGGTCTTTTATTGACTTAGAATGTATAGTGTCTGGGTCACATCCCATAAGTATCCAATGGTTCAAAGATGACCAGGAAATTTCAGCTAGTGAAAAGTACAAATTCTCTTTTCATGACAATACTGCCTTCTTGGAAATCAGGCATCTGGAAAGTACCGATACTGGGACATACACTTGTTCTGCCACCAACAAGGCAGGACACAACCAGTGCAGCGGCCATCTGACAGTCAAAGGTCGGCAACTTTATCTCACCTCTCAGGAACTTGTTGCTGTCTCATCTCTCAGTTCTTACCTTTATTGCCCTGTTCTAAAATGAATGTCCCTTTCTTCTTTTGCTTCTCTTTCTTTCCCCTCAGAACCCCCTTACTTTGTGGAAGAACCCCAGTCGCAAGATGTCAACCCTAACACAAGGGTTCAGTTAAAGGCTCTTGTGGGTGGCACTGCACCCATGACAATTAAGTGGTTTAAAGATAACAAAGAGCTGCACTCAGGAGCAGCTCGCTCAGTTTGGAAGGATGACACCTCCACCGTGCTAGAGCTCTTTTCAGCCAAAGCTGCTCATTCTGGGACCTATATTTGTCAACTAAGCAACGATGTTGGTATAGCAACCAGTAAAGCCACTCTCTTTGTAAAAGGTCTGGTCTCTACATCTTCTCACTTTCTTGCTTGTCTAGATTTTCTTGTGGGGGTGGGGGTAGGGGGGAAGAGGCTTTAGAGATCAATTTTGTTTATTGGCCTTTGTTTTTAAAAATGTTCAACATCACACTTTCCTTCCCCACCCCCCATCTTTAGAACCTCCTCAATTCATTAAGAAGCCCAGCCCAGTGTTAGCACTGAGGAATGGACAGTCTACAACATTTGAATGCCAAATAACAGGCACTCCTGAAATCAGAGTTTCTTGGTATCTGGATGGGAATGAAATAACAGCCATTGAGAGACATGGCATTTCCTTCATCGATGGTTTGGCCACTTTCCAAATTTCCGGTGCCAGGGTAGAAAATAGTGGGACTTATGTCTGTGAAGCTCGTAATGATGCGGGCACGGCAAGCTGCAGCATCGAATTAAAAGTGAAAGGTTCGTTACTGGCTCTGCTTTCCATGTTGGCTGCGCTGCTGGCCGGGCCGTGGGTCTTCCCTTGAGTAAGCTAGTCTCTGTCTTCCTTTTGAACTTTTAGAACCTCCCACCTTTATCAGGGAGTTGAGGCCCGTGGAAGTAGTGAAAGATAGTGACGTGGAGCTGGAGTGTGAAGTTATGGGAACATCTCCATTTGAAGTCACTTGGCTGAAGAATAATAAGGAAATTCGAAGCAGCAAAAAATATACCCTGACTGACAGAGTGTCGGTGTTTAATCTGCACATAACCAAGTGCGACCCCTCAGACACTGGGGAATACCAGTGCATTGTGTCCAATGAAGGCGGCAGCTGCTCTGGCAATGCTAGAGTCTCCCTCAAAGGTCAGTTACACACACAAGAAGCAGGCTGCCCAAGAAAAATTCTGCAGTGCTCTTTAATTTTATTATGATGGGTAGGAGTTCAAATATGCCTCTTCTTTTCACACTGTCTAATCACAGAACCACCATCGTTCACGAAGAAGATAGAAAACATCACTACTGTTTTGAAAAGTTCTGCCACTTTTCAGAGCACCGTGGCAGGCTCTCCTCCCATTTCCATAACCTGGCTGAAGGATGATCAGATCCTTGACGAAGATGATAATGTTCATATTTCATTTGTGAATAATGTGGCCACTCTTCAGATCAGAGCTGTGGATAACGGACACAGCGGGAGATACACGTGTCAAGCCAAGAATGAGTCAGGAGTTGAGAGGTGTTATGCTTTCCTTTTAGTACAAGGTTTGTAAGCTATTCCCTTTTGGAGTTAGTCTGTGGAAACCCTTTCATAAACATGCCCTATCTCTTGTGGAATTGTCAGTGCAACTCATCCACGTTTTAATTCTTGCTACAGAGCCTGCTCAAATCCTAGAGAAAGCTAAATCCGTTGATGTCACTGAGAAAGACCCAGTGACCTTGGAGTGTGTTGTGGCTGGAACACCAGAACTCAAAGTGAAATGGCTTAAAGATGGGAAACAAATTGTGCCCAGTAGATATTTTACAATGAGTTTTGAAAATAACGTGGCCAGTTTTAGGATTCAGTCAGTAATGAAGCAAGACAGTGGTCAGTATACTTTCAAGGTGGAAAATGACTTTGGAAGCAGTAGCTGTGATGCCTACCTGAATGTGCTAGGTTGGTACCTTGGCCCCAGTCGGCTTCTGTTATTTATATTATGTCCTTTGTAAACAAATGGCAACATATTAATGAATGTATTTTGCATTGGACAGATCAAAATATTCCTCCATCATTCACCAAAAAATTAACCAAAATGGATAAAGTTCTGGGCTCTTCTATTCATATGGAGTGCAAGGTTTCTGGCTCACTTCCTATTAGTGCTCAGTGGTTTAAGGATGGAAAAGAAATATCTACAAGTGCAAAATACAGACTTGTCTGTCACGAGAACACTGTGGCCCTGGAAGTTTATAACCTGGAATTAGAAGACACTGCAAATTACACGTGCAAGGTCTCAAATGTCGCAGGGGATGATGCATGCAGTGGCATCTTAACTGTGAAAGGTTGGAATTTCTTTACCTCTTCTTGATTCTTCTTTGTAATTGCTTTTAAAGTGTATCACTCTTACGTTGTATCCTTTAGAGATAAAAGTCTCAATAATTCTGTTTCTTTAGATATGTATTTGAGTTCAAGAAATATTCAGTCATTACCTCTTTTCAATAAGGTTTTCTTATATGTCCATAAAACTGTCAAAATAATTTAACTAAAGGGGTTTAATTTAATATATTTCTCTTAATAACCTGTAGAACCACCAAGCTTCCTAGTGAAACCTGGGCGCCAACAAGCCATCCCTGATTCTGCAGTGGAATTTAAAGCAGTTCTAAAAGGAACACCACCATTCAAAATAAAGTGGTTTAAGGATGATGTGGAACTTTCCCCTGGACCTAAATGCTTCATTGGCTTAGAAGGGTCAACTAGCTTCTTAAATCTCTACTCAGTGGATGCTTCCAAGACAGGACAATATACTTGCCAAGTTACCAATGATGTTGGTAGCGACTCTTGTACTACAATGTTGCTTGTGACAGGTGTGCAGGTTTGATTGTTTTATGTTTCTGTCTAACCTGTGGTCCTTTCTGTGATCTGTCACTGTGCTTCTATCCAATCATTCTGAGATACTTTCTGGTTATTTCAATGTCATAATTCTGATAATCTCAACACAAATTAGCCAAGGAGTTTAAATTTGATGGACCCTTCTTTCTAACACCGTACACTGTATCTGCCAGGCATCGGTCATGTGTTTTGCTCTTTTCAACATACTACCTGACTGAACTTTTGTTATTTGTATCTGTTCCCTCATAATCTCCTCTTTCCTTCACTCTCTAGAACCACCAAAGTTTGTAAAAAAATTAGAAGCATCCAAAATAGTAAAAGCAGGTGACTCAACACGGCTTGAATGCAAGATCACTGGATCCCCAGAAATCAGAGTTGTGTGGTACAGAAATGAACATGAACTCCCAGCCAGTGATAAATACAGGATGACTTTCATTGACTCGGTGGCCGTCATACAGATGAACAATCTTGATACTGAGGATGGTGGGGATTTCATTTGTGAGGCTCAGAATCCTGCTGGCAGCACAAGCTGCAGTACCAAGGTTATAGTAAAAGGTAGAGATCTCTTTCTTCTGTTCATTACCTGAAATTTACCTTCTTCACCCCAGGTATCATAGCTCTTTATTCCTTTACTGTCACTTTAGCTTCCATTTGAGTTCATAGAATATTTTCCCAAACTGGTATTATTTCCCATTTTAAATGTTATTTCTTCTTAAGATTTACTTACATGCAGCCAATCTTCTGAGATATTTTCTGGTTATTTCAATGCCATAATTCTGATACTCTCAACACAAATTAGCCAAGGAGTTCAAATTTGATGTTTCAAAAGCATGCAAAAACACAAAAGTAGGCATTTTAAAATCAATTTATAAATATATTGTCCTCAGTATACTATTTATCATTAATAACAAGGAATATTTACTACCGGTAAATAAGATGCAAGCAATATTGGTTTTAACCTTACGTTTAAAACAGAACAATTATGTATTCTTTTCTCTCAAAAATCAGTTCCTATTTTTATAAAATTATATCACTATACGCTGGTGCAAATAATACTGGTATTTCTACTGCCATTTTCCAATATTTTTGTCACAAAGTCCACATTTTTTTATGTTCTGATTAATGCAGTCAACATCTTTTGAAGCAAAAGACTCAGATCACAAATGTTGGATGACTTCCAAGTCTCTCCATTGTAGATCATATACAAAAAATTTATTCCTGAAGTCAGGATTCCATACCTCATGCAAATCATATTAATGACTATAATTGAGGTTTGGCTTTGTTTGGTTGTGTTTTCCTCTTTTGATTAGATTTTAACAACTTGCAGATCAACCTTTATAGTCCAAGATAAATAAGTAAGATGGAGTAGACAGAGGGTTGAACTGCTTAGTAAGGACAGTTAGGTTCTCTGCCAATGAAGTTAAGTGATTTCTTAAAGGCTAATGGCCACTCTGAAGCTGTTATTCCTCCACACAAGCAATAGCACTTGACACCACTTCCCCATTAAAGTATCTTGACTCTTCCAATTTAAAAACAAAGAAATAAAAATATTCTATGAAATTAAATAGCCCAATTCATAAGAAACTCTTGTTTTTTTACAGAACCACCTGTCTTTAGCAGCTTCCCTCCTGTAGTAGAAACCCTTAAAAATACTGAAGTTAGTCTTGAGTGTGAACTCTCAGGAACACCACCATTTGAGGTGGTGTGGTACAAAGACAAGCGGCAACTCCGAAGTAGCAAGAAATACAAGATTGCATCCAAAAACTTCCATGCAAGTATTCACATTCTCAATGTCGAAACTTCAGACATTGGTGAATACCACTGCAAAGCACAGAATGAAGTGGGAAGTGACACTTGCATTTGCACTGTTAAATTAAAAGGTAAGCCTATTTCCTGCTTGTGGTAGAAATGGCAGGAATGTGCAAAATGCTTTTTTTTCCCTCTGTTCCATTATCTGGACGACCTTTTGAACAATCTCCATCCGTCTTTCCATGTTCAGAACCACCAAGATTTGTTTCCAAACTGAACAGCCTCACCGTTGTAGCTGGGGAGCCTGCTGAGTTACAAGCATCTATAGAAGGCGTCCAGCCTATTTCTGTCCAGTGGCTTAAAGAGAAGGAAGAAGTGATTAGAGAAAGTGAAAACATCAGAATTACATTTGTGGAAAATGTTGCAACTCTACAGTTTGCAAAAGCAGAACCAGCTAATGCTGGGAAGTATATCTGCCAAATCAAGAATGATGGTGGAATGAGGGAGAACATGGCCACATTGACTGTTCTAGGTTGGTACAATATGGTACAATAATCCCCTGATAGAAAGGGGTGCCAAATGCTGAGAGAGTTACTAAGAGTTACTGGTAGAATCTTCTCAGAATTTCTCCTAGAGCTATATTACCCACCCTCATCTTTTTGAAAGGTTTAGGGAATCTAATAAATCTTCCAAAACTCTGTGATTCTAACAGAAAATACCCATCTGTTTTACTGTTTACTTACTACATTTCTTGCTGGATTAGCAGATGTAATCATGACTATCTTTAGTTACTTGTAAAAAAAAAAATAGGAGCCCAGCATGACATTTTTGTTTCCAAAGTACTAGTTGTTAAAGCTGGCAAGAACAGCAAAGATCAAAATGATAGAAAAACTTGCCACTTTCATCATTGGGCATGTTAAATTTCAATTTTTAATTGTTTGGGTAACAACTTCCAAAAAGCTATCTTTTGTACCTGAAAGTAGAACAAAATACCAAGTAATTAAAAATAACATGTAGCCTTTGCTTTCAATGTCAAGTGCAAATCAATATCTATATTTTAATCTAGATTATCTGAATTGTTTTGGAAATCAACTAGTGCACGAACATATTTCTTAATAATAACTCCAATAATAATAACTGATGACAGTGTGAAATCACATTTTGAGTCTAGAGAGAGAGCCCTCACATAGCATCTCATTGAAATAAACAATCTTAGTGAATCTGAAAGTAGAGATCAAGATAGTAGAGATACTTCTACCAGACTGACAGATGACTATTGAATTGTATTTCAGAGCCTGCAGTCATTGTTGAGAAGGCAGGACCCATGACAGTGACTGTAGGGGAAACATGCACTCTGGAGTGTAAGGTGGCTGGCACTCCTGAACTCTCAGTTGAATGGTACAAGGATGGAAAGCTATTGACCAGCAGCCAAAAACACAAATTTAGCTTCTACAACAAAATCTCTTCCTTAAAGATTCTCTCCATTGAAAGGCAAGATGCAGGCACATATACTTTCCAGGTTCAAAATAATGTTGGAAAAAGCAGCTGCACAGCTGTGGTCGATGTCTCAGGTTAGTTCTGATGAATTCCTCCCATTGCTCATGCAAATTCCTTTTAAATTTTCTTCTCTCAAGAGTCTTCTATTCTTCCAAATCATGACGCATCTCTTGCCTTTCGTCACACAGACCGAATGGTTCCTCCCTCTTTCACACGGAGACTGAAAGATACTGGTGGGGTGCTGGGGACTTCTTGCATCTTGGAATGCAAAGTAGCTGGATCATCGCCTATCTCTGTTGCCTGGTTTCATGAGAAAACTAAGATTGTCAGTGGAGCAAAGTACCAAACCACATTCTCGGATAATGTCTGCACATTGCAGCTGAATTCTCTGGACATGTCAGATATGGGCAATTACACATGTGTGGCTGCTAATGTCGCTGGGTCTGACGAATGTCGCGCAGTGTTGACTGTACAAGGTCAGTGTTAGACACTCAAACCCTTTCTTACAAATTCCTCTTTGGGTTGACACACATTTGAAAGTGCTCTTCTTTTTTTATTCAAAATTGCACTTAAGTTAGAAGCTTACAGGATCTTTTCATTGTCCTCCATGTCTATGTAGAATCACCCTCTTTTGTGAAGGAACCTGAACCTTTGGAAGTACTACCAGGCAAAAATGTCACCTTCACAAGTGTTATCAGAGGAACCCCTCCATTCAAGGTTGGCTGGTTCAGAGGTGCCAGAGAACTGGTGAAAGGAGACAGGTGCAACATCTATTTTGAAGACACTGTAGCAGAACTGGAATTATTTAATGTTGACCTATCTCAGAGTGGGGAATACACCTGTGTGGTTTCTAACGGTGCTGGCCAAACATCCTGCACCACTCGTCTTTTTGTTAAAGGTTTGCTCAAGTGCATTTGTTCTTCCTATTTTCTGTACACTGATATCTTTGTATTTTTACTGTGTTTAACTGCTGTGCTTTGTCACTCACCAGAACCTGCTGCATTTGTGAAGAAATTAAGCGATCACTCTGTAGAACCAGGGAAGTCCATCATTCTGGAGAGCACCTACACTGGAACACTTCCCATTTCAGTTACATGGAAAAAGAATGGTGTTCCCATAACCCCATCTGAAAAATGCAACATAGTCACAACAGAGAAAACTTGCATCCTGGAAATTCCGAATAGCACAAAAAGAGACGCAGGAGAGTATTCCTGCGAGATTGAAAACGAGGCAGGAAGGGATGTTTGCAAAGCTCTGGTGTCTACATTAGGTGTGTTGTCTTAACTGATCAGCATTCATCTAACAGGAAGCATGGTTTATTTGGTTTCCTTTCACTCCAGTTGCTAATGTGAGCCTTTCTTCTTTAGAACCACCTTATTTTGTTACGGAACTGGAACCTCTGGAGGCATCCGTTGGAGATTCGGTTTCTTTAAAGTGCCAAGTTGCTGGGACACCAGAAATTACAGTGTCTTGGTACAAGGGAGACACCAAGTTAAGGCCAACACCTGAATATAGGACCTACTTTACAAACAATGTGGCCACACTTGTTTTTAATAGAGTGAATATCAATGACAGTGGAGAGTACACATGTAAGGCAGAAAATAGCATAGGAACTGCTTCTTCTCAGACTGTCTTCAGAATTCAAGGTGATGATGTTATTTTAGAAATTAATAAATGTCTTTTTTTCCTTATCTTAACTCTTTTATCTTTATAAGAGAAATTTTCATTTCATCAACTAATGCCTCAAGTATCACTTGTCTTCCTACAGAGCGTCAACTCCCACCTTCCTTTGCAAGACAATTAAAGGACATTGAACAAACTGTTGGGTTACCAGTTACACTCACTTGTCGATTAAATGGTTCTGCACCCATCCAAGTGAGCTGGTATAGAGATGGGGTACTTTTGCGAGACGATGAAAATCTACAGACATCCTTTGTAGATAATGTGGCCACTTTGAAAATTTTGCAGACTGACTTGAGTCACTCTGGCCAGTACTCTTGCTCAGCTTCCAATCCTCTTGGAACAGCATCTTCTAGTGCTAGACTGACAGCAAGAGGTTTGTTCTCATGTCAATCTTTCTCTTTGCAAATCGTGACTTCTTGCTTATTGCCAACATAGAAATGGCCAATGACAAAAGCAAAAAAAAAAACCACACACATTTTGCCTTTTCTTCTCATCTTCCAGAACCTAAGAAATCTCCCTTCTTTGACATCAAGCCTGTATCTATAGATGTTATTGCTGGGGAAAGTGCTGACTTTGAGTGTCATGTTACTGGTGCTCAACCAATGCGAATCACTTGGTCAAAAGATAACAAGGAGATCCGTCCTGGAGGAAATTATACAATCACATGTGTGGGAAACACTCCCCATTTGAGAATTCTTAAAGTAGGCAAAGGCGATTCCGGTCAGTATACTTGCCAAGCAACCAATGATGTTGGCAAAGACATGTGCTCAGCTCAACTCAGTGTGAAAGGTATCGTTATGTGGCATTTACCAATATTTGTTCTTTCCCATGTTTGTGTAAAAGTTTCTTTAGTTTTTAAATTTGGGGATAAACTGGATCATGTTACAATTTGTATATTTGTGTTGGAGGTAACATTAATCAAAATTCCGTTTTCTCTTTGTATTGTTCTTTAAGTTAGTGTATTGATAAGTGTAATCCTACCAGTAAGTGTTGTTTAATTGATATTTGTTAAATGTTGTTTCAACTATCCATTCTCTTTTTCCATTCTTTCCTGTTCCATAGCATTCTGATTTATCATCATTAAACATTAATCAAGCATTTCTATAATACATTAACTTGTATGTTGTAACTTATAAATTCAAACTACAAAATAAACTTATCAATTTAATTCTCTTTAAAAATATGAAAAGCTGATTTAATAGAAAAGGCAACTTATTTCACCACAAAATTCTCAGGAAGGATATTCTTACTAAACCAGTTTAAATAAGCACTTATAGGGCCTTCAACTACAAACATGTTATTTTTTTTCCCTTTGATTTACTAGAACCTCCAAAGTTTGTTAAGAAATTAGAAGCTTCAAAAGTTGCAAAGCAGGGAGAAGCCATCCAACTGGAATGCAAAATAAGTGGTTCCCCAGAAATCAAAGTGGTGTGGTTCCGAAATGACAGTGAGCTTCACGAAAGTTGGAAATACAGCATGTCCTTCGTTAATTCCGTGGCGTTGCTCACCATCAATGAAGCCAGTGCCGAGGACAGTGGAGACTATATCTGTGAAGCTCACAATGGTGTTGGAGACGCCAGCTGCAGCACAGCGTTGACCGTTAAAGGTTAGACACACTTCATGAACTGCTTTCTTCGTTCCCATCTGATTTCCATTCCTGCTCAGGAATGTTATGAACTCCAAAGTAGCAAGGCTAGTTAAGAGTATTTGCTTGCAGTTCTTAAACTAGTTTTTAGGAATTGTCATTTCTTAAGTTAGCATATTGTTATATGGTCACACCAGCCATTCTTAATGATTGTAGATTCTAATTTGTTTTTCCTTTTTAGTATGCAAATATTTTTATTGTTTATCTTTTTTTTCCCCCCGTAGCACCTCCTGTTTTCACCCAGAAGCCTTCTCCAGTAGGAGCCCTTAAAGGTTCTGATGTCATCTTACAATGTGAAATTTCGGGAACGCCCCCATTTGAAGTGATATGGGTTAAAGACCGGAAGCAAGTTCGAAGCAGCAAGAAATTTAAAATTACTTCAAAAAATTTTGACACAAGTCTCCATATCCTTAATCTTGAAGCCTCTGATGTAGGAGAATATCACTGCAAAGCTACTAATGAGGTGGGAAGTGACACGTGTGTCTGCACTGTCAAGTTCAGAGGTTTGTATATATGGGCACAAACATATGTACCTCCTCCTTTCATCTTTTCTTGCTTGACCAATCATTTATATGGGTGTGATTCTCATTTTTTTCCCCCTAAACCACAAATTTCTTTCATTAGAACCTCCACGATTTGTGAAAAAGCTGAGTGACACCTCAACCCTTGTTGGGGATGCTGTCGAGCTGCGGGCTGTAGTGGAAGGCTTCCAGCCCATTTCTGTTGTCTGGCTGAAAGATAGAGGTGAAGTCATCCGAGAGAGTGAAAACACGAGAATTTCATTCGTTGATAACATCGCAACCCTATACCTTGGTAGCCCAGAAGCATCTAATGCCGGAAAATATGTGTGCCAAATCAAAAATGATGCTGGAATGAAAGAATGTTCTGCAGTCTTGACTGTACTAGGTTAGTAACAAAGTATAGCCTGAGGGGGGAAAATCAGGTTACTTGACCCATGATCATTTTCTACAAAAATTACTCTTTCCCAATATTGATTACATGTTTAGTTTGGACAGTGAGTTTATTTTCAATGTAATTATACTTCATCTTTTAGAACCAGCCAGAATCATAGAGAAGCCAGAACCCATGACTGTCACTACTGGAAATCCTTTTGCATTAGAGTGTGTAGTGGCTGGATCACCAGAACTTTCAGCCAAGTGGTTCAAAGATGGAAGAGAATTATCTGCAGACAGAAAACATCACATTACGTTCATCAACAAAGTGGCTTCACTTAAGATCCCCTGTGCAGAAATGAGTGACAAGGGGTTATACAGCTTTGAAGTGAAAAACAGTGTTGGTAAAAGTAACTGCACTGTATCTGTTCACATTTCCGGTAAGTAGTAGGAGGTATTTACGGTTACATAAATTTTCCTGGAAAATAAAGCTTCTCTTTAAACAGAAAACTGCCCTTCTCCACATAGATCGAGTTGTGCCTCCTTCCTTCATCCGCAAGCTGAAAGACACGAACGCCACCCTGGGGGCCTCAGTGGTTTTGGAGTGCCGAGTCTCTGGCTCGGCCCCTATCTCTGTTGGCTGGTTTCAGGATGGAAATGAGATTGTTAGTGGGCCTAAATGCCAGTCCAGCTTTTCGGAAAATGTCTGTACTTTGAATCTGAGCTTACTGGAGCCTTCCGACGCAGGCACATACACGTGTGTGGCTGCCAACGTGGCTGGTTCTGAGGAGTGCTCAGCAGTCCTGACTGTGCAAGGTCAGTGTGCAAGGATCAGGCTGCCGTTTCTTAAGTCTCTTCCACGTGACTTGGTGCCTGCCTTGCATGGAATTTCTTTATTTCATCTTCATTTATTAGTCTTGGCTCTCTTTTCTTTTCTTAAAATTATTATTTTATGTTTTTCATCACCATTTATCCCCTCTATTCACTCTTGCACCTCCATCCATCCCCTCCCCCTACAATCACCACACTGTTGTCTGAGTCCCTGAGTTTTCTCTCTTTATGTTTTCTTTTTTCCTCATTCCCCCTGACCATCTCACCCCTCTCCCCCCACCACCACCATAGCTGTCTGTCTGCCCTCTATGAGTCTGTCTCCATTTTGCTTGGTAGTTCAGTTTGTTCATTAAATTCCATATATGAGTGAAATCATATGGTATCTGTTTCTCTCTGAAACATTTTAGCAAAATGTTCTCCAGGTCCATCCATGCTGTTGCAAAGGGTAAAATTGTCTTCTTTTTTATGGTAGAGTAGTATTCCATTGTGTAAATGTGCCACACCTTTTTTTATCCACTCATCTGCTGAGGGACACTTGAACTGCTTCCAAATCTTGGCTATTGTAAATAATGCTGCAATGAAAATAGGGGTGCATATATTCTTTTGAATTAGTATTTTGGGTTTCTTCAGATAAATTCCCCAAAACACTAATTGGCTCCCTTTTCTTCAAATAGCAAAAGCACCTCTCACTTGGACTTCTCTTTTTCTCTTGATCTTCCCCTCCCCCTGGGGTATCTAGAACCACCATCTTTTGAACAAACCCCGGATTCTGTGGAAGTTTTACCTGGAATGAGTGTCACATTCACCAGTGTCATTAGAGGCACCCCTCCTTTCAAGGTCAAATGGTTTAAAGGCAGCAGGGAACTGGTGTCAGGGGAGTCATGCACCATCTCTCTGGAAGATTCTGTCACAGAACTGGAGTTGTTTGAGGTGGAGCCATTGCAGAGTGGAGACTATTCTTGCCTCGTTACTAATGATGCTGGCAGTGCTTCCTGCACCACACATCTTTTTGTGAAAGGTTTGCTCTTCACTACAATTCGTGTATCTTTTAAATTTTTTCTAAGTCTTCACTTGAAGACGTCAATTTTACCCTCATATTTTCTCCTTATAGAACCAGCCACCTTTGTGAAAAGATTGGCTGATTTCAGTGTTGAGACAGGAAGTCCCATAGTTCTTGAGGCCACATATACAGGCACGCCTCCCATCTCAGTGAGCTGGATGAAGAACGAGTTTCCCCTTTCACAGTCTTCGAATTGCAGTGTTACTATGACAGAAAAATCTACCATACTGGAAATTCTCGACAGCACAGTAGAGGATTATGCACAGTACAGTTGCCTGATAGAAAATGAGGCCGGTCAAGATATTTGTGAAGCTCTGGTGTCTGTCTTAGGTGTGTTGACAGTTACCTCTTTTTATTGCTCTCTTTTCTTTCTCTTAAAAATCCTCTGTTAGTTAGCATGATTGATTGACTACCACTCTTTGTACCTTAGAACCACCTTATTTTATTGAACCTCTGGAACATGTGGAAGCAGCCATTGGAGAACCTACAACTTTGCAGTGTAAAGTGGATGGAACCCCAGAAATCAGAATTTCTTGGTACAAAGAACACACAAAGCTACGATCTGCTCCTGCATACAAAATGCAATTCAAAAATAACATTGCCTCCTTAGTAATCAACAAGGTGGACCATAGTGACGTGGGAGAGTACACATGCAAGGCAGAAAACAGTGTGGGGGCAGTTGCTTCTTCAGCTGTGCTTGTTATCAAAGGTGATGATGCTTTTGCTTAACAAGTCTTGCTGTGTGTCGACAAATCCATTTTCTTAAAAACAACAAAAATTTAATGGACTGAAATATGTTGTAGATATTTTCTGTCTTGTAAATAAGGTCTATCTGTAATTTCTTTACAGACCGCAAACTTCCACCTACTTTTGCAAGAAAACTGAAGGATGTCCATGAGACTCTTGGCTTCCCAGTTGCATTTGAATGTCGCATCAATGGCTCAGAACCTCTTCAAGTGTCTTGGTACAAAGATGGGGTGCTTTTGAAAGATGATTCTAATTTGCAAACATCTTTTGTTCATAATGTAGCAACTCTTCAGATTTTACAAACTGACCAGAGCCACGTTGGTCAGTACAATTGCTCAGCTTCTAATCCTCTTGGAACTGCTTCATCCAGTGCCAAGCTCATTCTCTCAGGTAAGTAGCTCATCACATTACTCTCTGCATTGTAAAGGAACTTCACTGCTCCGGGCCACCAAACTCTGGTGCCACTTTGTTTCTGCTCTGTGTCAGGGAGCAGGGAAACTGAACTCACCATGTTGGTATTCATTCTTTTTAGAGCATGAAGTGCCTCCTTTCTTTGATCTAAAGCCTGTATCAGTAGATCTTGCTCTTGGAGAAAGTGGGTCTTTTAAGTGTCATGTAACTGGAACTGCACCAATCAAAATCACTTGGGCCAAAGATAACCGAGAGATTCGCCCTGGAGGCAACTACAAGATGACTTTGGTTGAAAATACTGCCACTCTGACAGTACTCAAAGTAGGCAAAGGTGATGCTGGGCAGTATACCTGCTATGCGAGCAATGCAGCTGGAAAAGACTCTTGTTCTGCTCATCTGGGTGTACAAGGTACTCGCTTGAGTAAAGTAGCAAGGTCTCTACCATTTTCAATATCTTAAAATATAAGAGGCAGAATGTGCTTGAAAATTATGTTTAGGATCATGGTCAAGTAATTAAAAGTGATCATGTGGATCAAATTTTTTTTTTATTGAAGTGGACTGAAAATCCATTTTCAAAAGCTAAAAATATACATTAAAGAGAGAATGAACAAAAAAATTTTACAGAATTATAAGAAAATCAAAGTATAAAGGAAGTTATCTCAAATGACTTATTTTTCCCAATAGTTATTAAATGAATGGATTTTGTCCCAGTAAGGGACAGCAGAGCCCCAGACTCTCAAGCTCTTCAAGGAGAGTCCAGATTAATTATTTCAATAGCTTGTTCTCCATTGACCCCACTTAAATAATTGTGGAAGGCCCAGCTGTTATGCCTCAGCAGTTAAATGTTGACCTATGAACCAGGAGGTCACAGTTCAATTCCCTATCAAGGCACATGCCCAGGTTGCAGACTCAATCCCCATTGTGAGGCATGTGGGAGGTAGCCAATCAATGGTTCTCTGTCATCATTGATTTTCTATCTATCTCTCCCTCTCTCTTCTTCACTGAAATCAATAAAAATATAATAATAATAATAATAATAATAATAGTAATAATAATAATAATAATGGAAGCCATGGAGGTGGGGAGTACATTAATATATATGACATTTTGGAAGACAGCCATTTCCTTCTATAGTATGTTCATGGCTGCTGTTGTCAGAAGTTAAATACTTCACTCAGTGGACTGCTGGTCAACCCATAGAGCATTATCCAGGATATTTGTGATGGTGGTAGTTTATAAATATCTTTAAAGAAAATAGAATTAGAGTTAGCAGCCCACCTGCTCTATGACATATAACTAACCATCTTTATCTCCCTAAGCTTGAATTTTTTGCTTCAGTTAATGAGGAAAGCATTGCCCTCCCCACTTCAAGGGGAAATTATGAAGGCTGAAGAAATATCTAAAGCCTATAGGAGAAAGAGGCACTTTAAAAATATTAGCATAGCTGACCCCATTTTGCTATTCTGACTTATTATGGTACATAAATAATATATTTTCAACCATAGGAAATAGACAGTCCTCCACTGGTTCACACACAGAAAGTAATCAATCTCTCTTATTCCCCATGAACCTCATAGTGCTTCTGCCAACAGATACACACGCTGCCTCTGATCTTGTACTAGACAAGTGATTCTTTTATTGGGAAGAGGGTTATACAGTAGGAATCAATGGTGTTTCCTTCTTCTGAAATAATATTTGATGTGGGTGTTTGTAAAAATAAATGTATTTAAAAGCCTCTCCGTTTGGCAGAGATTCCTCTTTTTACTTCATCTGGAGTTACATGTGTCTTTTCCATCCCTTACCTTATGTTTTCCCTCTTGGTTCCATAGAACCACCCAGGTTCATTAAAAAGCTGGAACCTTCAAGAATTGTGAAGCAGGATGAATCCACAAGATACGAATGTAAAATAGGAGGGTCTCCAGAAATCAGAGTTTTGTGGTACAAAGATGAAACTGAAATTCAAGAGAGCAGTAAATTCAGAATGTCATTCCTGGACTCAGTGGCGGTGTTGGAAATGCACCATCTCAGTGTTGAAGACAGCGGTGACTACTCATGTGAGGCCCGCAATGCAGCGGGCAGTGCAAGCAGCAGCACTTCCTTAAAAGTTAAAGGTCAGATCTTACCCTTCTTTTGTGTTTTTCACAGTAGCCTCCTCTCTAGTTGTCCTCTTAATACCCTGTTTGACTTTCCATCGATGTCTTAAAATTTTTAAAGAATACAATAGAAAACTGAATCTTACTTGTAACTATATATTTGCAGAATATATCCTAATTTTTCTTTTCTTTTTCCTAACTGAATTACCTTCCAATTTTAGAACCACCCATTTTCCGCAAAAAGCCTCATCCCATTGAGACACTTAAAGGAACTGATGTTCATCTCGAATGTGAGCTTCAGGGTACTCCCCCATTTCAAGTTTCTTGGCATAAAGACAAGAGAGAACTTAGGAGCGGCAAGAAGTACAAGATAATGTCTGAGAACTTCCTTACAAGTATTCACATCCTGAATGTCGACACTGCAGACATTGGGGAATATCAGTGCAAAGTCACGAATGATGTGGGGAGTGACACTTGTGTTGGTTCTATCACTCTGAAAGGTTAGAGTGACTTCATTCTCTTATACTTACTCTTTTTCTTGTAATATTAATGCTTTGTTGGCCCCTTAGCTGTTGTCCAGTTCTTTATCACTAGCTATCTCTTCTACTTTTTCCTTTTTTTCCCTTTCCAAATCTTTTTGTTTAGGGTGCATCCCATTTCTAAATTGCACCAACTATCCTCTTCGACAATTTTTCCAATAGGTTTCAATTTGATTTAGAAGGCTGGAGAGTACAAGACGTTCAACTCTTTCTTCTTACTGCAAACTCTAATGTGTCCCTGCTCACAATCACCGAGAATGCCTCTTATTTAAGATATGGAAACAACACATTATCACTACTTTGATTACTAGCATTCATGATTAAGGGAAATGCTATTAATCCCATACATTTTAAATCAATAATATGCCTCTTTTTCATCAGCACCACCAAGATTTGTGAAGAAGCTCAGTGACATTTCTACCATCGTTGGTGAAGAAGTCCAGCTACAGACCACTATTGAAGGCGCTGAGCCAATTTCAGTGGTGTGGTTCAAAGATAAGGGGGAAATTGTTAGAGAAAGTGACAACATATGGATTTCTTATTCAGAAAATACTGCAACCCTACAGTTTTCAAGAGCAGAAATAGCCAATGCTGGGAAGTACACCTGTCAGATCAAAAATGATGCTGGGATGCAAGAGTGCTTCGCTACACTGTCCGTTCTCGGTCAGTACAAATAGGATGTTATGATGAACACAAGGAATACACTTACCAGTGTCCACATTTTCTTTTGTTTTTCTGTTTGATTTTAAAATTTGGATGCAATTTTATCTTGTTTTAGAACCTGCAGCAATTGTGGAAAAGCCAGAATCCATAAAAGTTACCACAGGAGACACCTGTACATTGGAATGCATAGTCACTGGTACACCTGAACTCACTACTAAGTGGTTTAAGGATGGAAAAGAGCTGACAAGTGACAGCAAATACAAAATAAGCTTCTTCAACAAAGTATCTGGTCTTAAGATTATCAACGTAGCCCCCGGTGACAGTGGGGTATACAGCTTTGAGGTGCAAAACCCTGTTGGCAAAGACAGCTGCACAGCCTCAGTTCAAGTGTCAGGTTGGTTGATTAGGCTTTTGTTGTAGCATTATTATAATGTAGTTCCTGATTTACATATATATGTAGAGGAAGATCCATCCTCTACAGCATTACATGAGTCTGACATCATCTGAATCAGTAAAATCAGAGGAAACATACCTAGAGTTAGAAGAAGACCAAGTTCAAAAGTTACATCCCTTTCTCACTGAGAAATTTCACAATTCGGAATTATAGGAGTAAAACTGAATCCCTGAAAAGGGATAAAGTGGTCTTCTACTATCACTTACACTTGAATAATTCACCATATAATGAGTCATAGCAAAGAGAACCCAATAACCCTAATAAGTCACCTAGCACATCCTGCCCATTGATCCTCAAGGCTTTCAATCGTGTGACCCTATAGGGAATTCTTTGATACCCTTGCAAAAGAGCCAAAGGGATCTAGGTATATCCAATCAAAAAGACAGTAAATCTCTTTTCAAGTCTTTTTATAACTGATGTCCCTTGTTTGTTTGACTTTTATCACATTTAGACCGAACTATTCCTCCTTCATTCACAAGAAAATTGAAAGAAACGAATGGTCTATCTGGTTCTTCAGTTGTAATGGAGTGCAAAGTCTGTGGATCTCCTCCAATCTCTGTCTCCTGGTTTCATGAGGGAAATGAGATCAGCAGTGGAAGGAAATACCAGACCACCCTGACAGATAACACGTGCGCTTTAACTGTGAACATGCTGGAAGAATCAGATGCTGGTGACTACACCTGTGTAGCTACGAATGTGGCTGGTTCTGATGAATGCCGTGCTCCTTTGACTGTGAGAGGTCTGTTAAGAATACAGTAAAAATAGAACCGCATTTCATCATTTATAAGCCTTTGGTCATCACAAATCAAAAATATTACATTTTTCTGCTGTGTGCTTTTTTTGTTTAGAACCACCATCTTTTGTTCAGAAACCTGATGCCATGGATGTTTTGACTGGAGCCAATGTAACTTTCACGAGCATCATAAAGGGAACGCCTCCTTTCAGCGTCAGCTGGTTCAAGGGTAGCAGTGAACTAGTGCCAGGGGACAGGTGCAATGTGTCTTTGGAAGAGTCAGTTGCTGAACTGGAGCTATTTGATGTGGACACCTCACAAAGTGGAGAATACACCTGCATAGTCACGAATGAAGCCGGCAAAGCTTCTTGCACAACACGTCTCCATGTCAAAGGTTTGTTGGATGTCCCGCACCTTCATGGTTAACATCCATGACTTAATAGACGAGTCTACATCTGTATGTATGTGTGTTTGATTTCCCATTTCCAATTTGTGTACAGCCCCAGCTAAATTTGTGAAGAGGCTCAATGATTACAGCATAGAGAAAGGAAAAGCCCTGATCCTGGAAGGCACGTACACTGGAACTCCAGCCATTTCGGTTACGTGGAAGAAAAATGGCATGAATATAGCTCCTTCTCAGAGGTGGAACATAACCACAACAGAAAAATCCTCAATCCTGGAAATCCCAAGTACCGCGGTGGAGGACGCAGGGCAGTACAACTGCTGCATTGAAAATGCGTCGGGAAAAGACTCCTGTTCAGCACAAATACAGATCCTAGGTTTGCTATGACTGTCCATTCCTACCTTTATATATAAATAAGCATGCTGGCCTGTCTCCTTCATGACTCATTATCTCTCTTGCCTGCAGAACCACCGTATTTTGTCAAGCAGTTGGAGCCTGTGAAGGTGACTGTTGGAGATTCTGCCTCATTACAATGCCAACTTGCTGGAACCCCTGAAATTGCCGTGTCCTGGTACAAAGGAGATACGAAGCTGAGACCCACTGCCACCTACAAGATGCATTTCAGGAACAATGTTGCAACCCTGGTTTTCAACCAGGTTGGCGTTCATGACAGCGGAGAATATATCTGCAGAGCTGAGAACAGTGTGGGAGAAGTCTCTTCATCAACTTTCCTCACTGTTCAAGGTGACTGAAATATTTCAGAAGTGAACGAATTTGCGTTTCTTTTGAACTAGATTTAAAGTATCTCATGAGAGCATTCTTTTTAGGAAATTCTTCCCAAATGCAAAATTTTCTGCTTATGTAATTCCACCTATAATTAATGGCCTTCCCAGAGAGAGATAAGATGACTAAATCTTCAGTTGGAAGGATCATGTAGTCCTTTGGCTCTATAATTAAATCTTTAAGAAACATGAGGGACCATATTTTTAAAATCCCACCCTCTGAGTGTGTCATTTAAAATGCCAGAAGGCAGTCTTGAAAAGTAAGAGGACCTGCTGCATATCTGGAGACGTACCTAAGCCGGTCAAGTTCTCTATTGGCTTTGCACCTACTGTGCATTAGGCTGGCCTCAAGAGTGACACAGTTTTGCTCCAGAAGTTTGCATGTTTTCCTTTGGGTCCAAGTTATTCTAGAAATGTTAACACCTCCTGATGCATTTGTAGAAATGGAAAAACGGCATTATCTATCTAACTAACAATAATTGTGAGAATATCCAGTAAATTTAAAATGTCCGGAAGTGTTTAATACTTCAATTCTGTTCTTACAGAGCAAAAACTTCCACCGTCGTTTTCTCGACAATTGAGAGATGTTCAAGAAACAGTTGGGCTGCCGGTTGTTTTTGAATGTGCCGTAACTGGATCAGAGCCTCTCTCCGTGTCTTGGTATAAGGATGGCAAGCCATTGAAAGATGGCCCAAATGTTCAAACATCCTTTTTAGATAAGGTAGCCACCCTCAATATTTTTAAAACAGACCGGAGCCTCGCAGGCCAGTATTCCTGCACAGCTACAAATCCTATAGGGTCTGCCTCTTCTAGTGCCAGACTCATTCTCACAGGTTTGTGGATTCTTAAACTTCTTTCTATTTCTGTAATGAAAAGTTTCATAATCAAGTACAAAATTTGGGAGAAAACATCATGATTTCTGTAAACTGGGATGGTCCAGACAGGGAGCCTGAAACCTTGTCTTTCTGCTCTCCTCGCAGAGGGGAAGAACCCACCCTTCTTTGACATCCACATTGCCCCTGTGGATGCGGTGGTGGGAGACAGTGCGGACTTTGAGTGCCACGTTACTGGGACACAACCAATAAAGGTCAGCTGGGCCAAGGACAACCGAGAGATACGAAGTGGTGGCAACTACCAGATTAGTTACCTGGAAAACACTGCCCACCTGACAATTGTGAAAGTAGACAAGGGAGATTCTGGACAGTACACCTGCCATGCTGTGAATGAGGTGGGAAAGGACTCCTGCACAGCTCAACTTAATATAAAAGGTATGGTTTATTTTGCATGTGTCCGACAAAATGTCGTCATTTTACATTCTATAAAGTGTGCGGTTTTTAGGACAAATGCAATTAAGGACACATTTTTAAACAAATGGCATAAAATGATTAAAAGGATATAGGTTTCTTTAGAGAACAAGTGATCTCTTTAAATCTGTATTTCTCTAAAATTGTACATATTCTGCATAATCCTAAGACCAACCTCCCTTTTATGTTTTTACATCTATCTGGTTCTGTTAATGGCCATTCATTATCCTTATTTTCTATCCCTTACATCAGCTAACAATTTAGAATAAGCTTTGGGAGGAGGCTAAGATGTTTAGGAACACACACTGATATTGTCTATTTAGATGGTCAGCATTGAATTTTAATGAAAAAAGATGACTTCTTTTTTTGAAAAACCTCATGGTAATAACTACTTCTGGACTCCATTTCATATGTACTTTCAATTTCTTACAGAGCGGCTAACCCCACCAAGTTTCACTAAAAAGCTCTCAGAGACAGTAGAAGAAACAGAAGGGCATTCTTTCAAACTTGAGGGCCGTGTGGCCGGTTCCCAGCCAATCACTGCGGCTTGGTACAAGAATAATGTAGAGATACATCCAACTTCTAACTGTGA
The DNA here is from genome assembly GCF_963455305.1 of Plecotus auritus. NCBI lineage: Eukaryota > Metazoa > Chordata > Mammalia > Chiroptera > Vespertilionidae > Plecotus > Plecotus auritus. Next base: position 42,747,785 of record NC_137776.1, read on the forward strand.
AATCACATTCAAGAACAACATCCTGCTGCTGCAAGTCAAGAAGGCGGGCATGGGCGATGCTGGTTTATACACGTGCAAAGTGTCGAATGATGCAGGCTCTGCTCTGTGTACATCTTCCGTTGTCATCAAAGGTTAGTTATCTGCATGGCCCCCAGACTGTTGTGTTTTTCTTCACCGCCTATGAGGTAGTCGTGTGCATTGCCTCTGACATGTGCTTTTCTTCTTCAACTCTGTCAACCAAGTCAGTTATAATGAAAATAAATATATGTTATTTAATTGACTTACCAAAATTCCAGATGTTTACTTAAAATATATATTGTTTGTAACTTAATTGCATGGCTGACCTAAGAAGAGGTCATATAGTAGCTGGACTAAAAATCTTACCTAGTAAATCCCATCCTAAAATTCTCTCATGCAGTATGAAGTCTAAGTCTACTTTAAAATTCATGCATAAATATAAATTTTTATGAAGCACATTTATTTTGATATATTCTTATATTTTTATCACTGAATACTGCATTAGCTTTTCTTATTATAAGTTATATCACATTCTGGTGCATTCTCTTTTCTAAACATATTTCTAAAGGATTATTGTTTGACATATATTGCCCAAAGCTTTTAGCCTGTAAATGAACATTAATCCCAGATAAAAGAGTAAATTTGCTTACAGAGAAAAAATAGATGAGTGGAATGATATTACTGCATCTCATTCTGGAAGAACTATTTAATTACATAGTCATAGCTTGAGGCAAAGATAGACTATATTGTTTAAGAGGATAGTCTCGATCTGATCCTCTGCCCATAATGAGTTCACCCAGATGATTATGGTGCAGATTCATCAAAACCATTTTACAAATTAACCTCCTAAAAGCAGCTTGGAATTGGCTACCGACTCTGGTGATGTAATTGGCCATATAATGGTGCTCAGATACTAGGTTAATATCACTAATAGGTTAATATAATTGAGTTGTTTGGTGTGTGTTTTGAGTTGTCTTAAAATTCAAATTTTATCACTCATTGAATAGTATTTAAGTTTGTTTATTTTTAAAACATCATTAGTAAAATGAAAAATACGTAATTGACAGTGGCTTATATTCATGATTTACATTCCTGATGCTTTTGCCTTTAAGTAGATATAACTTTATATAGAATTTTGAAGGTATTTATCCATACAATTTTTTTTTAAAAAAAGAGTAGACACCAGAAGTTTTCATATTTGCAGTTGTGAATTTTGCCTTATTCATATATGTAGGTCTCAGAACCACTGAATAAAATCATTGCACAACACTGAGTTCTACATGGACTTTGTATCATATTACATATTTTCTTCATTGGTTTTCATTTGCTTCAACTCCTAAATCCTTTGGGCAAAGATTGGATTTTCTGCATTTAATAGCTAAAGATGAACATCTGATAAAATCACATATTAAGATGTGGGGCTCATGGATTACTCAAATGATCGCTTTCTTTCCCAGAGGGTAGCAAGAATTACTAGCCCTACCTGGTTTGGCTCAGTGGATAGAGTGTTGGCCTTCGGACTGAAGGGATTGATTCTGGTCAAGGGCATATACCTCTGTTGCAGGCTCGATCCCTAGGCCCAGTTGGGGCACGTGCAGGAGACAACCAATCAATGTGTGTCTCTCATGTCAACGTTTCTCTCTCTGTCCTCTGCCTTCCACTCCCTCTAAAAAAAAATCAGTGGAAAAATATCCTCAGGTGATGATTAACAAAATATAAATAAAATAAAATAATTACTGATCTAGATTAAAAGAATTCCTCAATAAGCCCTTAGATTTTAGAGTTCAGCGAAAATGCAGCTGTACCCAAGTTGGAGAGAATCAATCGTGTATACAGCAGTTATGATACCCACCAGTGCAATGTTGGCAGGGCTTAATTGGGTCACAGGTGCTTGGGTGATTAACAGCCTGCATGGTATCTGTTCATTGCTTGTTTTTAAGCCTTTATTTTTTTTTAATTCAACAAATGTAACTACTGACTTCAAAGAGAAATCAATCAGGAACATGATTCAGTTCTACTGCAGCAACCAGTGTTACCTGTTAGAGGCAGAACTTGTTTCTTCTCTGAAATTTAATACTTGTTTACCTTTGTGTTCCTCTCATGATCCTTTTTATTTTATGTTTAAATTGCCTTTTTTAATTCCAGAGCCTAAGAAGCCACCTGTGTTTGATCAGCACCTTAGTCCAGTAACAGTGAGTGAAGGAGAATTCGTGCAGCTCAGCTGCCACGTCCAGGGTTCGGAGCCAATCAGGATCCAGTGGCTGAAGGCTGGCAAGGAAATCAAGTCTTCAGACAGATGCAGCTTCAGCTTTGCTAGTGGGACTGCTGTGCTGGAACTCAAGGATGTGGCCAAAGCAGATGCGGGAGATTATGTATGTAAAGCTTCAAATGCGGCCGGAAGTGACACTTCCAAATCAAAAGTGACCATTAAAGGTACAGATGCCTCAAAAGTATTGTTCAGATTAAGCCAACAGCTACTTACATTTATTTGCTTTTTGCAATTTACATAAGAACGTAATTAGATTTTTAGAAAGATCAGTTATTGCTCATTTGCAATTTATAGCCCCCTTATTATAGTAATTGAAGTTTAGATAATTTAATGGAAATCTATACTAATAAAAGGGTAATATGCTAATTAGATCAGACATCTTCCGAATGTCCTTCCAGACAAAGCCACGGTGGCAGGGGGCCAAGGCAGAGGCAGTTAGGAGTGATCAGGCCAGCAGGGGAGGGCAGTTAGGGGCGATCAGGTTGGCAGGGGAGGGCAGTTAGGGGGCAATCAGGCCAGCAGGCAGAGGTGGTTAGGGGTGATCAAGCTGGCAGGGGAGCAGTTAGTGGCATCAGGCTGGCAGGCAGGTGAGTGGTTAGGAGCCAGCGATCCCAGATTGCAAGAGGGATGTCCCAAATTGGAGAGTGTTCAGGCCAGGCTGAGGGACCCCCTGCCCCTGTGCACAAATTTTCTGCACCAGGCCTCTAGTAATTTCAATTAAAATCTGTCTGAAATTACCCCAAGTTCAACATCATATTTCTTGAAACTCTTTTCACTGTATACGAGGGTAAAATTAAGTAAAGTTCCAAAATGATAATAATCCTATCTAATAAAAGAGTGATATGCAAATTAACCATCACTCTGCTACGCCCACCAGCCATGCCCACCAGCCACGCCCACCAGCCACACCCACCAGCCAATCAGGAGCGAATATGCAAATAGACCCAACCAAGATGGCTACAGCCACAGAGAGCACGAGGGAGGCTTGGGTTTCCCTGGCAATGGAGGAAGCCAAGCTTTCTGCCTGCCCTTGCTGGCCTAGGCCTCCACTCAAGGCTACAAAGTTTCAATGATAGAAGATACATAAACCCAAACAGAAATGGCGGCAGCCACGGAGCTGGAAAGAGCAGGAAGCTAGGGTTGCCCCTGGCGATGGAGGAAGCCAAGCTTTCTGCACACCTTGCTTAAGGCTACAAAGTTTCAATTATAGAAGGTACATAAATCCCAATAGAAATGGCTGCTTCCACGGAGCAAATAGAAGGCTTGGCTCCGCTCCAGGCTACAAAGTTTCAATTGTAGAAGATAAATAAACCCTAGATACCAGGGCCTCCGCTTGGGTCGCCAGGGGGGCGTGGCCAGCCTGCAAACCACCACAGGCCCCTCGCCCAGGCCCCCCCACGCCCCCAGGGAACCCCCATCCAGGACACCCTTCAGGGCAAACCAGCTGGCCCCCACCCGTGCACCAGGCCTCTATCCTATCTAATAAAAGAGTAATATGCAGATTGACCATCACTCCAACACACGAGATGGCTGCCCCCATGTGGTCAAAGATCCTGCCCCCATGTGGACACAAGATGGCCGCCACAAGATGGCCTGCAAGGGAGGGCAGTTGGGAGGGACCAGGCCTGCAAGGGAGGGCAGTTGGGGGCGATCAAGCCTGCAGGGGAGTGCAGTTAGGGGTGACCAAGCCAACAGAGGAGGGAAGTTGGAGGCGACCAGGCCTGCCGGGAAAGGCAGTTGGGAGGGACCCAGGCCTGCAAGAGAGAGCAGCTGGGGGGACCAGGCCTGCAGGGGAGGGCAGTTAGGGGTGACCAGGCCTGCAGGAGAGAGCACTTGGGGGGGACCAGGCCTGCAGGGGAGGGCATTTAGGGGTGACCAGGCCTGCAGGGGAGGGCAGTTGAGGGGGACCCAGGCCTGCAGGGGAGGGCAGTTCGGGGGGACAAGGCCTGCAGGGGAGAGTAGTTAGGGGTGACCAGGACTGCAGGGGAGGGCAGTTAGGGGCAAACAGGCTGGCAGGGGAGCAGTTAGGCATCAATCAGGCTGGCAGGGGAGTGATTAGGGTGTGATCAGGCTGGCAGGCAGAAGTGGTTAGGGGCAATCAGGAAGGCAGGCAGGCAAGCAGTTGGGAGCCAGCAGTCCTGGATTGTGAGAGGGATGTCCGACTGCCTTAAACGGGCCATCGGACATCCCTTGTGGGGTCCCAGATTGGAGAGGGTGCAGGCTGGGCTGAGGGACACACACCCCCATGCACGAATTTCGTGCACTGGGCCTCTAGTGTGACATAAGGTATCCTGGTTTGTAGCCCTGACAGAAATCTGTATAATAAAGCCAAGTCTAGAAATATAAGATTCGATACTACTAATATGATTGTAGTTCAGCCTGTATGCAACAGCTACAACTAGTTATAAATGTATATGAAATTGCTTTATGTTCTGTAATCCACTCATATATAATGAGTCCTAGAATGCATGATGTTTTTGACTCTGCCAAACTCCTAAAACTTATTTTACAAAGGTAATTATTCCTTACAATCTAAAGGTAATTGTTATAACAAAACATGTAAATTTGTTTTTAGACAAACCAACCGCCGTCCCAACAGCTAAGAAAGCAGTGGTAGACGGGAAACTCTTCTTCGTATCAGAACCTCAGAGTATCAGAGTGGTGGAAAGTAAGTACTTCCTGAAAAATGCATCTTCACTTATCCTGTACATTTTACTTGTGATTTAATTTTGGAAGAGCTTATTTTGGAAAATTAAGTTTTTTATTTGTCTTCATTACTCCTTAGAAACCACTGCAACATTCATTGCAAAAGTTGGCGGTGATCCAATCCCTAATGTGAAATGGACAAAAGGGAAATGGAGACAGCTGAACCCAGGAGGTCGCGTTTCTATCCTGCAGAAAGGCGATGAAGCCAAGCTGGAGATCAGAGACACCACAAAAACCGATTCTGGCTTATACCGATGTGTCGCATTTAATAAACATGGTGAAATTGAAAGTAATGTTAACCTGCAGGTGGACGAAAGGAAGAAACAAGAGAAAATTGAAGGAGATCTTAGAGCAATGCTGAAAAAGTAAGTTTAATTTTAAAAGATATAATTTTCCGCTCACAAAAGTGATCTCTCAAGAGGCATGGGCTATCCCCTCCAAGATTCAGACTGTGAAAGAACATAAGCACACAGACATTTTAACAGAAAAAGACAAGGAAATACACAATAACTGGGCGGAAGTTAGTGGTTCATTAAGACTGATTTCTGAATAATCATAAGAAAGTTTGAGAAAGAGATAAATTTTTATTATAAAATTTTAAACAAAGGAAATGGCCTATATAGAAACGTATTTATGTGACTAGGTATGCAATTTTTGTTTCTATGTATGATATCTCATGCTCTGAATTATTTTCTAGATCAACTATTTTAAACATTGTTTATAATTACCAATAATTTCAACACAATTTAAGTTTCAACATAATTATTGGATTATTAAATTAACATTTCATTTCCATACATCTTTTCCATGAGATATGTTTATCCCTTATTAATGCTTTCTATTTCTGTTATTATTTTTCCTTGTAATTCTTTCATTAGGCTCTAAAGTTTACAAAAATGTTTTCACTATGTTTTTTCTTTTTAAAAACTCTTTGATCAACTTTATGTATTTTATAACAATGGTCCAATCTTAATCCACTCCATCTTCATACTCACATTTTTTATAATTTCACAGTTAGCATGATATTAATATTTCTAAAATAAAGGACACAGAATTATTCCTTTGTGAGAAAAAAAATCTTGTAATGGCATTTATAATCTTGGGATGATGATAGACCATTCAAAATAGAATAGAAGACAGGTGATTTATGTTTATTTCTTATTTTACTTAGGGCTCCCACCTTGAAGAGGGGCTCTGGGGAAGAAGAAGAAATTGATATCATGGAACTTCTCAAAAATGTTGATCCTAAAGAATATGAAAAATATGCCCGCATGTACGGCATCACTGACTTCCGCGGTCTTCTTCAAGCATTTGAACTGCTCAAGCAAAGTCAAGAAGAAGAGACACATAGATTGGTATGATCTTGTGCAGATAGCATCATCTTTACAAATTCACATTTGAAACCTCTAACATATGCCCTTTGGATTTTCAGAATCCTATAGTTATATAAGATGGTTGAATAGAACCTAAGCAGCATCAAGAATGGAAGCTAATAAGCAAAACAAGCCAGTCAGAGAAAGATAAATATCACATGATCTCACTCATATGTGGGATATAATGATCAACATAATTTGATGAACAAGAATAGATCCAGAGACAAATGGCAGGGGGGGGGGTTAGAGAGCAACCAAAGGACTTGTATGCATGCATATTAGCATAACCAATGGACACAGACAATGAGGCAGTGGGGGCTTCCCCGGGTGGGAATGGCTGGGGGGAGGTGTCAAGCAGGGAAAAAGGAGACATACGTAAAATTTTAGACAATAAAAAAACAACAGTATAAGGAGGAAATGCCATTGCTGAGACCTACCATGAATGATAGGTCTGGAATAAATGACTTCGCTTTCCATAAAAAAAAAATTAATAAATTTGGAAGATCTAAAAAAAAAATGGAAGCTAAATATAATCATGTATCCTCTAATTCAGATTTTATTTCATATGTAATACCTATCCCTTTTTTTTTCTTCTCAGGAAATTGAGGAAATAGAGAAGTCAGAGAAAGAAGAAAAGGAATTTGAAGAACTTGTATCATTTATTCAGCAAAGGCTGTCACAGACAGAGGTAAAATTAAGGATGCTGATAATGAAGTGAACATATTATTATCGGGAATTATAAGGGAAGGATTATAATGCATTTTAATTCTTTATTCTCCTAGCCTGTCACTCTGATCAAGGATATTGAAAATCAGACAGTTTTGAAAGATAACGATGCTGTGTTTGAAATCGACATTAAGATTAATTATCCAGAAATCAAGCTTTCATGGTACAAAGGGACTGTAAAACTGGAACCCAGTGATAAATTTGAAATAAGCATCGATGGTGATCGACATACACTTAGAGTCAAAAACTGTCAACTTAAAGATCAGGGAAATTATAGATTGGTGTGTGGCCCACACATTGCTAGTGCTAAACTGACAGTAATTGGTAAGTAAAGAGTTAAATAAAACAACCCCGTGAGGCTGACTGTTGAGCATATCTGCCTGTGATATTAAACAGTGTGTGCTGTGTCATACCAACAGAGCCTGCGTGGGAACGGCACCTGCAGGATGTGACTTTGAAGGAAGGCCAGACTTGCACCATGACGTGCCAGTTTTCTGTGCCAAATGTAAAATCCGAATGGTTCAGAAATGGCAGAATCCTGAAACCCCAAGGTCGACATAAGACAGAAGTGGAACACAAAGTCCATAAACTGACCATTGCGGATGTGCGAGCAGAAGACCAGGGCCAGTACACCTGCAAACACGGAGACCTGGAAACTTCAGCAGAGCTCCGGATTGAAGGTAGGTGAAACTGTGGCTGGAGCTGGTGCAGCCTTGGCCAATGGCCCAAGGTGTGCAGGACCCTTACAGCCCCACCATCAGGCATATCCCAGAGTGCTGGTGTGTCCTCAGTCCCAACACACACACTCAAAGCATTCACTCACATCCCAAAGTGCATACAAAATCAAAAGGGAGAGAGTTGCGTAAGTAGCAATTCCTTTGCATAGCTTTTTTTGACTAGAAGCAAATTTCCATCTAAACTAAGGTGTGACTTTCTAATGGTTATTTCTGTTAAATTCCATAATTCTGCTAAATTTAATGAATCTTTACAATTCTGCTAAATTCTGTAATTCTCACATCTATGATTCTGATGCCCCCCAAAAAATCTTGGAAAGGACCCGATTTCATGGCTGTATATCTAAAAGATCTTGGCTAGTTTATATTTGGTTTATAAGAATTAATTTGACTCCATCTGTATGACATTTCATAGATAGAATTAACATATTTTAAGGACTTACAGGAACTACATTATACTTTTTTTTCATTGATTCTATAGGAATACATTTAAGTATTGGGATCATATTGTTTTGTTTTTTGTTTTCTGATGAAAGAAGTACATTATCTTCTTGTTTTATATTTTCAACATTTTTCTGCTATTTTCCACTTGGGTCAAAAGATGGAGACTTTAAATATCGGAGGGAAAAGCACAGTGAAAGAAATTTCTTCCTATACAATCTAACTGTGACTCTCTTTGTACTTGAACAGCTGAACCAATTCAGTTTACCAAGCGCATCCAGAACATCGTGGTGAGCGAGCATCAGTCCGCCACCTTCGAGTGCGAAGTGTCCTTTGATGATGCCATTGTAACCTGGTACAAAGGACCAACAGAACTGATTGAGAGCCAGAAATACAACTTTAGGAATGACGGTCGCTGCCACTATATGACCATCCACAACGTGACCCCAGATGACGAAGGTAACTTAATTGACAGTGTCCCTGTGAATATATAATGTAAAGCTTGTATCTTTTGTGTAGTTCTACCCTACCTGACACTTCCATTCTATAATTCTATATAGAATAGTTTTTTAGGAAAGAGAAGTAAAAATAATACAAACGATATCTAAAAGAAAGACATGTTATTGACTAATACTGCAGAAAACAAAAGTTCGATGATTCTTTTCCTTAGGTGTCTATTCAGTAATTGCTCGGTTGGAGCCAAGAGGAGAAGCAAGAAGCACAGCAGAGCTGTACTTAACAACCAAAGGTCAGAAAGCACTGCATTAAAACCACACTGCAGTCTTTGAAACAAAGTAGCCTGTCGAGACAATTCTAAATATAAACATGTTTGGGTTTTTTTGTGGTTTTTTTTTTGCAGAAATCAAACTTGAGATGAAGCCTCCCGGTGAGTTTAAGAAAATCAGTCCTTGCTTACAATACATTCAGTATAATTTTGTAAATGAAGAAGCCAAACAAAAAATCTTTAATAATGTTATCTTATTTCAGTGAAATATTTTCCATTAATAATATAAACATTAATACATAATGCTTTTCATAACTAATACAAACATTGGGCTTTGAGAGTGTGGGGAATTTGAAATAATGTCCCTTACCTAGGATTGATCATTAAATGTCCCTTTTCAGATATTCCTGACTCCAGAGTTCCAATCCCTACCATGCCTATCAGAGCAGTACCACCAGAAGGTGAGATTTGGGACCAAAACACCTGGGTTTGGGGCAACAATATTCTACCGCTAGGAAATTACCAATGCCAGACCATAGCAGAGAGCCAGAACACACTTTCATGTTATGTTCTCCACTGTATAATGAAAAAGCGGAGCAAAAGAGTAGTGACAGTTATAAATATGTGCTATTTTTATTTTATCTGGTAGATGTATAGGTACTATAATACCTTTGAAGAACTGAAACTTTTTGTTATGCTTCACATAAATGAGAAGCCAAACCACATAACTAACTGATGATGGCAATTTTTTTTTCAGAAATCCCTCCTACAGCTGTTCCTCCTATCCCTGTGTTGCTACCATCACCTGAAGAAAAGAAACCACCAGCAAAACGTATTGAAGGTAGTATGTGTTCTTTACCTAAATGTCAAAAACTAGAATTTAACTATTGCAGACCTGGAAAATGTTGTTTAATGCAACACATTCTCCCTCTGGTGGTCAACGGTGGAATTGCCTTTCAAAATGTAAATTATATTAACTAACCAAAGGCATAAGACATAGACCTACAGGCTGAAAATCACCAGACAAACCAAAACAGTGCTTAATATTAAAATATTTTATTTTAATGGAATTACTTAAACATTAATGTCAAACTGATTTCACGTTTCATATTTTTCTACTACATAATAAAACAGTACAGTTGATTTCTAGTGAAGCTTACATTTGTTTTATAGTCAAATTAAAAATTATAGTTTGTGTTGTTTTTCTCAATTACAGTGTTAAATACTCTAAGCTTTACTATTTTGTTTAAAATATATGATTTAAGCTATCTTTACTACATTTGATTTTTTGTTTTTTAAAGCTAAGAAATGAGCTCACCAATATGGAGTTCTTGCATGTGCCAGGGAGTTGGTCCTCTCAAACATTTCAATAAGTACTATTTATGCCGCCAAATTGCTGAACTAAATTAGTCAGTAGATGTCTAGGACTTGCTAGAGTTTGGGGGAATTCAGAATTGCTTTCAGAATTTTCCCAGCATCGCCAGGAAAAGATTCTACATGTCCAAGTCACATTTTTTTCATAGCTAAGCCACCACTACTATAGCAGTTTCCTGGGTTTGACATGCTAGTCCCATACAACCCACTACAACTGGTGTTAAAAGGTTGAGCTATTTTTCAGCCTGGCTCAGGAGAAATTCAGTTTTAAACACACATACACACACACACACACACACAGACAAAAAACTTCTAGTTTTGTGACTAATACAATCTTAATAACAAAGAAAATCATTTTTTATCATTTATATGAACATAGTCAAATATGTTTCATCCACTTCTGAAAGCAGAGAGGAACAAAAGTCAAAAATCGTAAATTAGATTTCCATTTATATTTATTGTCAGGAATAATAATTCATTTTAATAAATGAGTAAATCTTTGAGTATTATTGTCAACATGGCCAATTTAACTGCCCACAGGGAAACTTGAGAAATTAAATCAGATTTTAAAGATTGAAAACAGTGTTACTTATTCATGAATACTGGGAGCTATAATCAAGTTATGGACTAGAGGCATGATCAAACTATAACATCAGCAACAACAAAAGAAAATGTCCACAATATATCATAGATAGGGCTTTAATTTTACTGATTCACATGTTATTCTTTCTCCTGACAATTTAAAGTGTTCTTACTAAGTGAAATAAAGATGAAAATGTGCACCTTTTCTATTTATGATATCACTTGGGTTCATTCTTAATGTTTTGAAAACGTTCACATGAAGCAGGCATAAAATCAATGAAAATGTAAGATCACCCTACATATTCTAACTCCCTCTAAAAAAATGTTTCTGCATTCTAGTCCAAGATCTCTCTGAACCAAGTATCTTGCAATAATGTGCTATCTCTTTTTACCATCAAATCATATGAAAAAATATCTTAATACCTCCTAGTTTCCTGAAAACATTTCGGTTATTTACATCTGACATCTTATTTTTTAGTGACCAAAAAAGCTGTGAAGAAAGATACCAAAAAAGTTGTCACAAAGCCCAAAGAAGAGGCACCACCACCTAAAGGTATTATAATTAATTTAGTCAAAGTAGGAGCTTACTGTTTTTCTCTTGGTTACAAATTTTGAATCCCAAATAGTGGAGGGTAGAGGAAGGTAAGAGTTTGAATTAAGGAAATGGTACCTCTTCCTTCACTTACTCTCACCCTCTTCTTGGAGTCAGTCCTCACTTTCTCTTTCTCAACTTTCTTTTGTCCCTCCTGTCCTCCTGTGCCTGTGTCTGCCCCTGACACCCAATGGCAACTCTAGGGATTCTTGTTATCCCTAGATGGTGATATGAAGAAGGCACGACCCTCTACCCAACAGCTGGTCTTGATCAAGTCACACAGTGAAAGGTCAAGGGCTGATGGGAATTTCAGCTGGCTGCTCCAGCCCAACTTAGCATCCTTCCTGGTTCATCTAAGTAAATGTCAATATGTGCAGATAAAAATACACAAAACCCTTTTTTAAAAATTCAATTCAATTACTTGAATTTTTATTATATCCTGAAATGTGTTTAGGAAAAAGGAGAACTAAATTTAAATAGGCAAATTTATTTGCCCCTTTGGGCAAATGTATTGACTAAAATTAGAGTGCAGCAACCTCCTAAGAGAAGGAGAATCCAGGAGCACAGGGCCGCCCACTGAGACTTTTTTTCTGAGTGGTCACTTGTGAAATATTATGGAATAAAAGAAAGCTCAAAAAGCATGTATATTTCCTGAACTTTTTAGTTAATCAATGAAAAAAATAAACATGCACTAACTTCTAACGTTAGACATATTCAATATTCTCATGTTTCGTGTTCATTTAAATTATTTTTTTACTTTTTTTCTTTATTGATTAAGATATTACATATGTGTCCTTATCGCCCCATTATCCCCCCATACCCCCCAACTCATGCTTTCATCCCCCTGGTGTCTGTGTCCATTGGTTAGGCTTATATGCATAATTCTAATTTAAATTATTTTAAATCAACCTACACTAGAATAAAACTTCAGATTTCCTGTGTTTTTCATGAATATCGTCTTGTAGGCCCTGGCCAGTGCAGCGGTTGCCAACTGGTGGTCCATGAGGTCCGCAAGGTTGGCGACCGCTGGACTAGAGCACCATCCTGACACACCAAGGTTGTAGGTTCCATCTTTCAACCAATGAATGCGTAAATAAGTGAAACAACAAATCAATGTCTCTCTTTTCCCCCTCTAAAAAATATGTAATATGGCATTGCATAGCATTTCTGGTGGACTACATTTGAATATTATGAAAGCATTTGTTGTTAGTAGTAGTTACAGATTATACTTTACAAATGGCTAACAAGAGTGCACAGGATTAGTAAGCATTTAAAAAATGCATAATCTAAACATAAATATGTATTTTATGTTTTTAAAGTCCCAGAGGTTAAGAAGCCCCCACCTCCTACCGCCTTAATTCCAGCAAAAGGTAAGTAAAAACATTATTAAATATTTGTATTCTATTTACTACTGAGGTTAACATCTCTGTTGTGTATTCTGATTTTTACATATTGGGCTTCCAGCTTATTGTAAAGTTGTGGCGTTCCCTCCGCTATATTAAAACTAACATTAGAAATGATGGCTGTTTCATATTGCTCTAACCCCAGGAAAGGAAACCCAGGCAGATGTTTATGCAGCCCCAGTGCAGTGGACATAGGGGAAGAAGTGGTGAGGGCTAGAATGGGGAGGGGTTCATCTCTGGTTATTTTAATTGTAGCTAACACAAATGTTTAGGATCATATAAATAATATTAGCCTTTAAGGGTTTTTAAAAGTTGTATAAAGCAATGAACTGCTACACAATTTTAAATATTATCTTGATCAAACCGGCTAACAAGTCATATTCGGTAGTAAAAAATGTAGCTTTAAAATTAGAAATGTGTTTGAAAGTTAGGAATTTAAATAGAGGTGAGCTGCAGAAATGTTAACTATGAATGCCAAAAAATGATGGTATTTTCCAAACTGGAGCGCCTATAAAACAATGGAAGATGTATCCACTTGATAATATTTACTGAATGCCATTTGTTCACCCTGGAAAATCCTCAAATTAAGAGTAGAATGTATCTTGATACTCCTGATAAAATTCCATAGTCAACAAAAATTTAAATGAAACCAACACAAAGAAAACATAAATTACCAATATGACACTGATGTAAAACTTGATTTTCACTTTGTGAAGTAATTGTATGGCTATATTTGACATTCTAATATCTTTATTTATTTATTTATTTATTTGTTTGTTTATTTATTTATTTATTTATTTTAGCTCCTGAAGTTATTGATGTATCCTCCAAGGCTGAAGAAGTGAAAATAACAACCATAACCAGACAGAAAGAGGTGCAGAAGGCAAAAGAAGCTGTGTATGAGAAAAAGCAAGCAGTCTACGAGGAGAAGAAAGTTTACATCGAACCTTTGGAAGAACCTTATGACGAGCTGGAAGTGGAACCGTACACAGAGCCATTTGAAGAACCTTATTATGAAGAACCAGAGGAAGACTACGAAGAGATCAGGGAAGAAGCTAAAAGGGAGGTCCACGAGGAATGGGAAGAAGACTTTGAAGAAGGGCAAGAATACTATGAAAGGGAAGAAGGTTATGACGAAGGGGAGGAAGAGTGGGAGGAGACCTACAGAGAAAGAGAAGTCATTCAAGTTCAAAAGGAGGTTTATGAAGGTATGTATTCATCAGGTGATCTTTCTCTTTTCTTTATTTTTGCTCAGTTCATTATATTTTCAATGTTATTAACCTGATTAGCGATGTGTACAGATAAAATTATTATTTCCATTTTTTTAAGGTTAGAAACCTTTAGAAACGTCATTTTTAAGAGTCATTTTCTTCAGTTACTTTCATGCTTTGACGTTGTAAGTTGCATCATTTAGTCCCATTAGTAAGATTAAATTCCAAATGCTATTTTCTGAAGCAGGAGTTCAAATTTTATATTCACTGCCTTGCTGCACCTCTGCATGATCCTGCTTCAAAATACATCATGAGGAATCATGTTAGCAAGGAAGATCCCCAAATACAATGCACAACTATATGTTATTCTTAACTGATTTCATGAACTTACCTATTTAAGCACCCCTTCTCATCCTCTGTTTTTGTTAAAGAATCACATGAGAGAAAAATTCCAGAAAAAGTGCCTGAAAAGAAAAAAGCACCACCTCCTAAAGGTATGTAATTGGAATTATTTAAATAGATCAGAGCATCACCATCATTATCATTGGCTTATTTGGCAAAGGTGTACAAATCACTAGTTCAATCCAATAGGCACAACTTCTTCTCTAAGTTTTATTGTATCCATGAATCTTTTTCTAAGAATATCTAATTCACTTAGAGGAAAAAAAATTAAATGTTAAAAAGATTATTATGGTAAATATAAAAATAAAATATAACCAAAGTATTTGAAGTACAGAAACTCGTACTTAAAGTTCAGAGCACCAAATTTGTCTCTTTCTACAAAAAATTACGCACATATGTACATATATATATAGAGAGAGCAAAACTATGTTAATAGAAGGTCTAAAAGTACTGCAATTTCTTTAAAATACTTGCAGTTGTAAAGAAGCCAGTAGTTGAAAAAATTGAAAAGACATCTCGAAGAATAGAGGAAGAAACCGTCCAAGTCACAAAAGGTATTACCATTTAAAGCACGTCCAGTCTCCTGGGCACAAATAACCTGTTTGCTGATATATACACGTTAGTTATTTGTAGCATCTAAACTAAGATATTTTAAAATTGTGTGCAAAGCATTCTTCTTTACAATACAAATATATTTGTACATATTTTTTAAGTACCCGAAGTTTCCAAGAAGATTGTTCCACAAAAACCCTCTCGGACTCCAGTGCAGGAAGAAGTTGTTGAAGTGAAAGGTATATATCTTTGTCTTCCAGCTACAAGTTTTAATCCCTTTTTAATGGATATGGATATGGATATGTGTACATATATTACTAAACAATTCACAAATCTGGAACCACCAAAATAAAGACATTCTTATATAATATTCATCTTATGTTGAGTTGCACATATGTATAATTTAACAAAATAATATTATCTTTGTTTCTAGTTTTACTTTATAATTAAGTAATTTTTTTAAAGGAAGGTTTGTGTTGAATGGAATAGTCTTCTAACTTTACTATGCCATGCATTCCATGCATAGAATATTTCCCATCCTCTCATTTACATGGATAGACCCTACCAGATTGGGAAACGCACTAATTACATGTGAAGAAGTTGTGTCTATTTGATTCCCATTAAATAATGTTTGATAAAGGCTGCATGGGTCGTTTGTCCCTGTAGATCAAACATGATTTGTTTTCTTGTGAACACTGAATTTGTTCTCAAGCTATCATATTAACCCACCCATTCTGTGTCTAAACACAAATATAGTATATGACCTATGTATTTGATCTGCTGTGTTGCTGTAGAAAAATAAACACTAACATGAAATATTCTCTTTCAAGTACCAGCTGTGCATACAAAGAAGATGGTTATTTCAGAAGAAAAGATGTTCTTTGCTTCTCACACAGAGGAGGAGGTGACAGTAACAGGTATAAGGCAAATTTGAATTTGGGGGGCTCAATAGAAGGGCTTCAGATGGATTTTCCTCTTCTTATCTAATTTGTGGTTATGTAGGCATCTCTGTCTCCTTGTAGTTCCCTGTCATCTTTTCATTTCTCATGTGTCTCCATTTTAATTTGTATTTCAATATTCTTTGTAAATTACAATTACCACCCACAATGTGGCATACCAGTAATGAAAATGTACATTTTTTTAAGTTCCTGAGGTACAAAAGAAAACTGTTACCGAAGAGAAAATTCGTGTTGCTGTTTCCAAAGAGATTGAACCTCCACCAAAAGGTATTGATGCATTCTAAGTCTCTAATATCTTTTAAAATTTCCATAGAAAATATCTGAATACATTAATCTATAATAATAAAAGCATAATATGCTAATAAGACCGGACAGCCAAACGACCTTCCGGATGAACTTCTGGACGAAGCCAGGCTGCGAGGACCGAGCCCGTTACACGAATTTCGTGCATCAGGCCTTTAGTATTAAATAATAGATTTAGTCAGTAGACCCACAGTCACTGTGTACAAAGGGCATCACAGGAGGGAGATGGGAAAACCAGGAGGAGGGTGCAGGAGAGAGAAACGAAAGATACTGGAGGCTCTGTCCATACTTTAGGGAGCTTATAATCTAGTGACCAGCTGTTTGGAAATACCAGCTCACCAGAGCTGATGGTTAAATTTTCAGGAACTTTGCTACCCAGTGTTTAATACCTGCATTATTGAAAGTTAAATTATTTAAGCTTACAGTTAAATAAATTACATTTTAAAAACACTATGCTAATAACACACTCAACACTCATTACTCCCTATTTTACTGCCCTTTATATATATATATATATATATATATATATATATATATATATATATATATATATATTCGAGGTTGTTTAAGTTGATTGTATCTGTGTGGGGGAAACACTAGATAAATGGTATGCTATTGCACATCTCTTCCTAATCCACAATCATGACATCACGGTTGTTGGCCAATATGAGAGTATTTGCACCTCGACAGACAATGGAACTCAGAAATTGGCAGCAGCTACACATTAGGGCTCCACCACTCCCCCAGCCCCGTCCCACCCCGCCCCGTCCCGCCCCTGTCAAATTGTTAAACATTTAGAGTACGGAAGATACTTGAGATAATCTAATGCAATGTTCTAATGTAGCTGCTTTATAAACGTTGCGTTTCTAAAACTAGTGTCTGAGGAAAGGGTGCCCCTAGCTGTTCCTGGGGATGTGGAGGTTCCTGTAGTGAAAGCCGAATAACAGTCACAACATGTTCTAGTTAGTTATGCATCCATTTCCCTTTACTCTTGTTTCTAACACATTACTTTCTTGCATTCAGTTGGTATAAAACAGGAATGTCTATTCTTTATTGTAATTCGAAGTGTTGCAACAATGTATGCTTTGTCAAAATACACGCTTTCTGAAAAACAGTGCATTTGTTTTTAAAGTCCCTGAGCCACCTAAGAAAGCTGCCCCAGAAGTGGTTCCTGTTCCCACTCCTAAAAAGGTGGAGCCCCCACCAGCCAAAGGTAGAATAATATATTTTTTAAAATTTTCTTAGTGTCTGCCCCCTTGTCTCTTTTTCTATGAGAACTGTATTTTAACAAAGGAGCATCTTCAAAAGATTTGTAATGTGTTTAATTCTGTGTATGTTGCCCTCATTAATGTGTGGTAATGTGTTATACAAATATCAGTACCATTTTTAGACTCCAGACTATGCTAATTGGGTCTTTGTCAGCTTCATGTAACGATGTGATGTCTCTATGGTATTGATGTATTTGCCAGACATTGTCGTCACAAGTAGAGCATATAAAATGCTTCTTAAATTCTTGTGCTCTTACTGAGTATTTATGCTTTAATGTAATCTTAAGTGTCTCAGAAGAAGACTAGACATTCTCAACATTTTTTCAAAAATGGTATCTTTAAAGTTCCCGAAGTCCCCAAGAAACCTGTGCCAGAGGAGAAAAAGCCCGTTCCTGTACCCAAGAAGGAACCTGCCGCTCCCCCAAAAGGTACATCAGCCTGGTCATGGGTAACCCTGTGCCCCGAATGGAGACCCTTGCTTTACATGGTCTTTATGTACACTGTGCCGTCTTTCTATTTTAAAGTCTTTTACACGCCCCGTGTATTTTTCACTTGTTTGTCAGCTTCGGGGGTCATACTCTTGACATACATTATTTGTGATATTGAACATTCCAAAGGTACCACCAAAAAGTGTTACTAAGAAAAGTAACTACATCAGACAGCTATCTTGAATTTTTAATATCTTCCCTCTCTTAGAGAAAGAAGAAATATTTGTGAAACTCAATTTCTTCAGGCATGTTTCTAGGGAAAAAAAAATTCTCCTCATAGATGTGACTTTGTCTTAATTAAAAAAATGCTTTCATGAGTCTTGATAAGATCCAAAGACTGACAACTCCAGGGTGTTGGCAGAACTGAATGTTAACTAGATAAGAAGGCACACAGCACTGCTCGCAGCTGCCACTCTTCCGAGACATCAGTGACACCGAGTCCTCAATAGTTGGAAATATATTGATTTTTAACATGTACTTTCACCACATTTCTTGAGACATTAATAGAACAACAATATTTGTCATAAACGTTGCAGTTATCTACTTAGCTAGTCAGGGGATCTTTCACATTTAGATTCAAAGGTGCCAGTCGCTTGCTTTGGTGTTCTGGATTTAGTGTTCGTTTATTTTGTTGTTTTGTTTTGGCTTGTTTTGGTTTGGTTTGGGTTTGGATGATAAAAGATACTACCTATGGAGGCCATGAAGATACAAACTGGTCAATTATAGAGAGATTCAGTAAGAATTCAACATCATTTAATGTAGGAGAAACCAGGCTCACTGAAAGGAGCTTAAGTAGTTTCTTATTGCCTACCTCACCCGTGTTCCCAATTCCTTCCTAAATCAAACCTGCTTTTCACTTTCTCAGACTCGCGGCTCTTTCAGAATTCTGGGACTTTTTCTTTAATCAAGTGATTTTAAAGAATGATTTCTGATCATCTAACCATTAAAATACAATGAGTATATGAAAATAAAATATAATGATTATAATGAAAAAGTGATATTACTAAAATCAATACTAATATCAAAGCCACTGACCACTCCTGAAGGAGGCATGTCTGTTTCTGAATAAACAAATACACATGCTGACATGTGTACATGTGTACATGTGTGAACATCCCATGTATGTAACATAACTCATACACACATGAGTATATATCTGTATAATGACATCAGAATATTGTAAGTGAAGGTATAGAGGTACAGGGGTTCACAAAAACTGCCAATATCTTATTTAAAGTGGAAATATTTATTGCCAATAATGCAGGCTGTTAAAATACATCTGCCAATTAAAAATGAAACATCATCAACACTAGCATAAATAAACTAAACCCATCGTCAGCCTATGCTGAGTCAGGGTTCCTATTAAAAGCTATTGAGCCTCTTAGAGAAAATCACGTATGCACATACTCCTGAAATTTTATACACAGAACTTTCCAAAGCCATTGAAACATGGACGTCAGATTGAGAGGCTCTCTCTAGAATGTTTCCTAAGTTTTGTATACACTGCAAGAACACCAAAAAAAATATTAGAAGGGGAAGTGGGGGGGAATGTGAAATATAGATACAACTATTCTAAAGAGTTCTTAGTCTCAGTCTAAAATAGTCTTAGATAACTTAAAACCATTGTCCTATGGATTCCATTTCTCAAGCATAAAGAGATTTTATACTATATTCACACTATAATTGCTGACAAATTTGTTTTTATCAAAAGCATATCAGTGTCTAAAGAGAGAGTGGATTCTATACACATCCTTCTGTGTACTTAACTTATTTTCATTTCCTAAATGCCTCTGTAACATCCCCTGGGACATTTATCACGCTGTGATCTTTATAACACTGTAGTTTACTTGTATGAATTATTTTGCCAAAGCACAGAAAATCTATAACAATGCTAATGAACTACATAAAGATCTTTGTGTGTGCCTGTGTCCATTCATAAAAGTGATATATACCTGAACTAACATTCTGTTTTAAAACCTTTAAGTCCCAGGGGTGCCCAAGAAACCTGTTCCTGAAGAAAAGATTCCTGTTCCTGTTGCAAAGAAAAAGGAAGCCCCCCCCGCCGAAGGTACAGTGACTTACTTAGAAAAGAAGTAAAAAAAGAGGGAAAAAGCCCTATTTATACATCTTGAGTACAAAACATTTTAGTGTTTAATTACCTCTTAATTTAGTTAGTTAGATTCCAAATGAATGGCTTATGGTGTGAGTGAGAATTCAACAAGTGTGTCTGTCCACCTGCCTACTTTCTTAAAAAAATAACTGTACATTAGCTGCTTTGGAAAATATAAAGTCACTTCTCAAAATTAATGTCTTTTCAAGTTCCCGAAGTACAGAAGAGGATTGTCACAGAAGAAAAAATAACCATTGTTACTCAGAGAGAGGAATCGCCACCCCCAGCAGGTACTCAGTCCTCGCTCCATGAAATAACTGTCTTTCCTTCAAGCTTCTGTAATTGCATGTCTTCGTTAATGGGCCTGCCAGTTCGGTGTTGCTCATTTATATTGCCTTCCTGAGAATTTTAAAATCAAATACTATCCTTTAAGTGCCAGAAATACCAAAGAAGAAAGTTCCCGAAGGAAAAAGACCTATTCCTCCTCGGAAAGTGGAAGAAGCTCCGCCACCAAAAGGTATTGTGTCTCCATCTTTCCAA
This sequence comes from Plecotus auritus, assembly GCF_963455305.1. NCBI lineage: Eukaryota > Metazoa > Chordata > Mammalia > Chiroptera > Vespertilionidae > Plecotus > Plecotus auritus. Next base: position 42,768,560 of record NC_137776.1, read on the forward strand.
GAAACCATCTTTCGAATAGTATGTTCCCAGGCAAACACTAATTTTGTTAGTTTTGTGCTATGAGTGTATTGTGGGTGTATATCTATGTTTTGTGCTGGGCTTCAGAGAGACAACATTGAGGTTCTAAAAAGTACCTATTTTTAAAGTACCAGCTCTGCCTAAGAAACCTGTCCCAGAGGAGAAAGTTTTGGTACCAGTTCCTGTTGCTAAGAAAGCTCCTCCTCCCCGAGGTAGGGTTTGTCCCAAGCGTCTGACAAAAATCTTTAGCCTGTGAATTCTTGCTGTTTCCTATTTGTGTGTTTCTTGTCCTGACTCCTTGTCTGTCCTCTGATAAAATGTGTGTGTGTGTATACTCGTGATATGTTATGTAACTTGTTTTCCCATTTTGCTAGTGAAAGTGTTGTACTGTGCAAATCTTCCCCAAACTCTTGAGAGAATAAAGATTCTTGATTTTTCAACTTCAACCTTAATGCTTTCTTAAAGCTGAAGTTTCTAAGAAAACTGTCCTAGAAGAAAAAAGATTTGTTGCTGAAGAAAAACTATCCGTTGCAGTTCCTCAAAGAGTGGAAGTCACGCGACACGAAGGTACATGAGCAGAAGAGAGGGGAGAAATTAATTTGTGTGTGTTTCCTCCAAGTAATCTCTTCTTCCCGGATGTGATTGTTGACCGTAGCAGTTGTCCTTATCACTTGTCTACTTGTTGTAGCCTTCTGAGACTGAGTCTTTGTGTCTTCATTGGTCCTGAATCAGTCTTAGGAAGTGAATGGGGTGCTGAAAATGTGACCACTGTGACAGTGGCCACTCTTGAATGTAATTTGAATGTTCTTCTCAGTCTTGAGCTATACTGTCCCCTCATCTTAAATGAGCCCTCTTGTAATGAGGAAGGACTGTGGAACCACACCCTAAGCAGAGAGAAGAACCATTATCCATCTTTGGGGAACCCATGACTGTTATTAGTATTTCAGGAGACTGAATGTAAATTAAATTTTATCTTTTAAAGTATCTGCAGAGGAGGAATGGAGCTATTCAGAACAAGAGGAAAGAGTGTCCATTTCAGTTTATAGAGAAGATGAAAGAGAGGAGGAGGAGGAGGTGGAGGTTACAGAATATGAAGGTAAACAATTCAAATAAGCTAGACATGATCTGGAATCTTGATAACTTATTTTCTTTCATAGATAATTTATTAGTTAATAAAAAGCTACACAAATTTAGTGAATATCTATTGGCCTCATCAGGTATATCTTTTGATCAAAACATGAGATTCAGGGACATTACTTAAAATAAACATCTAATGTATTCTTGTCCATCCTCTCTTATTTGGCCAAAAGTAGGAGGTGGCGGGGTTGGGCAGGGAGGTGAAAGACTTCATATTTACCCGTAATTAATGGGGCAAGTATCTCTGTATTCATTCATCCTTCCATTAGGTAGGACTTGGTTTCAGCGGGGTGGATTGGCATAACCTTCTCCTTGGTAGTCTAATTTCTAAAACAGGTGTAACATAAAGCAGTTTGATAGCACAACTCACTAATGTGTCCTGATTCACAGTTTTAAAATTAAGAAAGAATTATTACATTCCAGAAGTCAAGGCCAAGTTTGAGAGTGAAGCACTGAGCACATAGGGCTTTCCTATATTTCATGTTTGGAAAAAACAATCATGTAACATCTTTGGTTAGATTAACTTGTTATTCAGATGTTCCCATACCTGTAATGAGAGTTCCCTATAGTTTCTTAAGGCTTGAACAGGAAGCTTTATTGCAGTGTTATGATACCTTTTCAATGAATGAAGATACCACTAGGTATACTGATCAAGTCCAACATCTGAAAGAATGTTCTTAAGAAAGTTCTAATGTGGCTCGTAAGATAAATCAATAAGTTTTAACAAATTAACTCTCTTCCCAATGAAAAACATGAGTAGAACTGTGTATTTAGATTCCCTCAAGTGCATCTCTGGCTCACAAATGATGCCCCACCCTTTCTCGGCTTAGAAGAAAAGTCCATGTGAAATCCAGATGTATAGTCTTAATGGAATGGCTTGGAATAAAAAGATGAGACATGACTCCCAAGAGGAAGCCTACCCATTCTTTTGTTTCCTGGGAATGGCCAAGATAAGGGGCATAAGTCAGGAATCTAATGGATTCAAAAAGGGCCCTTTCCCTTCCAGAAATGTTTGGGAAACCAAACATAACATGTATGCAAAGAAAGTTCTCATTGTATGAATCTGATTTGAGTTTTTGACATTATGCATATAATTGCCTTTATATGCATACTATATAAAGACTCTAGTTGAAAGGAAAACATTCTATGATATTCTTATGTTTTTATTAAGCCCAAAAGATTTAGGGGAAAGCTGAGTAGCCTATTAAGTTTACTTCTAGTGTAAAAATATGTGTCTATAACTAGAGTTTTCTAGTCTATAATTAACTTTATACACATAGGCTCTTTTGCCATACCTGCCCCACAAAACTAGGTGGGGGAAACTTGTTTCCAAGTCCTCAGTAGGTTTTTCTTACGTGATACAGGTCTGGTCTTTCTTATAAACCTGTTTATGCTTCTTCAAATATGTTTATGTCCTGTAGCCTTTGAATTTAGAGTTTCTTTTTTTTAAAACTTATCTTCAAATACTTAAAAGCCACTGGAATTGTTTTTGTCTTGTATGTGTCCTGTTCTTCCTGTAAATACAAGCATTATTATATCTTTATGATATACTGAAATATTAAATTAATGAAACTTACTTCCCATACTCTTTATTAAGATACATACTTTGATTAAAATGTTCTTTGTCGCTATTTTAAATAGTAACAACCAGGGATTTGGCAAGTGTTAAACTTTTGCCATTGTAATCACTCTTGGAGCAATAAATTACAACTCAAGTTTAACATTAAAAGCACTACAACTTACCTTCTTTAAAATTGATGTCTTTAAAGTGCTGGAAGAACCTGAGGAATATGTTGTAGAAGAAAAACTGCACATTATCTCCAAGAGAGTGGAAGCTGAACCAGCCGAAGGTACATCAACTCTTGAATTAGTTCTAGCCCTTTGTGTCACATTCTTTATGTTCTCTTGTAGCTATTGTCTATATTACAGATGTTGCTAAGTATCATGTCTAAGTAAAAAGATTCTTCATGTTTTTGTTAAAAAAATATGGACATTTCTACAAATGTATTTTATAATCTTTTCAAGTGCCTGAGAAGCATGAGAGGAAAATTGTACCAAAACCAAAAATTCCTGCTAAAATAGAGGAACCTCTACCAGCTAAAGGTACAGTTCTTCCAGAGAAATGATACCACCTGTCTTAATAGCTATAATAATGTCTTTAATATAACTGCCTAAACTTTTGTCAGTGTGTGTGTATAAACATTTTTGCTGAATATAGTCATTACTGTTTGTGTAAATGTGTAATGTTTTCAAAAAGTGAGTTCTTTGCCACCAAACGAGGTCACTTCTTCTGTACGTCAGACTAATATTCTTAAACATAATCTTTCTGAAGTTCCGGAAGCACCTAAGAAAACTGTGCCAGAAAAGAAAATACCGGCCGCCGTTCCTAAGAAGGAAAAGGTGCCGCCCGCTAAAGGTATATCGGGGTTTACTTTATTCTCTAGAATGCCTGTCTCTTTTACAACATTAACAGGAAGATAAGTGTGCCAACTGTATGTCTGACTGTGTTGCCTGATGTCGTTTAAGTGCCGGAAGAGCCAAGGAAACCAATTCCTGAACAAAGGGCCCCTCCCAAAGCGGCTAAGCTAGAAGAGCCTCCCCCCACCAGAGGTAAATGAGACCCCCAGCAGGAAAGCTAGGCACGTGTCCCGTCTTGCGTCCTCTTGCTGCTGTCTGGGTCACACCCTTTACGTGGAGGTTATTGGTGTGTGTTGGTGGCAGTGGTGTGTTCTCGCCTTGTCTGTGGGTGAAGTATTACTTACTTGACGTGAAGTTTATTTGTGTGTACCTTGTAAACTGTTATATGCTAAAAATCACAGTACTTCCTGGCTAATATATTTTTAAATTCCACTTTAAGTAATATAACTCCCTAATCCTAAAATTATCTTTTAAGTGACTGAGAGGCACATGCAAATTACCCAGGAAGAAAAAGTTCATGTTGCTGTAACTAAAAAAGAGGAGCCTCCGAGAGCCAGAGGTACTTGGAGCCTTTCCATACACACAATGTTGTCCTTACCCTGTTCTCTGTACCACGCACGCTGGTTACGGGTGCTGGTTGTTGTCATTATTACAAGCATTGTTTTATGTTGGAAATAATGAAAATGTCAGGTCTTTTATGTTTGAGTTGCTATTAAATGACTACCTTTTGATGGTTTGAATGAGGGAACAAGTCTTTAAAGTGAAATCTGTCTTTAAAGTGCCTGAGGAACCCAAGAGAGCTGTTCCAGAAGAAAAGGTTCTCAAACTCAAACCTAAAAAGGAGGAGGCACCACCAGCCACAGGTACACCGACTTTTTCAGAAATTGAACTAAGTATACAAGTATTGAAACTAATCTAGTGGAGTTTAGTTTCTTGGGGAAAATACTTTAAATATATTTTTAATGTAATATACATATGTTATTTCATATCACTTCAAAACTAAACATTTCAGATACCAGAAAGTATTCTCTCCTCTTTCTTTTCTTTTTTTTTTTTTTTCTGAATATTTTTTATTGATTTCAGAGGGTAGGAGAGAAGGAGAGAGAGAAAAAAACATCAATGACGAGAGAGAATCAAAGACTGGCTGCCTCCTGCACACCCCCTACTGGAGATCAAGCCCGCAACCAGGGCATGTGCTCTCGACCGAAATCGAACCGTGACCTCCTGATTCATAGGTCAACACTCAACCAGAGCCACACTGGCTGGGCTTCTTTCTTTTCTTAAGAAATCTGAAGCCCCCCGCCCCCAACATGTAAATACTTTTCCTTAAAATGTACTTGTCATCTATTATGTCTTTATTTGTCTATATACTAAACTCGTCTGCCAAAATGCTTGTTTTATGTGGCAATCTTTGACGAAAATTAAAAAAATGTTTAATCCTTTAATTTAATCCTTAATTTTTTAATTTTTAATGTAATTTTTTTACATTTTTCTAGTAGATTGTGAAAATATTTTAGGATTAAGGTGAAGAAACTATTTATGTAACACAAGTTTCTGTCTTGTACTTGTTTCATAGTCATTATGTTGTCTAGTTGCCTTTTTAAACTCTTATAAATGCTACTTGATCTTCTGAAATTACCATGTCTTTAAAGCATTAAGTAACTTAGAAAACAGTATTTATATGTATATTATGTCATGTTTATTTCCAATTCTATTGATTTTTCTTGCCATTTAAATGAAAAATTTGAACAACAAGCACAGTTATGATCATCTTTGTCCTTGGATTGTTCGTACACAAATTCTCTTAATACATATATATTTAAAATCTTGCAATTCACTTTTAATAATTACTCTTTTTAAAGTGACTGAAGTCAGGAAAAGAGCTGTTAAGGAAGAAAAGATATCCATTGAAGTTCCGAAGAGAGAACCTCGTCCCACTAAAGGTATATTGTGCTCTGACTAAATAATAAAATGAAGCATGAAACTACGCAGCTCTTTGCCTGCTAGCTCCTAATTGACTCCCATTCCTTATTGGCTTATTGTTGACTAAAGGTGGGGAATCTAACACTTGAAATCATGAGTAACAAATGTATACTCTGTAGTACCTTGACCAGGAAAGGACAGTGAGAGTCTCCCATAATTAGTGCATGAGACCATCACAAAGGGAATGAAATCAAACCACATTGTCATTCTGATCCCTAAATGGGCTTTAAGTATAATGTTGCCTGTTGTCAATATTATTCTAGAAGTAACTGTAACAGAAGAGAAAGAATGGTCTTACACCCGAGAAGAAGAAACTGTTTCCATGCATCGGGAAGAGGAATATGAAGAATATGAAGAATACGATTATAAAGAAATTGAGGAGTATGAACCAGCAGAAGAATATGACCAACATGAAGATTATGAGGAACGTGAACTTGAACATTATGAAGAGTCTAAAGAGTATATCACAGGTATGAGCAAAACTGCAAACTTGAACCACATTAAGTACATGCAAATTCCATTAGAACAGGATATAATTTTGGGTGTCCAGAGAAATTTGGAAAGAGCTTTGTTTTCCTTTGGCAACTTCAAAATGTTTATTTTCTTGGATAACTTCTAGAAAAATATCTCTATAATAATCTTACTGTTGGATTGGGTTTTGGGAATAACCTATTTACTCATTTTTGCTTTTATGCAAAATAGCAAGTGCCACTACATTTCTTTCTCCAAAAGGTTAGGAATTTATCTTCAAGTGCATGTGATCATTCTAATACATGATCAAAAACTTCTGAGCATCTCTCATTCTGAGGCTTGTTGTGATCAAGTGTGATAGGCTATTGAGAAAATTCTCTAGCCTCAGGGGTCCCATCATCAAACTTGACAAGACTCTTTCAAAGGTAAAGGCAGAGAGGAAGGCTAATAAGCAGTTTTGTTTTATCTCATGAAGATCATATTTTTAGGCATATAATTTCAGTTCCAAATAATTTATTTTACTCAAAAAATTGGAACTTTGAAATGAGTCAGTATTATGTCCCTTAATTTTTGATGTTTCTGAGTCTAACTTTGGGGTCATTCTGTATAGTTTTGAAGATAACATTAAAAGTCAATATTATATAGACAGGAGATTTAACCACCATTTTGTCTACCAGAAGTGGAGTGAGGATTTTAATATGTAAGAGACAGTTAAAATTACCTAATAGAAATAAACAGCAAGGAGGGAAGGGCACTGTAGGCTTGTTTAGGTCTTTTAGACCTTATCCTTCTGGGATCTCTGATTCTCACTCACATCTAGAGGCTATGACTACACCGTAGATGAAAGATAATATTTTAATTATCTGAGTGTATTTAAGAAATAGTATTTTTATTTATGTTCTCACATCTAACATTAAATACCCTGTATGTACTTTTAAAGAACCTGAAAAGCCTATCCCAGTAAAGCCTGTACAAGAAGAACCGGTTCCCACAAAACCAAAGGCCCCACCCACTAAAGGTAGAGTGAGAAAAACTTTATCACTACCAAGACCTGTCTTCCCGTCAGTCATACTATAAAGACCTGTTGTAGTGGCAGTATACAATTCATGTGTGTGTTTGGGGTGTTGTGTTGTATGTCGTATTTCTTGACTTTTTATTCTTACTACTCTTGAGCAATCAGGTTCAGGTTTGTAAATCTGTTAATGTTGATATTTTCAAGTTGTGAAGAAAGCTGTCCCTGAAGAAAAAGTACCAGTGCCCATTCCTAAGAAACTCAAACCTCTACCACCCAAAGGTACTTTTCAGAGTGATAACTCCCCAAACATCTTTGTTACTTGTGTTCTAGAAACGTGTCTTACCATCTTGTCTGCTGCTCTTTGTTTTTACAAAATGAATTGTTGTAGTCCTGATGCTTACATGTCAGTCTTTTTATTTACACTGCATTCATGTGGTTGGTTTTAAATGCTCTTCAATAATTAATATCTTTAAGTGCCTGAAGAATCAAAGAAAGTTGTTGAGGAAAAAGTACGCATTTCAATTACCAAACGCGAAAAAGAGCAGATGACTGAACCAGCTGCTAAAGGTATAATAATTTCCTTCTTAGACCAGGTCTTTTATAATGTCTTTTATAAAATTCAGGCAGCTATGTTTCACTTCATTTCATTGTTGTGTGTCTTTTAAATTAATCATTTGGAAAATATTGGATGTAAAAATCTGTAGATATGGGATAAGAAGTTAATGTTACCTTTAAAATGAAAAATTACTTCAAAATATATTCATAGTCTTTTATACATTGACTGCATCTTGTCACATGGCTACAATATATAGAAAATAGAATGTTTGGATGTCAAGTCAGTGACCATTTGGCACATTCCTGGTTTATCTAAATTGATGTAATGATATGACAATATTTATTCTAAAGCCATTCTGAATATTAAGAAAAAGCTAACTCAGTGTCTAGTAATTTTTCTTCTGCTTTTTACTAAGTATAAAGTAACTTCTCTATAATTTCAGAAAGCATAGTTACCTAGAATTTAGCTTTTCATTTCCAGTAAAGGGTATTTTCTATAGGCAGAGACACCTGAACACTAAACATGATTTCACATTTGGGCTCTGCTCCCTCAAGCTTACTTGAGTACTTCTATATGTTTTTATCCCAATGCGGTTCAAAATTATTTCCATGGAACATGTAAAGTTTCTTATGGATGAAGTATTGCATATCTGTCACATAAGCACTTGAAAATTATTCTATGTGCTTAAAGAACAACAAAGCAAGAGTTGTCTGGGTGGCCTGTTTCTTACATTAAAATGTCCTTATACTTAATATTTCAAGTGCCCATGAAGCCCAAGAGGGTTGTCACAGAAGAAAAAGTGCTTATTCCTAAAAAAGAAGTAGCAGCACCTGTTAAAGGTACTTAATGCCACTCTTTTTAATGTTTTGTGTGTCTTCTTTGATATGAAATTTATGTTTAGTTCTGTGTGTGAAGTTCTTCTGTGTGAAAGGCAAAGCCTGTTCTTCTGTTACAAATGGTTGTGTTCCTAACATGTCTTAATTTTGTTGAGAAATTGGAAAATGTCCAACCTAAAGATAATATCTTTAAAGTGCCAGAAGTACCTAAAAGACCAGAACCAGAAGAGATAGCCTTTGAAGAGGAAGTTGTAACCCGAGTAGAGGAATATCTTAAAGAAGAAGAATATGTCCATGAAGAAGAAGAGTACCTTCATGAAGAAGAAGAGTACCTTTATGAAGAAGAAGAGTACCTTCATGAAGAAGAGGAAGTCATAACTAAAGAAGAAGTGGTACCAGTAATTCCAGTCAAAGGTAGATTACATCTCCTACAAAGGGATACAGAGCAGCATCTTTGGAGTCTGAGTGTCTAATTTGATCAGATTCTGGGATTTATTAGTACAGATGACTAATTCTGCTTATTTTAGAAACAGACACTTTTAGATGCTTAAGTATGATTTCTGTAGTTGTTTTTTACATTCTGTATCTTTTTGCAACCTTTCCAAAATTCTTAATAATATCTTTAAAGTGCCTGAGATACCTAAGAAACCTGTTCCAGAAGAGAAGAAACCTGTTCCTGTTCCCAAAAAGAAGGAAGCCCCACCAGCAAAAGGTACACCATCATTCATATCGTGGCCATAGGAAAGCCTTTACCAGCAGATAAATAGTTAACTATCTTCTGCGTTCAAAACCTTGTGTGTGTTGTCTCTGTTGTTAGAAATGTTAACTCTACTTTGTATGGATGTGTTGTTGCTGGTAGTTAGAGCTTACCAATAAACAATATCTTTAAAGTGCCTGAGATTCCCAAGAAGCCAGAGGAGAAAGTTCCTGTGCCCATTCCTAAGAAAGAGAAGGCTCCCCCAGCTAAAGGTACCTCTCCGTAGTCCATCAAGGGGATAGTGTAGTAACCTACTTACATAGTATAACTTGATGAATCATATCAGTTCTTTCCCCATAATGATATTAACAATATTAATGACAAGGCAAGGACCACCCAACTGGTGATAGGAGCAGTTTACCGTGCAGCCATCTCTGAATTTTGCTATGGTAGCATGCTAGTGCTTAATGCTTGGCTCCTCCTCTTTAATGAAAATTTCTTAGTGTAAAATAGATACTTATCATAACACCAAAATGGACAAAACCACTGTTTACCAGGCATTGTGTGCTGTCTTTGTCACCAACCTATGTTTTACAGTGTTGTTGTTGTTATTGTTTTTAATTTTTATTTTTGTGAATTCCTTTGTTTGTAGCTGTTGTTTTCAATCTTAAAGTGAAATTGTTAGAATATCTACGATGCTTCAATTAAGTCCTGAAATTGCTGGATTCTTATCAGTGTGTGGAAATGTGACACTAACCCTATTTGGTATCTTTCAAGTTCCTGAAGTACCCAAGAAACCTGTGCCAGAGGAGAAAGTGCCTGTACCGGTTCCTAAAAAGGTGGAAGCTCCACCTGCCGAAGGTACATAAACTTGCAATGTTGCAAATCATTTTTATTCTACATTTGCATGTGAGTAAAAATTAATCTTTGGGGATGCAACACTTTAACATTCCTGTATGGGAAAGAAAATATTTATTTTAAGGATAAAATCCTTCTTGAGATACCTTGGTTATAGTTTTACTACCTTATCTTAATCTTTTTGAGGCTATCCTTCGACTCAGAATTTTATGTTGTATAAAATTTGTTTCTAAACCATTTCTTTAAAGTGCCAGAAGTGCCCACGAAGCCTGTGCCTGAGAAGAAGGTGCCAGTTCCTGCTCCTAAGAAAGTAGAGGCTCCGCCTGTGAAAGGTACATCATTTCATCCTTAAAGTGCCTGGAGAAAAAACAAACCTTTTTTAAAAAAATATGTGTATGTATATTCACATATAAATTCCCCCACACTATTACATGTTTTTTAAAACTGTCTTCTTAGAAATATAAAAATCAGGTGTTTCGTGATTCTTTTTCATGCCTATTGTACTCAAATATGTAAAAGAACACGTGATTAAAGACCAATAATATCTTTAAAGTGCCAGAGGTGCCCAAGAAGCTCATTTCAGAAGAAAAGAAACCAACACCTGTTCTGAAAAAAGTAGAGGCTCCACCCCCCAAAGGTACATTCATCTCTAAGAGAACCAGGGCCAAAGGGAAACTAGCTGATACTGCACACCCTCACTAATTCTAATTAACGCTTGATGACATTTACTTTGCTGACATGTGGTGCTCTATGATCACAGATGATTTGCTTTTCCTGTTGTCCCATTGTTATTAATGTTGTGCATACAAGTGATGCTTGATGGTTGAATAAATATCTTTAAAGTGCCAAAGAAACGGGAGCCAGCCCCAGTTCCTGTAACTCTACCTCGGGAAGAGGAAGTTTCATTCGAAGAAGAAATTCCTTCTGAGGAGGAAGTTTTACCCGAGGAAGAGGAAATTCTTCCAGAAGAAGAGGAAGTCCCTCCTGAGGAAGAGGAAGTTCCTCCTGAGGAGGAAGAATTCGTACCTGAGGAAGAAGTTGTACCTGAAGAAGAAGAAGCTCTTCCAGAAATTAAACCCAAGGTGCCAGTACCTGCAAGAGGTATAGCAGCTCTTCTTGGAATCACCAAGACCTCTTTTGTGTTGAATTCTGCCTTTCCATCTTTTCATTCATCTCCAGTTTTATCTCTAATGCTTTACTCTCTATGTTGTCCACCATCTAAATCTTAGAAAACATTCCATTCATCTGTGCTCTTATTAATGTGTCTGTCTTGTGTGTTTGTCTATTGTAAATTATGTGAATGTCTTTTCAAATTTCATGATGTGAAATGTCATCTAGTTGTCTGTGGTCTTATTCCCATTCGTCTTTTTGTTATATACACAGTACTGTGCATGTGATTTTTAATGTCTTAAAATGAATGTTTTTAAGTGCCCGAAGTGCCAAAGAAACCTGTACCAGAGAAGAAAGTCCCAGTTCCCGCTCCTAAACATGTGGAACCTCCACCAGCCAAAGGTACAACTCCCAAAAGGGAATACACAGTCTCATAGCATCACCAGAAAAATTATGGTGGAACTGGGTTGTAGGAGAAATTACATTTATAAAGTCAACAGTCACATTTTCACTTCTAAAAATGTGCAGGAACACTGATATCCATTTTTCATTGGATTCAAAGCAATATTTAGAACAAATATGAAAAGATATGACCCAAAGCTGCCACAAAATTTGTGCCTGATTTCTCTATAATTTTGCTAGACAACATAATTTTCATATAGATATTTTGCAATCAAAAATTATCTACTCTGAAAAATATGGTAAATAAATATTCATAAATTTCATCCTTCAACCATTTATATTAAGTGCCTTTTAACATTAGGATGAAAAGAAAAAAGAAAGATTATATATTTATCAGAATACTGAATAATAACTTATGTCTTCTGATACATACATATAAATGTAGACCAGTAGTTTTTTATTTTGGCCTTGTCTTTTGGATTTGTGCCTTGCTGTTTTAGCCTGAGAAAACTTTTTAACCAATCTGATCCTCAAGTTCCATTTGTATGAAATGAGGATACTAATATCAGTCCTAGTGGACTCAGATATTATTGTGAGGATAAAATATAGTACAGTATGTACAAGTATTCTATCACTGAATAAACAGTATCCAGATTTAACATATTCAATTAGCTCCTGGGACTGGTCAAAATAAATATATGTGTGCCTTCAAGTTCAGTTACACTTTCTGCAAAAGATCATGGTACCACTACTTGAAATAAAAGATCATGGTACCACTACTTGAAATAAGCATAACTCCCCCATCAGACTAAATAGTCATGTAATCAATGAAATGATAAAGCTGATCCTTTATTGGATTTCAAGGGCTCAGAAAAGTTTTATAGATGATGATTTAATAAATTACTAGTGAAATTTAAATTGATGAAGTGACCACATATCAGCTATTAAAATAGGATGCTGTTCCTAGTTATAACATAACATTTGGACTCCCAACTTGTATTACATCCTATCCTGAGTGAGTGTTGCATGTTGGTCTTTCTGTGTGTGGACTTCTTGTGTTCTCTCTTTTTTTGTCCCTCACAATATTCTTATCATGAAATGATGTCTTTAAAGTGCCTGAGGTTAAGAAGAAAGTGCCAGAGAAGAAAGTGATCATTCCTAAGAAAGAGGAGGCTCCCCCTACCACAGGTACTGCTGTTCCCAAGGAAATCAGACACTGTCATTTCTTTCCATCACCTGTACATGTCAAAATGTTCTGTTTCAGTGTTTGCTAACATAACTCGTACTATTGCTGAGTCCTTTGTCTCGGTGTTTGTGAAACTGAAATTATAAAATAAAATAATATCTTTAAAGTGCCTGTGGTGCCTAAGAAACCTGAACCCGAAAAGAAGGTGCCTCCTCCTGGTCTTAAGAAAGCAGTGGCTCCTCCTGCCAAAGGTACATCACCCAAAACAGGGATACGTTTGCTGCGCCAAAGTTGAACTCTGATGCTATCCACATAGGATGTTCCACAGAAATGTTTGCATTGTGTGGTCTGTTCTTTGCATTCATAATTTGTAACTCAGTTGTATCCATGTTTGTACTATGTCAAATTTTCCACTATTCTTTTAACGTATTTTATCTTGATTCTCTATGTATGCTGTTTCTAAAAAACAAAAATAATAAACTCATATATCTTTTAAAAACTAGAAGTAACTAAAAAAAAGTCCCAAGGGTACCATTGTCTCTCCCTAAAAAGTAGAGGCTCCAATGGTAAAAGATAGAATACCTCTTTAATGGACCCTTAGTCTTAAACCACACCTCTTTATTTTTGTCTCTAATTGATTCTGTGATATGTCAATGTTTCATCTTGTGCATGTGTATTCTATTTGTTCTCTTGTGTTTAAAAAAACAGAAAACTTGACTTTTATGTACTCTTCTTTGATTCTTGCATTTTAAGTTCCTAAAACAATTAATATCTTTTAAGTTCCTGAGGTACCTAAGAAAGTGGAAGAAAGACGAATTGTTCCCCCAAAAGAAGAGGAAGTTCCACCAGTCGAAGGTAGATGACTTTCTGAGAAAAGAGCACTTTAAAAGTCATCATTGTCTTGTCATTGTCTAATATTTGAAGGTGAAAAATGCACACTTCACTCCAGAAAACAAGCATATGCAGACTCTAAAAGTAATTATTACTTACCTAATAGAAATGATGCAGGAAAATTAAAACCAATTGAATCTCCTTTCTTAGATACTTAACCTATTTGTTTGTCTGTCTGTTTGTTTGTTTGTTTCATTTTAATAAGACTCTTTGAAGGTAAACTATTTGCTATGGTAAATTTTTCATCAAATTCCTTGGTTAGCAATTGAGGGATAAACTTGTCCAACAGATATTCCAGTTAAGCCTGAGTAACAAGTTCAGAAAAATCTAACTTCTACCCCAAAGTGAATATTTAACTTGAAAAGCCCCCTTCCATTAAAAATAAATAATAATAATTTTAACTAAATTCTCTCTGAGGCCCTTTCCAACTCTAAAATTCTGGGAAGAGCCTCACACATTTTGAAGATCCAGTAGCTTTTTTTCAAGGACTAGTGAGTTTTCACACACTTTAGGAAGGCTGAGCTATGAATTACTTACACTGATCAGGCAACTTCAGTTTTCAGATATATCGTTTTAGTCTACTAGTAACATTCAAAAAAATTCTAAAAATAATTTACAAAATAATAATCTTTTTGAAGTATATGAGGAGCCTGAAGAACCTATACCAGAAGAAGAGATCCCAGAAGAACCACCTAGCATAGAGGAGGTTGAGGAAGTGGTGCCACCTAGAGGTACAGCTGCTTTTATGGGTTGGACATTTAAAAGACACAATGTTCCAAATCTTTCTCAGAATTTGTATTTATCCAATATTTATCAGTACACTTTTTTATATCAATGATAAATTGAAGATTAATTATTACTGGCACCACAAGTTTGTTTCCCTTCCTCCCCCCACTACTCCCATCTACTTTTTCTACTATAGCTGCAATGCAATTAGAGTGAGTGATCACATTTATGTTATTGGCACTTTAACTTTTTTCTGGCCAGCTCCTATTGTAATACTTTCTTATAGTTTTCAATCCTTAACTTTTTTAATATTAAGATGGGGGAAATATTTCTGTGGTGTTTATTTTTTAGAATAATTCTTAGCCTATGATTTCTGAAGGCTATGACAATCTTTTGTATAATTGATGTTATGTTTGCTTATGGGATTTCCAGGTAATATACACCTTTAGAATCATCACTCCATATTTAAAATTAACATTTAGGCTCCTAATTTCTTTTAAACAAAAATCAATGTTTTGGGGGGTTGGTATGTGGGGGTTGTTCTGTTCACAGCATGTCATTTTTCAAAATGTCCAAAAAATATCTTTTAAGTGCCCAAAGTGGTTAAGAAAGCAGTACCTGAAGCACCTACTCCTGTTCCTAAAAAAGTGGAGGCACCACCAGCTAAAGGTATAGCAAATCCCAATAACTAATATCTTTAAATTCCCGTTCATTTTCTTTTTAAAACAGTGTCTTCTTTCACTGTTTCTTAGAGTCATTTAAGTAACAGAGTTACAAAATTGAGTAAGAACTAGTAAAAATAAACCCTTTCTATTTGTTTAACATTTTTCAGGATGTTAATGGATGATTATATATGTATGAATTATTATTCTAGACGTTTCTTATTTTAAATAGCTGAGCATTTTAATGTTAATAGTATAGCTCTCTATACATAGCAATGAATCCCTCTTCCCCACATTCCATTCATAGATTTTATTCCATTACACAACAAAGGTTTTCTCATGTAATTATTATAATATGTCTGTTATAAGGTCTTATAGGGGAAATATCTTCTAATGCTTATATAATAACTATTTCTATAAGCCATATGTCCCTTCAAGTAATATTTGGCCTAAGCACTCAAGGTTATTACAAAATGTCCATTTTCATTGCTTCCTAATTAAGTTGATGCTTTAGTAGTGCCCTTAATAGATAAGATTATTCTGTCCCCATCACAGTAGACCTTCTCAGCAGATATAATAATGCCCAATAGAATATGACACCTATCTTTTAAAAAGTCTTCATCAAATTAAAAATAGTAGCAGTGAGCCCAATATCAATATTGATAATTTTTGCTATTAAAAAAATAGAACCAGCACAGTTTTTTGGGGGACATAACTTCTTCTAAAGGTATGATTAGCACAAATGAGTGATCTGGAAAAATATCGTTATTTTCTTGTCACAATGTTATCTAATAGAACAGAGGGACTTCTTAGACTTCGATTATTGTTGGTGTCGTTTCTTATGTTTTTATTTCATGTTTATTATTGAGTATTGTCAGCTAACTGAAACATCTAATATCTTTAAAGTGCCAAAGAAGGTTCCTGAGGAAAAAGTACCTGTTCCTGTTCAGAAAAAAGAAGCACCTCCAGCCAAAGGTATATCTTCTCTTTTAAACCTGAACTTCCTTTTCATCTTTTTTCATTAAGACTTGTTTTATGTCTCTGTGTCTTGGTTGTTTTTGATGTCTTTGTCTATGAAAACTTGCTCTTAATAGTCCTAAATGTTAAAACCATATCTTTAAAGTGCCTGAAGTACAAAAGAAAGTTCCAGAAAAGAAAATCCCAGAAAAGAAAGTCCTTGTGCCTAAAAAAGAAGCTGTTCCCCCAGCTAAAGGTATTTTGGAGGAAATCTTTGATTTTCACATATTGTTGCATGAAAACCTTTTTTCCTGTTGTTTTTATTTTATATTTTGAATTTAAATCTTCATTTCTTCTGTGTTTTTTTAAAAAATCTCTTAAAAAAGATGCTCTTTCAGGGAGAACTGTCCTTGAAGAAAAAATATCAGTTGCCTTCCATATGGAGGAAGTAGTAAGAGAAAGAACAGAACTAGAAGTAGTGGAAGCACAAGTGGAAGAAGCTCTTGAAGAAGAAGAGTTTCATGAAGTTGAAGAATATTTTGAAGAAGAAGAGTTCCATGAAGTAGAAGAATTTATCAAAGTAGAAAAACAGAGAATTGAAGAAGTACACAAAGTTGAAGAAATTCATAGGGTGATAGGATTTTTAGAAGCTGAAGAAGTGGAAGTATATGAAAAACCCAAAGCTCCACCCAAAGGTAGAGGGGAATTCTGTAGATATTGCAAATTGTCATATCTTGTTCTAACTAACTGTGTGTTTTAAGCACCTTTCATGTTCAGTTTGGAACACCAGAAACCCATTTATTTTCCTAGTTAAAATCATTACATACTTTACACTTGTATCAAACACTTAAACTATTTGATACAAAGATTGATATAGAGATTAACCACAATATAATTTTAGCAAACAAGATAACATTTGATATCTACTTAGCTAAGGAGGTCATTATATGAATTTCTAGATTCTTTTTTAAATCCAACTAAGAATGTTGCAGAAATCGAAATAATAGACCAGTGTCATTGCTGAGTGAAAAAGACGCTCCTCAGTTCACTGGGGAATTTACATGTTCACGCCAAACAATCATTGTGTTGTTAACATTTCAGTCAATTGTTCATAAGCTGATAAATTCCTTATCAAAAGCTTCCACCACTTGTCATTAGAAAAATAACGTTAAGAAGTAAGTGAATGTTGGTAACAGCACCAGAATTCTAGTATATTCTGAAGATAACCCACAATACAAATAATTCTTTGCAATAGCACTCCAGATGTTGCACAAATTAATAATATGTTTGTGATACGAAGGAATGTGTGTGTATGTGTGTGCTTAGTATACATAGTAAATATACAATATAGGTGAAATTTAGTAAAACCAAGTCTTTTTTTGAAGTGGGTGTGGTATAAATTTAAATATATAAATAAAGCATTTTATCAGCCCTCATTGTACTAACTTTAATAGTAATGTTTCATAATACTTGAAGAGTTCATTCTAAAGCAAAACACTAATATCTTTGAAGGGCCTGAGATATCCGAGAAAGTCATCCCTCCAAAAAAACCACCCACTAGAGTTGTTCCTCGAAAAGAGCCACCAGCTAAAGGTATTTAATTGGCAAAAAATTACTTACCTAATTGTACGTACAGAAGCACGGTGGTTGTTTTACAAGTTTGCATTCTACTTGATGTTTTTCTTCTGTGTTTTGTGTTTTGGTAATTTTTAAAGCAAACTAATATCTTTGGAGTGGCTGAGGGTCCAAAGGAAAGTCTACCAAAAAAGAAAGTCACTGTTGTTATACCTAAAATACCCACAGCAAATGTCTCTTAACCAAATAGTGAACTCACATTTCCTTCTTTGGTACTAGTTCATTATATATTCACTAATGTGCTTATAGAAAAATCCATGTTTTCCTATTATTAATTTTAATAACCTAGTAAATATAACTACATAGTAACTATGTTTTTAATATTTCTGCTTTGTTCATTTTTATAAACCTCTTGAATTTCACGATAGAAATGAAAAAAATCTAATACATAATATATACTTATATCTTTAAAATCAGTGAAGCATTTAAGAAAGTCATCACTGAAAAGAAAGTACCAATCATTCCACCAAGACAAGTAGCAATAGCACCAACTGACGCTGTCTTGTTACTTTTTATTGTTAAATTCTAACATAAAAAATTCCCCTGGATGTGTTGTATTTCTTATCGAAATTCAACTCTCATCAAATACTGTAATGTATTTGATAAAGTGATATCTGTACTTGATATTGTTATGTTCTCTGTTGTTGACATTTCTCTTATGTTCTGTTTGTTGAAAATCTTTATGAATTTTTAAAAGTAAAAAAATATTACTACTATCTTTAAAGTACCTGAAACACCCAAGAAAATTGTGGTAGAAGAAAAAGTACATGTTCCTGAAGAACCAAAATTTCCACCAGCTAAAGGTACTGCCTTTGCTGATTGACCTCTAATATAAAACCCTCTTTTATTTACTTACTATGGAGAAGAGAGAGATCATTCTCCCCTTAATGCCACAATATAACTGATTGATGTATACTTCAATTTGTGTTCTATAACATAATCTTCCTGTATGCGTATAAGTTTATTGTTTGGGCTGATCCTCTTCTTAAGCAATAATTAAGCAATATGACCCCTCAACTTCTTTTTCAAAAATAATTTATTTTTGAAGCTATTGTCAAGTAGCTCTGAAAACAAATAAACTTGTTTCAAATTACAATAGACAATGATGCTATCCCCAAAGGGCAGAGTGTTTCTAAACTGACATATCAAGAAGTCAGTCACAAGGCAATCTAAAGAGATACATTGACTATGTTTAGTTGACTTATTTTGGAATTTTTGACATTCTTCTTGTTAGATGCCCCTTGTTTGTCTTGATATTTTATATTCAATGATGAAATTCTTAAAAATAAAACAATCAAATATCTTTAAAGCACCTGAAGTACCCAAGAAAATTGTTCCAGCAGAAAAGGTTCATGAAGCTGTTCCTAAGAAGCCTGAAGTTCCACCAGCTAAAGGTACACACTGATGCTAATCACGAGATGAAGGAACTCTTTATTTAGTTATTCATGGTTTAAAGTGAATGTGTGTGAGGTTAAATCTGTGTAGTTTGTTTCTTTATATTCTTAATATCTTACATTGTCCTACATAACAATTAATATACTAATATCTTTTAAAGTTCCTGAGGTGCCTAAGAAAAGTATTCAAGAAGAAACATCACCTATAGTTCTTTCTGAAGACACAACGATGTACAGTGAGTGTAGAAAACTTGGTAGTTCCCTTTTGTTTCATTTGTGTTTGTATTCATAGCTTTTAAAAGTAAATACACTAATAATCTTGTAAAAACCTTCACTCACCAAAATATTTAGCTAAGAGTAAATAATTTGAATGCTATTAGCCTCAAAGTTATTTCTTCACCAATCTAAAAAATAGTCTTAACCTTATAACATTGCTGGAGTTTAGAAAAGTCATTTGTCTTGTTGAATTTGTTGTCCTGTCTTATTAATCTGTTATGTGTATAAATGTCTTTTGCTTTGAAGCAATTTATTTTCTCAGACTATGAAATAACTAACTTCATAATAATATTTTAATTGGATTTTATAGACTCAAAATGCTCAACCATTATTGTTTTTTACTCTTCAACACAATCTCTGCAAACATTTTGGCAATGCTGCAAATGACCATAGATTTACACAGCAATTAGAACCCCAAAAGAATTATGAAGCCATTTTTTTTAATTGGCTCTCATGTAAAATTTTAATTAAATAATTTGAGAAGTAAAATTAAATAATAAATATTATTTTTATTATTTAAATAATAAAATACTCTGAATAGAATACTTTCAATAATCTGAGTAGTGAAAATGCCAATAGTCTAGATATTCTTACATTTATTTTCATCTAAAAAATTCCCTGTTTAAAGCCAATTTTTGTCACTGTAATTCTAGGCTGGGATAAAAATATATGTGACTTCCTCCTTTTGTGTGTGTGTGTGTGTGTGTGTGTGTGTGTGTGTGTGTGTGTGTGAATGTGTTTAAATATGTTTTTATTGATTTCAGAGAGGAATGGAGAGGGTGAGAGAGATAGAAACATCCATGATGAGAGAGAATCATTGATTGGCTGCCTCCTGCACACCCCCTACTGGGGATTTAACCCACAACCCAGGCATGTGCCCTTGACCAGAATCGAACTCGAGACCTTTCAGTCTGAGGCTGATGTTCTATCCACTGAGCCAAACTCCGTCAGGCGTCCTCAAACTATGGCCAGCGGGCCACATGCAGCCCTCCAAGGACATTTATCTGGCCTTCCGGGTGCCGCTGTCTGTCCTGCTTAGCAGCCAACTCATCCCGGGCCCGCAGTGCGCATAGGAATTTGTTCATAGTGTTTTTTTTAAACTATAGTCTGGCCCTCCAATGGTCTGAGGGACAGTGAACTGGCCCCCTGTTTAAAAAGTTTGAGGACCCCTGAGCCTGACTCCCTTCTTTGAATACCCTCTCTATACTTGAGTTTGGTTATTGTCATCATCCAGTCTTCCTTTCTAAAAGCTGGAGGAATCTTTTTTTTTTCTTTCATTTGCCTTATTTTCCAAATATTTAGTTATTTTTTTATTTCCTGATTTCAATCCCTAAATGATTTTAACATTAATATTAAACAATAAAACAAAAAATTAGATGCGGTTTTAAAATATAGATAACTAGGTTTCGGAGAAGAAAAAGGCTTATCTGAATTTCCAGTAGGTCAAATATTGAAGAATTCTTGATGTAAAACTCAACATTGACCCTGTTCTTTTTTAACAAACCCATAAAAAATAAGAGCAATAGAAAATTTGTCCAGTAAATGTCTGCAGAAAAAGTATAATTATATAGTCCCTTTCCAGTGAATTCCTCAATTTTATCATCATGTTAATAAAGAAATGCTGAGTCATATCATCAAACTGGGAAGGAGACTTTTTCCTAGCCAATGTGTTATTGTCACTAATATTTGTCTATGTACAATTGGTAATTTGAGTGATGACTATGTATTATGTTTTTATTAATACTGTTCTTCATCCACTTTGAAATGAAGTTAATTGTATACATACTAATATCTTTAAAGT
Source organism: Plecotus auritus (assembly GCF_963455305.1). Lineage (NCBI taxonomy): Eukaryota > Metazoa > Chordata > Mammalia > Chiroptera > Vespertilionidae > Plecotus > Plecotus auritus. Next base: position 42,789,589 of record NC_137776.1, read on the forward strand.
GTATGAAGTATTCGAAGAATCAACCACAGAAGAAAAAGTGTTTATGAGTCATCCTCAAAAGACAAAACCCAAACTAGCAAAAGGTATAGAACACGGATGACACAGTCTGAAGAACATTTACTTGTGGCTCTTTTTAAATGCTCAATATTTACTTCACCATTTATGACTCTACTCATATCTTTTAAGTGCCTGAACCACCCAAGAAAGTTGTTCCAGAGGATAAAATATATGTGACTATTCCTAAAAAGAGAGAAACACCAGCAACTAAAGGTATATTTAAACAACACCAAACTGCGATGAATATCTTTGACTTCAAGACACAAAAGTTGCATGTTATATAATTCACTGCTTTTCTGAGTTCTTAGTATAAATCTACTAACATCTTTGAAGAATTTGATACCAGAAAAGTTTTTCCAGAGGTAAAGTTTCCTGAAGCTGTTCCCAATATTTCAGAGCATCCTCCTACTGAAGGCATAATTCTTAGTTATGAAAATCTAAATAAGAAAATTCTCTTTGGTCTTTAAAATGAGTTTACTGTTGTGTGTAGATTCTCACAACCTCTAATACTAAAATACTAATATCTTTAGAGCACCTAATGTACCCAAGACAAGGAACTATGACATGCCCCACCAAAAAAGTCCCACTCATACAATGTACAGAGAAAAATTGTTACAGAACAAAAATTAAAATCTGAATTTAAAGTTAGAATCTCTGCTAATATACCTAACTTCCTTAGTATGCCATATCTTCATGTCTTTGCCTTTTTTCAACTAAAACCTGCTAATATCTTTAAAGAGATGGAAGTCTCTGAGGAAGGTACTCCAGAGGAGCCAGCTTCTGCTGTTAGAAGAAGAAAGATAACATCACCAAAAGGTACAAGCCAGAAGAAAGTGGACTTTCTTATCTCGTGATTATAGTTGTAGTTAACACATGTAAAAATACTAATATCTTGAAAGCCCCAGATGCTACCAAGAAAGTCATTTCGGAGAAGTGGCTCCCCCAAAGCAAAAGTTTGATTGGGTATATACATATTCCCATGGGTGGTTTAAGAGAAAACAGAGGGGAAAATTTTTTTTGACTTATATATATGGGAGATGATTGGGCTACAAAGTTTATCTATGAGGCCTCCAGGGAAAATATACATATAATGTGCAGGTGTAAGCTGGATAGATTCTTCAATAGAAAATAACTGTTACTGTGTCCATAAAAAATTAAAATAAGAATAGCTGGAAAAAAAAAACGATAGGAGACTACTTATAACATTTATATCCTCCCAAATTAGATTGAATTGGCTCATTATTCTATAATGTAGAAATCAGTGTTATCAAATGACAGAGGTGTTTGGTTATAGACTATAAGTCCATAATTCAACTCTCCATAGGGTTTAAATCCCAGAATGTAATATAACTGCCTATTGTAATTATTTTTCTATTAAAATAAGCTTACTACCAAAAATAAGCATATATATTTGAAATAACTTATTTCCCATAAGACTTAAATATTATAGAAATATTTTCAGAAAACCATTACTTAGAGAAAAAATATCAAATTTAATATGAAACTGTTCTATTTCATCTCTAGCTGAGTCTTCTACAACCAAAGCAATTAAAACAAAACCAGTTAAATTTGGAATTCTGCCCTGAATACTTAGCCCCTCTCATTGTCTTTTATTTTTAAAGAGTCCTACATTTTTCCATTTTGAATATTTTTAGGTAAATTAAAAGTTGAGAAAATTTTTAACATCCAGAATAATAATTTCTGTAATTTAAAAACTAGAAATTTTGACATTGTTTTTTCAGTCTAGAATCTTTGGGTTGTTCTCTTCTCTGCTATACATGAAAAACAAGCACTTTTTTTTAAAGTGCTTAAGGTGAGGGTACAAAATGAAGCTAAACCAGGTAAGAAAGGAGCTGTTTTGCTCTCCTCAAACTAATAGCTAAAGAAAAGTACATTGTTAATTATTTTTTAAAAATAAAACTTTTCTCTTGAAGCTTATTTTCTATGATCTAATTTTCTACACACCTACCATTTCAAGAAATAAAATTAGTAATTTTTAATATATCTTTATTGATTGCAGAGAGGAAGGGAGAGGGAGAAACATCAATAATGAGAGACAATCATTGGTCAGCTGCCTCCTACACACCCCCACATTGGGGATTGAGCCCGCAACACAGGCATGTGCCCTGACCAGGAGTCGAACCATGACCTCCTGGTTCATAGGTCAACACTCAACCACTGAGCCACACCAGCTGAGCAAAATTACTAATATTGATAGTGCCTGAGGTGACCAAGAAAACAGCTCCTAATAATCAAATATTCATACTATTAACAAAATAATCAGATTTGAAGAGCAGGGAGGTCTCCCAGTCTGAGGTATTTCTGTAGGTGGAGTTATGATTAAAATCCTTCATTGCTCTTCATCACTCTGAAGTACAGTGAATTAATATCTTTAAAGTGCCTGAATCACCTCAAGAAGTTGTCCCTGTCCAGAAAACACCCATGACTGAAGTTGAAATTAAAACACCTTCTACTAAAGGTATCATTCATTCTATCATTCCTTCCTTCATTTATTCAATGAATGCCTATTATGTACATGGTGCTAGTGAGTTGGGGAGTAATAAGCAAAGACAAATAATACCGATTCCTTTCCTTAATGCATTATACCTCATTCAGTTCTTGAAGGAAGTGCCCTTGTAGCCATAAAAATATCTTTTATCCAGTTAATGTGACTCATGTCTCCACTGATCCTTAATATCTAAGTCTGATACTAATATCTTTAAAGCACCAGAAGCTATGAAAGAAGTTGCTCCTGATATGCAAGTATCTGAGGATATTCTTGAAGAGCCAGAACCTGGGCCTGTGGAAGGTATATGTCATGTCTACACAGATACTGAAGAAGAGATGATATGCCCTCTGCTCTTAAAATTATGTTTTCTAATATTCTCCATAACCCCTAAACATACTAACTTCTTTAAAGCAGCCTCTCAAAAGAAAATGTGTGGCCATATTTATCAAAACAGAAAACCCTCCAATTAAACGTACTCATTCAACAAATACTTAATAAGGAAGGTCTGCAGTGACATAGAAATTCTGCTGGGTGCTGGAGAAGGGTGAATCCTCTTCTCAAGGATCCTACCACCCCATTAGATTTAGTTGGTTCATGGGGCAAGCAGAGAATGGAGAGGGAGAGAAGAGACTTCCAGAAAACTGTATTTGCTAACTCATTGTGGTTACTGCTTTTAGTAATCATTCTAACTCTTAAACCTGAACTACTAATATCTTTAAAGTGACTGAAGCTCCTCAAGAAGTGGTTCCTGTGAAGAGAGTTCCTTTCAAAAAAAGAGAGCCTACATCAGTGAGAGGTACAAGTTACCATGCCTTCAAGCTGTAGAAGAAATAGCTCTTGTAGTCTTGAAATGCTTGTACCTCCTGATCTTCATAACACTAAATGTTACAATACTAATTTCCTCAAGCGCCCGAAGCACCTCACGAAATTCTCCCTGAGAAGAAAACATCTGTGGTTCCTCATAAAAAGCCTAAAGGCCCTCCTGATGAAGGTACATGTTGCTGGAATCTTAGAGATTTGGAAAAATCTCTTTTCCTGTATAAATGTTTCCGGTTTGTACTGGTTCCTGTAACTCCTAAGTGTGAAAATATTGATATCTTTAAAGTGCCTGAGGCTCCCAAAGAAGTCCCAGAAAGGAAAGTGCATCGTCCCCCAAAGCCTGAAGTTGTACTTGTGGAAGGTACATTCCTGACCTCCCTTCACGATGGGGTAGGGAGGGCAATGGAAAGAACCACCTTGCTAGCCTGGGAAGTTCTGTTGATGTGTCAATGTGATTGCTGTCTGTGTTGATCCATGTAACTCAAATGTAAATTTACTAATATCTTCAAAGTGCTTGAAGCTCCCAAAGAGGTTGTCCCTGAAAAGAAAGTGCCTTTGGTGCCTCCTAAAAAGCCAGAAATCCCACCTGTTACAGGTATTTGTCCTGGATTCAGGTTTAAGAATATTCAGAAAAGATCATTCCTAAAAATATTTTGTTCCGGTGACCTCATAACTCCTGACTGTAATGTTACTAATATCTTTTAAGTGCCTGAGGCTCCCAAAGAAGTTGTCCCTGAAAAGAAAGCACAGGTGATGCCTCCTAAAAAGCCAGACGTCCTTCCTCTTAAAGGTATTTGTTACTGATCCTAGGTTTGAACGAGGCATAACTCATCTGCTCTCGCTAATATTTTCTCCCAGTGGTCTCATAACTCCTGATTGTAATTTTACTAATATCTTTTAAGTGCCTGAGGCTCCCAAAGAAGTTGTCCCTGAAAAGAAAGTACCTTTGGTGCCTCCTAAAAAGCCAGAAGTTCCACCAGCCAAAGGTAGTCACCCTCTTGTCTCTGTGTTTGACACTGTCTGTCTGTCTTCACTCTGTCTAATCATCAACATACTAATATCTTTAAAGTACCTGAGGTGCCAAAGGCAGCTGTCCCAGAAAAGAAGGTGCCTGAAGTTATTCCTCCCAAACTGGAGAGTCCTCCCCCTGAAGGTAATGTGCAAGCTCTCTATATACCAGGAAGAGAAGTAACTATTTTAGCTAGAAAATTCTATATATAAGTAGCACTATGTGAAGGTGATATCATTCTAAAGAGAAACAAATGAGAAGTTTTCCAAAATGTCTTGGTTTATGATTACACGGTAGAGTCATTAATTATTATCACTTTTTCTAAACACAAATTACCAATATTTTTTAAGTGCCAGAGGTGCCGCCACCGAAGGAAGCCATCCCTGAGAAGAAAGTGCCTGTGGCTCCTCCTAAAAAGCCGGAAGCTCCACCTGCTGAAGGTATTTATCCTTGTGTGTTTCCGGGGGCGGGGCTGAGCGCATGTGTGGAAGTGTCCTCCAGCTTCACAGATTGTATGGCTTGGGGTCAATATGTTGTCACTATCGCCTGTTTATAGTCTCGAACTAAAACATACTAATATCTTCAAAGTTCCTGAAGCTCCTAAGGAAGTTGTACCTGAAAAGAAAGTGTCTGTGGCTATGCCCAAAAAGCCAGAAGCCCTGCCTGCTCTAGGTATTTATTCCCACTGCTCTGTGAAGAGGGGAAACTATTGTCTTGTTCTCTTCACAATTATTCCAGTATATGCCTCCACTGTTCATAAATTCTAAAAATACTAATCTCTTCCAAGTACCTGAAGCTGCTCAAGAAGTCATCCCAGAAAAGATCATTCCTAAGGCACCGTTCAAAAAGCCGGAAGCCCCACCTGTCACAGGTATATGTTAGCCCTGACCTCATTCTGCAAAAGAAATATCTCTTCCATTCTTGAGAATAGTTTGAGGCCATTGCTCTTCCTTAACTGAAGTGTCAAACGACTAATATCTTTCAAGTGCCTGAAGTTCCCCAAGAAGTTGTCCCAGAAAAGAAAGTTCCCAAGGCACCACCCAAAAAACCAGAAGCTCCACCTGTCACAGGTATGCGTGTGCCCCGACCTCATTCTGCCTCAGAACTAGCTCTTCTGCTACTGAAAACAGTGTTAGGCCATTGCTCTTCATTAACTTCTGTGTAAAACTACTAATATCTTTCAAGTGCCTGAACTTCCTCAAGAAGTTGTCCCAGAAAAGAAAACCCACAGAGCTCCACCCAAAAAACCAGAAGCCCCACCGGTTTCAGGTATTTTTCCACCACATCCTTATTCTACAGAAAAAAATAGACCTCTTTGCTCTTGGAAATAATTACAGTCCATTGAGCTCATTAACCTAAGTGTAAAACTACTAATATCTTTTAAGTGCCTGAAGTTCCTCAAGAAATTGTCCCTGAAAAGACGGCACCAGTGGTGCCTGCGAAGTTGCCAGAAATCTCACCGGTTACAGGTACTTGTCACTCACCTTAGACTTAAGAAGATACAACTCTTCCAATCTTGAAAACATTTTCTCCCAGCAGTCTCAAAACTACTAAATGCAAATGTACTAATATCTTTTAAGTGCCTGAGGCTCCCGAAGAAGTTGTCCCTGAAAAGAAAGTACCTGTGGTGCCTCCTAAAAAGCCAGAAATCACACCTGTTAAAGGTATTCGTCACTGACCTTAGGCTTAAAAAGACACAACGCTCTGCTCTTGAAAATATTTTCTTCCAGTGACTCATAACTCCTGATTGTAATTTAACTAATATCTTTTAAGTGCCTGAGGCTCCCAAAGAAGTTGTCCCTGACAAGAAAGTGTCTGTGATGCCTCCTAAAAAGCCAGAAATCCCACCTGTGAAAGGTATTTGTCAATGATCTTAGGTTTAAGAAGACATAAGTCATCTGCTCCTGAAAACATTTTTTTGTTCTAGCAGTGTCATAACTACTAAATGTAAATGTACTAATATCTTTTAAGTGCCTGAGGCTCCCGAAGAAGCTGTCCCTGAAAAGAAAGTACCTGTGGTGCCTCCTAAAAAGCCAGAAATCGCACCTGTCAAAGGTATTCGTCACTGACCTTAGGCTTAAAAAGACACAACGTTCTGCTCTTAAAAATATTTTCTTCCAGTGACTCATAACTCCTGATTGTGATTTTACTAATATCTTTTAAGTGCCTGAAGCTCCCAAAGAAGTTGTCCCTGACAAGAAAGTGTCTGTGATGCCTCCTAAAAAGCCAGAAATCCCTCCTGTGAAAGGTATTTGTCAATGATCTTACGTTTAAGAAGACATAAGTCATCTGCTCCTGAAGACATTTTTTGTTCCAGCAGTCTCATAACTACTAAATGTAAATGTACTAATATCTTTTAAGTGCCTGAGGCTCCCAAAGAAGCTGTCCCTGAAAAGAAAGCACCAGTGGTAACTCCTAAAAAGCCAGAAGTCCTACCTGTTACAGGTACTTAGCGTTCACCTTAGACTTAAGAAGATAAACTCTGCTACTCTTGAACTTCTTTTGTTCTTGCAGTCATATAACTACTAAATGTGATCTTACTAATATCTTTTAAGTGCCTGAGGCTCCCAAAGAAGTTGTCCCTGAAAAGAAAGTACCTTTGGCGCCTCTTAAAAAGCCAGAAGTTCCACCAGCTAAAGGTAGGCACCCTCTTGCCCCTGTGTTTGACACTGTCTGTCTGTCTTCACTCTGTCTAATCATCAACATACTAATATCTTTAAAGTACCTGAGGTGCCAAAGGCAGCTGTCCCAGAAAAGAAGGTGCCTGAAGTTATTCCTCCCAAACCGGAGAGTCCTCCCCCTGAAGGTAATAATGAAATTATCCAAACGAGCGTTTTTGAAAAAGAAAAACTCTCTTCTTAGTGATATAAACATCTTTTTGCAAAATATTTCCTATACTTTAAACAATACTAGTGTTAAAATGAGCTTGTGTCTTTAAAGTGCATGAAGAGCCTGAAGAAATTGTCTCTGAAGAGCCTCCAGCTGAACTTGTGGAGCAGCCGGAGCCCGTGGCTCCTCCAAAAGGTACTGGGCCAACTGCCAGGCTGCCTTAGCCAATCCTTCACCCTTCTTTCCTGGAGAATTCTGGGCATTATGAGCTTTTGTCTTGTTTCTTACTCATCGCCACTTATTCTAAAATAATAAATTCTAAAATCTTTAGTGACTGCACCACCTAAGAAACCTGTCCCAGAAAAGAAACCACCTGCTGTTGTTGCCAAAAAACCTGAACCATCACCCATAAAAGGTATATTTCACTGCCACTAGCTTCCTACAGAAAAATGTCTGTCTTTAAAATGTTGTTTTACTGCTCTACTTAATGGTTCCCACATGTCATTGAAACGATGAGCTAAAAAGTACTAATATCTTTTAAAGTGCCCAAAGTGCCCAAAGTGCCTAAAGAAGTTGTTCCTGAAATGAAAGAGCCTCCCGTGGTTCTCAAGAAACCCAAAGTCCCACCTGTCAAAGGTACATGTCGCGGTCCACCATCTGATGGAGGTCGATCCAGCCTCCAGCCCTTAAAACATGTTTTGTTCTGTGTTAATGTGATAAATGTTTACCAGCTATTCTTCCTAATGACAAAAATACTAATATCTTTAAAGTGCCTGAAGTTCCCAAAGAAGTTGTTCCAGAAAAGAAAATAGTCATTCCCAAAATGCCTGAATTCCCACCAGCCAAAGGTACATGTCACGACTGAAGTTCTGCAAAAAGTGCTCAATCTTGGTCATTTGCTTATAGGAAACCCTTTTGTTTGTCAAATCTCTTATGTTCACAACTACAACTACAAACCTGGTATTCTAGATGGTTGGGGGTTAAATTTTGTAAATAACATCATTTTTTTAAAAAAACAACTAACACTTCTATGATGAGCATTGGACGAGTTTACTAATGTGGTTTTGTTAATATTTATAGGCCACATTTTCCTTCTTTCTCTGTAGTTCCAAGATTAGGTCATTGACCTTATGGTGAATTTTTCTTGCATCTGTCCCTGTGTTATTTGAACTACATGTGAACTAGATGTGGTATAAATTTCATGTCCTTTCAACTACCTAGAGGTAAAACTAACTAATATCTTTAAAGTGCCAGAAGTGCCAAAGAAACCTGTCTTAGAAGAGAAACCAGCCGTTCCTGTTCCCCGGAAAGTGGAGTCTCCTCCTCCGGAAGGTACACATAAGACCACGAGTGAGCTTCCCACTTGTGCTAGTTCTAATCTAAGCCTTGTTCCTCTTTTTTTTTTAAAAACTTAGTATCTTTTCATCATTTTCTGTCCTTTATTTGTCTTACTTCATCATTCTTAATTAGCTCCAATCTCAAATCTATTTTGAGTTATCAGTCTGCAGCATTTAAGTAGGATTTTGTAACCTGTAAGCTGTATTAAACAAAGCTCTCTAATGTACACAGGAGAGGAGAACTAATGACTATGAAAGAGATTAAACATCAAAAGGCTTTCCAGCATTCAAATCAACAGAAACAGATGTCAGTGAAAATAAGATAGATTTCACCCTAACAAAAATGAGAGAAGATATTAATTGAAACGAGGAGAGAAATCATTGATTGTGCCCAGTGTTTGTGCATTTTAGAACATTGTTTCACACATTGAATTAAAATTAACTATATCTTTAAAGTATATGAAGAACCCGAGGAAATTGCTCCTGAAGAGGAAGCACCAGTTCCTGCTGTGGAAGAAAAGGAGCCAGAAGCCCCCCCACCAGCAGGTATAAGGCAGATCCACTGTCTGGGAAAACACATCATTTGATCATTTAATTTTTATGTCATTACATATATTCTTTAAGGTAAAATGTCAGTCTTTAATCTCCTCACTTGAAATTTGACTTCATTGGCAAGAACAAACATCATTTGCACATAAAACTTCGGTCCAACAGAATTTTACAATGTGTATAACAAAGAAGTAGATGTGGTTTTTAATTCATTCATTAGTATTAAACTTTTTACTATAATCATCTGACTCTAAAAGAAATTCCTATCTTTCAAGTGCCTGAAGAGCCCAAGAAGATTGTTCCAGAGAAGAAAGTTCCTATCATCAAAAAACCAGAAGCTCCTCCTAAAGGTACTTACAGTAAAATAAATCCATACTTCTTTTTCGTTTGCTGTCTGAAATTTGACACTTTCCTTATTCTGTGTTGTGCTGTGTTATGTGTTTAACTGTTACCCATATGTTATAGTGTTGAACAGACTTGTCAAATTAATATGTAGATACTGTATCTTACAATGTTATATTATTAAATGCTACTAATATCTTTAAAGTACCTGAGATGGCAAAGAAAGTTGTCCCACCGAAGAAAGTCCTAACTGTTAAGAAGCCAGAAACACCAGAAGCTAAAGGTACTCATGGCATCATTGACATCATTGTTCTTTTAAATAGTATTCTGATATCTTAAATTGGAATCCAATAAATTGTCCTCATCATTGCATAACTAGGGACAAAAAATATATATTTTGTTTTCATTAATTTAATGCTGTTCCATTAATTATAGATTCTTTATTCTTAACACTTTTAAATGTTTTTAAATACTCTTTTTAAAATAAAACTAATATCTTCAAAGTACCCGAGGTGCCCAAGAAACTTGTTCCAGTAAAGAAAGAACCAGTGCCTGTTACCAAAAAGCGAGAAGTCCTTCCAGAAAAAGGTACCTAGTATGAAGAAAAATATCTATTTATCTGAACACTATTAGAGCATTTTAATAATGATTCTCAGGGGAAAATAATAGTATAACTTTATGCAAAATCACATTTTACAGTAAGAAGAGGAAAATAATGAGGGCAAAGAGAGAAAATGAAACAAGTAAGCAGGAGAAAGAAAATGAATGAGCTTTGGTTGTGCCATCACATGGTGATATGTGGTGGAAAAGGGTCTCCTCTAGGTCAGTGTAGAACAGCTCAATTCAGCACATTTTGTTACATTTTTACCACTAACGAGACAGTGTATTGGAAAAGGTGAGATCTGGTCCTGTCTTCAAGCTATTCCAACCTGATGGGAAGAAAGTACAGCACAGCTCTAACACAAGACAGGAAATGAGCACACTTACAAAGTGAGAATAAAAGGCTACAGAAACACGGAGCAAGGAAAGATCAATTTCAGGCAGAGGCATCAGGGAAAGCTTTGTGAAAAAAAGTATAATTTTAAATTTTGATGGATTTTTACATGTAGCAATGGAGGAAATGGTATTCTAGGCAAAGGGAATATTATACCAAAAGGCACTGAGGTAGAAAAGTCTGGGAAGGTCAAGGTCTGCCAAATAAGCATGTGTGATTTGAGTATGGATTGGTTGTGAGGTATACTGAAAGATAAAGATGGATATAAAGATGAGGGTCATATCACATTCTGGAGTTCTTTGAATGTCACCAAAAGGTGTATACTTTATTCTGTAAGCAATAGGAAGCTTCAAGGGTTTTGAAGCGATGTGTAAATTAATAGGAGTTGGGCTTTGAAAAGATAACAGGCATCAGTTCAAGCTATTGGAAGGTGGTGACAATAGTACATAGTCATTGCAGTTATTTAAGGTCATTAAAAGCTGGACAAGATCAGTATTGGTAGAAATGAAAAAAAGGAGATTGAATTTGAGGGAGATGGAGATTGAGTTAGTGTCTATTATCAAAGCAATTAAGGAAATGGAGCCCAAGATGATTGTAAGGTTGAAGCTAAATGGCCATGAGGATGGCTCATTGAATCCATGAATTGATATTAGAAATAAGATAGTGAATATATTTCTCACTTTTCAAGTATGGAAGTTGGGAATGTACATCTGGAGCTTAGGAAAGAGATCGAGGATAGAGATGTAGATCTAAAAGTCATCCACACGGAAATAAGAGTTGAGAATGCAGGAGTGATTGTTCAAAGAATGTAGAGCCAATTTTTTAAAGCATCAAAGTTAGACCAGTGGAGAGCACCTACATTTAAGGGTACACAGAAGATAAGAAGCAAATAAGAAGGCTGAGAAGACTCATTTATGAAATTAGGGTTTCCAAAAGGATCCCATGCTCCAAAGCTATTTGCCCCATTAAGTCATAAGATAAAGTTCTTCCCCCTGGACTCTGCCTACTCTTTGCAGAATCTTGCAAATTCTTCTAAATTCTTAGTCGTAAACAATATCAATATCTTTAAAGCGCTTGAAGTGCCGAAGGAAGTCATCCTGGAAAAGAAAGTGTCAGTTCCTCTCCCTGAAGAGCCAGAAGCTCCACCGGTTCAAGGTACATGACTTCTCTAGGAATCTTGGAAAGATAGCAATTGTCTTTATCATCTTGCTTTGGTTGTTGATGGGTCTTATGTATATATCTGTTGTCTGTCTTAAGTAGGGAAGTTATTGATATCTTGGGGTAATTTGAAGAATATATTATAGAGTGTAACAAAGTTGATGTCTTACAATTTAGCAGTTGCAGTACTCTATTCTGAATGCAATCTAAAATAAAATACTGTATTTTTTTAAGTTGAAGAGTCTCCCGAGGAAGTAATATATGAAGAAAAAGCATTCATAACAATTGGTAGAAAAGAGACTCCCCCTGTTGAAGGTATATATATATTAAAATATAAATTCTTTAATCTCTTAAGAACTCCTGTTAGAAATACAAAAGTATTCATAGGGTGAAATTCCTTCTTGACATTCCATTCAAAAGCACTCCAGTACATGTTTCATTTTTCAAATACTTATGCTTCTTTTGAAGTAAAATCTGAGTCCTTAATTTGATTATTCTTGGTGGTAATTATAAATTCCAAAATATAGTTTACTGAGGCAAAACTGAAAGAATAAATTACATTGGCTCCCCAAATGGTAACCCAATATATAATTTTACTTTTTTTTTTTACTTTAAAAAATAAACTTTTTTTTTAGAACTATTATTTACAAAGAAATTGTGAAGATACTACAGAGGATTCTCATATATCTCCACAATCAGTTTCTCCTATTATTAACATCTTATATTAGTATGGTCCAATTATTATAATTAATGATTAATGTATAATTATTATTATTATTAAAATATATTAATATTTTATTAACTAAAAGCCCATATGTTATTTAGATTTTCTTAACCTTTGCTTAATTTTTTTTTTACTTTATTTTTATTGTTGACACTATTACAGATATCCCCATTCCCTCCCCGCCTTTTACCCACCTCCACTCAGCCCCCACACTCCCTTCCCTCTGGCCAGCACTACACTGTTGTCTGTGTCTCTGGGTTATGCATATATGTTCTTTGGCTAATCCCTTCACCTTCTTTCATCTAGTCTCCTCTTCCCTCCTCTCCTCTCATTTGCTATCATTATACATAGAAAAGGGGTTAATAGAAAGTTCAAGCATAAGAAAATAGAAATCTTATCCCTTTTTAATATATAAGTGAACTTGTATTAAGTGTATATTTTCATTGTGACGGTAATCTTTACATCTTTGTGAAATTTGTATGGGTCTTTGTGAAGCACTTTCCATTACAATCTCACATCCTTTGTCAACATTCTTTAAAGAACGTGAAATTGAAAAGTATATTGAGCCTGAAGAAACTGAACCTGAACCACAGCCAGAAGAAATACCAGTTCAAGGTATTCAATTAATTGGACTTAAATCTTCATCATCATATCTTCATCTTTATATATATACATATTTTATGTTGTTTTACATGTAGAGTAGGTCTCTGTATTTGTATGTAAGATTCATTGTTTTAAATGTGCATCTGATTCTTATATGTCCATGTAATTTGTACTATTTATCTCGTCAATGTGGCTTACATGGATGCTTCCTTTGTTGTTTTTATTAATGTCTTTGCTATATTTTTCATCATCTGTGTACCATGTTGATATTTTTATGTTTTATGTTGGACACTGTTTTATGTTTTATGTTGGACACTAATTTTATGTACCCAAAAAAGGAAACACTTCATATATATATATATATATATATATATATATATATATATATATGAATTTCTATTGAATATACTATATATTCACCTACTAATTAATATATACATATATTAACTTTCCTGAAATACTCTTTTAAGAACCTGAACCTGAAAAGAAGGTTATTGAGAAACCAAAATTCAAACCAAAGCCCCCAGCTCCTCCACCTGCTCCACCTAAGGAAGACGTGAAGGAGAAAGTATTCCAACTTAAAGGTATAAAATGCTACTTCTAAAGTTTTATTAACCTGCTACCCAGTCATCTGAAGTGGCGCTTGCCAGAACGTTTACAAGTGTGTGCTTTCAGACATGATCAAGCTGTGGGCCTTGCATAGAGACCTGTGTTTTGTGCTGCTCCAGGTGCCTTGTCAGGCCATGCCTGCTGCCCCAAATGCCAGGAAGTGCATATTTGTGAGCTTCATCCTGGACATCTGCCCAACTAACTTTTTTTATGCAGAGTGCTGAGAAACAGTTTTCTGATTTCAAAGCCTGGATGCTAGGCATATCTTTGGAATCTTATGCATGTGAAATGTATAAGAAATGTTTGCAAGATATTTTTAATATTGCAGTAACAAATTTATACGAAAGGCAAAACTTTGTTCTTAAGGAATGTCGTGTGCTTTCAAGTATTCTATAAGTAATATAGCTACAGCATTGAATAGCTGATATGTGCTCATATACCAAGAAAGGAACGCATATAAGATACCTGTCACTGCTCCCCCACTTTTTTTCTTTTGTAACTTAATAAAAGCCGAATTGTGGTCATCTTCAACATGGCCAGAGTGATGATGGATACATTTGAGCCAGCATCTCCTCCCAGTGTTAAACTTCCCTTCATTCTTTTTGCATTTAAACTTTTTTTTGAATTAATGCAATATTACTTAATTTTTAATAACTTCTTTAATATATGTTCTTTAAAAGCTGAAATAAACTGGCAAATGCATATTATTCTTTTTATTTTAATAAAATATTGTCTTATTTGTGGTGTCATGAGATTTCCCAATTTAAATTATCTACACATAATCTTAGATGAATATTTTCTCCATACACACACGTACAAACCCAGAATCTTCCAGAATAAGATTTTACTTTTAGTCATTCTCACCCTTCAACAACTCTCCTGGCCAATAGGAGGAACTCCCAGCATTTTAAGTCAGACATAGAAAAAGTGGGCACTTCTTAAAAGGCTACCCAAGTGTTGATTGATACTTCATGACAACACATACTTAAATACATTTCTCTTAATCTAAAATTTATGCTCAAATAAAATTTTCATTTTTCTGCAAAAAAACAAAATTATCTTCCTTCTCAGCCAGACTTTATGACTCCACTTTGGCGTAAAACTGCAGTGTGTGTTCAGGGTTTGAATGCCTTTGATATGCTCAGTGGTGGCTGTTCTTGGCTGTTATTAATGCTTCTTGGTTATAACCAAGGCTTGGTTTTGATTCTTGGAGCAGGTGTTTAATAATGTGCTTCAGCCTAGTCTAAATATACAAATAATAAAAGCAAGATCCTATTTTTTAAAGCTGTTTCGAAGAAAGTTCCTGAAAAACCCGAGGTCCCAGAGAAGGTGGAGCTTAAGCCTCTGAAAGGTATTTCAGTCTGGAAAACGCACTCATATGCAGTCTTCTTGCATCTGACTCCTTGCTCTTCCTGTCTTCTAGAATGTTCTCTTTTCAACATTTCTTAAATAATCACAGTAGTCTCATTCATTTCTTGTATTTTTGTACCTTTTATGGTCCTGGCTCATGAGTGTTGCTTCCTTTGTCTCTCATCATTTTCATCCATTATATGGGTAGATATTGCTTATCTTTGTCTCATCTACATATGTCTTCTTGCAATTACCTATAAAATTTTGGTGCTTAGCTGAAATTAATACTGGGGTACATCGTAGGTTAAAGTGCTGAGGGTTAGTAATGGAAAGCTTCGGAATTACACCAGAACCACAGTATTTTAGCCAATGTTTTAAGCACTAAAAATAAGTCATGTCTTCCTTCTACGCATTAAGGTGATTCACAGGGATTTTCTCATGGCTTTCCTGCCACTTTCTTCTCTGTGACTCCAAGGCATTTTTTCCCAGTACACAGATCTCACTTTTTAGAGAAATTTTATTATCACTTCACATCATTTTTCAAAATTTCTCTTTGAGTATATATTCCCTATCTAAGCCTAAACCCTAAAGGAAAGTAAATGAATCATACAAGTCTTGAAAGCATCTATTTAAAATAGAGTTCTTAATTTTTCTAGTAAGTATAGTGGGGAGCTATTTTCTATTTAAGTAATCAACACATCCAGACCCAGAAATTGAATCTGCTCCTGATTCACTCCGGAATTTGGAAAAATCACCAATCTGAATATGCATTTCTTGACTTATAAAATGAAGATTATAGGGTGGATGGAGGTAGAGGAGGGTAAAGGGGGGATAAATGGTGATGGAAGGAGATTTGACTTGGGGTGGTAAACATACAAAACAATACAGATAATATATTATAGAATTGTAACACCTGAAACCTATATAATTTTATTAACGAAAGTCACCCTAATAAATTAAATAAAAAAGAAATAATTATTTCACAAAAACAAAGTTTTCTTTCATTTTTCTTTGTCCTGGAACTATGTAAATGGCAATAAGTCCTGATTCTGAAAGTTTAGTAGAATTTTCTTTTGAAACAATTTGATCAGAATAATCTTTTCATGGGACTTTTCTTTTTTTTTGTATTTTTTGTTTGTTTGTTTTTGTTTTTTTATTTAATTAATTTCTTTATTGATTAAGGTATCACATATTTGTCCTCATCCCCTCATTCCCAACCCAAACTCCTCCCCACGCATGCCCCCACCCCCCTGTTGTCCGTGACCACTGGTTAGGCTTATATGCATGCATACAAGTCCTTTGGTTGATCTCTTCCCCTTACCCCCACCCTCCCCTACCTTCCCTCTGAGGTGTGATAGTCTCATCGATGCTTCCTTGTCTCCGGGTCTGTTTTTGTTCATCAGTTTATGTTGTTCATTATTTCCCCTAGATGAGTGAGATCATATGATACTAGAAATACACTTATAAGAACCGAAAATGAGACTTTTCATTAATAAATATTTCAAAAATAAAATGAAGATTACAAAATAATGTTACTATGAATACTAGCTAGTAAAGTATTATTACAAAGTCACTTATAAACATTAAAATGACATGAAATAACATATATTGGCTTTAAAAATAATAGCTATTATGATGTGTTCTGCACCTGAGTCTCAAATATCATTAAGTTCCTAAAAATAAAATAATATGGAAAAACAAATGCACTGATATATTTTCACTGTGTCCATTATGGAAGTAAAGAATATTATGCTATGCCCTAGCTGGTTTGGCTCAGTGGATAGAGTGTCGGCCTACAAACTGAAGGGTCCCAGGTTCGATTCCAGTCAAGGGCATGTACCTTGGTTGCGGGTACATCCCCAGTAGGGGGTGTGCAGGAGGCAGCTGATCGATGTTTCTCTCTCATCGATGTTCCTAACTCTCTATCCTTCTTCCTTCCTCCCTGTGAAAAATCAATAAAATATATTTTTTAAAAGAATATTATGCTATCCCAACTTACTTGGTGGTTTCTCCAAGTTCAATCAATGAAAATAGTTATACATTAAGAATATTGGTAACTCCAAATTAGTATTGAAGTCCAGCACAATTTACAATTGTTAAAAAAAATGAATGTTTGTGAAATTCTACCTTAAAAAATCAGGAAAAAATATTTAAAAATGAAATAATTACATTTGCCTTTTGAATGTTTAAATTTTGAAGTAAGAGTTAGGCAAGGTTATCATTATCACATTAAAAAAAACTATTTATTTAGTAGCAAATGTCTTGTTTAAAGCACCAAATGGGAAATTTTATAGAAATATCTAGGAAATCAGATTGCATATGAGTAAACAAATATAACATTACATGATACAAATAAATAATGTCTTAAATTTTAATAGACATCAATAGAGAAGGGAAAAGGTTTAATAATCACCAAGTGTTTCTCTTTTTTCCTTCCATTCAAATCCATAAGGACTATAGTAATTTCAGGAGGTTGCTCTGTATATATTAACAGCATACTCCATGCCTGATATTCACTAAAGACACAAGAGGGAATTAATTTAGAACACCTTGAGTCCCTTTTAGTCTAAATTCAAGAACATTTTCTTATTCATAAAAAATAATGCCAACACCAGCTTCCAAATTCTATAGGTCCATAATTTTAAGTTAGTATTATTTCAAAACAGAGACCTTAGGAAAGGTTACTTCTTTGCTGTTAAGAAAATGAGATAATGGCCCTTTTCAACATCAAGGTCAGAAACCAGATCCCCTGGCTTTCTTCTCTCTCAAGTGGAGAAGATTGAATAAGGACACTTCCACCTACCAATATGATTATATTATACTTTATAATCATATTGAGGAGATACCAGTGTAGATTTGGGCAATCTACAATTGCAGATTGAGGCAAAGATGCTATCAAAATCAGTGTATTTGATGGAAAATTTATAAAGTTAATATAGAACAGCATCTTCTATACATTCATTTAAGTTGAGTATATTTGCCTATAGGTAATGCAATTGAATTTCATCACAAGGTTATATAGATGTTTGTAGAGGAAATAACTTGATGTGTATTATTTTCATTTAAATTCTGTGATATTTACATGTGACAGAAATTATTGCTTATGCACTGTACGTAGTTAACTAGATTTAAAAGAGGCATTTTTATTGTTGACATTTAGTTTTTATATGAATTCACTTCAAAATATGAAATCATATTCTTTTAAGTGCCTGGAGGTGAAAAGAAAGTTCGCAAATTACTTCCAGAACCTAAACCTCAACCAAAGGAAGAAGTTGTTCTCAAAAGCGGTATAGTATTTCTCAACCATTATATCAGCTTTGAGTATACAAAAAATATACTTCAAAGCTTACAAAATGTTTCTGTCTCTTGGTTTTCTTTTAATTAGATTCCCTATTTACCAAAATTTATTTAGAGTAACATTAAAAATTAAGGTTATAATCTTTATAACTTTTTTACAAGAAGACAGAAATTTTGTGAGTGTTCACAGTATTCTGAAATTCACTTAATAGACATAACTAAATTGATAATATTCTAATCTAATAACAATGACCATAGCTGTCATTTTCATGATCAAATTATGTAGTAAAATATACTAAACCTATTAAATACTCTAAATTACACCGAACTATTTAAGACTAAATTAAGTATTCAGTTTTAAAATATAACACAAGATCACCACATTGAAAAAAGCACATTTTTTAAAAAGTGAACATTTCTTTCTAGTATTTTATACAAATAAGATATTAAAAAATCAGAAGCAAGATATTCAGATGAAAAATCAATTACTAACTTTGTCTTCACAAAGAATTACTCTTCTCTAAGCTACATTTCTTTAGATATCTCCATTTCAGTAAACTTTATACTTATTTAAATACTCCTCTTCTCATTAAATTACAAAATAAATTATGGTTAGAATTGTTTTTATTCAAATTATTCATTTTATATTTGGGTCATTACTGACACAGACTTGTCTCTGCATAGGCTATTGATATAGATGTAAAGCAGCTCTGAATGCTATTCTAAATTAATACAACCTTTTTTTAAAATCATTTTTAGTATAAATGCTAATTTCCCAGTGCACTAGGTCAGGTTGCATGCTTTTCATTTTCCTTGCTTTGTACATTATTTGTATTTGTCAAGTTCATTCAACATCTACATTTGTTCGTCTTGGTTTACATATAAACCTTTTTGTCTTTTAAGTTCTAAGAAAGCGACCTGAAGAAGAAGAACCTAAAGTAGAACCTAAAAAAGTAGAAAAAGTTAAAAAACCTACAGGTAGGAATCGCAGTCACAATTTGTGAAATGATCTTTTAATAAAATGAACATTTAACAAAAGGTTTATCTTGTAAACGTAAGTGTTGTTAGCTATAAGCATAGCTTCATATTTCATCTGTGTTTTCCATTGTCTGCTTTCTGTTGAAATATTTGCATAGTAATTCTCAAATCCATTCATGTATTTGCCTATGCTTCATTATTTTGATTACTTTGCCACTTAAGTTCTTTCAGTAGAAATGATTGTGAAATAATCAGATTGGCTGAGAATAACTTCATGGGAGGGTGTCAGCAAATGGTTCATAACATTTGGGGGCTTTCGAGTGGGCTAGGTTTCTTTTTATCCTTAGCCTATTATCAAAGGGTTATTTATTGGTAACTGTTATGAAAGTGATTTAGAAAGGAAGAGATAATGGGGTTGGGCCAGAGGTGGATGGAATAAGGAAGAGAAAAATTAAATCAGAGTCAAGAAGAGAATAAACAATTAATTGATAGAATATAGATTTTTCAAAAGCCATCAATGGAACTTTTGAAAAACAGTTGATCTAATTATTGATTTCTAAGTAATAATTGATTTCTAAGCATTAAAATATTAAAATATCACTAAAATTAACCTTATTATCTTAAAGTACCAGAACCACCTCCAAAAGCTGTTGAGGTTGAGGCACCTCCAACTACTGTTGCGAAAGTGGAAAAGAAAATTCCTGAACCAGCAAAAGGTACAAACTTACTGGCAATTTTTTAGTTGTTTCTAAAAATACAAATATGCATCATTTAAAATATAATTACACTGGCATCAAGATTTGAACATGTACATATGTATACATAACATGAAAATAATGTATTCTTTAAAAAGATTCGAACATGTGACCTTAATCTGGTCAGCTTAATTGTGTTACCATTTCCTTCTCATGTGCAATGGGCTAATGATCACCCATTTGTTAAATAAATTACTAAGTTTTAAACACTAAGAAAAATATGTCTATGGGCAGTGAGAGAAATAACAACATTAGAACCAATAAAATTGCCTTACTATATTTTCCAAATATTTTGTAGATCAAATACTTGATTTGATGACTATGTGTATCAATTCTAATATCTTCCAAGACATGTCTGCCTAATTTTGGTTCGACTTTGTGAAAACCTTCAAAAATACTGTGATAACCTGTTTATTATCATGGATTCTTTTAGTGCCTGAAATAAAGCCAGCAATACCTCTCCCTGGACCTGAACTAAAACCAAAGCCTGAACCAGGTAAGCCTGCTGATCCTCAATGTCAACAGTATACTCCTTCATGCTTTACACAAATAAAGTGTGGTTTAGAAGAAAAAGTCAGTATGTAGCAAATAGTTTCTAATGTGGCAATATATTATTAATATTTCATTTAATATGATATAGTATATATATTAGAATATATAGATATATATCATTATGTTATATGTAGATTATATTATAGTTAGAATATATTATTCTCCGAAGAACTAGTCATTGAAAGATTTGAAAGTTACATCAGAAGAGGCAAATAGGCCACCAAAACAGGTTTTACGAAATGGCAAATATATACATTAATGCAATGGACATCTCTCTACAGAAGTGAAAACAATCAAACCACCTGCCATGGAGCCTGCTCCAGCCCCCATCACTGCCCCAGTGACAGCACCAGTAGTGGGAAAGAAAGCAGGTATTTATTCTGTAGTTTTCTTGTTGATTGTTTTTCAAATATTTTTTATTGATTTCAGAGAGAGGAAGAGATAGGAACATCAATGATGAGAGAGAATTATTAATTGGCTGCCTCCTGCATGCCCCCCACCAGGGATTGAGTATGCCCTGACCAGAATCAAACTGTGACCTCCTGATTGATGGGTCGACACTCAACCACTGAGCCACACCAGCTGGGCTGATTGTTTTGATGGCTTAATAAGAATATTCATGCTTGAATTAAATTTAAGCCCTCATTAAGTTGAAACTAGGCATTATTTCAACTCTGGGAGTTTGTAAATTCTTAATTAAATTTTCTTCATCTGATATCCTTTACCCACCTAAGCTCTCACCTAATGGGTGCATATTGTTTTGATTGTAATGTACATTCCTATGATGCACCATTTCCTTATATGCTCTTGAGATGAAGTAATGAATATGTTCCAGGCTAATAAAAACTAAGGAGACAGTCAGACACTCTCTAAGGACATGCACATGAAATCCCATGGAATTTCAGATTTTCCATGTGCCCCGTAGGAATCATTTCTCTTAAAAAAAAAAAAAAAAAAAGACTATATTTTGGGACAATGAAAATGTTCCACAAATGAATAGTGTTATGATTGCATAACATTGTGAATGTTCTTCATGCAACTATATTGCACACTTAAAATGGTAAATTTTATGGTAGATATATTTTACCACAATAATAAAAACAGGATAGTTCAGCCTTTAAATCTATATAAGAATGTAGATCAATAATAATTTTCTTAAAAGTGCTAAATGGTATAATTATCTCAGCTACAAACTTCAAGTGCTATTACTAATTCTTTACTTAGATGGTAATCTCAAAACAAAAATGAGTTGATGTGTTTTTCTGATTGATAAATACACATTCTCGTTATTTGAACTTTGGCTGGTTACTTACTGTCTTTAAATTTTCATTTCCTAGTATGTGAAATCAGAATAATAATTACATCTGCCCTCTCAGATTACTGAGAGCATCAAATATGTGTGAAGAACTTAGCACACTGCCTGGTACATAATAAGCCCTATAGAAATATTTTGGTTATTATTGTGTTTAATGACATGAGACAATATGTTATATTCTTTAGCTATAGCAAAATTTTAATATTTAAGATATTATAGTTTGTCACTGATATTTATGATTTGGGCATTATTCTTATTTTTAAACTTTTATAATTGCAATGTGATACCTTTTATTAGTTCAGAAAAGGATGGTAACTGCTATTGAGCCAATTAATTATGTGTAAAAATAAAGCTTTTCTTGCATTCCCATGGGCTGAAGCTAGAAAACTGGTTCTACATTTTATTAGCCCCTGCATTAATAATTGAATTAAACTCTCAATGTAGGAACTTCCTTGCTTCTGCCTTAGTTCATTGTCTAATTAAAGGAATCCATATATGTATAGCACATAACCCTTTGTTTTTCCTTAACCTTGCCTGGATTTGTCTGCCCAATTTAAAAAAGAAAGGCAATAGGTAACTTCTGGGCCATTCCCTTTTTCCTACACTGATTCCTTGTTAGCAGAAACATATCCTTGGTACACATAACCACACATAAATAACTATATAAAATACTTTGTGTTGCTAGATAAGAATGAAACACCTCCTTGCAAGGCAACAGTAAGCCTTCTGGAAATGGAAGAAGAATTAAAGGCACTTGCTGAAAATAATTTTTTAATCCTAACTATGTTGGTGGCAGTTTAGCTTAGCCACATTATTTTCAGAATATGACTTCTTGGATATATCAAAAATATCTGTTAGAAATGTCCATTCTCCATAGAGGTCATATAAAACCAATTTCTCTTTTTGCATTAATACTTATATAAAGAGTGTGATTCACCTCACATGGTTTACTAAGTATGAAATAAATCTGAAAATTGTTTAAATGTTGAGTTTTCATTTTTATTTCAGAAGCCAAACCTAAAGAGGAGGCTGCCAAGCCCAAAGGTCCCATCAAAGGTAGGATTCATTTCCTTCTACCTGAATTGTAAACTTTCACTCTGGGAAAAACCTTTACATTCAAGGGGGGGAATTTTTCAAAATTTGTAACAATCCATGCTATTCCTAATTGATTCTGCTAAAGCTAGTATGTCTACTGATATTTTAAGCAATACACCTCTAATATTATTCATGTGGGTACTATATAACCAGCTATATTTTAGCATAATGAATTCTATACATTCTTAGCTTCATTTTTCATACACATGATATTTATACATAACACATAAAATAATCAGACATTAATCTAGATATTTTACATTTGGGTTTAAAACTTGAGAAAATAAAGAGCATTTATTTTCATGGACTCATGTCATCTCATACTCCTGTCGAGAAGAAGGCAGTATAAATATAATTGACCTTCCAATGACCTAGTCTTTAATTTTCTGTTATTGTCTAGTTGCTCTATCACTAGTTTTATCTGGCAGGCAGCCAAGTATGCACTTTCTTACCCTTGTGGAAATGCCAAATCAACTTTTAAATTTTATTTTGAACTAGGTGTAGCCAAAAAGACTCCTTCACCAATAGAAGCTGAAAGGAAAAAGTTAAGACCGGGAAGTGGTGGGGAGAAACCTCCTGATGAAGCCCCATTCACCTACCAGCTAAAGGCTGTACCACTAAAGTTTGTAAAAGAAATCAAAGACATCGTCTTGACTGAAGCAGAGTCCGTTGGCTCTTCTGCAATCTTTGAGTGTTTAGTCTCCCCCTCCACTGCAATTACAAGCTGGATGAAAGATGGTAGCAGTATCCGGGAGAGCCCAAAGCACAGATTCATCGCAGATGGTAAAGACAGAAAGCTGCATATCATTGATGTTCAACTTTCTGATGCTGGTGAATACACCTGTGTTTTACGTTTGGGAAATAAAGAGAAGACCTCCACAGCTAAACTGATTGTAGAAGGTAATTTCCAGTCTTCTGCATATGGTCCATATTCCAGTTTAAAGCAGTAAACCTCAGGAGCAACGCTTATTGTAATTTTAGGCAAAACCTCTTATTTCTAAGTTTTCCTTTCTTGAAAATATTGTATATATTAAAAAGTCTTTGCTGAAATTCTTCCCAGAACTTCCTGTGCGTTTTGTAAAAACGCTTGAAGAGGAAGTCACAGTGGTCAAAGGACAGCCATTGTACTTGAGCTGCGAGTTAAACAAAGAACGTGATGTGGTCTGGAGGAAGGATGGGAAGATTGTGGTGGAGAAACCTGGCAAAATTGTGCCAGGCGTCATTGGCTTGATGAAGGCCCTGACCATCAACGACACAGATGACTTCGATGCTGGGACATACACAGTTACTGTGGAAAATGCCAACAACCTGGAGTGTTCATCCTGTGTGAAAGTAGTAGGTGAGTACTTTGCTGGGAAATTTTGTTCTGCTGATTATTATACTAAGAAAATGGAAGAGAGAATTTTATTTTCCAGTATCAGAAAATCAGCTGTCTTGTACCTTATCTAAGAGGTGGGTGGGGTTATCAATATCTCAGAGCAGATTCATTAGGTCCAGTTTTGAAAATAATTTTTCTATTTCTGAAATTGACTAGGGAAGTTACTTATATTACTTGTTCAGATCATTCTTTTTCTGACCTCATTTTCATACAGAAATCATTAGAGACTGGCTGGTGAAACCCATACGTGATCAGCATGTGAAACCCAAGGGGACAGCTGTTTTCACCTGTCATATAGCAAGGGATACTCCCAACATTAAGTGGTTCAAAGGCTATGATGAAATCCCCTGGGAACCAAATGACAAGACTGAGATAGTGAAAGAGGGAAATTACGTACATCTCAAAATTAAGAATGCGGTGCCAGAAGATATTGATGAATATGCAGTGGAAATTGAAGGGAAAAGATACCCTGCAAAGCTGACACTTGGAGGTATTAAAATCTTACAGCTTTTATTCTAAAAGATAAGTTTTATGTGTGCATAAGGCAAAATAACACAACCCAGAAGACATGAAAGCAAAGCATTTTTAGACTGTTTAAAGCATTGTGATATGATATTTCATCCCTGACCCATACAGATCGGGAAGTTGAACTGCTTAAACCAATAGAGGATGTTACCATTTATGAGAAAGAAAGTGCAAGCTTTGATGCGGAAATCTCAGAAGAAGACGTTCCTGGACAATGGAAACTGAAGGGAGAACTTCTAAGGCCCTCACCTGTGAGTAATTTCCTCTTTCAGTTGTTAGTCGTACATAATACTTTCTAAATTCAGGTTTAACATTCAGATTTGGTTCAATAATGACAGAGTTACTTCAGGCTTCTCAAATCTCAAAAAGGGGAAGAAATTTGATGCATTCTTGTAGACCACTTGGACATTTAAAAAATGTTTATGATAAGACATTTTTAGTTATGTTATTAATAGTAAATTTTTAAACTCTATAGGAATATTTGTCTATACTATAAAAACATTTCTCCTCTAGGGAATTTATCTCACTGAAATGCTAACTAAAACTATTGTTTCTCAGACTTGTGAAATCAAAGCAGAAGGTGGGAAACGCTTCTTAACTTTGCACAAAGTCAAGCTGGACCAAGCTGGTGAAGTCCTTTACCAAGCACTTAATGCAGTTACAACTGCCATTCTGACAGTGAAAGGTATGGGCTTTTAGACTCGGGAGTGGGCTCAACTTCATTTCAGTCCCTCAGCATTCTGAAAAACCTCATTCTTGTTGTTTGCTTTTCAGAAATCGAGCTTGACTTTGCTGTGCCCCTGAAAGATGTCACTGTTCCAGAAAAGCGACAGGCTCGATTTGAATGTGTCCTAACTCGAGAGGCAAATGTCATCTGGTCTAAAGGACCTGATATAATCAAGTCTTCTGACAAGTTTGATATCATTGTTGATGGAAAGAAACACATTCTTGTTATCAATGATTCTCAGTTTGATGACGAAGGGGTCTATACTGCTGAGGTGGAGGGCAAGAAGACCTCAGCACAATTATTTGTTACAGGTAAGAGTTGTGGTAAGAGTTGATGAGATCTGACTATAACATCCCATATTTAGACACAAAATATATGACTTTAAAAATATAACACTAAGTCCTAATAGTTATAGGTGGTGATCAGCACCCCTTTATTTTCACATTACCACTTAACCCCCCAATTTTTTTTTAAGCAAAGGGTAGCACCATTTGAAAAGATGAATAAATAAATGCCATGTGAAATACTTTCACCCAGGTAGATTAGAGTGGAATATTTCTGAAGGTAAATTGTTTTCCTGAGCATATTATCCATGCTTGCATTGCAGGTGTAAGATTGAAATTCATTTCACCTCTTGAAGATCAAACAGTGAAAGAAGGTGAAACAGCAACTTTTGTTTGTGAACTTTCCCATGAAAAAATGCATGTAGTCTGGTTCAAAAACGATGCCAAACTCCACACAAGCAGAACTGTACTCATCTCATCTGAGGGCAAGACTCACAAATTGGAAATGAGAGAAGTGACACTGGATGATATATCCCAGATACGAGCTCAGGTTAAGGACCTAAAGTCCACAGCACACCTGAAGGTCTTAGGTAAATGTGACCAACTAGAAATAAATAGCCTGTTTTGAGATGGTAACGGTGGGGTGGTAGTTAAATTGCAACTCTTTAATAAACTTTCATTTGCACGTTCTTCTGATTATCTGCTGAATGGCTTTTACAGAGGCCGATCCCTACTTCACTGTGAAATTACATGACAAAACTGGAGTTGAGAAGGATGAGATTATTCTGAAGTGCGAAGTGAGCAAAGATGTGCCAGTGAAATGGTTCAAAGATGGCGAAGAGATTGTACCTTCACCCAAACACTCTATCAAGTCAGATGGCCTGCGCCGCATCTTAAAAATCAAAAAGGCAGAATTTAGCGATAAAGGCGAATATGTGTGTGACTGTGGCACAGACAAGACGAAGGCAAATGTTAATGTGGAGGGTGAGTTGCTGAAAACATTTAAATTTACCCTATTGGAACTGTCAGTTTATTTGTTCAGTCAATCTAACAAAACTTGGTATAATTTCAGCTCGACTAATAAAAGTGGAAAAACCTCTTTATGGAGTAGAATTGTTTGTTGGTGAAACAGCTCGCTTTGAAATCGAACTTTCTGAGCCAGATGTCCATGGCCAGTGGATGTTAAAAGGAGAGCCTCTGACTGCATCCCCTGTAAGTCGGGATTATCTGCTCGTACACAGGAGGGGGCTTGCTTGCTTGTTTAGGGTGAAAAAAGACACACTTCTGGTATGCAATCTCTCAATGATTTGGAGGAATAACCAGTTACAAAAATTATGTTTTTCTTTTTTCTTTCCTTCTAACCCTGATCCAACAGGACTGTGAAATCATTGAGGATGGGAAGAAGCATATGCTGGTCCTTTATAACTGCCAGCTGGATATGACAGGAGAGGTGTCCTTCCAGGCTGCCAATGCTAAATCTGCAGCCAATCTGAAAGTGAAAGGTATGCCCCACCTGTCAGCCACGCTTTTGTGTTGTTGTTGTTGTTTTTAAGACTTCCTCTGTTATCCTGAATTGACCAGAATCATGAATGGAAGCATATTCTAGCTTCATCCACACCATCCTTCTCTTTCAGAACTGCCACTGATCTTCATCACCCCTCTCAGCGACGTGAAAGTCTTTGAGAAAGATGAGGCGAAGTTTGAGTGTGAAGTATCCAGGGAGCCCAAAACCTTCCGTTGGCTGAAAGGAACCCAGGAAATCACAGGTGATGACCGATTGGAGCTTATAAAGGATGGCACTAAGCATTCGATGGTGATCAAAGCAGCTGCTTTTGAAGATGAAGCAAAATACATATTTGAAGCTGAAGACAAGCACACCAGTGCCAAACTGATCATTGAAGGTAAATGTTTTTATCAGTTAGACCACCTTCACACATTTTTTTTTTTGCTTTTATTTTTATATTTCCTCCTTAAAAGGCTGGAATTAATGAGCTTGGGGTTTTTTCTGGATAGGAATCCGGCTCAAATTCCTCACTCCCCTCAAGGATGTGACAGCCAAAGAGAGGGAGAGTGCCGTGTTTACTGTGGAGCTGTCCCACGACAACATCCACGTGAAGTGGTTCAAGAACGACCAGCGCCTGCATACCAGCAAGCTGGTCTCAATGCATGATGAGGGGAAAACTCATTCCATCACATTCAAAAACCTCTCTCTTGATGATACCTCTCAAATTAAAGTAGAAGCTATGGGAATAAGTTCAGAAGCTAAACTCACGGTACTTGGTAGGTGCCCTTTTCAATTTAATCTTATTGCACTAACTTCAGCAGAAATCTGTGGAGTAGCTATTATTTAAAATAGTCGTCCAAGTGTTACATTGCATGAAGTTAACCCCTATTTTTAAGAGACTGTCATGTATGTTATCAGGCTTATTTCCAATATAGCTTTTCTAAAAATATGAGGATTTAAAGTAGCAAAGACCCAGGCCTACAAAATAGGCAGTTAAAATCAGAATTCAAACTCTCCATTAATTATTGAGCCCGTTACGTTTAAAAGAGGAATATGTGTACTTCCTATCTCCTTGCTCAAAATCATTTCATAAAAATGTTTTTTCAAGTTTCTAATAAGAGAGAAAACACAGAATTTACATGACTAAACCGTCTCTTTAGCCCCTTAATATCAAGCAGATTACATATGAAGTCCAATGTATATAGAAACTATTAAAGGCAAACTATTAATTGATATTAAGAAAAGCTAATTATGTGAATGTGAAAGCATAAACGTAAAGTAGACATAATAGGTTTGCTTAGAAATTTAGCCAAATAATAAAAGAACGCATAATTATATCTTAAGGTAAAATTCATAGTATCTTTTAAACTACAGTTAATAAAATACTTCAAAATAAAATACAAATGGGTTAGGTTTTGATAAAACTCATGCATGTTCCTTTTCTAACATTTGGAGAACTTTTGAACATAATAAATGAGTGAGCATTTGGTTCAATTTTAACATATGCACAGAACTCTGTGAGCTGCCTCTTAAACTTTTCAGGAGATTGTCATTTCCCTCGGTGCTAAATGACATTTTTTCACTGATACTCTACTTGCAGAGGGGGATCCATACTTTACAGGAAAGCTTCAAGATTATACCGCTGTAGAGAAAGATGAAGTGATCCTACAGTGTGAAATTAGCAAAGCAGATGCACCAGTGAAATGGTTTAAGGATGGAGAGGAAATAAAGCCATCTAAAAATGCTGTTATTAAAGCAGATGGCAAGAAGCGCATGCTAATCCTAAAGAAAGCCTTGAAATCAGATATCGGACAGTACACCTGTGACTGTGGGACAGATAAGACCTCGGGAAAGCTTGACATTGAGGGTAAGGAAATTTCCATGAGCCTACTCTTGAAGCTGTTGGGGTTATTTCTGCCAGAGGCTAATGACACATGCTGACCCTTCACTTTTCTAGATCGGGAAATAAAACTGCTGCGCCCCCTGTACAGTGTGGAGGTGATGGAGACTGAGACAGCCCGCTTTGAAACTGAAATCTCTGAAGATGACATCCACGCCAACTGGAAACTCAAGGGAGAGGCACTGCTCCAAACACCTGTAAGGCTATTTCTGAACTTGTCAGCACCCAGAGGAGCTGTGTGAAACAGAAAAGGGCAGGCAAAAAGTCAGAGTGCTTGCGAGGCATCTAACATGCAATATCATGTTGTCTATCAGACCTTAAGCCACGGAGAGGTATTAGGGTCTATGAATGGGCTCTGACAGGCACATTGGCATTATTTGTGTTACAGCAGAGTGGGTATAAGGGTGTAGGTATTCTCTGATGCTGCCCGTTGGTTCGGAATTATATAGGTAAAATAAACACTGCTTCTATGATGGTATTTGTAAGCTTCATTTCCTGCAAAAGGGAAGCTCAAATTCATATTGTCTCTTCACCTGTTATTAATCTCATCCCTTTAATTAGATAGTCTATCCTCAGAAAAAAAATCCCAAGGAAAAGTATTTCCTGTGAAAGCTTTATTCTTTTTTGGCACAGGATTGTGAGATCAAGGAAGAAGGCAAAGTGCACTTCCTTATTTTGCACAACTGCCGCCTGGACCAGACTGGTGGGGTGGATTTCCAAGCCGCCAATGTTAAATCTAGCGCCCACCTCCGAGTAAAACGTAAGTGTCGTGTGTTTCTGCTGAAAATTCAGTGTACCACTTTGCAGATAATGGGAGTGAAACTAACTGGAATTATTTAATTCATTAGAAAAAAATTATTAAAGTATAGAAACAGGCTTTCTTGTATTTACTTCTTTGACATCTCAATACACACATGTCATTGAACTTGTCATTTGAACAAAAGAAAACTAAGCAAGTCAGATGTTCCTATTTTGTAATCATTTCATTCAAAGTAGATATACCTATAAGAAGAATCTAACTCAGAAATGTGGCCCTTAAAGACCACGTCCTTCAAGTGCCTGTAGCACTATAAAGAAACACTTGGCTGTGTGGCCATTTCAGATTCAAGAAGGGAGGAGAGGAGAGGATTTGGCTAACATTTTTGGGAGGTGCAAAGTGTTTGATGGACATGGACAGGCTATGTGATTGAGGGGCCCTTGTCCTCTCCCAATCAGAGTCTCAGTTATTTTGGAAGTCACATACCTTATGTAGCCAGAGGAACTTGACGCCTGGCAGAGAGACAGATGCAGCACAGATTTCTCGCTGACCTTGTACAGCAGCATGGAAGGGCCCCTATGAATACCCACTCTCCGGCCACCAGCTCTCCCCTTCCCAGCACCACAGGGCCCCGTTCACATGGGAGCTAAAGTAGTGGCCTGTCCTGTGGCTCTTTCCTTCTCAAAGAAAGCACCCACGAAGATTACTAGCCGAGTCTGCATTTATTCTCTTGGAATTACAAAATGAGTAATCCAAAACTGCTTCCTTCCTCTCGCAAAGCACGAGTGATTGGTCTTCTGAGGCCTCTGAAGGATGTCACAGTGACTGCAGGGGAAACAGCCACCTTCGATTGCGAGCTCTCTTATGAGGATATCCCAGTGGAATGGTATCTCAAAGGGAAGAAACTGGAGCCCAGCGATAAGGTAAAAAGCAGGAGTGTGGTTGCTTGTCTTGCTCTCGCCCTTTCAGCCAGGTTCTTCTATCTTCACTTGTACGTCCCTTGTTCTTTGCTCTTTTTTGTGTCGCCGCCTTCTCCCTTTCCCCTTCTCTTTCCTATCCCAGCTGACTCTTGCCTAATTCCTGCTGAAGTTGTCAAACAGATTCTTCCCATTTTTGTTGGGTTTAACCTGATGATATTTTCATTGGAATGGAAATAAAATCAATTTTTTTTTTAAGAACAGTCAAACACTCATTGGCTATCAATGATAGGAAGGAGCAAAAGGATTAAAAAAAAAAGACTTTCTGATTAAATGCACTGCAACAACAGTGCACATTAAGTTTTACAACAAATTCTCAAGCTATCTACAGTTCTGCATATAAGGGAGGATTGAAATTCCATTTCAGGCAGTTGATCAAGTGGTTGAGATAACTTCGGGGCAAATTTGCTCTTTAAGCATTTCTCCAAAGCTATTTTTAACCTTCAAGTGCTTTGAGCTGTGCAAATTCTGGAATGCAAGCAGACTATTTAAAGTGCAACTGATGCTACTGACAAGAAAGAAGGGCTCTGTGGTTATCCACACGTATGAACAAATATACTTTAAGAAATTTTAGGAAATAACTAGCCAGCTCCCAGTGTTAGCTTTTCTATGCCTAAGGTTTTTTCGTGTGTTTTTTAATTTATTTTTTATTTATCTTTATTATTGAGAATATTCTACGCCTTGGTTTATAAGAAAAACCAAGATGATTTTTCAGATAGGCCTAAAATATAATTTACCTAAAGTAAGTTATGTATTTTACTCCCAAAACAAAGTTTGTGTTTAAATTATCTTGATAATTCATCATTGATTTTTAATTCCTGAAATAAAATGTATCGAAAATGTCCATGAAAAGAATGCACTGGACAGTTCATTATACCAGGGTAATTTTTTTCAATATTTTAGGAATAATATCAAATGTGCCATCAAGGCTTCAATACAAATCAAACTTTTAAGACTTAACGGAATATAATTAACAAGGAATTCAGTTTAACAAGGAGCCACAAAGTTGGTTGAATTATTAGAAGGCAAATGCCTTTACCTGTTCTAAAAGAAACAAAACGCTCATATTCTTTCTAAGTGATTAAAGACTACTTCAGTAACAGTTCATCTGGAAAATGCATTCTGCGTACTATACAGATAATAATCACCAATTTGTCTACTCTTTTACTGAGGACAGAAAAAGCAGCTATATGTTCAAATTTCAGCATGAGAATTAAGTTACAGTGAGATCTTTTAAATATTGAACTGGATGATGAAGGCATCTCTACCTTTGAATTTGCTTTCTTAATATACTTGTCCTATGAAATGTGGTTTAATTTCTTTCACATCTAAAGGCAGAGATTTGATTGACTTTTCAAGACCCTTTCTAGATTTGTAAATTTGTGATTTTTTTAATGTAAGAGCACTGCTTAAGGACAAATGATATTATTTTGCTACTAAATTTTAGCTACTAAATATCTTTTGGTCAAATTAAGAGCTTTTTATTAAATGATCAGTTTCATTAGTTTTAATGTAAAAACTATATTGTTTTAATTAAAAATGTAGACTCATAAAAATCTTATTCACATTTCTTTTACAAATATATATATATGTGTGTGTGTATATATATATATATATATATATATATATATA
The DNA here is from genome assembly GCF_963455305.1 of Plecotus auritus. Lineage (NCBI taxonomy): Eukaryota > Metazoa > Chordata > Mammalia > Chiroptera > Vespertilionidae > Plecotus > Plecotus auritus. The sequence continues at coordinate 42,822,154 of NC_137776.1, forward strand.
TATATCTTCTTGTCACTAAACTTCTTTCCTGGGTTAGAAAGGATCATCTTACTATGATTTTATAGGGCCTCTTTGTGCCTCTTTTAGCACAGGAATTTTAATCCCTTTACTTAGTCACCCAAAATACTTCAGCCTTTTATGAATTTGCTCTTATGTTACTTCAATGTCTCTTTTTAAAAAGCAGTATAAACTATGAAGCAATAAAGCCACTTTATTACATTTTCCAGGTTTGTTTTTAATTTAGTCTTTCAGAACAAAGTTGCCACTATTAGTTTAATTCAGGCCTTTTATCTGCACTCTGCAAAATGGTTAACCTCCAAATACTGTACTAAACAAACAAAAACAAGTTATTGGAATAAGAAAGTCAACAGAAAAAAATTAGAAATGAGTTGTGTGTGTTTTGCTTTGTGGGATTTTTTGTGGGGGGTGTTTTTTTTTTGTTTGTTTTGGGGTTTTTTGTGTTCTTGTGTTGTGTGTGTGTGTGTGTGTGTGTGTGTGTGTGTGTGTGTGTGTGTTTGGCCGTCAATCCAAATCACTGCTAAGTCCTAAATGGCCTTAGATAATTTTATATTTAAACTTTAATCGCTTGGTCACAGTCATAATGCCTGTTGTATTATAGCAACATGCTTGCATTACAGAATAATCATATTTTAAAAGAATAATATCTAACATTAGCCTTTCACAATCCACCACCAAATCTTCAGCATTCATTTTACTTATTTATTTTTATAAGTTACCAATTAGTTTTTCCTTTTTAAAAATCATAATCAAGGTACACTGTATAACAAGCATGGCAAACTCTCGGCCCATGGGCCACGGGCTGCATATCTCATTTATTTGGCCATGTTAGCCTTTGAGTTTGACATGCTTACTACATAAGATCAATTAATTGAGAATCACTGTGTTCTGAGCCAAGTTCCAATTTTCTGGAGTAGCTGCAGAGGAATTTAGATAAAACAATGAGTTAATAAATAATACATATCTGTGGGCAGGTTGAAACCTGAGATACTTTTTAAAATAGTCCTAAATCACAGTCCAAAATTTATTCTCAAAATTTATATTGAAATATATTACTAAAACATTTTTCCCTTTTAAGCACCAGGCCCTTGAATAAGCAGCTGTATTCCTAGGACATATCTTAATTTTCTCCTCCTATTTGTTTTTGGCCTTTCTCGATTATTAAGGTAGTTATATTATTAAGCATGCCCAACTATTAAGGAAAAACCTTTATTTGAAACTTTATTCATGACTCTTTCCTTTATACCACCATAAGAAATAGTTCCATTGCTAAAAACTTTTAAGTTATTCTGAACTCTGAATGAAGTCTTAAGCAGAATCAATCTCAAACACAGCATCTTATGGACTTTTAGATGATAGGACCAGAAGAACCTCTAACTGTCGTATCCTTACTATCAGGATGGTCCTGTCTGGTAGCCTTATTTTCAATTGTGCAAACTACCATTATGGGACCTAGTGAGAGTCCATATAAAGGTGGGGTATTCCTTTTGACAATGCATTGTCCTACTGACTATCCCTTCAAATTGCCCAAGGTTGCATTTACAACAAGAATTTATTATTCAAATAATATTAATGGCAGCATTTGTCTTGATGTTCTACTATCCCAGTGGTCTCCTGATTTAACTATTTCTAAAGTTATTTTATCCATTGTTCACTGCTATGTGAACAATTGTAGCCTTTCTGATACTGGATTTTCCCAATCCTGAGGTGCACAAGAGTCAACATCTTCATTTGTAATTTTGAACAAAATTAAGAAATTGTACAAATTATTTTAATCATAGGTTTACTTGGTTTGCAAAATAATTTCAATTGCTAAAATGATTAGGAAGAAGAGTTCTAGCTTGTTGCATGGCAAATACCTTGCATTTAGAATATAAGGATTACTTTCTGCTTATAATATGCAATCATCTTTTTCCTTCCTTTCATGATTTAGCTTTTCTATGTTCTTTCTTTATATATAAACCCAGTGACAGAATGGAGGCAAATGTAATACACACACACACACACCAGAGTATAAACAAAAATTTGCCCAGTATTTTAAGATAAAAAGCCACTTAGTAATAATTAAGGGTACTTATAAAAACCTAAAATTCCCTTAAGGATTCTAAGCTATTAGTTAAAATCATTTTCAAATATATATGTGTTATAGTTATGGTTATAAAAGAACTTGGAAAGCACTATTTCAAATTGTTTATCTAAATGAATTAAATACACCTATATATATTGGATTACTCTTTCAAATATTCTTAAACTGCACTTTTTTTTCCTCAAAAAACTAGGTGGTCACACGTTCAGAAGGAAGAGTTCATACACTTACTCTGAGGGATGTAAAGTTGGAAGATGCTGGAGAAGTCCAACTAACAGCAAAAGATTTCAAAACTCAAGCCAATCTCTTCGTGAAAGGTAATTACAGGCTTTTTTTTTTTTAACATGTATAATACAAAGGTTCATAAATAATGCCAACTCTCAATTATCTTTAATCTTTATATGTTGAGTAACATAGATCATTATAATTTAACAAATATTCAAAAGTCTATTTTTACTTTTTGACCTAACACAGACTTTTTTTTTGTAGTCAGAATTGACTAACATAAGGTTTACTTCCTCTTCTGGTCCCCACTGTTTGTATTGCATTCATTAAACAGCTGGAGAAAGAATTATTATCAAACTAGGTATTTATCACTTTACTAACCAAGAGTTGGCTATTATTTCCTTGGTGTTTCATATTCTTTAGAAATGCTTTTCCTCTGTATGTGCAAATAATGATGAAACATCATTATTAGAGAAAAGCATTTGTGTGTAATCAAATCTTACAAATGAAACTTAAAAATAGAAAAAGCCTGGGAGAAACAAGAGGACAGTTAAGGAGGTCCTGCAACTCTTCCAGAAGAAAGGAGAAATGCCTTGGCTAATTAGTATGATTCTTTCAGAACCCCCAGTTGAATTCACTAAGCCTCTTGAGGACCAGACGGTCGAAGAGGAAGCCACTGCAGTCTTGGAATGTGAAGTATCTAGAGAGAATGCTAAGGTGAAATGGTTCAAAAATGGCACAGAAATTCTCAAAAGCAAGAAGTATGAAATTGTTGCTGATGGCAGGGTCAGAAAACTTATTATACATGGCTGTACCCCAGAGGATATTAAAACATACACTTGTGATGCTAAGGATTTTAAGACTTCCTGTAACCTGAATGTCGTGCGTAAGTATTCTTCTTACACAGGTCTTTTCATTTGCAACTCTTTGATAACAAAACAAAACAAACAAAAAAACACACTTTTTGCATGCCCTTCTTGGCCTAACTGCATTTCTTGGCAACTTATAATATTGATACTGACATAACCTGATTCTCTCAAAAAAAAACAAAAAACCCTTCTGATACTTCTGGTGTGATAACGGACAGATTGCTTACTTTTCACTATGCTTCTCAGAGTAGTCAGCAGATGTGCTCTTTGTCAACATGGGGTAAGCCTCCTGTAGGAATGTCCTCTTAGAGATGAGAACAAAATGAATGAAAAAGACAAGAAGGGAGCTATGATTTTTAAAAAAGAAAAGAAAAAGAAAAGGAAAGCAATTTCCACTTGGGAGGAAAATGAGTCCTCAGGAGTGGGGAACAACTAGAAACTGAGCATGAAGTTTCAATTTGAATAGGAGCATGCTAGAGGCCTGCTATAACATGATAAAGCCCCTTCACATAATGCCTTCTCCGAGAATAAGAATGGATAAGAAGATAGAAAGAAGCCTGGATTCATTGAGTGCTGTGAATGAAGAGAGCTCCAATGTTTTTAGCATTACGTCTTCCTCTGGTGAAAAATATAATGTCCTGTTATAAAATGCCACATGCTAGCTCATTTTTTTTTTCATTCATTCTTTTGTCCAGTGATAACATTTTTCAGTGCATATTTTGTGCTAAACTTGCTATTTGATTTAGTTGCTTCTCTTCTGTCAACAGCTACAAAATAATGGCTGTGAATGTGCTTCCTTCCATGCATCGTGTACTGGTGTATTCTTTCTACTTTGTGGTTTCTCTGCTTTAGCCCATGACAGAGTAGCTTCTTGGGTCTCCTTCTTCTTTTTGTCATCTATTTTGTCTCCACTCCACGAAGGCTCAGTTACAATGAGCCTACAATATCTTTAAGCCTTTTAGTTAGTATTTATGTCCCAGAATCTCATTGATCAAGGAAAGCTATCTTGGGAGGCACTCACAAGGAGCCCTGAAAGAAGGAAGGGCAAGGGGTTAGCTCTCCAATCCTGTATTTCTGCTGACTTAATTCTGGAGATAAATGAAACAAGAGATATACAAAAGCATCACCTTCCCATAAGCACACTGCTTTGTCACACTAATAGATTTTATGGCTGACATATATGTGACATACATCTTTGAAGCTTATTTTTTAAAAAGCTGATTGTATGTGATTTCAATTGCAGATTCGTGCCTTTCTGCCATAGATAAGACTAGTCATAGTGCTTTAAACTGCATTATTGTGAATTCTGCTAACTTCTCAAAGATTATGCTTGTTGCATTAAACAAGATGCTATTTATTTGCTACTGGTGTTTCCTTTGACAATATCAACTTTCAACTCTGGAGAGTATCAGTGGGGATTTTTCTTCCAGCTATTATTCAGGAGAACTGAGCTAGATAGAGAGATGATAGATAGATAGATAGATAGATAGATAGATAGATAGATAGATAGATGATAGACATAATTAGTTGGACCTATAATATGCCACATTATTTTATGAAAATTACAGATATATAAAAAGTAAAATATCATACCTAAAGGGCAGCTCCAAGTGATTTCAAAATCAATATAGCTTATTAAGATGAATAAGGCCTGCAAAATACTCACATTTTCTTAATATGTACTACAGTATGTCAGAGTAAATTTCTAGAAAACATTTTGAATTCTGATGACTTTCTCGTACAGCTCCTCATGTGGAATTCTTAAGACCACTTACTGACCTTCAAGTTAAAGAAAAAGAAATGGCTCGGTTTGAGTGTGAAATTTCCCGAGAAAATGCGAAGGTATGTGATTATATAGTTGCTATCTTGTATTGTCAACTTTATGTTTACTTTTGGTTTAGCCAAATGGAATAAAAAAATTAACCTCACCTATCTGATAATCATTCTACTTTTAGCTTAAAGATTATTACTTTAGTATGAAATACACTACTTGATTTAATTGTTCTCTTTTTAGTATTATTTATTTACCATTGCTTGAAAAATACTGGACTCACAATCAGGAGATTTAAACATTGTTAGTCTGAACCATATGAAATTGCTGTTTTCTTAGGTTAAAAATAATCACATATCAGCAATTTCATATGTCTCAACTGAGTACTCCTGTTTGCTTACCATTAATTATTATTTGAATCTCAGTTTACACATCCAGAAAACAAATTGGTCTACATGATGCCTGAAGCCCTCTATGGCTCTCAATTTACACAATCCCATCCTGTTTAATAAGTGATAATACTATCACAGCAGCTCACTTACTAATAATTGAAGAAGTTTGTTCTTGATTTTATAAAAATTTATTTTACAATTGCAGCTGACATAGTTTGGAGGGTTGAGTTGTATTTAAAACCACTTTGGTTCTTCATACTATAAAGCCTGTTGGTTGCTTTTAAAAAAAACTAAGGATCATATTTCTCTTGACACTTATCTGAAGGAACAACAAGAAAACTGATAAAGGTATTTATTTATCTTAAATATAGGTCCAGTGGTTTAAAGATGGTGCTGAAATTAAAAAGGGCAAAAAATATGACATCATATCAAAGGGAGCAGTGCGCATCCTTGTCATCAACAAATGTCTGCTGGATGATGAAGCAGAATATTCCTGTGAAGTAAGGACAGCACGAACTTCTGGCATGCTGACAGTACTGGGTAAGAGTAAAGTCTTTCTTTGCAGAAGTTTATTTGTTGGGGGAAAAAATGATAATTTCCACTGTAACTCAATTTTTAAAAAATTATTCTTGCAGAAGAAGAAGCTGTCTTTACAAAAAATCTTGCCAATATTGAAGTTAGTGAAACAGACACTATAAAACTGGTCTGTGAAGTCTCCAAGCCTGGAGCAGAAGTGATTTGGTACAAAGGGGATGAAGAGATCATTGAAACAGGAAGATATGAAATACTCACTGATGGACGAAAGAGAATTCTAGTCATTCAGAATGCCCAACTTGAGGATACAGGCAGCTATAACTGCCGACTCCCAAGTTCTCGAACTGATGGCAAAGTCAAAGTACATGGTATGAAAATTACTGTGAATAATATTTTAAGAAATTTATATTTGTTGTATTCAAGATGCAAATGCTTAAGTTTTCAATATCTTGCAACTTTTTCTTCCCAGAACTTGCTGCTGAATTTATCTCAAAGCCTCAAAACCTTGAAATACTTGAAGGAGAAAAGGCTGAATTTGTCTGTTCTATATCAAAGGAAAGCTTTGAAGTCCAGTGGAAGAGGGATGATAAGACACTTGAATCTGGAGATAAATACGACATTATTGCTGATGGCAAAAAGAGGATCCTAGTTGTGAAAGATGCCACATTACAAGATATGGGCACTTATGTTGTCATGGTTGGGGCTGCCAGAGCAGCAGCTCACTTGACAGTAATTGGTAAGGTTTTTTTGCTTCTACAGTTTACTCAGATTGGTATCTTTGGGCTTTCTTCATACTATAAAGTCTTATTGGTTGCTTTCAGAAAAACTCAAGATCATAGTTCCTCTTAAGGACACCCGTGTGAAAGAACAACAAGAAGTCGTCTTCAACTGCGAAGTCAATACTGAAGGTGCAAAAGCTAAATGGTTCAGAAATGAGGAAGCCATATTTGATAGTTCAAAATACATCATTCTCCAAAAAGACCTGGTCTACACCCTCAGAATTAGAGATGCGCGATTAGATGACCAAGCTAACTATAATGTGTCTCTGACCAATCATAGAGGTGAAAATGTTAAGAGTGCAGCCAATCTGATAGTGGAAGGTAAGTCACTTCTATGGCATGAGTGATTTTTAAAATCAATTTCTGCCCTCACCGGTTTGGCTCAGTGGATAGAGCATTGGCCTGTGGACTGAAGGGTCCCAGGTTCGATTCTGGTCAAGGGCATGTACCTTGGTTGTGGGCACATCCCCAGTAGGGAGTGTGCAGGAGGCAGCTGATGGATGTTTCTCTCTCATCGATGTTTCTAACTCTCTATCCCTCTCTGTAAAAATCAACAAAATATATTTTTTTTAAAAATAAAATCAATTTCTATTATGAAAACAAAATCAACATTATTATTCTTTATAACAGAGGAAGACCTTAGGATTGTTGAGCCTCTTAAAGATATTGAAACAATGGAAAAGAAATCTGTCACATTCTGGTGCAAGGTGAATCGTCTCAATGTAACACTGAAATGGACCAAAAATGGAGAAGAAGTGGCTTTTGACAACCGCATTTTATACAGAATTGATAAATATAAGCACTCTCTAATTATTAAAGACTGTGGCTTCCCAGATGAGGGTGAATACATTGTCACTGCTGGACAAGATAAATCTGTCGCTGAGCTTCTCATCATAGAAGCTCCTACAGAATTTGTGGAACACTTGGAAGACCAGACAGTCACCGAGTTCGATGATGCTGTCTTCTCCTGCCAGCTGTCCAGAGAGAAAGCAAATGTAAAATGGTACAGAAATGGGAGAGAAATCAAAGAAGGCAAAAAGTAAGCAAAAGCTTCTTAATCTCTATTTCTGTAGATATATATATATATATATATATATATATATATATATATATATATATCTATGCATGCATATGTACTTTTGGCAATTTAGTGGTCATTGTGCAAGCTAACCAGTAAGTCAACCTCTCCTTTCAGATACAAATTTGAAAAAGATGGAAGTATACATAGACTCATTATCAAAGATTGCAGGCTGGATGATGAATGTGAATATGCTTGTGGAGTAGAAGACAGGAAGTCACGAGCTAGGCTCTTTGTGGAAGGTACATATTAAGTGAAAGGACAATTTTAGTACTACTATCAGTTTATGAAAGTTGTTACTCTAAATACAAACATATTTGGATTATGATTTCACATTTTTCTTTTCAGAAATCCCTGTTGAGATCATCAGGCCTCCCCAAGATATTCTCGAAGCCCCTGGGGCTGATGTTATCTTTTTGGCTGAGCTCAACAAAGATAAGGTGGAAGTTCAGTGGCTAAGAAATAACATGATTATTGTCCAGGGTGACAAACACCAGATGATGAGTGAAGGAAAGATACACAGGCTACAGATTTGTGATATTAAGCCCCGTGACCAGGGTGAATACAGATTTATTGCCAAAGACAAAGAAGCCAGAGCTAAGCTTGAACTGGCGGGTAAGTCCCTTTCTTTTATTTTCAAACATCCCCACAATGTCACAGATACTGTTAAGTTTCAGGTTTCTCAGCTAATTAATGAGATAATGCTTGTGAACGCCCTTTATTTCTGTTAAGCCCTATCCTCATGTTAACTACGCTAATTTCTCTTACAACAAAGTGCCCTGAGTAAAGGGAAACGGATAGCATTCCTCCCTACATGCCAGAATCTTGAACAATCTTTGTCACATGGCAGATGTTCACTACTTTCTAGGATTAACATAGCACCTTGAGACTCTTCCCAGCAAACCCAGACCTTGCAATAGCCCAGTTCTCTTCTATTTTCCAAACCCCTGTGGGGCCTCTTAGGTCTGTTCTCATCTTGACCTAAACTTCTGAGATATCCTTATAGGTTGTTATTATGAAAACACCACTAGTGTATGTCTTATACATAAGAAAAAAAATGTGTCTGGTTTATTTTGAACTAAGTGTGAGGTGCCTAATTTATTTATTTTAATGGAAAACGTGTTCTGCACTATATTTAGTCCTCTGTTATTACTTTTGGCAAAGAATAATTCTCCAGTCTGATAATGTGCAGTATGAGAACTCTAAACTCAGTGAGTGTGCTCTGCTGTAAAGTTACTGTGATATACGTCTAAGGTTATGTAACCAATATTTGCTAACAAATGCATAGTAAAGAAGCTATGGTGTAGCTGGACTATAAGAAATAACGCAAAGGCATTGACATGTTACTTTTCTCACTAGCGGCACCTAAAATCAAGACAGCTGATCAAGACCTCGTGGTTGATGTCGGCCAGCCTCTGACAATGGTGGTGCCCTATGATGCCTACCCCAAAGCAGAAGCTGAGTGGTTTAAAGAAAATGAAGCTCTGTCATCAAAAACAGTAGATACTACAGCTGAACAAACTTCCTTCAGAATTTTAGAAGCCAAGAAAGGAGACAAAGGAAGATATAAAATTGTGCTTCAGAACAAACATGGAAAAGCAGAAGCATTCATCAATTTACAAGTTATTGGTAAGCCCTAAGTCAATTGGACTTAATTGGTAAAGCACAACTAAAAGCATGGTAGCACACTAAAAAAAATAAAATTACATGTGCATTTCAGATGTTCCTGGGCCAGTGCGTAACTTAGAAGTGACAGAAACATTTGATGGTGAAGTGGGCCTTGCTTGGGAAGAACCATTAACTGACGGTGGAAGCAAAATCATAGGTTATGTTGTTGAAAGACGTGACATCAAGAGAAAGACCTGGGTTCTGGCCACTGACCGGGCAGACAGTTGTGAGTTTACTGTCACTGGACTACAAAAAGGAGGAGTCGAGTATCTATTCCGTGTGAGTGCAAGAAACAGAGTTGGCACTGGTGAACCAGTAGAGACTGACAATCCTGTAGAAGCAAGGAGCAAATATGGTAAGAATTTTTAAAATAAATTGCAGAGTAGCTTATCTTTGCTTTTATCCCGGATATAACCAAAGGCTATGTTTTGTTTGTTTTTTTCCGTGATGAAATCCAGATGTTCCAGGCCCTCCTTTGAATGTAACCATCACTGATGTGAATAGATTTGGTGTCTCATTGACATGGGAACCACCAGAGTATGATGGAGGTGCTGAGATCACAAACTATGTCATTGAACTAAGGGACAAGACTTCTATCAGGTGGGACACTGCCATGACAGTAAGAGCTGAAGACCTATCGGCAACAGTCACTGATGTGGTGGAAGGACAGGAGTATAGTTTCCGGGTCAGAGCCCAAAACCGAATTGGAGTTGGGAAACCAAGTGCAGCCACACCCTTCATCAAAGTTGCTGATCCAATTGGTAAGCCCATCCAAAAAAAAGGGAAGTAACACCTTCATGAAATCCAGAAATTAAGCCTATCAATTAAAATAAATCAAAGTTAATGAAAATGTAGAACATCAGAACAATTTGAAAATCATAAAAATGTAGACTTCCTACTGCTTCTATTTAATGAATTCAGTAACCCTGATATTTTAATGGGGATGATAGAAATGGTTCCAGCACTGTCTTAATACATTGTCACTGATTTAAATGGTATGCTCCGACTCTTCCACTCCAGAGAGACCAAGTCCTCCTGTGAACCTAAATTCCTCAGATCAGACTCAGTCATCAGTTCAGCTTACATGGGAACCTCCTCTGAAAGATGGAGGAAGCCCAATCCTGGGCTACATAATAGAGCGATGTGAAGAAGGGAAAGACAAATGGATTCGTTGCAATATGAAACTGGTCCCTGAACTGACCTACAAGGTAGGGCATTTGTATCTAAAAACCATATTCAGTGTATGATCATGCATTTAAATGTATACATTTTTTACAAATGTTTGATTCATAATTTTAGGTTACTGGATTACAAAAAGGAAATAAATATTTATATAGAGTGTCTGCAGAAAATGAAGCTGGTGTTTCAGATCCATCTGAAATTCTTGGTCCTCTAACTGCTGATGATGCTTTTGGTAAGTGTATATTGTGTTTTTAGATTTGGGAATAGTACATAGCTACTTCAGGGTACAGGGACTTAAGTATAATACTGGAAACTCATTAATTTTTCTTTTGGTAGTTGAACCAACAATGGACTTAAGTGCGTTTAAAGATGGTCTGGAAATTATTGTCCCAAATCCCATCAAGATCCTGGTTCCAAGTACAGGCTATCCAAGGCCAACTGCAACCTGGTCTCTAGGAGATCAAGTATTAGAAGAAGGGGATCGTGTGAAAATGAAAACCTTATCTGCCTATGCTGAACTTGTCATTTCTCCAAGTGAACGGCCAGACAAGGGAATTTATACACTGAAATTGGAAAATCCTGTGAAGGCCATTTCTGGGGAAATTGATGTCAATGTAATTGGTAAGTAACTTAACCATTTGTTATCTAAAGTGGTTTGACAGTATTCATAAATATTGGTTCAAGCTATTAATGATACTGACTTCTGACTGTGTTTATTCAGCTCGCCCAAGTGCACCCAAAGAACTGAAATTTGGTGACATAACCAAGGACTCAGTACATTTGACTTGGGAGCCACCAGACGATGATGGAGGAAGTCCATTAACTGGCTATCTTGTTGAAAAGCGAGAAGTCAGCCGGAAAACATGGACTAAAGTGAGTTTTTAGTAGCAACTCACCTACTTCAGAAGAGTAGGGAAATCTCACAATTCTTGGATGCCATGCAAAGTTTATATGTTTTTACTTTTACCTTGCTGAAATGCTTTTTTAAATGCATTTATGCTAATGCTTTCTGAGGTAGCTCAACCAAGATTTGATATAACTGCCTTATTTTGTGAGCCTTACCAAATTTTCAACTCGGTTTGTTTTATAAAAGCAACAGCAACAACAAAAACATAACCACTTACTAGGTACCTGATAAGTAACCAATATGACCCTATTAAGCTATAAGCCAGTACTTAACTCTTTCTGGTAGTCATACTTCTTCTCATTCCACTAGATTACCTTAGTTGGTATAATCTGTCCATTTTCCCCCTCAGTTTATACTCATTACTATTTTTATCTTGATATAAAATCATATTTCTAATAACTAAGCTGGTAGAAAAAGTCAATACCTTATTTGTCACTTTCTTAGTGTATATGAAGTAGGAAACAGTTTCACCTTATATTAAGGGTCAAATGTTTTATATATTACTTTGCAGTTTTTCCCTAATATGAAATGAATAACCCTTAGCATTCAAAACAACTTCCATTTGTATCCCTGCTCATGGTAAAAAAAAAAAAAAAATCTTCTGACTTGGGCAAAGGGTTTTTAGGAAACAACTAATTAACTGTATTTATCTGTCCCAGGTTATGGACTTCGTGACTGACTTAGAATTCACAGTTCCTGATCTTGTTCAAGGAAAAGAATATTTATTTAAAGTCTGTGCTCGGAACAAGTGTGGTCCTGGAGAACCCGCATATGTTGATGAACCTGTAAATATGTCAGCTCCTGCAAGTGAGTACTTTCTTAATGATATCTCACCTAGCCTCTTGTTACCTGTTTTTGCTGTTTGACCTGGAGTTGAAATTATGGGAAAATACATAGGTTGACAATATGAAGATTTCATAGATGGCCTATATAAGACTGACTCTCTCTTTAAAATCTTACAGCGGTACCTGATCCACCAGAGAATGTTAAATGGAGAGATCGAACAGCCAAGAGTATCTTCCTAACATGGGATCCACCTAAATATGATGGTGGTTCACGTATCAAAGGATATTTAGTTGAAAAATGTCCACGTGGTTCTGATCGATGGGTCGCCTGTGGAGAGCCAGTTGCAGAAACAAAGTACGTTTTTAAAATCATTGCCACCTTCTTAGTGTGTATGAACTAGCAAACAGTTTTTCCCTACTATGAAATGAATAACTCTCAGAATTCAAAACAACTTCCATTTGTATCCCTGCTCATGGTAAAAAAAAAAAAAAAAAAAAAAAAAAAAAAAAAAAAAAAAAAATCTTGGCACAAGAGTAAATGTTTACTGTTACTAAAATGAGCTTTCTTTTGGAAAAAAATCTAAATGTTAGGTCCTTTTCGTTGAGGATTCCCCTGTTGTGCCTGTCTAATGTTAAAAAGTGCTGCTGTTGAACTAATCCCCTACTCAAGGTTTTCATTAGTTACAATATTGAAGCAACCCAGAATTGATTTAAAGAATACTATTGTTTCAGGGATATGAATTTTGGAAATATTAGGAATACTACACAGTGGAACAGATTATATGCATTATAGTAAAATAACCTATCTTGTTTTCTGACAGAATGCAAGTAACAGGTCTTGAAGAAGGCCAATGGTACTCCTACCGCGTTAAGGCCTTGAACAGGCTGGGTGCCAGCAAACCAAGCAAACCCACAGATGAAATTCAGGCTGTGGACACTCAGGGTATTTATTTTTGTTGTCATTTGTTTGTTTGTTAGTTTTATCAGTCAGGCCTCTGACTTTACTTCTGCTTGAACTTGTTAACATTGTAAATAATCTCTTTCCAATTCAGAGGCTCCAGAAATTTTCCTTGACGTGAAGCTCCTTGCCGGTCTCACTGTGAAAGCAGGAACTAAGATTGAACTTCCTGCCACTGTAACTGGAAAACCTGAACCTAAAATTACGTGGACGAAGGCTGAAAAGCTTCTGAAGCAGGACAATAGAATCACCATTGAAAATGTTCCTAACAAATCCACAGTGACTATCGTTGATAGTAAGCGAAGTGATACTGGCACATACATCATTGAGGCTGTGAACGCCTGTGGTCGGGCCACCGCTGTGGTAGAAGTGAATGTCCTAGGTAAGGGAGGCTCTTGTTTTAAAAATAGGCAAACTCATAGCAGCTACCTTTTAAAATAAAACATTTTTAATGATTTTTTTTTCTGCATGTGTAATGTCATCCATAGATAAACCTGGACCACCAGCTGCTTTTGACATCACAGAAGTGACCAACGAGTCATGTCTTCTAACATGGAACCCCCCACGAGATGATGGTGGATCTAAAATCACAAACTATGTTGTGGAGAGAAAAGCAACAGACAGTGATATGTGGCACAAGCTCTCATCAACTGTCAAGGATACGAATTTCAAGGCAACCAAATTGACACCTAATAAAGAATACCTCTTCAGAGTTGCTGCAGAAAACATGTACGGTGTTGGCGAGCCAGTTCAGGCTGCTCCTATAACAGCCAAATTTCAGTTTGGTAAGTTTCTCAATCAGTTGGGTTGGGGGTGGGGGGGAAAGGGTGCTTATGTCAAACTTGGATTTAGGTGTTATATTAAATATAGGACATGTAATACATATCATTATCCTGTCTATAGATCCACCTGGACCTCCAACTCGCCTGGAACCTTCTGATATCACTAAAGATGCAGTGACTCTCACATGGTGTGAGCCAGATGATGATGGTGGCAGCCCAATCACTGGGTACTGGGTTGAAAGATTAGATCCTGATACTGATAAATGGGTTAAATGCAATAAGATGCCAATAAAGGACACAACATACAGGTATGCCCACAATCTCTATCAAGATGTTAAAACTGTTATAGTGCATACAAATGTTTATTCTTTAGTATTCCTTTTGATTATACATGATTATATATTACTATAATTTTTAATTATTTTTACTTATATTTTCCATTAGCACATAATTTAAAAATTGATATGAGTTCCAACCACATTTAAGTTACTAAAAAATATTAACTTTCTGGAAGTTTCAAAGTGCTATGTTTTCCAGGATATTATGATAGTGATCACTGTTATAGTATTATAATTAGGTTGGTATATTTAGCTAAATCTAAAGTGTATGATAGTTAAAAAGCAATGTTAAATTTATATTGGAATGTTTTCAGTTAAATTTCCAACTAAGTTTTTCACAATTTAAACAAATTAGCCTCTACTATTAAAATAAACAGAAGTTTCTGCTTCTTATCATGGTATTCAACTGACATTTTGTTCCAAATCCAGAGTGAAAGGTCTCACCAATAAGAAAAAATACAGATTCCGTGTTCTGGCTGAAAATCTTGCTGGGCCTGGAAAACCAAGTAGATCAACTGAGCCAATATTAATAAAGGATCCCATAGGTACTATTTATATATTTTATGCGATTCTTTTGAAGCTTATACTATCTCCTTTTTGACAAATCTAAATGTTGATTTCCTTACATTGGATTGCAGATCCTCCATGGCCCCCTGGAAAACCAACCGTGAAAGATATAGGCAAAACATCATTAGTATTGAGTTGGACAAAGCCAGAACATGATGGAGGGGCAAAAATTGAGTCTTATGTCATTGAAATGCTAAAGACTGGAACAGATGACTGGGTCCGAGTGGCCGAAGGAGTTCCCACCACTCAGCATTTGCTCCCAGGGCTCATGGAAGGGCAGGAATACTCATTCCGAGTTAGAGCTGTGAACAAGGCTGGGGAAAGTGAACCCAGTGAACCCAGCGACCCTGTGCTTTGTCGAGAGAAGCTATGTAAGTCATTCTTGATGTTTAAGGTATATGAATTCTCCTAAAGTATATCTGAGAACTACAATATGAGAAAATATGAAAAACTCATTAGTAGATTATTTCATCCTTGCCATACAACTTCCTAGATAATTTAGTGAAAACTGATTATTGGACAATAAAAAATTGTATTTGCTTTTCTTCTATTCTTCTTCAGATCCTCCATCACCACCTCGCTGGCTTGAAGTTATTAATATCACCAAAAATACAGCAGACCTGAAGTGGACAGTCCCTGAGAAAGATGGAGGATCCCCCATCACCAACTACATTGTAGAAAAGAGAGACGTGAGGCGAAAAGGCTGGCAAACAGTAGACACCACTGTCAAGGACACCAAGTGCACAGTAACCCCACTGACAGAGGGGGCTTTATATGTGTTCCGAGTTGCTGCAGAAAATGCCATAGGACAAAGTGACTATTGTGAAATTGAGGACTCCGTCCTGGCCAAAGACACCTTTAGTATGCTCTTTAACATAATCTCTATGACACCATTTGTTGTGGATTATCACTGTTCCCTCTGGTTTTTCTAACCATTGAATATTTTGTTTTCAGCCACCCCTGGACCACCCTATGCTCTCACTGTTGTTGATGTGACAAAACGACATGTTGACCTGAAGTGGGAACCACCTAAAAATGATGGTGGAAGACCAATACAGAGGTAGAATTTTAATTAATGCATAAATAATTTACAAATGGCTGAAAATTCGTAACTTTGTTTTTTCTATTGATGCTAATGAAATGCTTTGTTATTTCGATAGATACATCATTGAGAAGAAAGAAAAGTTAGGTACCCGTTGGGTGAAAGCTGGAAGGACTGCAGGACCTGACTGTAATTTCAGAGTAACTGATGTCATTGAAGGCACAGAAGTCCAGTTTCAGGTTCGGGCGGAAAATGAAGCTGGAGTTGGTCACCCAAGTGAACCCACAGAAATTCTGTCAATTGAAGATCCAACAAGTAAGTAGTGCTGACTATACAAAGAAAATTGTCTAGAGCTTAATGATGAGATTGTGGATGTGAATGGTACACTCTTTTTTCAGGTCCTCCTTCACCTCCCCTTGACCTGCATGTGACTGATGCTGGAAGAAAACACATTGACATTGCTTGGAAGCCTCCAGAGAAAAATGGTGGAAGTCCTATTATAGGATACCATGTTGAAATGTGTCCAGTAGGCACTGAGAAATGGATGCGAGTTAATTCTCGCCCCATAAAAGACTTAAAATTCAAGGTTGAAGAAGGTGTTGTTCCTGATAAGGAGTACGTTTTGAGAGTAAGAGCTGTCAATGCTGTTGGTGTCAGTGAGCCATCTGAAATCTCCGAAAATGTGGTTGCCAAAGACCCAGACTGTAAGAACACAGTTCCTTTTCTAATTAATAAAACAGGCTTCACTCATGCATTGCATTTTGACATACTCTTTTATCCTCTTTTGGTTTATATCTTACAGGCAAGCCAACAATTGATCTGGAGACTCATGACATTGTTGTTATTGAAGGTGAAAAATTAAGCATTCCTGTTCCCTTCAGAGCTGTCCCAGTTCCAACTGTTAGTTGGCATAAAGATGGCAAAGAAGTTAAAGCAAGTGATAGACTAACAATGAAGAGCGATCACTTCTCAGCAAACCTTGAAGTTCCCAAGAGTGTCCATGCAGATGCAGGAGTTTACACTATTACACTGGAAAATAAGCTTGGCTCAGCAACTGCCTCAATCAATGTCAAAGTCATAGGTAAGCATTCTTTGATAAAACACCAGTCATTCCTCATGTGTTGGGAAAATAGTTAACTTTGTTATGTTAGTATAAATTTCTTCATGAATTGGCCATTTGTAAGCTAAATGTCCTTTCAGATTGTTTCTTCCAATATGAGAAGCAAAACAATTGTAAAGAGACAAAATAGGTAGTTAAACTCTGATTAGACTTAATTACTTCTGCATGTGAAGTACTAATTTAAATAAAAGATATAGAATACCCAAAGAATGTTAAAATAACCAATATTCCTATTAGTTGTCTTTGCATTGTTCCATAGTGTTCTCAACTAGGGGTAGTAACACTTTCTGCCCCCTCCTCCCAAACACACAAATGGTGTTTGGAAATTTGGGGGCCATTTTTTTCTGGGATCAAAGATTCAGGAAGAGCTACTGACATTTAGTAGTTGGGGCCAGAGATACTACATGGCTTGCAGTGTAAGGGACACTCCTGTATCTCAAAGATTGTCCCACCCAAAATGCGAATAGTCCCACTTAGAGAAAGAGTATACTAGAAACATGACTTTTCAGATTACAATAGTAATTATAAATTTTATTTTCAATAGGCCTACCTGGACCATGCAAAGATATTAAAGCAAGTGATGTGACCAAGAGTTCTTGTAAATTAACCTGGGAACCACCAGAATATGATGGTGGAAGCCCAATTCTACATTATGTCCTGGAACGCAGAGAAGCTGGAAGGAGGACATATATACCAGTCATGTCCGGTGAGAATAAACTATCTTGGTCTGTAAAAGACCTCATACCGAATGGTGAATACTTCTTCCGTGTTAAAGCTGTCAACAAGATTGGTGGAGGCGAATATATTGAACTAAAAAATCCAGTCATTGCTCAAGATCCAAAGCGTAAGTTTTGGCATGAATGTAATATAGCTAGGAATTAATATGCAATTTATTTTAAGAAGATGGACTTTCCTATATTAACAGTTTTTCTCTTGCTCTTCAGAGCCCCCTGATCCACCTATAGATGTTGAGGTTCATAATCCTACAGCTGAGGCAATGACTATTACATGGAAGCCACCTTTGTATGATGGAGGGAGCAAGATAATGGGTTACATCATAGAGAAGATTGCTAAGGGTGAAGAAAGGTGGAAGAGATGCAATGAACACCTGGTACCAGTCCTGACCTATACAGCAAAAGGACTTGAAGAGGGAAAGGAATACCAGTTCCGTGTGCGAGCAGAAAATGCTGCTGGTATTGGTGAACCTTCTCGGGCCACTCCTCCAACCAAAGCTGTAGATCCTATTGGTGAGTTTTGTTTAATTGGGTTGGTGTTTTCCCATTATCAAATAAATGAGAATAATGTTTTATCAGATATTTTAATCAGAATTGAAAACAATTATTGTTTTTCATCATTATAGATGCCCCAAAAGTCATTATGAGAACAAGTCTAGAAGTAAGACGAGGTGATGAAATAGCACTTGATGCAACAATTTCTGGGTCACCTTACCCAACTATTACATGGCTAAAGGATGAAAATGTTCTTACACCAGAAGAAATGAAAAAACGAATAGCACCCACAGTTAGGAGAAAGAAGGGTGAAGTTCAAGAAGAAGAACCATTTGTCTCACCTCTGGTGGAGCGTTTGAGTATTGACAGTAGTAAAAAAGGAGAATCTCAGCTACGTGTCCGAGATTCTATTCGACCAGACCATGGCCAGTATATGATCAAAGCTGAAAATGACCATGGTATCGCAAAAGCTCCTTGTACTGTCAGTGTGCTGGGTAAGTAGTTAAAACTACCCTTTCCTCTGGAAGACAGTCAACATAAGAGTTTTAGTCAAACTCAAATAAAAAGTTTGTTGGGGGGCAGTTAAAAGAAGTGGAAAATGGCTTCAGCAAGGTATCCTTAGTGCCTTTTTTTTTCTGCTGGCTATGTAAAAGAAATCAACCACTGGGCACTGGGCCTCTAGTAGTTGTTATTCATTAGCTTATGCGATACAAAGATAGACAGATATAGGAAAGTCAAAAGTTTATGTCAAAGGAAACACACTAGCATCTAAATTTTCTGCTGAAACTATTTCTACACAAATTTTTAATCACCATTATCTTTTGAAATATTAGATACACCAGGACCACCGATCAACTTTGTATTTGAAGATATTAGAAAGAACTCAGTCCTCTGCAAATGGGAACCACCCCTTGATGATGGTGGCAGTGAAATTATAAACTACACCTTGGAAAAGAAAGATAAGACAAAACCTGACTCAGAATGGATTATTATCACTTCAACACTCAGACATTGCAAATATTCAGTGACAAAATTGATTGAAGGAAAAGAGTATCTCTTCCGTGTAAGAGCTGAAAATAGGTTTGGCCCTGGACCACCTTGTGTTTCAAAGCCACTTACAGCTAAAGATCCATTTGGTAAGGTTCCTTTAGCATCTAAATTTTTTCTTTTGATCATATACATTGCTATATACATTGTCACAGCTTTTGAATTTGAATGTTTATGTCATACTAGGGAATTAATTCAAATATGCTATTTTTTTTTTAATCAGAACCACCTGATGCACCTGATAAGCCCATTGTGGAAGATGTTACCAGTAACAGTATGCTAGTGAAATGGAATGAACCAAAGGACAATGGAAGCCCCATCTTGGGTTACTGGCTTGAAAAACGTGAGGTTAATAGTACACATTGGTCTCGTGTCAACAGAAACCTTCTGAATGCTTTGAAGACCAATGTAGAAGGCCTATTAGAAGGGCTCACCTATGTCTTCAGAGTATGTGCCGAAAATGCCGCTGGACCTGGAAAGTTCAGTCCCCCTTCAGATCCCAAAACAGCACATGATCCAATCTGTAAGTAACATCTTAAGAAGAAAGTGGGGTACAGCATGGTGACTATATACTTGAAAGTTGTTAAGACAGAAAATCTTAAATATTATCACTACAAAAATGGTAATTATGTGAGGGGATAGAGATGTTAATAAATTATGGTAATCATTTCACAATATATACATGTATCAAATCATGTTATATACCTTAAACCTACATATATGTTACTAATAGTTCAATAAAACTGGAAAATCAAACAAAATATAGCAGTGACTATGGACACTATATTGAGATTACAATGTAAAGTTTTAAACATCTGTATATATAACTTAAAAGTTTCACAAAACAGTACTTACCCATGTTAAATGGAATGCACTATGAAAAACAAGTGGGACAGGTAAGCTACTGTACATTTTAAAACCATCAGTGAGTTTTGATTTGTATATCTGCATTCATTCTAGCTCCACCTGGACCACCTGTCCCAAGAGTCGCTGACACAAGCTCCACAACTATTGAACTAGAATGGGAACCCCCAGCTTTCAATGGCGGTGGGGAAATTATTGGCTACTTTGTCGATAAGCAGCTGGTTGGGACAAATGAATGGTCACGCTGCACAGAGAAGATGATCAAGGTCCGTAAGTACACTGTCAAAGAAATCCGAGAGGGTGCTGATTACAAACTCCGAGTGAGTGCCGTCAATGCTGCGGGTGAAGGACCACCTGGAGAAACGGGACCTGTTACTGTGGCTGAACCTCAAGGTACTTAAAAGTTATATGATAAAGATTATGGCTACTTTCCTGGTATGGGTCCCCCTCACCCCGCATCTTTCTTGGGCTAATGTTTGACTGTTCTCTATCAACAGAGCCTCCATCTGTGGAACTAGATGTTTCTGTTAAGGGTGGAATACAAATAATGGCTGGGAAGACTCTCAGAATTCCAGCTGTGGTAACTGGCCGTCCAGTGCCTACAAAAGTGTGGACCATAGAAGAAGGAGAACTGGATAAAGACCGTGTTGTAATAGAGAATGTTGGAACCAAATCTGAACTAATTATCAAGGAAGCATTGAGAAAAGATCATGGCAGATATGTGATTACAGCTACCAATAGCTGTGGTTCCAAATTTGCAGCAGTCAGGGTAGAGGTTTTTGGTAAGGAATGTTACATGGATTTTTAGAGGATTTTCAAGTTATACTATCTTATTGCATTGATTTTTTTCATTGTTTTATTTTGCAGATGTCCCTGGTCCAGTTCTTGACTTAAAACCTGTTGTAACAAACAGAAAGATGTGTCTGCTGAACTGGTCTGATCCAGCAGATGATGGAGGAAGTGAAATCACAGGCTTTATTATTGAAAGAAAAGATGCCAAGATGCATACTTGGAGACAACCCATAGAGACTGAGAGATCTAAATGTGATATCACAGGTCTCCTTGAGGGACAAGAATATAAGTTCCGTGTGATTGCCAAGAACAAGTTTGGCTGTGGCCCGCCTGTTGAAATAGGACCAATTCTTGCAGTTGATCCACTAGGTAAAAGAGGTTTTCATTGTGTTTATAAAGTAAATACTGTTTGTTTCTATTTATGGCTTCAAACTCCTAATAGTATCAAGATCTATAGCTAGGGAGTAATAAGAAAAGTAAATCAAATAACTACTAGCATCTTTAAGAATGCCATATTTAATATAATTTTTGGCTCACTAATTTTTTACACAAAACCAACCATGGTTATATGTACTAAAAAACCCGAGTTTACTGGAGTTTATTTAGCAAGAACCTAAAAATAATTTAGAAATATTGTATCTTTACAATAGAATACACTGACATAATTAATTTAATAGCCTAATAGTTAAAGGGAGTTCATTGTTTTTGAAAGGTTACAGGACAGATATTGCCTTAGGATAAATATCTTAGTCTTCCTTTAGATCTCAAGTAGTCCCCACCCTGGAAGGCCCCAAACCAGGAAGAGCCATCAAGGAATAAAAACCAACCATAGGAAATCTCCATGACCAATATGAACAAATATGAAACCCTAAAATTTCACACACTGGTAATGCACATTTATATGTCATACAAGAAAACAAAGTCTTGGAACCCATTCCCCAAGAGACAGATGGTATTATTTCTCCACGACCACCTAAAAAAAATAAATAAATAAAAAAGTTACCTCCTATACCACTCACTGTGATAGCTCATCTCAGAATTTTCTCTATAGTCAAGTTGTATCAGAGGATCAAACAGATATGGGCTTCCACTACAGAACTCTGCTCTGGTTTCAGTAATATATCCTATCTAATAAAAGAGTAATATGCAAATTAACCATCACTCTGCTATACCCACAAACCACGCCCATAGGCCACGCCCACAAGCCAATCAGGAGCAAATATGCAAATAAACCCAACCAAGATGGCTACGGCCACAGAGAGCACGAGGGAGGCTTGGGTTTCCCCGGCAATGGAGGAAGCCAAGCTTTCTGCCTGCCCTTGCTGGCCTAGGCCTCCAGTCAAGGCTACAAAGTTTCAATGATAGAAGATACATAAATCCAAACAGAAATGGTGGCAGCCACGGAGCTGGAAAGAGCAGGAGGCTAGGGTTGCCCCCGGCGATGGAGGAAGCCAAGCTTTCCGCACAACCTGGCCGGCCCAGGCCTCTGCTTAAGGCTACAAAGTTTCAATTATAGAAAATACATAAATCCCAATAGAAATGGCTGCCACCACGGAGCAAATAGAAGGCTTGGCTCCGCTCCAGGCTACAAAGTTTCAATTGTAGAAGATAAATAAACCCCAGATACCAGGGCCTCTGCTTGGGTCACCAGGGGGCGTGGCCGGCCTGCAAACCACCACAGGCCCCTCGCCCAGGCCACCCCACGCCCCAAGGGAACTCCACCCTGATCCGGGACACCCTTCAGGGCAAACCAGCTGCCCCACCCGTGCACCAGGCCTCTATCCTATCTAATAAAAGAGTAATATGCAGATTGACCATCACTCCAACACACAAGATGGCTGCCTTCATGTGGTCAAAGATCCTGCCCCCATGTGGACACAAGATGGCCACCACAAGATGGCCAACAGGGGAGGGCATTTGGGAGAAACCAGGCCTGCAAGGGAGGGCAGTTGTGGGCGATCAGGCCAGCAGGGGAGGGCAGTTGGGAGGAACCAGGCCTGCAAGGGAGGGCAGTTGGGGGCGATCAAGCCTGCAGGGGACGGCAGTTAGGGGTGACCAGGCCTGCAGGGGAGGGCAGTTAGGGGTGACCAGGCCTGCAGGGGAGGGCAGTTAGGGGTGACCAGGCCTGCAGGGGAGGGTAGTTAGGGGAAAACAGGCTGGCAAGGGAGCAGTTAGGCATCAATCAGGCTGGCATGGGAGTGGTTAGGGGGTGATCAGGCTGGCAGGCAGAAGTGGTTAGGGACAATCAGGAAGGCAGGCAAGCAAGCAGTTGGGAGCAAGCAGTCCTGGATTGTGATAGGGATGTCCGACTGCCGGTTTAAGTGCAGTCGTACATCCCTCAAGGGGTCCCAGATTGGAGAGGGTGCAGGCTGGGCTGAGGGACACCTCCCCCATGCAAGAATTTCATGCACCGGGCCTCTAGTATATATATAAAAGCCTAATATGCTAAGTGTCTGATCGGTCGGTCGACCTCTCAACCAGTCACTATGATATGCACTGACCACCAGG